>NC_140297.1:44782765-45391615 GCF_964211825.1 Aythya ferina | reverse complement strand
ATAAAGAATCAAAGCATCGCAATGCTGCTGACACATATCCAACTTATAAACCCTTGGTTTCTTTTCAGATATCTTTTTTACTGTGTAAATTGAAAACTGCACACTCATAGAAATTATCTTGTTGTTAAATCATGTAATGTATTTCTTGCTGTGAATGATATATTTTGCTACTTACATACAAAGCTTACCTTAAAATTCTAGTCATCAATCATATTTTTATAGTTTATATACTAACATACTGACACAAAAAATTTTGCACATTGCAGATAATGAAGTATGTATATTTAAAATGAGAGTATTCTCAGGGAACATGACAGAGACAAATTCAGGACAAAACGATACATTTGCTTAAAAAAAATTACAGCAAGTGTCTTCAGGGACCTAATTATAAATTAATGTTTGTGATACTCTGGGCAGCACTAGGGCAGAAGTAGCTATTAAGTGTGTCTAAATTTTAATATTTTAGAAGATGTCTCAGTACCTAGGGGTCACTTGAGAAGTGTGAATTTTATGTCACACTGGAATTAGGTATTTAACCTTTCTACATACAGTGATCTCACCTGCCATATATTCTGTTAAAATAAATTAGAGATCTGTTTTTTCCCTTTGCCAGAAATATGTTTCCTCCCAGGTAAATGACTATGCACAATTTGTAAAGTGTAGATAGATGCATGTAATGTGTATAAACCTTATGTAACACACAGAGCTTGGCTGTGTAATAATCTATATACTCTATCAAATCTTAAATAAACATGTCCATTTTTTACAGTAGAGCTCAAAATGATTTTTTAAATGCTCAATAACTGTGCTCTGTAGGATTCCCCAGAAGAAGCATTTAGCTGAACACAGTCATCCTTGTGGTAGTACTGGAAGAAATGGAGACTGTTGGTGTCAAAGATTCATGTCCTGAACATGACAGACATTGGGTCTGCTTTTCCTGTGATTAACAAAGGGATGGCATTGCACATCACAAACATACTAATCCTTCCTCTCCTAGAAAAGTACATGGGTAGTCTGTACATCCTTAAGAGAAAGAGTATGCAGGTGATGTTAGAAATTGTTGTGCGATATCACCAGTGTTACAAACTCTTGAGTCTTCTAGTCTGATCTCTGAACAGGTCATGAAAAAAAAGTTATGGGTGGCCTGTCCCTTAGCCTCTAAATGTCCTTGTTCTGAAGGCACGAGATATGAACAACAACAGCATCAGCAGCTGATCTCCCAGAGAGCTCTTTAGACAGCAAGTGCCTAAGGTTTGTTCAGATCTACTAATCACCTATTACACAGTCAGTCATCAAGTTATTAGCTTGGAGTTCCTACTGAGTGTCCTTATTTATTTCTGAGAAATTCCAGGATTTACTGATGACAAATTCTTTTCCATAATGGAAAATCTCATGGGATGCCAACAAGAACAATTCAGTTTTACAGACTTTTACACGCTTTTGCCAATACTTAAGTGTTTCAGCAGTAGAGAATAAATATTGGACAAAGAGGGGGTTTTGTGATACCTTTTAAACAGTGACAACAACAGCAGGACTAGTTCATAGAATCAAGTTCTCTCATTTGTCCCCATCTCTTTAATAACACAACATTTTACAGAGCAGCATCTCAGAGATCTGAAGAGTGAGTATTATTTAGAGTTTTAATGGAAATATATGTGGGACCTTGAATCACATCAGATGTCCCAGATAACTACAGGAGTCAAGAGACCAGGCCATTGAATTGAGCACCAAAAGAGGATGAATGCTAGCTGCACTTACCCATTTGTGCAGAATGCATTTAAATGTATATTAAATTACATAGTTTCTGTTGACAGCTTATTCTGGATAAGAAATTAAAAATGGGAAGAAATAGAGGAAGTTATCAGCAAGGGACCTGGGGAAAAAGAAAAATAATAGGGTAACTAATTTTGTAAATGAAACAATTATCTGGGATTGTTTTGACTTCAAAATGTTACGAAAGAATCTTAGCAAAAAAGATCGGCACTAAGATACAAAGAAAGTCAACAAAATGATCAGAAGTATAGGAAGGCTTCTTTCTACAAAGAGTCTAAATTCAGAAATATAATCTTGTAGAGATAGATAGCTGTGAAGTCATGAATGATTTGGGGGAAATGATTTGCTTGTTTTTCCTCAGAACATGTGAACTCGATAAGCACCAAGAACAGGCAAAATGCTTAAAGCAAAAAGAAATATTTTTTTTCTATACAATACAGTTAAATCATGGGACACATTATCAAAGGATGTTGGGTGGTCAAACACTGTAAATGTGTGAAAAAAAACTATAAAAATTAGTATTTCTTTGGGTGGCTATTAACATTATATATCGGATGCTCTCTTTAGCTTTAGGAATGTAAAGTTGGTGACTGTGAGTATCTGAGAGAATATGGTGAAATAAAGATGAATGTATCTTTCCCTTGTCTTATATAGTCTTTTTCTACATATTCACTAGCATCTGACAGAAACAGGACCTGATGACACATAATTTTAATATTTTCTTATGGTGAATGTTGTTGCACCACTAGGCTTCTGACTTTCAAGGTGAAATGTAAGCATTGATTTTAATCTGAAAGAGTGACTAATGTTTAATCATTTGAGAATTTGTGTATATTCATAGCAGTGGTAAGTCATGGTACATGGTTTCTTCACCTCCAGTACAACTTCGTGAAAAAGTAAAAGGCAAACGAATAATTTAGAGCATAAAAGTGTCCAGTTTGCTGTGTATAAACACACAGAAAAGCCAGGCTATTCCTTTACAACTCTTTGGCACCTGCAGGACAGCATAGGGAATTCTGCTGGATACCTTCAAATACTTGTCCTGATCATGATTATACATGCACAGCCCTCTCCTGCATTTCTTTCTTGTCTACATTAGTTTAAATTTTTTTCAGAAAAATACTACCCTTCAACAGAATCCCTGTTCGTTATCAGCTATTTCTGTTTTTTAATGTCTCCATTTATAGTTTCAAGCAAAACTTTTGAAAATCTGATGATTAGATGTCTGGAAAGGCTTATTTTTACAGGCTAATTAAAAAAGTAGGCTACTGACATTAAGCAATCACAATTCTACTCTTAGACAGAAAAGAGTGTTTCAGTCTCTGCTCTTCAAAATAGTGGAAGGAGTACTTTGTTTGAATTGTGCTAAAAATGATTCTTCAACTCATGGCCAGGTTAAAAAAATTTGTAAAAAATTTGAGTAAAAAAAAATGAGTAAAAATGAGTAAAAAATTTGCCTATTGTCAGATTCCAAAGGCATTTTCTCTGTAATAAATAACAAACAACCATTTGTGAATAAAAAGGATCATGGAAAAAAAAAGTTTTGCTGCAGACTGGTGGTAAACATTATTAGTAAATGAATTGTGTAGTGCTGGAAGATGTCACTTAAATATTTCATGATACTGATGCTAAGGAAGAAAGGTAGCAGGACACATCCAGATTACCTGGGAAAGGTTCCTGTGGGGAAGGTGTCTATTTCCTCAATAAGAGTGTGCTCCCCAGCCTCTCTGAGCTGTCTGGAAAAGTCAGCATCCAGCCATGGGGGAATTCACCTTGTATTTGTCCTGGGCACAGTGGGAAAACCTATACACCTTCCTACTTGATTTCAAGTATGGGATCCCTCTGCTACAGTTCAGTCCCACTCATCATCTCCTGGGAGTCACAGATAGCCCTAGCATGGTAGCTCTGCTCTGACACTTGGCTGGGGTTGGCTGCAATGAGGGAAGCAGAAGCATGGCCTGGCTCCAGCTATTCCCATATGGGAATGGAGAATTCATGCACATCATGAGAATTTATTCATCAGCTCTGGAAAACAGAGTAGAGTGGTTGGCCATAGCAGGTCAGCAGAAAACGTGTGGTTGACACTATGATAGCGTCAGCCCCCAGGGATACAATGGACATTTGAAACTGTGATTTTGCTGCAATGCAACTTTATTTTCCTGGCCCTGAAACCTAGGCTTGTGTGAGATAATGGCGATCCTCATCAGAATGCAGTGCGTGCTTCTCCACGCAGACTTATGAATATGGAAAACTTGCACAAAATAATTAAAAATCACTAACTCGTACTTTTAATCATCTCATGCACATTTTAAAATTTAGAAATGTGATTTTAGTAGCCTAAATTTGTTTGTTCACAGCACTTGAACCTTTAATCTCCTTAAGTGCTTTAAATCCTCAACACTACATGTAGCTTAAAGGTGACCTACGAAAGTAAAATACAGAATCCTGGTAATGTAACATTCATTGAATGCTCTCCTAGGCTGACTTGCTCCCCTTTTCCTGGCTGTTCAGAGCTTTAAGCATGTACTTGTAAAGCTGTTGACATTTGAGGTTGTTGTTTTGTGTTGTTTTTTGTTTTTTTTTCCTTCTATCTTTAATGCTACAGGAATAAGGGCCTGATCTACCTTTCTGCCAATATATGTCTCCTTGTGCGGGTTTCTTTGGCTGTTAATTTCCTGCCTCTGTATGGAAAGCAGCACGTCACTCTGATCTCAACTATGTAACTGTCATTGTTGTGGGAACTGGGACAGGCTTGCCACCATCTGAGTCCAAGATCAAGACCAATTATAGTACAGATTTGCAGATGTGCTTCAGAGTTGAAAGGTGAAATTTGAGGAAGTAAGCCAAAGGAAGATACTCCTTTCACAGCCAGGTATAGGCAAGCACTCCTTTTAAGACAAATGGTTGAGGTTTTCTGCATAACAAAGTATTTTCTCTGCAGGATATTACTTCTAAGCACTCTACATCTTGAAAGGCATGCAGAGGTTTGCCTGTGGTCAATATTTTGTTGTTGTTGTTGTTTTAATATTTGTCTTTCAAGGAGTACAGCATTAGCGGAAGCTGGTACTGGAATCAGTTCTGCTTGTGATGTTTTGGATGTAGGATGTGTTTCGCCTAGTTGCAGATGCAGTGAACCCTCACGACCCCAAAAGCTACAGATTCCTGCGAATTCTGCGAAAGAGTCATATTTTTAGTTTAGTACAGAAAGCTTCCCTTACTTAATTGTTTGTCAGCACTGAGTGAAATGAAAAGATGTACATATAGTAAGTGCCATTCCATTAATGTTTGCAAAAATAAATAAATAAAACACTTAACGCTACTCACAGAATATCCATTGCCACAATATCTCAGCATTGTGCAAGTTTTACTTGTTGGAATCATCTAGGTTTATTAATGATTTTTTTCAAAAATATTGTCCTGTAGGTTCTAGGAGAGTTTGTGCAAAACCCAGTGATGGAGGATCTCCTTGTGACTTTTACACGTTTGCTTCTTTCTGATGTTCTGTAGAGAGAGAAGTATTCTGTGCAAGAGAAATATCTGCTCGTTCCATCTTATGGTTAACATATGTCTCCAAATAGCAACATAAATACACCAAACAAAGCAAAGTTTGTCTGAACTTTCATCTCGATGTTTTTCACCAAAACCTTCTGCTTGGTTCAGCTGAAATAATTTGGATATATGACAGTTTTGCCAGACTGTTTCATCAAAAAAAATCTCCTCAACAAAAAAAAAATGCAAAGTTTTGCTATTCCAGACAGCATTTCATAGACAGTTACTTGATACTTTTCTTCCTTTTCTCCTTTGAATTTTACAACTGGGACATGAAAACTGGTGACTCTCTGTGTTTTTTGGTTTCTTGGTTGTTGTGGTTTTTGTTTTGTTTTGTTTTGCTTTCTAATTGGTTTGGATCAAACAGGAAAAAATTGTGCACTGAGTTTTGCAACCTCCAGTAAGCGTTGTGCTTCACATAATCCTGTTGCTGTGCAGGGAGAGGGGATAGCAGTGAGCTCAGGCTGATGTTCCTGTGGGACAGGCTCTCTAGTCAGCATCTTTAATGGTGAGGTACTTGATGTCCCCTCTCATTTTGTAGAAAAGTATATTCTGGAGGAATGCATTTTATATAGACAAGATCTGCACTTCTGAGCTGCCTTTCATAAAAGGGGACCACTGATAAGTCATTTTAATTTCCTACCTGGTATATTTTTTTTAGATGAAATGTTTCAACTATATTCTGGGAATCTTAAAATACCCTGTAAATCTGGAGTAGTACTCAAGAAGTTAAAAGTACTTAAAAAGTCAAACTGCCATTGGCTTTGTGATGAAAATGCTGTTTTCATCTACAAGAGACTGTTATTAAAATGCATGTTAAAACACTGCAAGGAGCAACTGCATGTTCCATTTACTGTTGTTTCTTACAGTGGAGAAACATAACCATATATGAGCATGAATTTGATTCAATGATTATGAAGACTGCTATTTTGAAATTAATTGTGCTTGGCATTTATAAAAACAGCTTAACACATGATTTCTTTTATACTCTAGTTTGATTTCCTAAAGGTTGAGCATACTGCCTATATCTTCTCTTCCTTGAGAATCAATTTTTCATGTGGCATCACTATGCTAGTAATAATTCTTTAGTGCCTTTTCCTGTTCCAGACTTCAGTGATTTCATATTTTACAATGACGTAGCAGTAGCTGGAAAAAGGCTTATCAGCATGTTTTCTCTCCTTCCCCTCTACCCTAGGTAGAAAATTTGCTCTAAAATAAAGTGGTCACCACCTTTCTTTCTACTTTTCCTGTTTTTCTCCAGTGCATCTCCTGTGCATTACAATTAAGAAAAGTTGTTCTCATTGTTGGCCCGTGCTATCCTTAAGCACCTCAGAGAAGGGCATTTGTTTCAGAACTCAGGAGTGTTTCTGACAAAGTTCATTTCCGTCATTTATTTACTTATTTATTTATGACAGAAAATGTGCAATGTCCTGTTACCCTGAATACAACAGTTAAGCAACAGTCAGTTTCTTTTTTCATACTTTCACCTGCTATCTCTCTCATGGATACTTAACTGTATCCACTTATCTCGTGGATAGACAGAACTGGCTACAAGAAGAATTATAATGAGACTCCTTTTTTCAAATTTTCTTTTATTTGAAAGGTGATGTGAATCTGCTTTTCATCTGGAATCTCCATTGTTTCTTTAGTGATTTCCAAAAACAAGCTTAATTTTTTCATCTATTTCTCAGTGCTCAAGAATGGCTATTCCATTTCAGATAAAGAGAGACAGATGGATCCTGATCTGCCAAGAAGTATTTTATTTTAATATCTGTATCTGACTTTGTTCCTGCATTACCTTGAATTTTGTACTAAATCTGCTTTAAAGCAATACAGATCTGAATATCACTGTTTCTTTTGTTTTGTTTTCCCTACACTGATAAGTGAAGCTGGACAATCACTTAACCAAACAAGATAACATATTGTAATATTCAGGAATGGTACCTTGAATATTTTCAAGCCATTCCTATTTCATTTTTGACATCATGGTTAGCTAACATAATACCAGCATTTCTAAAGTTTTTTTATTTGTTTTGTTTTGTTTTGTTTTGTTTTTCACAGATGTTATTAATGTTACGTTTACTTCCAAAGCCCGCACAGAAGTGCTTCAATATTTAATTATATCCACTATATTAATAGCATAAATAAGATACACCAGTGAAGTGACTTAAACCATGAAAAGGCTTTCTGAGCTGGGATTAGATAGCAGGTGTTCTTTGGGCCTGGGTCTGTGCTTAGGCATAGGATAATAGACCTCACTAAGTTTCAGGAGTCATTTCTTAGAAAAAAAAAAATGAGTATTTATCTGGTCTTCTGCTAATAGTTTAGATCTAACCTTCAGATGATTACAGAATTATGGTATAATTTTTTCTCTAAGGGACCTTGACATTTTGAATTCAAATGATGTTGTTAACAGTATATCTCTTAGATGAATATGGAAAACTAGAGAATGACTATGAAGTATGTTTTTGTATCCTAGCCCTTTCCCTAAACTGGAAGTAAACTGAAAACATATGACTTCAACCCAATTCAAGTACTTTTAACTGAAATACATAGGAGATTTTTGGCTAGGATTTTTAAAAAAGACAAATATGATTGTGCATCCAAAAAAAAAATGAGATCACAGAGTGAATCAGTGCTAGAACAAGGGAGCGCAGCCGCTTGTTCTTGACACTCAACAGCAGAGCTGTGAGGTGGCTGTCAAGTATAAACAGATGTTTTCTAGAGATGGCTGTTCACTGGAAGCGTTTGGTCCAACCGCATCTGAAACTCATGGCAGTTTGTCACACCTACTTTGACAAAAGTTTTCCTTGAGAAATATTTCGGACAGGATTGGAATTTCTGGTTAGAATGAGACAGAGAAAGAAAGAGGGAGAGCAGTTAGTGCTGCAAAAGCCAGAACATCTGGCTGAGATGTGGAAAACCAATTTGAATACATGCCACTGGCTAATTGTGAGCTGATTTTACCAGTCTTTTCGATTCAAGGATATCCACATCGTATAATTGTATTGTAGAGAGTGAACAAGAGAAAAGCTGATGCTGTCATCTGATATTTAATAGCTCTCCTTTGATGTGGAAAACTCAGGTTCAAAACCTTATAAAGTACTTAAAGATTTATGCAAAGGGAAATGGCTCCAACAGAGAAGAATAAGAAAAAAGCACCCAGCAATAGCCTCAAATAGCTCCTTTACTGGTGGATAAAGCCTGTCACTGAAAAGTGGAGAAAACGGTGGAGCAGAAAGTCAAAGCAAAAAGTGCCATACCCACAGGGTAGAAACACTATTTTCTGTTTCTTCACTCAGTCCCTAAGAGTAATGTGAACGCTCTTATGTTTGTCCTAATACAGAGGAAGGAGGCTTCTGAAATCATGAAAGTCCTCCAGGGAGACAAAACCCTTTTCCCCCATGCTCTCATTAGGAAAAGGTGGTGTATTTACAAATGCTGTCAAAGACAGATGTATCAGGCAGGATCTTAGAGATATAGAGGATAGTCAGGCTGTTCACTGAGGAAGGGAATTACAGTATTGCATGAGGTGTCTGTAACACTTAACATAATGTTTCCCTTTGAAAGGGGCAACAAGGCCTTCTTGGAGACCTCTTCATTAGCATATCTGAAAAAAGGTACTTAGCTTGAGTGTTACCTCCTTTTTGTAGATGATTAAAAAAAAAATACACAGAAGTTAACTCCCGGCCCCAAATTATTCTTGGAGTTCCAGATACTGCATCATGTGCTCAGGTACCTACCCATCCTTTCTGACTTCGAAGCATTTTGTACATACGTTTTCCAACATAATGCAGAAGCAGTAAGATGGCGAGGATTTAATTACAGGTAACAAGCTGACATTTTTCTGCAAATTTCATGTTTTTATTTCACCTCATGTGTGCATAGTTCAAAACTGGAATGAAATCATGTCATCAAAATGAACAGTCCACTTCAAGTCTGAGATGTATGATCAGTTATTCGAGTCTATTAAGGACTATGCCAGCTCTTTATACACTACTGGAATTCAGCCTAATAATGCATTGTGGATAGTCAGGAAGCAAAAGTGTGTAACAAAATAAAATGGAGAAATTTCTATCCTATATGATGTTACCTTGTCTAGAACACAGGTTTCTATGAGCCTTGAGTACTTTCAGGCCCATTTATATAAAAGTTTGCTTACCTGTTTCTTTTTATATTTCCTGAGGGATTCTGCGTTGGATTTCATCTTTCCCCTTCTGAGTCCCCACTGATTGCTCAGCTTCACCTTAATATCTCGACTGTTAGCTGACTGCTCAGCAACAGTATTTTTACTGCAGCCAAAGGAGGTCTCCCTGAGAGAATTGAGATAGCCTGGGAATAATTGATCCAACTGGTAGGTGGGGGCTAGCTTACAGGGAGATTGGCAGCTATTACTGACTTACAAAAATGCTCCTGATGATACTGCAGAATACTGAAAGAGAGTGAAGGTAATTGCTGACATGCTGGTGTATACCCAGTGGAAGTGAATGCTTTTGTGTGCTGTACACATGGCATGCTGGTTGTCTGGCAGGAAAGAGATACCTCTTTTGAGTGCTCCATGGAAGCCAAAAGTCTCCTGGAAATTGTGTTTCTGTGCACAGCAGAGTCATCACAAATTGGCAATATTTCTGTGTATGCAAGTGAAGGGTGTAGGAAAGTGTGTGCTGACTGCAGAGCTGCCATAGCTAGGACACTTTGTTACGTGATTTAGTTTTAGACACAGGTCTAACGTGTTTCATAGCACAAAATAAAATAAGTGATGTTAGAGTTCCCTCTTTTACCAAATATCTCTGTTGCCAAATGGTTTATAGCCAGCATCCTGTTCCTGCCAACTCCACCACAAAGTTCTTGTAGTCTACGTACCAGGATAGGGTCAAATTTTGGGACTATGGTGGTTGTGTACTGGATGGGTTCCTGGTACACAGCTTGCTCTTTTACTAAAATATGGAAACACCATCATTATGTCTCCTCTTCATTTTCTCTCAATCCATAGGAGACTTGACTGCTCTGTAAAGAGATGATATCTGCTTTACTTCTGGCCAACTGTTTTAAAGATCGCACATTATTATGTTTGCAGATTTTTTTTCCTCAGGTGTTCTTCCAACGGCCCTATCCAAAGGCTGTTGAAGGTCAATGAGACAGGTTCTCAGCTCATGTAACTGATACAGCTCCATTTACTTCAGCTAATGTTGACATTTTGCATCAGATGATCTCTCTCTCAGAGAGAATTGTTTTTCCTATATATGACTGGTATTAGATTGCATAAATTTTATTCATAGTGTATAGAGTACACTGCTAAGTAGGTTAGACTCCTGTGCTGCCTATTTGTCTCAAGAATAATGTTGTTTCATTTCATAATGACATAATGGTGCCACCTGCAGTTCAGAGCCTTACACAAGTGGTTTCAGATAGTGGTTCCCAATAATAAATGCACGGAACATAGTAACATGAAGAATAACAATAATCAGTCATTTGTAGCAGTCACTACAATTTAAGAAAAGCTGCTTTATTTATGTTTCCATTATTTTCTCACTATTTGCCTTGAGAAGGAAGTCAGTTAAACTAAAATCTTTGAACTGGTGACTTGTCAGAGGCTTACAATAAAGCTCAGTAGCATTACTCTCTGTAGCTCTGTATGGTACTGAGTGTGCTGGAACCTGCTAAAACACTTAACTGCAAATTTCAGTCCCTGTGCACACATCACAAATAAGGAGAACTTGGAACCTGACTAAACTGTTGGAAACTAAGAGATTTTTTTGTTTGTTTTTATTAACAGGGTACAATAAGAATGACTAATTCGTGTTTTTCTTTTGTGTCCCCATCTGTCTGTGGGTTTTTCTCTTTCTTTCTTTCTCTCTCTCTCTCTCTTTCTCTTTTAAAAGGGAAACTTGTCTGCTTGTCTGCCACTGCCAAGGGATACCCAACTACTGAGTATTCTGTTATGAATTCTTTACTATTATTATTTATAATATATGGCTTTTGACATGGTTTCTGGTGCTTTATCTTCTTTCTTACTTTTCTCTGTCATTAAAGATAGAGTAATTTGTGCTTTACGCGAATGTATGAGAATATCATTTTAAAAAACAGTGAATTGTACAGAGGCAATGTGCAAACATACCACGTGGTCTGGGAAACTGGGAGAAGGAACATGATGAAGTAGAAAAGATATTCAAAAATCCTGTTAGTTCCAGTTGCGGTTGCTTAATAGGATGAACTTGGTATTTATTACTTTGATTTGTTTTTTTCAATTACTTTGCTTTGTGGGTAGTCTTCGGAGAATATCTAGTGACCAGCCAGACAAATCCCTTTATTCTGCCTGAATACTCTTTTTTGTGTAGGGTCTCTCTCTCTCTCTCTTTTTTTTTTTTTTTTTTCCTGAATTATGATCATTGTTTAATAACTACCCTATTGATACAGGCACATGTTTTGCTTAAGTGTCCTCACGTCCTTTAATCATAGCAAGATAAATCACCCACATTAAAGAGGAAATAGGGGTTATAATTACATGGAATTAAATGTTTGATTCACCTTCTTCTTCCATTGGTAATTATTTTAATGATAGTTTCGTAATTCACCTAGCAGAGTAATGAAAGAATGTCCACACCTACATCATTTTCCTGAATGCAAAGGAAATTGCACATTAATCTGACAAAATGTTGACATTAGGGAATGAATTATCAGCTCAGTTTTAACTAGGCCTCTTTTTATTCACCTCCAGTTATTTGTGGCATAATTTTGGTCGTTTAAGCAATCTAAGTACCTGATTGCTTATTCAGAAAGAGTACTTAGGTATATAAGCACTGTGGCTTCCACCATTTATTTGGAGTATAAACATAGAGCTCACCTATTTTAAGTCTGGTTTTCAAGTATAAGCTACAGTCTTTGCTGAAGTTCTCATTTTTCCGAAATGCTGCATTTCTTTCCTTTCTCAAATCACCCAAGTCCTCTACTAAACTCAGCAGTACCAGGCATTGCTGCTTTTTTTCCAAAACTGTTTGCTAGTTTTATACACATAAAAATATTCTGGAATTATAATTATATTATTTTTCTCCCCATCTACCTTGCCATATTCTTCAGTCTGGGGTGTGCTAGTGTTTTGTTTTGTTTAGTTTTGTTTTTAAACTTGAGAGCAGGCATACTGAAATGTAGGGGATTTATTTGTACAGAGAGATCACAAGTGGTCAGCCGTTTTCTTTCATTTAATCTCATAGCTCCTGTATAGCCTGAATTGCAGATAAGTAAATGGAAAGATATGTATAAAGTTTCTGTTTTATTCTGTGACGTTTGGCCACAAAAGTACAAGTATTTTGTTGTTCTTTATAACCTAGGAATCTTCAACTACGCCGAGATTTAATTCAGCCAGTGAGAGATGATGATAGAACCCTAAGCAGTGAAAGGTTTGGCTCTTAGTTGCTTTCAACACGGTAATTGCAAAGTCTTGCATGTGAGGAAGGCTTCATGTGCTGCTGGTAGGCACCTACCTCTGGGGGAAAACTGTGGCAACTCCTCACAAGCATGCGGAAACGCTCTGTGACAGTTCAGGGCAGGAAGCGACAAATAATAGTATTGCAGGCTGAGCTGCAGGAGTTGTTGAGTTGGTAGAAATTTAATTGCTTGTGCTGGAATCAGGCCAGTGAACAGGGTCATCTCTCTTGTCCTTTGAAGGAGTATTTTGGCACATCCCAGATTCCCAGATGCTGCAACAGCACTTGGAGTTGCAGCAATTTTATATATATATATATATATATATATTTTTTTTTTTTTTTTTTTTCAGTGAGCTTTGATCCCCTCCTGATTTTGGAGGGTGCCTCTGCACAGAAAAATCCACCCTGTAACCCTGTCATTTAAAGGATCTCTCAAATTATGTCAGTGCCAGTCACAGTCCGGTAGAGGCTATTTGTCTTCACTACTGTCTTTTGCCAAAATCATGTCTCGTTGGGGTAGGCTGAAGTTTTATATTTCCCTCCTTGTTCATTTGCCACTGATTATAGCCGTATGCTAGTTTCTTCATTTGGTTAATCTTTATTTGTTTATTTTATGGTGGAAGGGTGGTTGGACACTGGAATATTTTCAGAACTGCTAGTTATCATCAGAGAAATCCCAAAGATAAACTTGACACTAGAAAACATTATCTCTAATTGTCACTGGAAAACATGCCAAGAAACTGAATTTGAATAGGTATTTCCTTCCTGAAAATCTTAATATTGAGCTTCTCACCACTGCTTCACTGCTGGGCAGTTTGGACTCGTATTTGTGAATATGTTGTGAATACGTCAGGATTGTATTGGGTTTGTTTAAAACCAAGCTTTGAAACTTCGCTTAGTCACAACAAATTGCTCACAGGTGAGAAATAGGGTAAGCACAGAAACTCTTCAAACTAATATATCATTTCACAAAAATCATATGTAGACAGTTCCTAAGAGGGAGGGATACAAAATTAATCAAATAAATTACTTGTTTGTACATGTTTTGCTTTGCATATTTGGGAAAAAAAAAAGTCAAAATTCAATGTCTGAACTACTTTCTAGTGTGTTCTGTGTGCAGTGGGCTATTTATCTCTTAGAAATATTGTTACGCTCTTAGGTATACTGCTACACTCACACAAAGCTGTCAGACTCCTTCTTTTAGTTCCTATATATATGGCTGAATTCCCTTACATCGTGTTTCCTTGTTCAAGAAGCAGAAAAGGATATATGTTCCTTTTCACACAAAGCAATGATAATATACTATTTTAATTGTTGGCTTGGGCAATATATGTAATAATATATTATATAATTTATTTTATAATATATATTACTATATACTAATATAAATATAATGTAAAGTATGAGTGTGTGTGTGTATATATATATATATGCATTACACAATGTCCCACCCACTCCATAGGGGAAGAATCTGGCCTCACTCAATGCTGTAACAAAGCACTCACCTCATTAGGCTCAGGCTTTCATCTGATTTCTAGATCATTTCACCTGTATGGAAATCTCAGTGGTTCTGCTTTCCTCAGCCTATATAATCTACCACAATTTTCTCCCTTCCCTCCATATCCTAGTCTTTACATATCTTTTTTTCAGAAGAGGCTGCTGAGAGGCTGGGGACATTCGGCTTGTCTAGTGTGGAGAAGAGAAAGCCAAGAGGCAACCTCATGGCTGTCTGCAGGGGAAGCTGAGAGGGAGGTGCTGGTCTCTGCTCCCTGGCCACTGATGACAAGACACATTGGAAAGGCTCAAAGCTGTGCCAGGGGAGGTTCAGACTGGACATGAGGAAAAATTTCTGTACTGTGAGGGTGGTCAAACCCTGGAACAGGCTTCCTAGAGAGGTAGTGGATGGGGCTTTGAGCAAACTAATCTAGTGGATGGTGTCCCTGCCCATGGCAGGCGGGTTGGAACAAGGTGATCTTTAAGGTCCATTCCAACCCAAACCATCCTATGATTTTGTGATTCTCAAAAGATGCTGGAAACAGACCTGATGATGGGCAAATGCAAGAGCTCCCTGTTCATGCATCAGTTTTCCCAGCAAGCTCACTCTTGAGGTTCCATCCCACCATGTGGCATATTTACTTATAGAAAATATGACATTCATTATTGTGGGAAGAGACAAACCAAGAAAACAAGGAGTAGTTTAAGTGAGAACTCCTAATTATGGGAAACATTTGTGAAACACTTGAGTGGATACAGGGGGGAAATGAATAGAAAAGGAAGTCTGCATAGTTCTAGGCAGACAGTTAACATAGTCTGTTAAGGTCTATTTTCTATCCAGTACAAGAAGAGAAAACAGAAACTAGGTTACTGTGTGTGTAGAAAAAACAGAGGTCTGAACAGTTACATAAAAGCTATGCTATATGTCAAGAATGTTACCATCTGTTTCACATTCTTTGCTTGTAAGCTTCCAAGAAACAGGAAAATATTTGCTATTTAGCTGATATGTAATCTTTTTTGAAAGATCCAGACACCATGTCATGATCTTAATTAAAGTCTTACTGGAAATTTTTGATGATACGTTGCCGTAAGAGCTTGTGGCAGTGCAGTGGCTCAGATCCTTCATCGAGATGCATTCATTGTCCGTTCAGGAGATTAATTCAACAGTAAATACAACATAGGCCATAAACCAAGTCTCTTGCCAGAAAACTAACTTAAAAACAGTGCTAAAAGAGGATGGAGATTTTCTCTTTAAATACATAATCTCTGCAGTAACCAAGAGGAGGTATATAGAGGGTACACCTTCAGGCAACAATATGTTTGTATGAGGGCACTAACTGAAGCTCAGAGCAACACCAACAAAAAAAAACAAAACAAAAACACGAAAACCTGAAATGAGACCACTTATATGCAGTGATCACTGCTGTGACAAATGCAAAAAAAATCAGCAGAGGTTTCACAAGAATGGCTTTAAAAATCCTCTGTGTGAATATGAGAAGAGAAATCATGACCTTTAGTCTCACAGATCTTCACCCTTAAATTAAGCTTAGGTTTAACCTTTAACATTGACCTCATATTATTTTAGCCATTTCAGCTGTAGTGGCCTATGCATCGTGTCTCTAATTAATCTAGAAATCTAAATATTTCAGTTCTTTGTTTTCCATAGGAAACATGGTTTAAAATATTATTTTAGTAAACATTCAGAATTGCTTCATATTTGTTAATTGATTTCTTGTCCACTTCATGCTAAAAACTTCCCATGTTTGAAACCTGTGCCAGTCTTAGTTTCATAAATTACCCCAAACTGGGATGATCCACCTCTATGGCTGTTTACACAGTGGTATTATCCACTGAATAGAGTGACTAGTTCAGGACCATTAAACCCAATGCCATTTGCCAGGTCATTCTTTGGAATGATATACAAAAGACACATGTAATTAACTCCCCCACTGGTTGACAACAGAAAGAACAGAGCAATCAGTCACTTTGTGTACACACTCCTCATTAGTACAAGTGGTGTTTGGGGGTAGATTCATGCTGCTCTAGTAGGGAAGAGCACTTTGTACTCTTACTGCCAACCAACATCATCTTCCTTCCCTGCTCTAGACAATGATTGATTTTTATCTGCTGATTGAAAGCACAAGATAAAGCTAACTTGAGTCTTTTTTTTAGGAACTGAGAATAAACAGTAGGAACTACAGTCTTGTTCTGTCTGAGAGCTTACTGATATGCACCGACAAATTATGATAGATTTCACTGATGTGTCTGCAGCTTCTCCAGTAGGTACAGCAGAGAAGCCTGGTGATAAGCAATGCCTTTTTGGTACACAAGATTGTTTGCCGGGTGGGTATAAATCTCAGATACATGCTGGTAATGAGGGGAGGCACTACTATGTCAGTAAAGTGATTTGTCACCTCTCCTAAAAGTTTTGGAAGGTATTTTCTTTTGCTTAAGGACAGGACAAACGTGAAATAAGGAGAGATACTCATGGAGAAAACTGCGTGTGAAGTACTGATAATCTCATTGATGAAGCACTAAATGAATCTTGGGACAGTGCTTACAAATGTTTTTGCTCTTATTAAGTTTTGCTATTGTTTTATGTGTTTATTATGTGTAAAAAGTTTAACATTATGGTATGGACTACTCAGGCAAAGACATAGGCTCAAAAACTGTAATCTCATTGATTCAGATAGACTGTCACTGTTTTATATTTGCTTTAAAGGTGCTCCAGAGTGCTCTTTTGTCTCTCAGACAATTAAGTCTTCATGAATGTAAGCAGGATACATAAAAATTATTCCATTTCCGTATTGCATATTAAGTTGCTAGGGGTGAAAGGATGAGAAAATAGAAAAAAAATATGTAATTAGCAAGGAGTTCTTTGTCCTTACCATAAAAAGTGTAGTTACTAATAATTTAATAGGCAAACGATACAACTACACAGACATTTGTTTCAAGCCAGTTCGCAAATCTAAGTGTGCATTCACTTCCATGCTGAACTTGTTTAGTAAGTGCATAGTTTCTTCAATATCTGCTGAGGACTGTTGCATAAACATAACCATGGCTGCAAAGTAGATGTCTTTTTGTCACCATTGTAACCTACAGAGTCATTGAAAATCCAGTTATAAGTTGCCCTCTCAGATGTTGTAATTTATTCTAGTGTATTTCTCTATTTCAGGGAAATATCTGAGGGGTGCATATGTAAGCAATAAAAAGGGTGAAAGTTCTATGTCTGAGGCTCTTAGATAGCCTTGTAATACAAATAAGGGTAATCAACAAGTTATGTTTTTTAGTTAGTTAGTTTTGAAATTATCCTGGTGGTTTTTACCTGCTGTGAGCTGTTGAGTAGAGACAACATCCATTTGTGAGGCTTCCTGTCATTGCAGAGCCACTGCTGATGTGCTCAAATCTCCAGTGGTGGTATAGAGAGATAGGGTTGGTGATGATGGTTCTGTAAATGGTCCCTTTTATCATTTGGCAAGAAGTGAAATAGGCTCAGGCTGGTGTTGTATTGCAGCTATCAATAAAGCATGACTCACTCACTCTGATCTTAAATCAGAGGACCTACCATTCTTTGTAGAAAACTGTGGATTTTCCCTTCTTTCACTCTTCTTTCTCTCAGACAGATAATTTTGAAACCAAATGGATCATGAGCTGAGATTCACAGCGAGATTATTTTTCTTTGTGTTTTGACTGTTGTCTTGGGTGCTATACTTACTGTAGGATGTGGAAGGAAATGCTGAATCATTTGCCATTAACCAAGAGGAAGTTATCAGTGTCTATCTCAAATCTTCTTCTGTGTCAATAGGCAAAGGATCTGAATCCAATACAACCCGTCAACGGTAATGTATCAATTACCACTGTCTACATACAGGAGGTGAAGCACAATGGTATGGATGGAATCCTAGCACCTGTTGAAGCTAATAGGAAACATCTCATTGCCTGTAATGGAGCTGGGATTTTAACTGATTCTAATGGAGCAAACTCAGCTATGCTGGCCTACCTGTGAAGATCAGTCAATTCAATTCAGCAGAAAAGAAGCTGTAGTTCTCAAAAAGAGTGAGGCTCTGTAGTCAAGAAGATAACTTTAAAAGTTGTTTCTAGGTTGCTTTCATAGAGGCTGCACAAGCCTAACAATGTAGGGTATAAGCTCTTTTTCTGCCATTAGTCCAGTTTTTTTGAGTAGTTCAGAAACAGTTTGAAAAATTGAGTTAATCTTCCTGAGAGGAAAAAGTTCAAATATTTTATCTACAGTGCTCTGAAGAAGGCTTTACTTCAGCCAGTGAGAGACTCGCAAGAAACATTGGTTCATTACAACTGGTACAGTCTATTCTCACTGGAGCCCAACTTCAGAGGAAATCTAAAATGAGCCATAAAAAAAAAGTTTATTTTAAATTGTTGGAGAAGGACAGCTCCTTCTCCAACAAAAGGAGAAAACTAAGTGATGACCAGCTTGGAAGAAGAAAACACGGATTGAAGAATTTCATACAAAGGAAGAAAGGCCAATTTAATTTATTCTCCAGTATGTAACCCAGGGTTGTGATGTGGGTAATGAAGATTTGAGCCTTGGAACATCATGAATATGGAAGTAGGATAACATGAAGTGTTTCAGCTTTTGTACTGAAGATTTCACATAGCTTTTCTCATACCCAAGTGGGGAGAATGGGTAGATAGTGGATAAAGACCTTCCTATAAAAAGACCTTCTTTGAAGTATTCCAAATAGGGTAGATATACTTCAGGGAGGTACAGTAGGTTTACTTCATTATCAAGTAATAATAAACCTGATGAGACATAGACTCAGAAAAATTTGTTCCAGAAAAAATCACTTTGAAGATCAAGTAAAGTTTTTTTTTCCTCAGATTTTTTTCACCTTCTCTGTTGGGCTTTTCTGATTTATTTTTTTTTAAATTAAGTTGTCGCTGATCGCAGGTCACTTATGCCACCTGGTGACGTGGGGTGATTATAGAAGCAGGGTAGGTCACTGACATTTGCCTCAATATTTTGTTTCTCTGGGAGTCATATAAACTCTTACCTAAAAATTACTGTGGTGTTACTTTAGTTTAGAGCTGAAAGGTAAAAGCATTGTCACTGACTGGCTGTAATTTATTACATTCAGGTCCAAAAACGAGCATTGTCCTCCACATCATATCCACAAAATATCTCGTTTCACAGAAGTGTAAGGAAAAGTCACACAAGACAATTTCTGTTCTGAATTTAACTACTTGTCCTGTACTGTTGCCCCAAAACCTCATTAGGGACTGCAGGCATTTAATGAGCAGAGATAATTTCTTCCTTAAAAGGTATCCATTTCACTCCTTATTGAGTCTCAGAGGATAGATACAGAAGTAATACCGCACAGAGAAATCTCTTTCTTATGCAATGTATGAGCTAGGTTCCCGCGCGCATCAGAGATAGATCAGCCTAGGGAGCCTCATATTCAAGGGACTATTTTGGATGCTTGGGGCTGCTGCCTTCTTGGCGGTTTTGCCCTTCTGTGGGAGAAGGCAGCTGGAGAGTGGGCATATGGTTTTTCCCACTCAAGCTGGTGTCTTGTGGTCCCAGGTTAATGAAGTGCTTTAAGTTATATAAGCTGTTATGCTGCTAGGAGGTTTGTTAGAGGTCCTGAGCTATACCTCTCCACCTAGGTGGCAAGGTAGTACCAGCAAAAATAATACTAACACTTTGTGTTTGGACTTAAGCACAAGCACAGCTGGAGAAATTCCTGATGGCAGGACTGAGAATTTCTTAGTTTTTGATGGCTTTGTACATGCTGTAATCTGCAGTGTCTGTCTGGCTGAGGGCAACTCAAGTGGATTGTTTTCAGGAAGTTTTCCATGGTCTAGCTGTCAGAAACCTCCAGATAGGATTTAGTCATGAGGCTCACTGCCAGTCTGTTAAAAACTAACCTTTTGAGCATGTTTTGGGCTGGTTTAAAAATTACAAGGTTAAGTTACAAGTCTCTCCATTACCTCTGCACAAAGGTGCTACATATAACCGTTGTCTCACCATGACAACCTAACGGGGACAAATCACTTTAAGCTTTTTCCCAAAGATAGATTGGGAAAATAACCTCAGCACTTACACACACAAACACATACTTACATGGGTCAGTCTTCGCTCTTAGTTAGTTCTCCTTGTGGTCAGAGCTAAATAGGTTGGCGAGCATAGAAAGAATTCTTTTATGACAATTACACAGGAATTTTGCTTAGTGAAACTACAATTCAACTCATAGATTGAGACTTGGGACACCACTTTGTTGTGTCAAGTCAGGTCACATGAATTAAACTTTAAAAAATAAAGTTTGAGTTTGGTCAAAATATGGTCAAAATCTGAGGTAGGAATTCTTCTTTTGCTGTTGAATTATCAAACAAGAACGCTGCCTCACTCTGTGAGAGACACTGGATTTGGAAATTGTTTAATTTCTTACCTCAGCATCATCACACCATAGGACATAAGTACTAAATAGAGCTGGAGAATGGTTAATAAAATCCAAATGATATTTTAGTGAAATGTAGTTTTAAAAATGTGCAAGTTTTTTTGCTCACACAGAGGTAGCAAGGCTAGGAAATTCTGCCACAGAAGCCCAAGCAGTTGCAGCTCCAGTGCAAATACATTTTTTCTTGCATGCTGCTTGGAAGTTCCCGTTGTAGTGAAAGTGTTGCCAATGTCTCTGCTCAGTGAGAGAGCTAGTCAGAAATAAAATCAGAGGAAATTTCCATCTGCAGCCACCTGAAAGACCTTTTTCTTCCTAAAATGGAGCCTTCCCTCTCCTTTCCCCAGTGATAAAGTTCAATTTCAGCCCAAGAGGAAATCTTTGATTTTGTGGCATTTAGAAGAAAAGCTGAAGGAATGAAAGTGCTCATACCCAGGACTTGATTCTTTGAGCTCCTCTTTCAGTAGCAGTTATACTAGTAGTTATACTAGTTAGCTCAATCAGGCATCAGTTCCTTGAGAAAGCTTGAAGCAGTGTTCCCTTTCCCTGCAGCAGCAAATATTTTGGAAAGACAGAAAGGACCATGCAGGGATGGAGGATGTTGTCCATCTTTCCAATCAACACTATTCCATCACCATGTAGGATTAGATGGTCAGAAGTTTTTATTCCCTGCATTTGAACTTGTAACCAAGAGGTAGAAGACTGAATTCTTTACCCAGTTATCTGAACACTGATTTACCAGTGTGTAAAATTAAACATATGGAAAGCCAGCTTAATTAATGAGACTTTTAATAGAGTGTAAGTATGCTATTAATCACCTGCTTAAGCAACCTGTAAGAGGGCAGAGCCAAGGAATACATTAAGGTCTACCTAGAGATAAAGGATTATCTATGGAGGATTTGTTTTGAAAAGCACATAGGGCCTTGTTTAAAAAAACAAACAAACAAACAAAAATCTTTCAAATATTTCATAGGGAAATAATCCTCTGACTGTCACATCTGGTCTTTACCTGATTCTGCATAATTTGCCAAGGTGCTTCCCTTCTTATTTTAGTAGGTTTTTATAAAAACTTCTGGGCCCCAGTATTTGTATGTTTTAAAAATATTTTTCACAAGAAGTTAAAATGCAGAATCTTTCATGTGTACAGCATGTTTTTCAGAGAATAACAATTAATTTGTATGGCCCCATGTGAAGCTCTCAAAAAAAAGGAAGTTGTAATGGATGTACTTGCAGGAGCTCCCTTTCTCCCTTAGCTGTAATTGTGCAAATGGTACTGAGATAATACTGTCATTGTTTGTTTTTTCCATGAAGCCAGTATGAAGATTAAAGTACCATCTGGCTTTCTGAAAGCTAAAGTTAGCAAACTTCTAGCTTGAGACAAACAAGAAGTTGGATCCCTGCTTGGGTGGGCATTTTAAATGTAACTTAACTTTGCCCATCTCCAGTTAAAATTCTCAACACAAATCAGCAGGCAGAGCTTTTCCCTCCTCGTAAGAGTTAGCATTCTAGCAGAAATGTTTCGAAGCACATTTTCCTGGAGGCCTGTGAGGTCTATTGTTGTTTTTATGCTCTAACAGAGTGTAAAGATAGAACCGACAAAGTAAAGCTTGTTGAAAAATTCACATTTTTTTGTTTGTTTGTGACATACTTTTTTTCTGAAAACATTTTGAAAATTAGCGAGCATTTTCACATTTCTATCGGTTTTGCTATGAGGTTTTGACATATCTTTTTACTTAGTGTTCCTTCTAAGACCTTAAACCATTTGCACAATCATTGCAGAAGAAAAAAGAATATTTTTAAGTCATGCTTTACCTATGAAATCCATTTTTTCATGAAATACTTAGAAAGTAATTTCAATTAAAAAATGAGTTACATTAATAGGAAATTTCACGGAAAGTGAAAAGGAAGCCTTCTCAAACTATATGAAATAGAATTATTTTCAAATTGTTTAGTGATTTTTTTTTTATTTTTTTTGTTACCAGCTCTTCTAAAAACTGCAGTTGATGAGCACATAGTGACTTTTAATGAAGATCTCATCAGAAGAATTCATCAGGGCTGTTAGTGATAAAAATACTGTGTCTAGTTACGTTCCAGGCAATGTT
Organism: Aythya ferina; assembly: GCF_964211825.1. Classification (NCBI taxonomy): domain Eukaryota; kingdom Metazoa; phylum Chordata; class Aves; order Anseriformes; family Anatidae; genus Aythya; species Aythya ferina. The sequence continues at coordinate 45,368,842 of NC_140297.1, read as the reverse complement.
ACCACTAGCAGAACCAGAAACCCACTCTCATTTGATTACTGCTGTATAAAATGTCGTCTATAAACAAACACATAGAGGAACCCCTATCCCCGCCTCTACCCCCTCCCTGCCAATGTCAAAGCAATTAAAAAGGAACTCTGTGTCTCAGAGACAAATATCATCACTTTTCAAATATCAACTGGAGATCTTATTTTCCTTTGGGTTCCCTGCATAAAAACTAAGCAAAATTACAGGTGATAGAACAACAAAATAACAGTCTTAAGAACCAGGTCTTTGGCTGACCAGTGAGCTATTTCAACAGATTAATGTCTGGAGCAATATGCCATATGCTTGTACTCTTTCCCTGTGAGTCGTTCTTTTTAGCACAGCTACACATCTTCTATATGGATCAGAGAAATTCCCCTTGCATCAAACCAAATCTCTTCCTGAGGCTAAGTAGAATAGTATCAAAAGTTCAAAAAAAGGCTACCGTCATTATGAAAAAAGGAATATAAATGATAACGTGGGTGGTGTTATAGTGCATGGAGGAGTCCTGGGTATAAATTTAGTGAAATCACCACCTGTGTTCCTTCTACAAAGGCAGCTGAGGTACATGAGCTCTTAATAGCTTAATAAATTCAGGGAACTGGCTTAGATTTACAGATCAAATACCTTCCTACCTATGCTTCAAGTCAATGCACCTCACGTGGATAAATACTTTGTGTAGAAAATGCTATTTATCAACTTATGACTGTGATGGGAGGTTGTTAGATGATGAATAAGTGTTGTGGCAGACTTTGTGTGAGACCCCACTTGTATTAAGCTGTTGTTAGTCTTTCTCTCGTGAAAGTTTTTGTTCTTTTGCTCTTGCTCAAAGAATTTGGTCATTTTGCCTATGCTGTAAGCTTTCTGTGAAGTCTCACACCCTCAAATTGAATTTACAAACCACTCTTTTGGTGGTGCAGTGAAAAGGGATTGGCCACAGTGCTCAGATACCAACTCTGACTGTGTGATTCAGTATAAATGAAGCCACATTAAAAGGCTGGCTAGAAAGTGTAGCCAGAGGAAGTGGAAGTCTTTTCCACTAAAATGCTTTACTGTAAAAATTCAATGCTTGAGGTCCAGTCAAAATCTGGTGGTCTCAGTGGGTAAACTCAAAAGTTTGCCCCAGTTGTGGTCATTCCTGCCTTTCTCAGCAGAGTATCTCTACCACAACTTCAAGGTTACCCTCAAAGCCATCTGATAGCCAAATGACAACACAATCCTCATGTGGCTGCAGAGGTGGCTTTGAAGCAATTCTACTTAAAAAAAAATAATAATAAGGAAAACTGTTGTTTGGTAGCAAGATGCTTTGAGTAAAAGCTCCTGATTCTGTCCGTGTATGCAAGCTTTAGCTAGTGAGACCATGAAGCTGAATTAGGGATTTCATACTTTAATGCTGTAAGCCCCTTTGTTGTCTTTGCGCTAGTTTTAAAATTAATATTTAACAAAGCTTGTAATCACTGCTCTGCATTTTGTCTTTGCTAGCTGAATTTTATTTAGAAGTGTTTGCAACATAAATTCTTACAACTCAAGCTCATTGAGATATTCATGTTTATGCATGAATTTGTGAATGACTACCAGCAGGATTTTGCTTTAGTAGTGACTGTTGAGCAACATTGGAAAACATCCAAGATATGGGCACCAAACACTGACGTGTATGAAATCAAAGCCGTTTCAGAAGATGATCTCTGTAACTATTGTCTCATCTTCACGGGCTGTAAAAATGAGAAGAGTAACATTTGACCACAGAAACCAGTGTTTTGAAAATTAATTGATATTTGTAAAGCACTTCCGTGAGGTAGGTTACTCCTGATTCAAGACACCACTTCAGCATGAACATGCAAACATACATAATAATTTTACACCTAGCTAAAAGATGAATCCTTTCTTTCTAAAATACATGACCTTGCTTTCATTAGCCGATTTGCTAACACAAAGCTGTCAGTAGCAAGCTGTGTTGAGATTCCACTTGTCGTTTCATTTTGATATGGACAAGAATATGTTTTTAATATCACTGGTGATTTCCTTCTGATGAAACATTCCATCCAGTGCATATCATCATTCTTCCTGTAGTGCTTGTCAATAAAACCTGTTTTCTGTCTGAAGAAAAGTGTGCTCTTATGTTCTTTTCCCTTTTCTCTCCTCAGTGCATAGTTTGGGACTGGGATTCCAATGGGAAGCATGACTTCATTGGAGAATTTAGCTCGACTTTCAAGGAAATGCGAGGAGCTATGGAAGGGAGACAGGTAGGTGGAGACAACCCAAAGAGTGTCAGTATACAAGCTTTGTAGAGCTCTGTTCCTCAGACGATTCTGTAATGCTGCAGATGACATTGCCTCATTGTTTCTTGGAAGTTCAGTTGTTCTGTTTATCTCCTAGGCTGTTTTTTGAGTTCACATTCACAGGCATTTCTTTCTGCTAATATCTATTTCCACTGAGCCTAAGCACATGGTTTCTATGACGTGCTGTACTGTTATGGCAAAGCAGAGGCACAATCTGGGTACTCAAAGCATTCCCCAGCTGGCCTACAGCCCCTTCTTTGGGTGAGGGTCATTCTCCATCTTTCTCCATTTCTCATGTGCTGCATTTACTGCTATCAGCTCTAACTTGAACCCATCATAATAAAAATAATCAGTTTCTGAAATGTCTTATAAATTGCAGTCCTAAAGGAAAATGAAGTTGTTAGGTTATTAATAATTTCACTTCTTTACGTCAGCTTGATGTTTTCAAATTGGAGTCGATGGTAATTATTGAATGTGATAAATGATTTGGCATATCTAATTTGAGAAATTGTCATTTCCTATTATTACTTAATCCTGAAGGTGTTTTGATAAATCCTCTGAGGGGAAGTTAAATATGTTGGCTTTCTAATCTGCTGATAATTTGTAGTCACTGCTTCATGGTGATCTCAAAACTAAACATAAATGCATAATAAACTTTATTCAAGCTTTACATTAGGGTTATGTTTATAATGGGTTAATAGCAAGCTACCAGAGACAAAAGGTGTTTAAGTGGTTCAGTCAAACTATTCTATAGGTTGAGAAGTTTCTACTATTCTTCCATATATCTTCTATTGATGTTCTAGAGTTTTGCATATGTTGCTTATGTGTAAAATGCCATTGATATATATATATGAGTCATGTATTAACCCATTACAAATACATCCTGAACAGAACCTGGGTGTAAATGAAACCCTACTTTGTTTTCTCAGAGTCAAATTAAGTTAGAGGATTAAGACCCGTTTACAAGAGACTGGGCTAAATTTTTGAAGCTTTTACATCACCTACATGAAGTGTTACCTTCCAAAACTTAAACCAAACTGAATCTGAGTGGAAGTAAAACCTATCTAAACAAGCAAACTAATTCCAGAGTGAGTAACATTAACAAGGGCAGTGTTATGATAGCACCCCAGTTTTGAATGTAAGTGGCTATGGCTGGGAAAGATGCCATGTGAAAGTGGTAAAGGGTGAAACTTTTCAGTATAAACATTCCTTAAATGGCATCAGAGTCCTTCCCAAACAGCTCGTTGAACAAGAAAAGAGTCTTGCTGTCCAGAGTACTGAATGGCTGTGAAGGATAAACTACATTTTTTATTCTGATGGAGGAACAGTATTCTCTTTTCATCCCCAGCTAGCGAAAAGGATGATTACCCTGTCAGGGGCATAGGACGTTAGCATGGTCATTTGTCAAACCTTGTTCTTGTCTATATAAACTCATATTGTATTAAGAGAGTGCCGTCCAGGAATAATGTAATGTTGCCTTAATTGCCTAAGTCTTTATGTTTCTTCCCTTTGCCATCCTGCAAGCTGCCTTTCCCCTGTAACATCACGGACTGCTTTTCACTGTAAATGTGAAGCTTTTCTCCTCCATGCTTTTAAGCTGTTGTGGCATTATTTCTCCCTTGTTGCTCTCATTTTATTGCTCTTGTGCAGTTACTCTGCGGGCTTGTACCTGCAAAACCTGATACTGTTGCTGTAGGTGGTTCTCATGGGACACAATTGCAACTAGCATGGGACTCACTTCTCCCCCCACCTCTTTTCTAACCTTTTTTTTTTCTAACTTCTTTCTTTTTTGTAGTGCATTCTGGGGGAAAAAAAAAAAAAAGTTTTTATTGGATAACATAGTAGGTAATAATAGTCATTTAAATGGTTAATAAGTATTGCCTCAAAATACATATGCACATCCCAGACAGCTTTTGCACCTGATGATTGCCGGCCCCAGTTGGCACTAATAACACAATGGGCAATTTGAGCAGGTTGTGATGGAAACAATTTAGTTATTGAGGTAAAAGTATTGCAGGATATCACATGCTGCAAGGAGAGGTTGCTTGTGTGTGGGACCACATCACTTGTCTTTCTGGCTGGCCAGCAAAGAGCAATTTCCCTTTCCCTTTTTCTCTTCCCCATTCTCTCTGTTCCTCCTTCCTTCTTCTCTCCTTTTCCTCTATCCTTCAGATGTAAATGTTTCTGCTAAAGGCAATATGTGCTGTTGGCTGTGGACCCCATAATACGTCTTGGGTGCATAGTTTGTCTCAACATCTGTCGCGCAACATGGTGTGATATGATTAGCATTTGTCTTTTTTTTTTTTTCCTTAGTTTTATTCTCACCTAAGAAAAAACATGTTCAATGGAGTGTTTACTTTGAATAAAGGGGGTTGAAGGAATGGCAGAGGAGGTGGAAAGGGAAATTTTTTCCTTTCTAATAAGGAAGGCCACATCAGAGAAATGTAATTAAACAAGGGTGAAGCGATGGGTAGGTTAGATGTAGCCCTTCATTCCTAGAAGGGATTTTTTCATAGCTTCAGATCAGAAAATGTTACGTTTTCCATGTAGTACTTTTTCCAGTCAGAGGAATAAAACTGCCAACAGCATCCTTCAGTCTGTGGCGTTAACCATGCTTTCATAAAGCATCTCAAGAGCGAGTGTCTTGAAGATGAGGACCAAAACCTGAAATCTGATCTCAACTGCTGTGGAAGCCAGTGTGAAGAGCAGAGCTCAGGTCTGACATCCCTGTTTGAGTTGCTGAGGACACACAATGAAACTTTTTATTATGGTTGTATTTTCGTTCGTGCAGTAAGCTTTATGGCCAGATACAGTACATTGCTGTAGTTCTGTCAAAAGATAATCAAAACATCCTAGGGATTGGCAGCCAGGGTTTTTCAGTCTCCCAGACAACAGGAGAGAATAAGAGGGAACATTTACCATTGGCAGGGATGAGGGATCTCTCCTTAAGTACCAGCTGCAAATCTGTGCAGAGTTAAAGGAGGCTATACCAGTGGCAAGGCTCTCCCTCTGCCCATCAGCAGCATCTGTATTAGTTGGTGTCAGTTCCAAAAATTGTCATACATAATTTTAATTTGTAAGGATGAGAGTAGTATAGTAGTAGTATGTGTTGGTGAGCAGGAAAAACTGTGTGTCTTCTGTGTGCTGCTAGTACTTCACATCATTTCACCAGTTCACTTCATCTCCATTTGGTGGATTTGAAAAGGATCTTGAGGTTGCCTTTTAATTGTTCGTAGTTCATCCTCCAGAAAGCACTAATAGTATTCTATCCCATTCTTCAACCTGCTCCTCAAGTGAGATATGTCTTATTATTATTACAAGTCTCGTAGCCAAACTATCAAATGCTACAGAACCTCTTGGGATGATCAGGATGGATATGTGCTACAGGAGGTGATGGTGCTTCGTAGACTGTTGCATACCCTGGCTGAGTATTGATTATTTCAAATGTTGAGTGTCAGCCTCTGATCAGATGATCTTATGGTTGGCTTGCTGACTTGCCTCTTCTGTGAGATCTCTTGGAAATTTGTGCTTGAAAACAGGCATCATTTAAATAAATGTGAATCTAGCACTGACAGCTTGGTAGCGGTTGAAGCAGTAGTGTGTGAAGGAAGAAGAGAAGATTTCTTCTCTGAATGATTGATCACCTGTTTTGATCAGGAGTGGTGTGAGTAATTCATGAATGCCTTTCCTAAATGTGGCAGGTCCGGGGTGAGATTCACAAGTCTTGAGTTGTGATGCCTTCAGAATCAGAGTTGCTTCTCAGTGACTGAAATTACTGAATTCTGGAAAAGCTGGTTGGCCTTTGGTTTGTGATCCAGGTGAAATTAATTCATGCTTTTTAAGAAAACTTCCTGATAATGAAAAATCTTTTCAGTGAGTCTGGGTAATAGCTTGGTGTGTGTTTCTGTTCCTTAATAATTACCTTGTTGTCACAGACTGTTGTTTCCTGACAGGTAGCCTATTTTCCTACTGACCGCCAATAAGAAAGGGGCAAACACATCCTGTTGTTTAAATGTACATCTGAAATAGACATTTCTAAGCCTTCTGTTTAGCATCTCTCACCAAAATTCATCATTTACGCCTTCATCATAATCTTGACACACACACACAAAATTAAGAACAAGTCCATCGCTTTTTGTGACAGTATTTTTTAGTAAAATACCAGTAAATACTTAGTTTATTGTATTCTTATGATTAGTCCCAAATATATATGTTATATGAGAATAAAGTTTTTTGTTTGTTTGTTTGTTTTTGTGTGTTTTTTTTTGTTTGTTTGTTTGTTTGCTTTGTTTTGTTTTGTTTTGTTTTGGACATGGAGGCAATAAAACCAGAGGGATTCAGAGAAGAATGTCATAGAAACAGAAATCACCTGGATTCTCATGCAATGCAGGAATTACATAAGGGAGAAATCTGTTCCTGTGTTCCTATATTACAAAAAAAATGAACATGTGTATGTGTTCACACACAGAAAGGAAAGGGGAGGAAGAAACCCTGCTGTGCTTACTATCTCTAGTATTATTACCGCAAGCTGGAGGGCTGCTGAGGTCCACAAGATTGGGTGCGATATTTCAGGAATCTCAGCTGGTTTCCCCCGTTTGTTCAGATACCTGACTATGAGCCTCACATCAGGGCTTTTGCTTCTTCAAGTAGCTAAGCACAGATGGGACATAAGAATAGTTTGGGGTTTGATTATCATCATACGCAAGAGTACTTATATTCAATAAACAGGAGATACTTAAAACCAGGTAGTTTTCTGTTTCAGATTCACTGTGGTGCTTGACAGAGAAAGACCGTGTATTGCCCAGAGCTGCCAGGCATTTGGAGGAAACGTTAAGTGACTTTCAGGATGACGAATCCAAATTTCACAATGTTTACCATTAGCATCAGATTGCAGACTCTTGCATTAGTTTCCACTTAGCTGAAAAGTTAATTTAAGAGACAAAAATGAATCAATAAAAACAATGTCAGATACCAAATCAATACTGGGAATGTAAGAGCAGACTGAAATTTGGGCTTGTCCTCACAGTACAAGCAAAATATTTCAAAGTTGTTTTGCATTATTACTTACCCGCTTAGAGCTGTATTCTGAATTCCGTTGTCTTTGGAAGAGCTGGAGATGTGACGAGGTCTGTATAGGGAATTTCCTTCAAAGGACACTTGTCACATCTTCAGCTTGAGCTGTGGGAACTGGCAAGGTCAGAACCACATCTTGGTATGTTACTAAAGATTGAGAGTTTCATGTGAAAGTCATCTTTTTAAGCCTACCCATAAACGGGGGAGGGACGTCCTTCCCCTTCCCCTTCCCCTTCCCCTTCCCCTTCCCCTTCCCCTTCCCCTTCCCCTTCCCCTTCCCCTTCCCCTTCCCCTTCCCCTTCCCCTTCCCCTTCCCCTTCCCCTTCCCCTTCCCCTTCCCCTTCCCCTTCCCCTTCCCCTTCCCCTTCCCCTTCCCCTTCCCCTTCCCCTTCCCCTTCCCCTTCCCCTTCCCCTTTCCCTCTCTGTACTACCACATCAACAGATAATAATAGGTGCAAATTAATTCTTGCTTTCTAATTTTCTATTTTCTAGGAATTTGCTAGCTTGTTCTTTGAATTGCTTTCTTATCCACATCACCCAATGACGTGTTAGTGATTTGCATTCCAAATGTAGGCGAACATTCCTACGTATGTTTTACAGTTATCACAGAGAAGCTGAGAGGAGCAGATTTTTCTCCCCTGAAGTAGTTTTACACTGCTTTGGTCCTCATATAGTATAAACTTCTTCCAGAAACCAATGACATGAACATAATAAACATTATATTCAGGCTTAAACAATCTTTTTTTTTCCAAGGAAAAGCCAGGCATTATTGTCTAAACATAGACATTTAGAAGTGTTCATGTTGGAGGATGATAAAATTAAGGAACTGCACCTTGAATATTCAAGGGAAAGCATGAGATCTCTCCAGTGTAGTGCACTGGCAAAGCGAGGCACAAAAATCTTGACCCCTATTTTATCTCTCTATTCAATATATTACAACTTCTCTGTGATGTACAGACAGCACAGATTCTCTGTAGGAATGTTTCCAATAAGTTTGGAGATAACTGTGCTAAACCATCTTGCCAGACAGCAACATATCAAGACGTGGGCAGTGATTTTCCCTCACTGTCAGGTTGCTTTTCCAAATAAAGAGCTTATTGTGCTCTTGCGTTGTGTCACAACAAGCTCTCTGTAGTTGGAAAGAAGGGCTTTTATTTCTTGAGCCTGACTACCTCTCTTGAGTAGAGAAAAAATGCTTATGGAGGATTTTCCCTGAACATGTGGGCCTGTGTCTGCCTGTCTTCTCAGTGGAAAATACATTTCACGAGACAAATAATTGAGCTGTAGGCTAAGCAAGCAGATGTGCTTCCTGCAGTTGGACCATTTTGTTTTATCTTTTCCCATTCTTGGCTCTGTTGCCTGTCTCCAGAAACGCAATGATGAAAATACTGCTCCTCCCCTGTGCAAAAGAAGGTCTCATATTGCTCCAGAGCCATATGTTTTGCCTTCCTTTTTTGACACTTGACAGAACTCCAAGCTTTAAATACTTCAGTGACATTGAAATAATTGGTGTTAGGAAGTGGCTTGAAGCTCAACATTTTCATAAGTTCATATGATAAACGTGATTTTACATGCTCAAACACTCTTCTCAGACAAATCCGATACGAAGGTCTACATTATAGATAAAGTATTGTAACCCTTAGATATATTTCATTGTAAAATGTCATAATGTGGATTCTTAGCAGAGTGTCCTGGTTCCTTTTGGAGATATATTCTTTGTTTTACTCAGCATCTGGTTAGAGATCACCTGTTTTCTCTCAGCACTTGAAAACACCTCCCTGAAAGAAAATAATGTGTTCTTAACCTTACTTAATAACACATTACATATACAAATCTGGTTTTAAAAATGACGATGGATACTTGCACATGCAAACATGTATTTTGCTCCTGCAACAACATATGAATAATATTGTAGTAATTAGCGGTCAACGTCGGATAGTTTGGCTCTATCAGTCTGGCTGAAACCAGAGAAGGCAGAACATTTAAAATGAAAATCAGTAAGACTCTCAGAGATGTCATGATGGAAATAAGGCAACATATTTCAGTAACAAAGTAGGACTATTTTGCTGTAGAAATGAGTATTTGTAAAGAAAACTAAACAGAACATTTGCAAAGAAGTTTAAAAAGTATATTCTTAGGGATAACTTCCAATTTTTAATTTGTTAAATATATCATTAACTAGATGCAATTTCTTTCCACATTTTAGTGGTTTTCTTAACTTTTTTTGTTTTATCGTCAGACTTAAAGGAGAAAGTCTTGCTGTCTTTCAAGAGAGAATGACATGATGTCTGATTAGAGTTTCTCTAATTAGGAGTTTAATAGAAAACCCCAGTGATACTGTGTATGCAGTTTTGCAGCTAAAATAATGCATCAGGTTGCTCCCTCGGGTATTTTTCAATTGTATTAAATTCCTTCTTATTTTTTCTTCTTAAATAACCTCAAAAGATCCTAAATTTTGCTCACATAATACCTGAACCTACAGGACTGGAAGTTGACAATGCAAAAATCTGGGTACCTCTCTGAGCACCATGTCCGCATGCACCCAACTGAAGACAGATGTTTGCCTCGGGACCTTTTCTGTTAAGTTAATTCTCTGCATAGTTAATGTTTTTAATTATTTCTTGTGTGTGCACCATTATTGATAGGATTCAGTCAACTGTGGAAATCAGACACTACCATCTTTGCTAATTATTCAATGTGTACATAATTATTCCTTCATGTAGTGACCTCTTTTTTTCACAGGTGCAATGGGAATGCATTAACCCCAAATACAAAGCAAAGAAGAAGAATTACAAGAACTCAGGCATTGTGATCCTTAACCAGTGCAAGGTATTTGTGTTTTGCTCTTTGTCTGCTTCTTTTCTAAGCTGTCAGTGATGTATTTTAATGGTGTTTGGAAATGTAGACAACAAAGTGGAACTGTCTGGAGAAAGCAATAGAAACTGATCCACTACAGAAAAGTAAAGACAAGGACTTGGATCCCAAAAGTAAGCTAACTGTCCCCAGTGTTCCTCTGTAATTTCTCTTGTCCTGTCTCTACTGTTGTGCAATGGAGTAGGCAGTACTAAATTCATGACTCCAAGCTTGCCAAATGGCCTCATGTGTATTTCCCTTCCAGTCCTTCCAAAATTCACATCTCCGAACTTACAATTTTTTTCTTGTTCCTCTTAAACCAATGGCAAAATTCTCATTGACTTCCAACTGAGAATGAATAGAGCCCAGTTCTATTTTTGATGTCAATTTACGTTTCTATAGTTTTAGAATCATTTAGGTATTTTTGCTCTTTAAATTTTTGTTCCTTTCTTCAACTGTATGAAACACTTTCTTCCTTTACCTTATTTTCAGTTGGTCCCTCCCCTTCTTCCAGTTTACTTTTTTTCAGGCAGTTCCACACTCTGATATTTTAGTAGTACACAGCTAATTTACATGTCTTGATTTCTTGTCTGCAGATCCACAAGATGCATTCTTTCTTAGATTATATCATGGGAGGCTGCCAAATACAGTTTACAGTAAGTGTCTTACTTCTCTAACATGTTTTTAAGAAAGAGAATCCCATTAGATACTGATTCCTCACTTTCATAAAGAAAAGAATCTTATACATCATTCCTTAATAAGTTATTAAGGTGTTACTGCAAAATGTATTGTGCCCAGAAAATAAACCTGTGCTAATGCAAGTAGGAGTTTTGTGCACATACTGATTTATTATGTTTTAGAGCAATGACAATCATGTTGCAAAAAGTAATGACGGCTCCAAACAGGGGGCAAGAAGATGATGCCTAAATTAATGCTGGTCTCAGTTGTAAGTCCACCAGCTACAGTATTGTGCAAATTCATCACTATCAGTTTTCTACCTACGTGGAACCAGGGGAAGTCAATGTCTCTGTGCCTATAGCTGTGTTCATTCATAACCTAGTGGTTCTACTTAATCACAAACTGACTGTCTGCATGTTTTACTTCTTCCTGCCTCAGTTGCACCACTACCTGTGATGACAGCACACACTGCTTGTCTGCCTTGTTGCTGTCTTCAGAAATGTATCAGAGATTCTTTTGTGGGCACTGAAGCAAAAAACTGCAGCCTACAGTAAAGATACTCTGTGCTTCCTTGCTTTCTGTATATATTATATGATCTCCTTTTATGTATATATGTCCTATATATCTCCTTTTCACATAGGCCTGATTTGTTTACTTCAGACCACTGCAACAGATCAGGCCTATGTCTTCCACCTTTCCAGATGTCCATTTCTTCTGATAGGAATGGGACATTGGATCTGGAATTGTTTGAAACTGTCCCAGTGCATTTACTGTTGTTGTTGCCTTAATGTTAATGACATTTCCATTGAGTTCATGCCATGTACAGTCAGCACGATGCAGCTGTGATCTGAAAGGGCACTTGTTGTGGGAGGGAAACTGGGAAGCTAAGTATAGATTTGGTAACAGAAAGCTGTAGTATGATGTACCTGCTCATTTAAGGCACTGATGAGGGCTATGGTAACATCATGCTGTGTGTTCTTTGGATAATTTGTACATCTATTGTAGGAACATAGTTTGTAGTTAGAAAGAATGTCTCTGAAAAACCCAAGTAAACTTTTCCTTCACTTTAAAACCGTTTATTAAGAAGCCTTCATCTTCAGAGATCAATAGTGCTGATTCCAGGCCATTACTTTTATTCAGCACTTATTGCAGCACACCATATCTCTTATCAGACAGCGTTCCCTGCTGTACAAGAAATATTCAGAAGCTGGCAGTGCAAATGGGTCTGTGGTCAGAAGACATTTTCATCACTTTAGGAAATACAGCAGAAAGGATGTGTACTATGCATAAAAGGAACTGTAATAGAAAGATATATTGGACAGATTCTCTCTTAGATGGGTCATGGTATTGGACAGGCTGATTCTTTGCTGACAGATCTAGCAGGGGATCCTACCTCTACAGGATATTTTCAGTGCATTGAAAATCACCCTTTTACAAGACTGAGAAAAAAATAAGTGCTAAGAGTTATTGCTATATTAGGTTTTTATTTAGATGTGGGAAGATGACTCGTACATTTGAACTAGTATGTTTAAAGATACACTGACAAAAATCAAATCTCTGCACTGTAAAAAGGATTCCTGCTTTGCTGATCACAAGAATAGCTTATTTGTGATCTTAGCCTAGCTCCTGTGTTATGCTAACTTTGTATTTCTAATTCTTCTCCCACTTATTTGCACAAGACCTCAGTACTGTCAGGTAATGCTAAAAGAGAAGGGATCTGTGTTGTTATTTTGGAACCATGACAAGTAACAATGGTCATCTTTTGTCTTTCCTTAGAGAACCAAATTTTGGATCAAAATCAAGTATAGTGCATCAGAGTATGAACATTCATAGCATGAGCATTTAAATAAACACCCCAAAACTATGCTAATCCATTCAATTATCCATGTATTTACCTTAGGTTTCACAAACCTCTAGAGTTTCTTGCTCATTTCTGACAGCTGTGGCACAGATAGTTACGTATATGCATGCAGGGGGTTTAAAACATCAGGGGTTTCCCGTTGATTTATTCAAGTTAAATCAAGCTGTCACTTTGGGAAAAAGATCTATGTGGAAAACTACCAGGCTTACTGCTCCAGTGCTTGAGCAATGAGCAGGGGAGTGGAGGTGAAAGATTACTTTGTTTGCAAGCCAGATCAAGCTTACATCTCCTGACTGACACATTGTGGAGCATGGGAGGCTTGTAGTTGATCAAGATGACAAAGGGATTTGCAAGCTAACTAGAGCCCAGTGAGAAATGTTTTTCTTCAGCCAAGAGTTAGCCGTGGAAAATCAGAAAAGGTAGGGAAAAGCCATATTGAGTTGATGCAGCATGATATTTCTCTTTTATCTTCTAGCAACAGCAACAAGAAACTTTCAGGACTGTGTCTTTTTTAAGGGAGAATGAAAATGTCATGTTTCATTTTCATTTTATGGCTGTGTAAAATAGTCTTCCCCGTGCCAAGCAGACTCCAGCTGGGGAAGGTGCACGTTCGCAGAGGCAAGCTGGGACTTTCAAAGTTCTTTTTGCAGCCCTCAGCAAGCCCCTTACATTTCAACTGCACAGTAGAACTACAAACTGAATTCAGTACATCTGTAGCTATTGAAGATCCAGATATAGCAGGGTTTTTGGAGGAAGAGGTCACTGAACAAAATTGTAAGGAAGTTTGTAAACGGCTTTGTTCCCTCTAAGAGACCAGATGGTTTTCTTGATGCTCCACTTCGGAATTCCTTGAAAGCAACATCACAAATTCAGGAAAGAGCTTTCCAATCCGTGCCAGTCATATCACAGAAAAATGCATGCAAGATTATTTCTTCAGTGAGGAGGATAAACAGAATTCTAAAATGGAGAAATTAATTTTAAAAGGATTCTTTAATATACTTGTTTTGGCATTGAATGCTTCCCACAACCTCCCATAAGCCTTTTCAACACAAAAATCTGTGCAAGATTCAAGCTGTATTTTCATCCTGCAGCTCACCTTTAAGGTTGCTATCATCTATGTAATTGTGAGGGTTAATTATTTAGTACTTAGAAGATGCTTTGAAGATAAAAAAATCCACCAGAGTATTTACTGTAGTCACCGAGAATATTATTACAGACACAAGAAGGTGCAAAATAGCTAAGAAATGTGCCTGAATGGAGTTTTGATTTATAGTTTGAGTAGAATTTTTAACTCTCTAGGGACGTTTTAGCTGCACAACGTTTATGTCCTGAACATTACCTGAGCTGGAATAATTTAATTAAGTTTGAGAACCTAGAGATAATTTGATTCATTTTTATTAGAGCATAATTCCCCACATAGAATAATTATCCAGCTTTTTTTTTTCTAGTTATACCATTTTAGTTTTATTAACTCTTATTTTATTAGCTGCTGTATACTTTTAGAAATAGTTATTGCTACTATCCTCATTCAAATTTGATTAAGTACACTGCGAAATGACCTTTGCTTTAAGGTTGCAGTCTCTGCAGAAAATTGGTTTTGGTAAAGATAAATGTTTCGTGTGGCTATACTCTTTCCCAGAACAGCACCACAACACATTGACTTTTCTTCTATTCCAGGTAGCTATAGATTTCACCGCATCCAATGGTGATCCTAGGAACAGCTGCTCACTGCACTATATCCACCCCTATCAACCCAATGAGTACTTGAAAGCTTTGGTAGCTGTTGGGGAGATTTGCCAAGACTATGACAGGTAAATAACCACATTTGATAACAGAGATGTCTTTAGAAAGTGTTTTCACAGTGTGAAATCAATGACTGCCTGCTGCCAGCTGCAGTAGCTCCATGTTTAGTCATGTAAGAGAAATGACTGCATGACAGAAAGTTTAGTGTACCATACCACACTGATGAGAGTGACAGTGGGTTTAGATTAGTTTCATGGCAATGAAAGGTCTGATTTTTGGCTGTTTGGTTGATATATGTGCTAAGTTTTGAGTTTCTATCCACCTGCCAAAATTACATGTTTGAGTGGATTTTTCATTTGTATTAAGCTTGAAGCCTGTTTCGCAGTTGCTGACAGCGTCCTTTCTCATACGCTTGGGAGTATGGTCTGCGCCATCCTACAGGAAAGTGTTCCCAAGATTTCATATCTGAAACTAAATTTGTAGTTGCTTAAGCTGCTTAGGGGCCATGTCTGTTCTTAGATTTAAATTTGAGGTCTTTTTCAGTGTTCTGTTAGCTTCTCAAATATTGCAGTATCTTCCAAAATGAATATTAAAAGATACTGATAATATGTGCACACAACATGACAGTAAATAAATAAACAAATGCAAGTAATTGGGCCAAATATGCTTTGATTACATTATGTACTTCTGTTGCTTTTGAATAGGCTGTCTGTCTCTATCAGATTAATTGCCCATTATTAATCTAATTACCAAGTACATTTCCTTTAAATGTTCTTTCTTTGCTGGTGATGCATAGTATCTTACACAATTATTCTTTCTCATCTTTGCACATGTAATAGACATCCACCCACCACTTTGCCGTGTGTAAATGCCAGATCTCAAAAAAAACAATGGTATTTCCAGTCAAATTTGATTACACTTTCTGTATAAATTGTGGAGGGACTTAATTCCGTGATTTATATGTTACATGTCACATATGCTAATTAGCCTGCTCAGAGGCACTGCCATTTGCATGGTAATGAAATGCCTTCTTGAAAAAGAATGAAGAAAATACTGCCCTGATACAATTTCTGTAAGAATTTGATGGTCAAATGTAGTCAATGAGCCTGAGAAAATTAATATTTTATTGTAAGTGAGCTGATAATTCCACAGTGATTATCCATTAATTTAATAAATGCTATTAAATTAATCCACTAATAAATTCAGTGGATTGGTATACTAAAAAAATAATGAAAGGAATAAGAAATAAGAGCTGGTTCATGCACACAGATTGTTTTTATTTATTTATTTCACCACTTAAGGTGCATTTGTTAAGAAAATGAAATAGTTAAGTGACCCAGACCCTCCTGTATGGAGATATTTATCCAAAAATCAGGATTATTCTCTCAATATAGCATATTCTAATCAATATGAAAAATACTAGCCATTTTAAAATGAAATCATCAGTTTCATTCATTTCTATTGTGCTACAAAAAATTCCTGTTGCTGCCAGTCAGCACAACTAAGGCCCTACAAGCTATGGACTAGGAGTGAACAAAAGCCAGATTTTCTTGTCCTGGGGAAGTGTCACTTTTCTGGCATGTGTTTGACTGATACATGCTCTCAAGTTCTGACACAATAAATACATTCCCATGGACAAGTTGGTTCATCATGGTCAGTGATTTCTGAGGAAAAATGCCAAATGAGAACCTCTTCTTTATACTTGCATGTGTTGGATCCAATAAACTGGAAATTAAACCTTATAATAATTTCTCTAAAGAAAACAAGAGAACCAAACGTTCTCACAGAGTAATTTTAGGTTCTATGTAGGAGTTTGTTTTGTGTAATATTCCCAGACTCTTCTCAGTGATGCCCAGCAAAAGGACAAAAGGCAATGGGCAGAATCTGCAAGACAGGAAGTTCTGTCTGAATACGTGGAAAAAATTCTTTGCCCTGAGGGTGTCTGAGCACTGAAACAGCTTGCTCAGAGAGCTTGTGGAGTCTCCTTCCCTGGAGATATTCAAAAGCCAGCTGGGCACGATCCTGAGTAATGTGCTCTAGGGGACTCTGCTTGAACAGGGAGGTTGGACTAGATGATCTCCAGAGGTCTCTTCCCACCTCAACCATTCTGTGATTCTGTGAAATCTTCCGTATTTACAATTCTTAAAAAAACAAGTTTCAAATTCAGTTGAAAATCTGTAATGTGCACAGAGCCATTACTGCTCCAATGAGCTCAGTTGTGCTTCAAATGCTGAAGGAGGATTTATGTTCCCAGGTAAAGATCAGACAGAAGTGAAAAGCGGGGGCTCATTGAACCTAAAGGCTGTTTAGAGCCAGAATGCTCATCGTTTGCACAGGGACATGTCTTCAGTAAGATTAAAAAACAAGCCTACAAAGATGGCAGTGCTCTTACCTGAAATTTTATAATTTGTACCCAGAAATTGTTTCATCCCAAACCACGGAAAATACATTCAAGCCAAGTCTTCTCATAATGTAGGTTTCTGTACATATCAGCCTAACATAATGTAACCCTAAGTAGTTAATCCTCCAAATTAAGTGCTGCCTCACATCCCTTGATACAGCAGAATAATCCCTGCTCATCCAAAAGCCATTTATCTTCATGGTTCAGGGATTCCTGAAACAGTTAAATGAATAGCCCTGCTCTGCGTAGTTAAGCATGAAAGAATAACATTCATTCTTTCATCAGCAATATTCAGAGAATGAGAAATAGACTTTGATTATTTACCTGATTGTGGAAACGCTGCAGTCCTGAAGGAATAGGCCAATCTGATAATGCTACAGGAAATGTAAGAGCTGTTCACCAGCACAAAAGACTTAATACTTTTTATGTGATGGAATTGTTTCAGACTATAACAACATTTGTCATAAGAGAGAAGATAAAGTTTGTACGTGATATAATCAGTGGCTAAGCAACAACAGCAATGGATCATAAAAGAAGAAGAAACATTCATTAGTTTTAAGGAGTTAGGCTCTAAAATGTAGTTTGAAATACTGGAAAGGGGAAAATGCATAAAAACTTATTACTGAAACTATTGGGTAAAATAAGCAGACAGCTCCAAGGAGAATAATTTATTTTAAGATAAATTACTCATGAATGTTAAAAGAGGACATAATAAAGCAATAAGTGAGAAATATACATATCCATTTAAACATTTCCACAAGCTTTCTTTTATATAAAGAATTATATCACTGTTACAATTTTGTCTTGAAATTAAGCAGGTCTACTCAGCCTTTTTTGTGGCATAGAGAAACAGATGAAAATGATGAAAAATCATTGGGCACTGAAGTATTTGGTATCAAAAGGAATTGCTTCTGCCTCGTTCCATATTTATTCTTTACCTCAGTAATTTTAGTACTGTGTTCTCTGGATCAGAAGTCAAATGAAGTGATTTCTCCATACCGGCAGTATCAGCCTTGCTAGGATTCTAAAAAATCAGTTTACTTCATCACTGCCAAATGTGCGTGAGTTCCCTCTTCATGTTTTGAGCAATGAGTTGCCAAATGTATATGACAGATGAGGTTATAGCTGTCCCCTCGTGCACTACAGCTGGCTTAGGACTTCTCTTCTTACCTTCACCAACTCTGCAAGGTGGTTTTGTCCAACCCTTCCTTTTGGACCCCTTCAAGAGAATGCAGCTTTTAGAGGATGGATAGTAGGTGTATTTGAAAGATTCTACTAGTTGAATACCCAGTCATGAGGAAAGACAAAATCATTCAACAGTTAAAATATCAGACTTGTGAACCAAGATCTTATGTCATGTAAAACATGAATCTCTGTAAGATATGTGATAATAATTTTAAATGGCTCCTGTTCTCCATGGCAACTGCTCCCCAAATGTTCTTCCTTTGCATCATGAAACTGCTCATGTTCAGCATAGAACAACAATTTTTTGTAAGCCTATGACTAAACTGGGGAATCAGGGAATGCTTTCTTCCCGCTCCGTCCCAGCAGAAGGGCTGGCTGTGTCCTGACTGCAAATCAGGACCTGGCCTACCTCTTCTCCCATCACCTTCACACATCCTGGCTTCCATCAAAAGAAACTGAGGCATGTGGACAGGGACAGAGCTCCTGTGCTCTGCAGGAGGATGCACAGTCTGAGTAACAGTGGGAAGACCATGCCTGTAAGCCTCAAAGTAAAGCACAGCTGCTTTTGTAGGCAAGAACCAGCACCCGAATTGTACTGGGATGTGCCCTCAGCACATACACTGGCATATGCCTAAGCCTGTTCCCAGTATCACAATCTGGAAACTTCTGTGAAAACTTCTGTCTCTAGATAAAACAAGTACTTTTCCCCAGATAGGTGTAGTTTTGCTGTGATCTCACATGTAAGCACATAGAGCTCTATACCAAGGTACTTATATGTATACGCCTAGAGTTTTTTTCCCATATCAGTATAAATATATAGGTATGTGTACAATATATATTAGATAGACATATATGTAATATGTATGGTTAGCACTTAACCATGCAGTAAAAAATTCATTTCTCTTTTGTGCTATTTTATAGCTTCCCTCTCTGCAGATCAAAGCCATAAGTCATAATAACAGTAGTGCACACTGTTTATTAAAATGGCTGGCCCTTTGATCTTGAAGATTTGTTTTACCAGTGCTGGAATACAACCAACTAGCCATGAGCGCAGCTCATCTTTCATTCTTTCCAACCTGAAAATGAGTTGGAAAGGGGCTGAAAATAGCTTCCTTTTTATAATAAATGCTGTTACATACACAGAGTGCTAAAAGCTTAAATACTTCCTCAATTATGTTACATTATTACAGGTTTTAATGATGGTATTGTGAGTGAAGCTCATGGCACAACCTGCAAAATCTGATTCTGTTTGAAATCTGATTTCTGCAGTTAGTAGCTTACCGTTCCCTTCTGCTTATTAAGAATCTTGTTATATAACATTAAATATTTATTTTTGCATTAAAATCTCTGTCCTGATTCAGCAGACACTAGAGCTTATTATCTAATCTCATCGAATTTAGCCTGACTCAAGCAAACATTGAAGTATTATGCAAAATATAGGTGGCACAAAGATGGAGTTAAGAGTTTTACTGAATTCAAACTTTCCTGCTAATTGTTCCTTCCACGCCCAAATGTTACACTGTTCAGTATCTCCCATATACATGGATTATCTTTATGATTAATTTTTACACACACATTTGTACATAAATTCAGAAGTCTTTATCAGATTAATAAAAAGCACTCACAAAAGTTAGAGTTGCCTATTATATGGTCAAATCAATGCTTCTACTTTGAAAAAGACAAAAGATCTTTTCAAATACTTAAAGTATTTTATACTCAAATACTTAAAGTATCTTTTCAAATACTTAAAGCATTTGATACACTGGATATTTATGGAGCTTCCTATTCCTGATGGTCAACCCCTGTTCTGACCTATGTATTCAGCTTATGTTTCTGTGTGTTCTACTACATAGTTCTGTAAAACAATACCATAAAATCGGTCCTCATTTAATTTGTATTCAAAATATATTTCAAAAGTTAGATCTTAATTATTTTAAATACGTGTTAACTCTTAAAAATATTGATTTTTTTTTATTATTTTTTTTCCCAAGAGCCCTTGAAACATGTAGAAAATAAATTTTATCTATTTCCTGACACTAATGTCCTTTTTCATTTAGGCAAATAAAGTCTTTAAATACTCAATTAGCTCCCTAAAACTAACATTTATGCTAAGATCGTGTGTTAACAAATAAACTGCTTGTGTAAAACACACTTGTCGAGCAATATCCCCAAAGGCCACTAATGGGCAGAAAGTACATTACTCCTACAAAATATAGAAATAATTTATGTGTAGAATATCTCTAAAATATTCAGACTGGCCACATTCCACAAAAGATAGGAAAGTCCTGAAGTCAGTCAGAGTTTCAACAATCAATGAATTCTTCTGCAATCAATGAATTGCAGCAGTAGCTAACAGAATGCAAAATTTGCTAGTTATTTTTTCTTCTCCAGTATTTTAGGCCTGAGGGAGTGCGTTCACTCTGATTGAAAATCATGTACAAAAGCTTCATTCCTTCATGCAGTAAAGTGCACTTGAAAATTAAGAAGGAAAATTTTGAAAAGAGAAAGAGTTCCTGGTCCAGCCCATCCCTTTCTGTGAAGATCTAAGAATGGAAAAAACTAAGGGCAGTCAAACTAAGTCAGGTAGAAAGTCCCTCTATCCCAGAAACACATTTCCTGAGGTAACCAGCAGTGGACAGTTACGGAGAAGGAAGAGGACAAGGTATATATGATGCACTACATGCTGCAGAAGATTTGTATAAATCAGTACAACTGGTCCCAGATACAAAGGTCGGTAGGTAACTAAATGCTGTATTCTGAATTGAGGCTTTAGGTGGAAAAAAAAGTTTCCAGAGTTTAAACCTTGCAGTGTGTTTTGTTTTTCTTTTACTTCTGGAGCCTTGTCCCTGAGAATTACTTACCAGGTCATTCATCCCAAAGCTGTGTCTGGGTTTGTCGATGAAGAGTCTGAGAGAGTTACTTGTCTGGCGGGCTCTGAATTAAATACCTTGACGTAATTTGGGCAGAGACAAGGAGAAAAGCAGGAACTTCCTTTGGTTGAGATGGTAATATAATAGTAGTTCATTAAAACTGGGACAAAAGATTGATGCCTAGAATAACTGGCACTACATGCAACATTGAATTTTAATGAAATCACTATGTAGAGCCATAGATGTTAAAATTTAATCTACCCATGCAGATCAATAAATAAAAAATATGGTTAATTATTTAGCATATCTCTTTATCACTTTAATTACAGAAACAACCTTTCTGGAGGCTATTAAGCAAAAAAGCTGATTAGCATATCTAAACAAATTTAAAAACCATGGGGGAAAAGACATGAATATTTTTATTTAGTGCTTTAATAGGACCAAATTTACGTAGACAGAAAACAAAAGAGAAACAGGAGAACAATAGCCTATAAAGAAAAACTTGTAGCTTACATTGATCATTAAGCATTATCTCTGGTGTGGGTAAACATGCTGAAGTATTTGGATAACCCAGAACTAGAACTGCACCGGCAAAAAAGGGCTTGCTAATACTTTTAATCACCAAGCTGGATTGAAAACCCTTGGATTTAACAGTTGAAGACCTAGGTTGGTACAATTATATAGTACCTGCATACACACATTTAGTGTTTGCCTCTGCAGTGTCTGCTGATTTACATTTGGTGACTGATGCCAAAGAGGAGTTTCTACAGTCACCACTTTTATCCCAAGAATTAGTACAGGAGATTTAGTCTACTGTAACAGTGTTGGGATGGGGATTTCATAACAATTCATATTCATATACTTATATATGTATATATACATATATACTTACATGTATATATGAATCTGCAGCTGCCCTGTATCTGGTCAGATACTGTCAGTTTTTACAGCTCTGCCTTTTCCCTTACCAAGTTTTCATCTTTGTGTCTTCTTTACACTGCCTGTTCTGCCAGGCAGTCACTGCCTGTGTCAGTGTATCAGTCATGAGCAGTTCCTTCCAAGTTTCTTATCAAAACAACTTCTTCCTCTGTGTGCTATTCCTCCACCCTGCTGCATTCTGTCAGCTGGTGGATACATCAAAATCAGAACCTTCTGCAGGGCTTTTCTAGGCAGTCTTTACTATTTTTTTCTCCTCTGAGTAAGAGCTTTGTTCCGTGCAGTAGTTGACACTTTGCCAGTACTATGCAGACTGGTACCTTTGTGATTTCTCTGTCAGCATCTCTTTCTGAAGAGAATGGCTTGAAATACAAAACCCTACGAACTGTCTAAAATACCAGATCACCTAGTGGTGTAGAGACTAGATATTCATACAAAGAAGTATTAATAAGTATAAATACGTAAGCATATATAAAGGAGATAGCAATTTGTTGTGCCATTTTTCCTGATGTCAAATGTGCCAGCAGTTTGGTATCTGGTACATTTGCAATCAACACAACCATTTCCACAATTTCAGAAGCGTGAATTTCCTCCCTGCATTGTTAAGGATGTAATTATTCTACTCATCCGCTCTATAATAGCATGTAGCAAAGCTGTCAATTATTCCCATTTGAAAACCCATCAGTCCATAAATGAATACCATCTTCTAAATCTCTTGCATGTTTACTTCTTTTTGGAGAAACTGGACACCTTTTGCCTGAGTAGACTGTAGCAGGATATTTGTGGATCATATCGTTCTCAGTTAAAAATGGGCAACCCTTAATTCTCACCATCCCTTTCAAATTAATGTGAAATCAGCCTTGATCAGAGATTCCAAATCAGCAGATAACAGAGAGCATTTCCCTGTTTCCTCCTGCATATTCAATGATGCCTAGCTGAGTGTTTAGTTATCAGTATATTTCACTTAAACTTTTACTGAGGCTTGTTTTGATAATGTTCTTAATTTTGACTGGATGTCATTTTGATTTTAGTAAAATTACATCAACTACTCGTTTGGTCACATTAAATCACAATATAATCTCTGTAACAGTTTTATTACACTCATCCTAGAAAGCTCATTTGTATCCTGAGAACATTTGATGAGAGATTTCTCTCCTAGCACCTCCCTGCATACTTATGCCAACACAGACCTGTATTCCCTTCTTCCCAGCACATCCCTTATACATAGACATTTTTCTGATAGAATTTGTTTGCAGAGAAAAGTCTCTGACCAACCATTTTCACTGTAATTTGTAAAAAATGACAAAATTAGCTAGCAAAGCTTTTGTTCTGGAGGTTGCTTAATGCAGTACACCCTCAAACTGGAAAGCTACACTTGTGCTTCGAGAAGGAAGGGCCCCAGCACTGTTTTGTTTGAGGTTCCCCATGATCTGCATGTTACGTGATGGGAGCAACCTGCTGCCTAGTGAAATCTTAAAGTCATGTTAAGTTTTAACTTTCCAAAATTACAGTCTGTGTAAGAATGGCCTCGTCAGTCATGGTACAGTTTTCCATAAATGGTGCCACATGGCCAATTTACTATAGTTAAGGTTTTGGAAGCTACAAGGACATAGTGACAACCTCTTACAATTCATAGAATTACCTGGAAACTGCCTGGATTTCATAAGTTAAATGTAACTCAGTGTAGCCTTTTGCAGCATCCCCTTCCCTACTTTACTCCCACTTATGACATTCCACTTTTTCCAGATAAGTTTTACTGAATTGGGTCATATAAATCAGGTCATTGCAATTTATTTGTCATCTAACAGGGAGGCATGACATTTTGGTTCCTGAATATGCCATTTTATTAAGTTATTCTTCTAGTAAGTAATATATCTTATTGCCATTTTGTTTTGCTTAACCTACTCCTCTCTCAAACTCTGATGATTATTTTTTTTCTGTATTTACTTTTCCTCAGTCTAAGAATTTCTGAGTTTGCTTTCTATTTTTACCCTGCAGAGCTGCTTTTGCTGTTCTTCAAATGTTAACAAGGGGAAGCTTAAATCTATTGTACCTGGACTTGGCTTTGTTAGTTATTTCGTGTTGATGCCTTTCAGCGGTTAGCTTCAGGGAATTTGTATCCCCTGCTTCATTAATTATTCCCTTGCAGGTGAGACAGGCACTTCTCTCATATTCTTGAAACCCAATTACATGATGGTATCTATTTCTCAGTGTTCAGCAGGTTCCAGCTCCCCTAAGGTGACTAAGTGCTGTAATTAAAGATAGTGAATGAATTTAAATCTAAGGATTTTGCAGCATGATTGTGTAGCATCTCTGTCTATGACAGACCAAACAGCGTAGCTGTTGCAGTGACTCGCTATTGATTTGCATGCTTCTAGCTCTGTTTTGTTACCAAGATGTATGAGAATCGGTTCATTCCTGCTACTCCAGAATACAATTTTAGGGGAGGAAACCCTGCTGCTGCCAAACTCTTGTGGTTGTTCTGACTCAGGCGGAGGGCAGACAGAGCTGGACCACAGCCTGGCTCTATCCCTACACACCCGGGAGGAGTGAGAGTGGGTGTGCAGGACTGCAGGGGGTGAAGCAGATGGGCTCTTGTCCCTTCCTCTCAAACAGTTTTTTTTGGCCCTATATGATCCTACAGATCATGTCCTTTATTTACCTAGCTCTGCTTGCAAAGCAGAAACTGAAGAAGTTTAAATATTTCAAATGATTTCTGTATCTTCTTTGGAACTGCTGCTAATCCCTGTAAGCTGTCATGATTCAGAATCTACTGGCATCAAGCCCTTCTAAGTACTAAATAATACACTTAGGAACATGATTCATTCATATGCTTTAGAAAAGAAACACTTAATTCAGCTCATTTTCTTCCAGTTCACTCCTTGAACATGAAAGATTGCAATTTTAATTGAGTTTAGATATGGCTTTATTTTGTTTGTGTCATTTTCTGTTTTCTCATTTTTCTTTTCCTTTTCTTTCTCCCCCGTTCCTGTTCCTTCCCCTTCCCTTCTCCTGTCCTCTCCTCTCCCTGTTCTCTCCTCTCCCTCCCCACCCCATTCACACTTCTCTCAATTAAATGTATAACAGGTATTCCCCTTTTATTATGGCAATTTCAAATTTCTTTTTAACAGAGGAAAAATATCTAATTTTATCACTGGAAAAGCGTGTAGACCAGAGAAGATTCACGGTTTATTCTTTTAAGACTGGAATTGAAAATGAAAGGCAAAGTAATTGATTTTGCTGCATCTAGTGTTGCACTTTAAAAATATCTTCCTGGTAATTCTGTTCTGACCCCAAACTGAAATTACAAGTGACAGCTTAATACCCAGGGATGCTAAACAGATATATTCCTTGCAAGAATCTCAAGGAGCTGCCAATTTAAGATTCCTGGTTGCTTGAAACCAAAAATGAGTTTTTAGTGTTGCTTTTATATTCCCAGTGTTTCTTTTTCTTCCTCTTTAACTGTATCTTTTGTACAACTACTGCAACTATATTGCTCCAGTATAAAGTGAGCAGGTTTTCATGCTGAGGCTCTTTAAGAAGCTACCTGTGCGGCTAGCCAGAAGTTCATTTTTCAGAATGAATAAGTGGCATATAGAAAAATATAGGCCATTTTTCCCCCTACATTTACTCCATGCAATAAGAAATTAGATTCCCAATTTAGATTTTAAAAAGGAACTAATCTCCAGATAACATAGTCCTGGCAGCTCTTGTTTTCCTTTCTGAGTACAGGTGTTGTCACACTGATGAGTAGCCACCTCTATCTCCAGCATCATCTAAGCCAGCAGCTTCACAGGAAGTTGCAAAAGACTCTATAATGCCTGATTATAAAATAATTTCACCTAGTGGAACAATTTCATCTAAATACTGTTCCTTGTTACTAGGAAAAGAAAATCCTCAGAATAAAGCTGAACTCCAGGTCTCAATGATACTTTATGTCAGAGGGCACCAGCAGTTAATGAGACATGATTTTTAGAATGTTCATTCTTTTGTCTTCTTATCTTTAAATATATTTCTTACCTTCCAGTTACCATTGGCTTCCGAGTGAAACAGAACAAGATATCATTATCTGTATCACTTACCAATTTACAAAACCTTACTATTTCCTTTGTTAGTCTCTTCTCCCTTCTGTGCAGTACAGCTTACTGAAATCTCTCTCTCCTGTGCCCCTATTAATGTATTGATTTGTCATTGTGCTTCCTCTGTTTCCACTAGATAGCTTGAAGAATGGGTGACTAAAACTGAGCATTGTTCCAAAAGGACAGTATGGGATATTTTCAGAAGCCATTCTCTTCTGTGCATTATGTTACTGTTGAGGTGTTACTCAGGGTCTGTAACTGGTTATATTTCTGCTTAGAAGACTGCAGTCTTTTAGCCCTGACATTAATCCAGCTCATTAATTTACATTTACCAATACAAACACTGAACCTGAACACTGTCCTTGATTTTACATTCAGGGTATAATCCAGAACTGTTCAGTCTTTGGTATCTTTCAGTAATATATGCCTGTTTGACAGGAAAATGTACAAGCAGTCATATACATCTATGCTTGCATGACTAGTCACAGCCCTTACATAACCAAATATAAAAGTCAAAATCCAATGCTTTTTTTTTTTTTTTTCTTCTCATCTTCATGTCAAGTACTTCATTTTTTTAAAAGAAGTTATGCCAAGTTTTAATTTTCAAGGAAACTTGTGTAAAACACAGAACTGTATAAAGTGTGAAGACAATGCAAGAGAGTAATTTTGTAAAGATTCTGCCAGGATCCACCTTTTCTTGATGGATTTTATAAATCTGAGGTTTTGTAGAATCCCCTTGTTTTTCCACTTTCTCTCCTGTCCTGTTGGCAGTCTGTCTCCAGCAGGGCAGTGCTGGCAATTTACTTGCATGTGCCAAGGACTCTCTGGCCACATTTAAACAAAACAAGTCAAAAGTCCTTAAGTGGCCTGAGGGCAATGATTTGACAATGCCCATGTCCTTGTATCTCAAGACTAGAGAGGGTTACTTTGTAGAATGTCAGTGAGCCATTAAATAGTGTACTTGCTTCAGAGTGAGACATTTATATTAGCTAAACACCTTGTTTTATGTGATAGGAGGAAAACTGTTGTTTACATTAAAATCAGAATTTATTCTGAAAGCTGTCAGCCACAAGTTTAGAGATGTTGTCAGAGGATACCATAATCATCTGTTTTGTGCAAGGATTGTCACTTGTGATGATCAAAAGGCTCCCTTCTTCCTTCCCTTAAAGGTCAACCTTTGGGAACACATAGAAGTTAATTCCTTGGTCGCAGCAGCTTGGATCAGAATACCAGGGCTATGTGTATAAAGTTTGGAAAATGAGGATCTTCCCAAGGGGAAGCCAAGCTCACTGAGCATGGTGCTACCTGAGTGGCCTGAGAGAAGGCATTAAGCACAGGAGTAGCTGTCAGGACACCTCTCCTCTCTAGGAGTTCATGTAGTCATGTGGAGGCCCATCTTGAGGGTGCACATGATCAAGCTTTACTCTGTCTCAAGGCAATTGTAGTAGTACATGGCTCTTACTCAAAAAGGAGATATGGGAGATTCAGACATGGAGGCGGGCATCCTGAGGATGTGGTGGAAGAGCCCTCTGGTGCAGAATAGCTTCCTGCTGGGGAAGTGACACTGGGTGATTGGGAATGGGGGAGTCTTGCCACCAGGAGAATCCAGTCTGCTGGAGCTATCACTCAGGGCAAGCCTCTGACTTACAGCAAAACAGAAGATGGAGCTGCAGATTCCCTACACTTACACTCAAGGAACTTTACAGGACAAATGTGGTCACTGTATGGGTTTGAGCATCTCCCAGGCTGGGTAATTGCAGCCCATGTCAGCTTTCTGGATTGCATTATTGAACTTGGACACTTACTTACATTCCAC
Organism: Aythya ferina; assembly: GCF_964211825.1. Classification (NCBI taxonomy): domain Eukaryota; kingdom Metazoa; phylum Chordata; class Aves; order Anseriformes; family Anatidae; genus Aythya; species Aythya ferina. Next base: position 45,341,044 of record NC_140297.1, on the reverse strand, counting down.
CTAAGTAAAACTGTTTTAGTCTTTATTTGCTCTCACCCAAGATCAATTAAATTGTAGCTCCACAGGGCTTGATTCTCTAATGCAACCATGGCTTAATTGTTGACGTAAAACAAGTTTTTTTCTCCCCTCAGACTCTTTTCTAATGGCCTCCTATTTCTTGCCCTCTAAATGTGTGCCTGAAATCTCATCTGTACCTATTTGTAAGGGCTTCCCCACTTCCGGGGGTGTTTAATCAAAGAGAAAGCTATCAGCAGGTGGTTAGCATTAAATGTCAGCAGCTACTTTGTTTCTGACATCTCGGGAAAAAAAAATGTTTCATTACCATGCAAATTATGTTAGTCCTCCTTTCCAAGATCCATTGTCACGCAGCGTAACATATGGTACACAGTATTGTGCTCCCAAGATTTATGTGGCAACTAAATTTTGTAGCAGAACAACAATGGTGTGAGCTGAGCCATCAGACGACAATAATTACTGTTTCCCAGTGATCTACTGAATATTTCTCTATCTGTTCTCTAGTTGGTGGCAACTCCAGCTTCAGGGTGGGAGGGGGCTTCTTTCTCATTTTTCCTGGCTTGTATCAGAAATGTCATGGTGCTTTTCACAGACTATACCAGACAACATGGCCTGGTGAGTTTAATGGGTGCTGTTCTCTGTCCTGAGTATGTCTGGGAAGTTGAGTTATTCACTTGACACTTGGTGTGGCAATGTCTTGAACTACACAAAGTCACTTGAAGCTGCTGCCCCTTTTTTGATTTCGGAAAGTGTCGGTAATGGTGACAGAAACTCAACTTTTCCAAAGGCCCTGAAACTCTGTGAGCAGGATCAGATAAACCTATGAGGGATTTGATTCATCAGAGCACTGGAGCACAGTTCAGTGACTTCAAAGGGGCTTCAGGATGTGTTTGGAGTTAAGCATATGTTTGGGTGAATTGTTAACCTCAAGTGTGTGATCAAACGCTTTGCTGACTCAGGGACGAGACATTCCTTACAGCTTGTTGTTTTCTACATTGCCATCTGGGAAGAGGCAACTTGACAGGACGTGGGCTGTGTGAGACATTACTGCATTTCTGAAAGGGTATTAACAGCCTTGAAGCTTCCAGGTCCTCTGAATCAGGATTTTTTGTCTCTACAGATCTAATTGGAGTGGAACAACCTCACCATAGTGTTTGGAAGCAAATTTACCATGCCACCACGTTTGCTAGGTTATCAGTTAATCTATACCTGATGAAAATAATTTCATGTTTTAATGGGAGTACTAACGATACAGGTGGAAAGCCTTATAGAAACTGCAAGTTTCTGGGGCTGAATCCTAGAATATTTTAGGAAATCTGTTTTGCACCTGGACAACTGTAAGAACCCACATTTGCAAACACTTTTAATTACAGTCATCTCTTCGCTAAACCCATTTTTTGAGCTGGGGGAGCACATCCATATTTATATTAAATAAATCTGTTGTCACAGGCTGTTAGACAACTCCCTCTCACACTTCAACCAGATAGTGAAGAAGAGGAGGTAATATGGGTCTGTTATTGCATTTGTGGGAGAAGTGCAAGATATCTTGATTCATTGGTGTTCTCCAAGTGCTTTTAACTTCCATACTAGGAGTTCACCTGAAAAATCTCCCACGTTGCTTATCCATCTGGCCAGCACACACTCTACCTTCTCTAATACATAACCCTTCCATTCTGCCACGTAAGACTCTTCACCTAAAAGACTTTTCTGTGCCATTGTGCTGCTTTGCATTTTTGATCAATGCTTACAGAAGAATAAATGTTTATTGCAGCAAAATGCATTTCTCTGTGGGAACTCTTCTTTGTTCTTTTCCAGTGACAAAATGTTCCCAGCCTTTGGATTTGGAGCAAGGATACCCCCAGAATACAAAGTAGGTGCATAAATGAAATTTTCTCATTTCCTTGGTTTATGAGGTACAAAATAAGGGAGAAATGGTTTGATGCAGAGCAAGGGTTGGGGGAAGCAGTTCCATTTGTTTGTTGTGTTTCATTTGGTTTTCTCATCCAGTGATACCTCACTAAAAACAGAAATCGAGATTAAACTTAAAATAGGTGTGTTACTGCCAAAATATTTCATGGTATTGGCAAAGCTTTTTTAATAGATGTTAGTCTGTCAAGAGGAGAACTGAATTTTAGAACAGCGCTTGCCAAAAATATTTTGAAATTTTGTGAGCCCTGCTTTGGCAGAACCCATTTTTGTAAGATGTGGTTCAATGAGTGGCCTAGTGTCTATGAGTGTCATCTTTACAATGAAGAGATTCAACATCTACCTGAAAATACAGACCATAGAAAAGCTTTGCTCAGTAACAAATTTCTGTGTTGTGGTAGACATCTTCAATACCAGGAAGAGAAATACAAGAGCCACACTAGAGAGAAGTGGTATTCTTAAACAAAGCAGAACAAAACAAAATAAGAGTGATCTGGTGTGATGATGCAACTAATTGTGGGCAGCATAAATGTGCAGCCTGGTAGTGTTGGAATGAGTTGGACAGTGGAGTAAAAGAAGGAGCGTCCAACAGAAAAAGGTATAAGGAGAAACAGACAGAAGTTCAAATCCTGTGTTGCACATGCAGAGTAAGAGTAGGCAGAATAGTAGCTCTGCACAAATAAGTAACCAAAAACTAGCTGGGAATTTTGCAACTCAGATACTGTCTGGAAAAGAGCATCATTGAACTTGCAATCATGCAGACTTCATCCAGGTCCCATGCTCTGAGTTGCTTCTTTTAGCTGTGGCTGCAGCTGAGAGGTGAACACTGGCCAGGTGAGAATAAAAATGCACCAGTGTGTTCTCATGGCTTGCAGGTCTGTTATCTGCTTAAAATACCAGTAGTGACATACAGCAAATTTGATAGGTGTCCTGCAAACAAGTGTCTAAGGTAAGTCAACATAGATCTAAACAGCATTGACTTCTAAGCAAAAAAGCACTGTTAAGAAAAAGAGGACTGTAAAAGTGGACTGTACCTGACAGGGTTTTTGCAGTGCAGTGATCCTGAAGTGTTAGGATCAGCGAAATGAACCAGTGTTAATGCTTCCCAAAATCAGAGGCAGCTTCCAGAACTTTGACAGAGATTTTGATGTGGTAAATGCATATGGAACATCTGTATCTGTTGCATATCTGTTGCAACTGCTGTAGCTGATAACCATCTCTGCTATATGAGGGGGAGTGTTTTGGAGAATACTCATACTTAGCAGCCTCTACTACCAGACACATTAGTAAAACACAGTAGTTACTTCTCAAACGTTCATCCCTTTGCCACAAATGTGTAGGTCTCTACTAGTGGTCGTGTAGCAGTGTTCACTGGGTGAGCTGGTCTATACATCACAAACAGATTGCCCTTTCAGGCCCAGTACTGTCCATTAGTGACAATGTCAAGTACTGTTGTGATTGTCCTAAACAAAGGTACCAGCTTGGTGGTGTGGCAGGGGCTGGATCTGCTACTGCCTTTGAGATGACCCTTATTGCACAGGGGAAAACTTGCAATTCTTTCAGCCGTTATGAGACATATTTATCTGAAGGACTGCTTGAAGGAAGATGTTACTGTGTCAGGTAGTGTTTTCACTGGTTTGCTTGATGGCAGTTGAGCATTTTAAGTACAGGACAGCTTCTTTCTCAGCCAAAGTAACCAGCTGGTGGCATTCATGCCCTGGGTCATATGAGCATATTGGCAATGTACTGACTTTGTTAGACCCAAACAACAGTCTCGTTATTTGATCGTGAGAGCATTTCAGTTGCAAGATGAAAGACACATGTCATCCAGAAAGTGATTTCACGGGTCCTTTGTAACCAAATTTTGCTATAACCAGCAACACCAACTTTTCTACTGCATGGGCAGAACTGACATTTGGATACTTTTACTGACAAGTACTCCTAAGAAAGTGAGAGACTTGCTTTCAACTTTGTAGCCCAACCATGCATGAAGGGTCCTGCACAATAGCATGAACTGCCCTTATGTGTCTGTATGTTACTAACCTTTCAGAGCAAGGAAATGTTATGAATCAGGACCTTCACATTTTGAGAAGTTCAGGAAAAGTAATGATAAACTTAAGGTGGAGCTATTTGCTTGTGAATTACATGAATGTGAGTAAACAAAACAAGTCTCAAAGTATGGAAACACAAGCGAGGGACAGAATAACATCTTTAATCTCCACTGTGGAAAATTGCCAGCAAAAAAAATGACAAAGACAAAATGTTCTGACATCAGCTTACTAATGTAGTGAAACTTTGAAGAAGAGAAGAACCACATTTGCAGGGGGACTAGTCTTTCTGTGCAACAGATGGGGAAAAGTAATTAGCTTGTTGTCTATCACGGACACTTCCAACTGGAATTGGATTAGGATTTAACACTCATCTGTGCTATTGTTCAGTCCCTCCCTGTGATTCTCTTCACAGTCCATACAAATGTCTGTCATCTTACCTAAACTCTGTGAGCCCTTTAGAGTCCCTCCTTGGCTTTGGCTGCACATCTAAATCAAAAGATATGCCCTCTAAGAGAGTGAGGAGTCAGCCTCAACAGAATGTATTAATAAGTCAAGACTGATAATCTTGAAAATCCTTCAATAATTTAGTCTACGCTGGTATCATGAAGTTAATTTAAAGCCAACGATGATTAGTGCTTTATGTGGAGCATAGCCAAGATGCATAGGAAACAGTGAAGAAACTGGTGTAATTAAAAGTAGCAAGTAACAAACAAGTGCTTGCAACTTGTCTGTCCTTACTTCTTTTCTTCTGCTGCAAAAATACAGAAACAGTACAGACACTACAGCAGCAGTGTTGATCATTTGCTGTTCAGATGTTCTTTTGATACTTTCAGTCAAATTTATTACAAGACATACATATCTTTTATTAAAGGACAGCAGTGTCATAACTGTTAAAATTCACATCTTCAAATCCAGGCCGTATCATTATGAGAATGTCTAAGTTCTGACCCCATCATGTGGATAAATCAGCTTTTCATTTTAATTTAGAGTGCCTGCTTTCAAGTCTCCAGTCCTTATTAGATGATCTAACCTGCTCATATCATGTTGGTCTCTGCACACCAGCAGCTATCTTTTATTTCTTCCACTAGACGACAAATTGCTAGAGCTGTGGAAGAAATGACTCCCACTGCCAAAGGTTTCTAAGTAACCATGAGAGCCTCCATACAACGGTAAAACAACACGGCTTCCATAAAAGTCTAAATGAAAGCTGGCCAACCCATGTGTGGCAGCAACAGAGTAAGAGAAAGCCAGAGGAAGGCAGCCTGATAAAAATAGTGGGCCAAGTGAGTAGATGTAGTGGATTCGGGTCTAATTCATGTCATACTTAGTTACAAGCTGTAGGAAAATGAGGCCTGTAACTCACTACTCAGCATAAATCAATAGTAACAAGTCTCCACATTATGATCAGTGCTGTTTAAGACTAGCTGAAGGCCTTTGTGATCTTCACACATTCCAAGATCTTTAGGGCAAAAATATGTGCAAACCTTAAAAACAAAACAAAACAAAACAACAAAAAAACAACCAACCAACCAAACAAACAAACAAAAAAACACAGTAAAAGGATGTGTAAGAGACCAAAAGAAGAAGAAAAAAAAAAAAGTATAATGTCACTTTCTCCCTGCAACCTGGATTCAGATGTGGAAGCTGGGCAGCATGCTCAAAAGTCAAGTACAAAGGCAAATCAATGGGCAAGCATTGCCAGGCAGAATTTTCTGCAATGTGGTCTTAGCCAGAGACACAAGCTGTCCAGCTCCCAAACTATTTGATTAATGAGCATTCTGAAAATAATAGCTTTTGAGCAATGATTCTTTAAATTTGTTAGTGTCTCAAACTTTTGCAAAATATGCAGGCATTCAGTATTTAATTTTCAGACTGGCAGTAGCTTAATAGCTTTCAATTTATTCACAGACAAGTGTTCAATATTGTGCCTCTTAGCATTTATGCTTGTATGCATCTATTGTTCATAGATTTTTGACAATCCATTTGAATGAGTAAGAAAGCATTCCTACACATGACTGAATTTGTTGGATTGTTTGTTAGGCAGTCCCAGAATCAGCACTATAGAGGTTTCTGGACAGCTGGAACTGTTGGGACAGGGAGATAAATTTAAATGAGCTCAACAATCTAGAGGAAGGGAAACGAAAAAAAGCTTACTAGTTTTTCAGAAGAATTGAGGTATCTGATTTCAACATTTACAAGTGAATTAAAACCATTGCGTTTCTGAGTCAAAGCAGCATTTTGCTTCAAAAATGGAATGAAATTTCAGGTAGAGTAAAAAGGATTTAAAAAATATAGAGGCCAAAATAGAATATTTTAATGTGACATAAAATGCCTTTGTGTAGAGCAAAAATTTTCTGGCAATTTGCTCCGTCACTTTAATGGGGTTTTATTATTTGCCAGATTCCAAGATAAGTTTTTTGGTTTGCATTTTGAGGTTTCTATATGAAGGTGACTATAACTACGTCCCAACATGAGGGAAATAAGTTACTTGCTATGTTAATTCAAGGTAAATTTTCCACTTGACTGTGCCTACACATGTGGAAGTATGGTTATGACTCCTGCAGGAGTCTCCTGGATACTGTCACATTGGTGGTCAACTGCCCTTCTGTATGCAGGTGATTGTCAGTGTACATGTACAGGCAATAGAAGCACTGTATGGTGGTAAAAACAAATTTTGCCATAATCTGCCTTAGCAAAAATATTTTAGATCATGTATTTAGTTGATACATCCTCAAAAATGCTGTTGTTGTAGTGGACATCTTGGTGCACTTATGGACATCATGATGCTGCTTATTTTTCTTGTTAAAACCCTTGGAGAAGTTACCTGAGAAACTATCTGTGCCTGGTACAAAAATTTCCTGGTCATCTGTCTTTTAAAAATCCCACAGTCATGAGGGTATCTGCTAAATAATTTATCTGGAGTCCTGTAGAGGAAAAAGATTACCACATAGCCAAGTGTGAGTAAGTGTCCTTGGCTGGAAGCTTTGACTGGTGTTTTATGCAGCAATGCAGGCTATGCCAGGCTGATCACACGTAATCACCTCTGCACTCGAGGATTTCTCTCTCCATTCCTTTTATGGATGGATTTTAAGAGCAAGCAGGAGGGCTCAGCAGAGGGTCAGCTACATAGTCAAAACTTAATCCAGGGCCCGTGACACAGTCACAGTTCTGCAGGGACATTCCTTATCTTGAGGTTGCATTTCACCACAGACCATAGTCTGCACTTCTTTGCAAAGTTCTCTGTACCCAATACCAATGTAAACCAGTCATTCAGTGTTTGTATGGTGTGATGTATTCCAGGATTTCCTGACTCTTAAATTGATCGATCATACAAATGACCTTAGCAGATTGCTGCTGAACAGCCAAGTGTCTTATTACATTTCCCCTGAAGATTTCTTAGTCTTCAGCATCTTAGATGTTCAAACTTCTGCCTTGTTTTCCCTATTAGTTTATGTTTTGAAATTGCATAAGGATTGTGTCATTCAATATCAGAATGATGCCATTTAGTATACCTACTTTTGGTCATCTGGCATCAGTGTTCTTTGAGTTTCATCCTCAAGAGGCCTTGAATGTTTAACTAAACTAAAAAAAAAAAATATATATATAGTAGTTCATTACCTTTCACCATGTTTACCATGTTTAAAACAATAGCACTGATTGATCCAAAGCTCCTAAGAGTCAAGTGCAGCTTCTGATATGGTTGGGCTTTCCATGGAGTCCTATCAGGTAGGAGCTGGAGTTCGATAATGCCTTCAGTACATCTCATGTGCTTGAAGTCTCTTCTGGTGTGGTCCCTCTTGAATTCTAGCCACCACAAGGGAAACAGTGCGTGAGCAGGGAAAGCCCAGCTGATTTAAATACCAGAGTGGGGAATAATGAGTTCTGAACATTTGGAGGAACCCTGTTTTAAAAATACCTGCCATTGGTTTCACTGAGTGATGATTTCCTGTTTGTGAACCATCACTGAGCTGCTCAAAGAACTTCTTTACTTCACATTATTCTTATATCTTGTTTATATTCTGATGTATTTTTCAGAGAGCATAGGAAACAACCAAGTCCTTCTTTTTTCACTGTCTCCTCTCCTGCCTTCAGGGTAAAATGTAACACTGGTCCTTGTGAACAAGGGTGTCAGTCTATGAGGTCCACTTGATTTAGGAGAATAGCAGCCATTGCTCAGACAGTATTATTTCTTGGATCATTTTACACACATTCTAGAGTTGGGCTTTCTTATTGGTCCAAACAGTTGCTTACATTTTTCTTAAATAATAGCCTGGATGCTATAGCTTTGAACCATATAAGTTGTTTGTATAGTGTGATCCTAAACAAGAATAGTAACAAAAGCATTCAGCCTATGCTTTTATAGTGTGAATAAAATATTGTATTCATGGCTGTGGAAAAGAATTGTGGTGCTTCTTCTGCTATAATTTCAAATGCATTAGGAATAAAGAAATAAAATCACTGAAGAGGCACAACGTTGGAAGAATCAGCCTGCGATATGTATACATGCATCACAGTACTTCTTGCTCTTAAGATGCAGTTAATACAAAAAACAGAAAGCCTAAAGGAAAAAGAAAGGCTATTGAACAACAACAACAAAAAAAATCATCAGTGAGTGAAAACTCACACAACCATTCTTGACAGCTGCAATTACCTTTGGCCTGCAGCTGGTCATGAGGCTGGCAGATACCAGCTGGGCAAAATGTGCCAAGAGACATACAAGAGCAGCCAGACAGAAGTGCTCTGGAGCACCTCTGAAGCATATCTGACAGCCCTGCTCTTCTGTGCCTGCTCAACAAGGAACACGCGTAGTGACTTTCTGCATTATCTCCCATGGCCAAGAAGGGTAGCCTGAATAATCAATTTAAAATCCTTTGAAAGAAGCAACTGATGCTTGGTGTAGTCATACTAAATTCCAGGCTGGAGCCAAGCTGGCTGACAACTTTTTGGTGAGTTCTCATTTCAGTCCTTTCCCATCGTGGTAGAAGTCCCACTTTATTTAAGCTTTTAATAAGTAATGGTAGACCTCACTGTTGTGAGCAAGAACAGCACATGATAGGAAAATACTATTTCGCTATGACAAACTCTCTGTGGCTTTAATTAGCCAACCTACACCACCTCACCTTTAGTGAAGCGTCTCTATAATCATATACTTGATATCTTTCTTACTCGGTAAGCAAATCCACTTGTATGGTTGAATTTTGACTTTCACAGAGAACTCTAGCAGGATTATGGATGCAGTCCTGAAGTTATTGCTGAAGTTTAATTCTGTTGGTGCCTTTCCTGTTGTGTATGCTTTAAGAGCCACTTTTAGGATGAACATTTCAGTGATGATAAAGCTTCTGGTTAGTTCCAGCTAGAGACCACATTTGGCACATTTGACATCACACTCTGGGGAAAATTAGGCTGATCTAAGTTAGCTGGCTTTAAGGAATCTTTTCAAACCATATAGGAAAGAGTGGTTACTATTGATGTGCTCTGTGTTTAGCATCTATTCATAGATCAATTTCTGCGCTATGTCCTAGAAATGGAAGTCATCTAAACTAGCAAATAAAACAGTGACATCCAATAAATAAATCTCTTTCTGCAAATAATCCATGTTCCACTGAACAGGGAGTAAACAGATTTCTTTCCATATGACTGGGACTGCTGGCAGTTGTTCTGAATGTCCTACAGAGATCTATAAAGTTTCAAAAGTACGTAATTGGAGTTAGCTGTATGAATGCCCTCGTGACTCTGGAATGATATACCTGAGCTCAACTTAAAAATAGGCAAATTGCCTGCTCAAGTCTCAGCTATATCCATTTTTGCAAACCAAAAAATAGATGTACATTGTGCATTGCAAGACAAAAGTTGGGCTTCATTCAAGACAATTGAAGAGAACAGGAAGCTTGAGAAGAATCAAGCCTTCTCAGTGGTCGAAGAACGGTGCAAAAAGGAATCTGGGAAGCAAAGCAGACAAGAACAAACTTTAGAACCAGGAAAGTGCATCTGAGGAAAGTTTCAATCCCAATAGATTTGTGCTGTGGTTGCAGATCTCTAAGTGAAGACAGATATAGGAAGCCTGGAAACCGAGACTTACATTGTCTTGTATTATTTATGCATACAGAAGTCTTGTATTATTTTCCCAAACCTCCAAGGATACAATATATTGTTTTATTAGAAAATCAGCAACATTTTTGTATTCACAGTCATTTCTCTTAGAAAATATCTCTGGGGTATTTTATTACAGACAAATTTGGAGCATGAGAAAATGGTATGTTTACTAAATTTAAGGAAAAAATCCTTTTCTTTTTTTTCTTGTTAATTTCTCCCAAACCTACTCTAATTTCTTAACCAGCTTAGGCTTCTTACATTTCTTACATTATTATTATTTCACTGTGGGTCTAAGTGACTTCCTTGAGTCTCTGGAGAATAAATTATTTTCACAGTAATCCCATGGCCTTCAAATGAGAAATTGCTCACACGTGTGAATGGAGGATTCAAAATAGGGCTGAGCTTGTGCTATCAATGCTGTAACACAACCTGCTTTAGCTGTTCTGCAATCTGAGATGTGGATCTAGAGAGCTTGCATTTAAATCTCTCCTCAGCAATCGGTCCCATGTGGCTGACATTGGTAGCCCAGTCCTGACACCGCATCTATGTGATTTCTCAAACACCTAGGTGTTTTTTTGTTATGTTCCCCTCCTACTTACCCCCTCCCCCTTTTTTTTTCCTTCATTGTTGTTATTGACAAGTTTGATTCCATTTGTGGTACTTTGTTTTTGCGGGGAGTTCCAACTGGGACTGTACATCACACTTAATGCTGAAAGCTTGAAAGATCTCTGGTTCAACACTGAAAGAATATAAAGGGTGTTTAACCACAAGTCCTCTTGGAATAATTTTTCCAGCTACAGTCTTCTTCTCTTCTTTCCATTTATCTGCAGGTCTCTCATGATTTTGCAATCAATTTCAACGAAGACAACCCAGAATGTGCAGGTAACACACCAGAAGAGACCAACTGTTGTATTTTCCGCTGTCTGCAAAATGTGTTTGTATTTTTTATCGTATCCCTTGAGTATTGTTCAAAATGTTTGTTTTGTTTTGTTTTGAAAGAAAACAGCTTCTAAACCTGACAGATTCCAAGCCCGTGGGCTTAGCTTTAGAAACCATAGCAAGTGCCACACATTAATGTCCTGAAAAATAGGTCCCACGGAAAGAACACCATGTTGGACATTCAGCATTGCACGTCCCCAGATTACTAGGCATTGCTGAAAACTAGAGCCATGTTTTCTGGGTTCATTCCAGATCTTTGGCTACAGAAACGTAGTTTGCACAACTAAGGGCAGGACATGCAAAGACAAAGGCACGCTGTGCACCTCTGTAATCAAGGACTCCCTCTGTTTACAGCCAGTTGTTCGGCAAGACCTATAGCACCAGTAGCCTGCTGCCAGTCATCCCAATGAGATCCAGCACAGGAGTCAGAGAAGCAGCTGAGGACTAGTGTGAGAGCTGTTTTAATGTATAAGAGTGTTCTAGCAACAGTCACTAATCCTCAGTAGTCAGGGGACAGATTCTTGTATCAGATTTTGGTTTATGTCATGTATTTTTGAGGTCTGCAGTGATGACGCTGTTTCTATAATCTCCTGCCAGGATTCATACATTTGTAAAAGGTGAGGATAATAGGAAAAAAAATCTCTAAATAAGTAAGTAATGTTAGATTAACACGTATCCGAGAGTCTTGGCCAGATGATCATTGCTGTCTAAAATATACAAGCTTTTATTCTTCTGCTCCCTTCCAAACACTGAAATGAGTGTTTCTAAATGCACTTCTCATTCAAAGTTTCTAGATGCTCCTTCCAGCCCTTCTCAGGCTTATTAGTGGTTTTCTTTCTAGTATAGTCAGCAGAATGTGTTCAAGATGGGAATTAACATGCTGGGGAATAAAGTGAGGAAGAGAAGAAAGGACAAGCAATTCAATGAAAAGAGACATTAAAAGATTTCAGATTTCACACATTTTAAATGCAAGACCTCTGTGTTTGGTTCAGTGAGCATTCCTGCTTTGTAGATACACTTGGATTGTTGGACTGCTCCAGCCTCTGTAGGTCAGATGCTTGAAATGTAATTGAGCATAAGTCCTACAGCTGCTTAGTACGTCTGTACAGTTTTTACATTGCTTTTAAGTTTTTTTAAGGAGTTAAAAGACGCAAAAATTACATGTATGGATCTAGATGTGTCTGTAAGCTTGTCAGCCAGCTTAAGCTGAGATTTTATTCACACTGATGGTGCGGAAATGAGGTGTGGAACAGACCTCATGACTTTGTCTTGTCCAAGGAAAGAAGTCATATTTTAAAATACATTAGCTTGCCTGCTTCTGAACACAGACACGGGCCTGATCTGTATAAAACTTCTGAGTTAATTAAAACAGCATTATGTGACAATATGTTTATACATGTAGTGTATCTTTGTTTCCTGGTCTAAATGTTGAACATTTCTGACCTTTTGCATACTTCAAAAAGGCCCTAGCTGTCCATGTAATGACAACATTTTTAATCCCCCTTTACTGCCTTTCTTGAATCCAAGGCTAATCCTTTTATCAGGCTGACCTTGTTATATAATTATTTGTATTGATTGAATGGTATTTGAAAAGGCTGTCACACTTATATAGTGCCAAGAGCAGGCCAGAGGTTGGACAGACAAACCCTCTGCAAGTAAAGAACTTCCTATTCATGCATCCTATGTATGCAAAAGAAAACACAGCAGTGGAAATGAGAGAGATTTAAAAAAAAAAAAATAAGAGGAAGGAGCTGCTCTGTGAACTTTGCCTAAGCTTATGTCCCTTAGTATTTATTATGCATTTAATCTTTATTTGTTCTTCACATAAGAGTCAGTTATTTGAGAAGTTAATCCATCCCCTAAAAGTTTTAGGGCTTTTAGGGCTAAGAATCTGTAGAAGCGGGTTGCAGCATGGAAGAAGACCAGGCAGGAAATTTTAGAGCATTCATACACACATCTAAAGGATACAAAGGCACTTCTGTGTCCTAAATTATACCATTTAAAATAATGTCCATCTGGATGAAAGCAAGAAAAGGAGACAGACCAGAAAACATGTTGTTTAATCATCTGCTGCAGCTTGCTTATCATCTGCCTGTAATGGATGCTTGATTAGTTCCTACAGCCAGTTGTTCTCTGATGTTTCTCCAATTTTTGTAGATGCTCTCAGCTGTATTAGGTAGCACAGGTTGCAGTAACCCCAGCACATCATGTGAAGAGAGGATGCTCTTTGGGGAAGGAGTGGAAGGGAGATAAAATACTTAGTGACCACACTATTTAGCTTGTAATATTTAGTATGCTTGCCAAAAAACACAGAGAAATTGCTGAAGCATATCTTGCTTCAAGCAAAGAAACAGAGGCTGGATCCAATGTAAAGAGTACATGTCTGATTTGTTTCTGAGGAATGAAATCCCTTTCTTTGTGGAAGCAATGAGCTTTCACTGACACACAGTAGTGTTAAGTATCACCCTACATTGAAAAGGGATTACATTAAAATGTCAACTCTTCAATGAACAAAGGGGTGATCATAATAAGGACTGAGTATTTTGTACTCCAGTTAATCCCTCATATCCTGCTTGACTAAGAAAACGTATATTTTTAATTCTACATGAGGGAAACTTCTTCCGGAGTCTCAGTCTACCACTCCCATGAAAATCCACCAAGACTACTAAAAAGGATGATGCTCATGCAGTAGCAAATGGGGACATCCTGTGGTCAGCAGAAGCTTCCTTCTGGGTGGTCACATATGAGCTGGTAAGAGCCCTGCCTGGCTCTGCGAGTAACCCACCCTGTGCATTACAGTCTCTCCTGTAACTGCAGTTTAGGTGAGCGCTGCCAAGATAACTTTGAACTCAGTCCCCCTAACATTGGGTCCAGCACAACTGCACAGCATAGAGTTCAGCATAGGATAAATATTAAATCAGAGTAATGAGTGGGTTTTGTGGTCCCCAGTAAATCCATACAGTGTCTGTAGACAAGGCAAGCTCAGTACGCCCATACAAGCTGCAATAACTCTTTGGACTCTATTGTAGATACACCTGCATGTTCAGAAGAAATGCATAGGACTTGGTTGTAAACTGAGAGTTTTTGATATGAAGATCACTGGGATACATAAAATATGGATATTCTTACCTTTCCTCTCCTATCACTATTTACATTCTAAAAAATCCTAGTGTTTATAGTCTTATATTTAGTTTATTTCTACTATTTATAGTATAGTGTATTTGTAGTCATATTTAGTATTTACTTATTTACATATAGTCTTATATCTAGTATTCATAGTCTTTATTGTCTGAAGAAGAAAGTGATAAATGTGCATGCACTTTACATGCATTCTTCTACACACATATGTATACGTGCATACACTGTATTTCATTAGAGCTATAAAAGTGGATTCCAATTAAAAATGTAAGAGACAAATTGTGAGGAATGATGCACATTGCTTCTATCTAAAATAAGAGTCCAAGAAAAGTCAGCCACTAGGTAAGCCACTCACATACTCTGTTGGATTTGGATATATAAGGAAAGTAGATATTTCAAAAATATATTATACTGAGATTGCTCACAAAAAAGATGTTTCTAGAACATGTTGCTTCCTAAGATGCAAGCACTTCCTGACACAAAGCATGGTAAATCTGTATGGACTACAGGGAATAAGCTTTATCTCATATTATTTTAATGCATAAGTAAAAAAAAGCACAGTGTATCTTGTCAGCAGCTTAGGGAAGATTTATGAGGCATTCATGCAAGACCAGTAAGTACATGTAATGAAGTCCTTAGCAGGTTTGAAATTGGCAGTTAACAAAGGGCCACTTTTGCAATATGCAATTTAGCCACTGGAATTACCAAGGGAAATTTTGTGCCATTACTCTACATTTTAGCCAATCACAGCTGTAACCAGTGTTCTTTTGTCTGCAAGCATTGCAATGGAAGAATATGTTTGTAACTATCCATAAAAAAGACTATGTTCTCCACCATTTCATCGTAGGAGGTTCGGGTATATCGCTGTAAAGTAATTACAGCTCCCTGTAATTTGTTAGTAATGGATCTGCACTCATATCCTGTAAACGTGGTTGAGTAAAATCTCATGAGTGAGCCAGTCTCAGTGCAAACTGGCTCAAGATCTTGTTGAAGCCATTGCATTCTTTCAGCATCCTTTACAAAGCTCTTCAGTCTATAACTTTCTTTCCAACTTTAGACCTCTTAATCCTTAAGGTCTGGTAAGCTGGAAGTTCTGAATGCGGAGGCTAATGTACATCACTTCAAGAAATCCTTCTCCTCAATGATTGAAAACACCAATTTCCATTCTGTGATCTGTCAAGGGTGTCAGCAGAAGTCTGTTCTCACTGGTCTGGCTATATATCCTGAAATGAAAAAGCCATAAATAGCTAGTTCTCCATCAAAACTTCTTGACTAAGCTCATTTTTTTCTGTAGACTGGAAAGCATCCTTCTGTTTCTTCTAAGATTTCACAGTTTTTGGTCATGGTCGAGTTCAACCTGTGAGCAATTATGCAAATTTACCCTGAAAAATTGTTTTCCTAGCACAAGGGAGCTAGGTATTTGAAAAGATGTTTGAATTTCTTGACAGCTCTAAGTTGTAAGTGCAAAGGGTAGATTTGTTGGTAACTACCATGATAAACAGAAATAAATATTTATCTGAAGAGGAGAGAGAAGTGTTGAAGGGTTTCTAATTTGTGTCTACCCTTTTAGCATGAATCAGCAAGTGATCACTTACACCTTGAACTGAGAAGAATGAAACCTATTGCATTGCAAGCTGATACCTGAAAAATAGACATTGAAAACTGCTGGGCAGTATGTTATAATGAATTATATGTTACAAACTAGCTTCAAGGCAGCTAGAAGCAGCTTCTTGGAAATTATCTGAGGTTGTTAGCCCTTGCTAATTGTGTGATATTTACAATTTACTCACTAGGAACCTGCCTTTTATTTATGCTTTAAATAAGCATGATATTGGTGATGTGCTCCACATTTATTTGCCTTTTGTATGTCTTTCCCTGCCAGGAATACAAGGTGTTGTGGAGGCTTATCAGAGCTGCCTTCCAAAGCTGCAGCTGTATGGGCCAACAAACATTGCTCCCATCATCCAGAAGGTGGCAAAATCAGCATCGGAGGAGACCAACACCAAGGAAGCCTCAGTAAGGGCATAATGTTATGTTTGCCTTTTTTCTTGCCTTGCCTCTTGTAGGCCAGCACTACAGGGCCTTTCAGTGTATGTGAATCAAGCCTTAACAGTTTTTCCTAACTGCCTTCACAGAAGTCAACGTGAGTTTGTGTTGGTAGGAGTAGTGTATCTAACCTTTACCTCTTCGATAGTCACGACTCTGAACTCTTCCCTCACCGTTCTGTTCCCTGCTTTTAGCACTCTTTGACTGTAACACACCCAGGTCTTCACAGAGGAAACTCAAATGGCAGGACTAGAGTTACAAAAATTTAGGGGTCAAGCCCCAGCAGCGTTGATTATACCAGCAGAGGAGTTTGAATGTTTCCCTACGCAGACTACCCATTTTCAAATATCTTGCAGAGACTGTGTAAAAACTTCGTTGTTGTTGTTCAGCTAGGGCTTTTTCTAACCATTCCTCTTAAAACAGTAGTAATACAGTTTTCAATTTACTCTTACTGACATGTAGTATTATGTGCCTTCAGGAAATCAAGAGACAAGCCTGTTAGTCTGCATCTGATATAAACACCATGCCAGATTTCTTGGGCTATAAGATTTAAACATAGATGATGTTTTTAATGTACACCTTTGAAATGCATTAGGCTGACTTTTCTCCTGCCTTCCAGACAAATGTGAGAAAGGAAGAGTGAGAGAAAGGGAGAAAGTACATGAGTGAGTAGGTTTGAGACATTTACAATTGTAGAGCAGTGCTGTGGTAGTCAAGGATGTAAGAGACAACTTGTACACTGTAGCAAGAAGAATGATTATGTATAGGAACAGAACAGAGCTGCACATGGATGTGCATCTCATCAATTCTGGAGCTTTCCCTAAGATTTCTTCATGTTGTGAGCTTTTTTTTCTTTTTTTCTTTTTTCTTTTTTCTTTTTTCTTTTTTTTAATAAGTCCTGTTAAGGCAGAAGTTTTGAAGTTCCCAAACTATTCTGTTCATGAATTTGGGTTTGTGATTGTCACTTCATTACAATTTACAGTATATTGTTACTATTTAGGTTCTCGTTCCTACGTTGGGGAATTGCTATATTTGTATTTTCATACCTACTTAATCTTGAGGTGGCTCACTCTGTTCCCAGTGCTGTCTCTGAACTATTATGTCACATCGAATAAATTGCTTCATTTTCCTAAACCTAAGCTTCCCCACTTTCTGTTTGTTTGAAGATCAAATTAGTTTATATCACAATTCTTCAAGGTAAAGCTAGCTTGCCTAATGTTTTGTTTTACTTACGGCAGAAGACAATGAACAGAACTCCGTGTGAGTTTATATAGCTGCATATAAATAAACTGTAATGATGCTTTGTGTGTTGGTTTTGCTCATGCAGAGTGACCAAATTCTATGAACTGTACATTTTTCTTATTAATGTACATTTGTTAAATGACTCCAGCTGCCTAGCTATTCATAAAGGACCCAAGTGAGAGTTACTTTTCCCCATTACTGAGTGAAGATGTAATAGCCCATTTGATTCCAGTCCGGTGAGCCTTGGAGTATTGGGAAAGAAATGACAGGCGCAGAAAATTGCTTGATCTCCTTTAGAGAATGAGAAAACCTCTCTTAAGGGCTCCATATAAAGTGTTTGAAAATGGATATATTCCTTCCTGAATGTGACCTTCCTCTCCTCAGGGATCCCATTGCTCTACAGAATACAACCTGCCGTGGTGGGTGCTTCTCCCGCAGGCACCAGTGGGTCACCCTCCAGTTTGCAGATGGCTGCACCCATCCCACTTGCCTGTTAGCAAAGCTCCTCTGCAAAGTGCTGTCATAACCTCCCTGACAGCTCTGCTACAAGCCTGTAACGCTTCAATACCCCATTCCTCCCTGCCTCCCACTGGCTCCCAAGGGGAAAAAATGTAATCAGAAACTGTCAGCAGAAGTGATTGTGCAGCAGATGGAAAATAGGGCTAGTGAGGATCTCAGGTCTATTCCAGACTTGCGAGCCAAAGTCCTGACTCTCCCTGCCCTAGCAGCCAGAATCCCCCTTTTCTGCACTGTGCATCCCTTGGCTCCCTCCAGCTCCTGGAACTGATGTGAAGTACAGCCAAACTGCAGCAGAGGAGAAATTAGTAGCTGAGGAGGTTTGCATGGCAAGTGTACTTAACACTTGAGTCACTGTAATCACTCTTTTCTATTTAAAAAAGTCCGTGTTTGACAGTTATCAGAAGCACTTTTATATAAAAGGCAGGCAGCTTTGGAAGACTAACTAATGATCTGATTTTTACTTCTCACCCAACAACTTCAGCAATATTTCATCTTGCTGATCCTGACGGATGGCGTCATCACAGACATGGCTGACACCAGGGAGGCCATTGTCCACGCCTCTCACCTTCCCATGTCAGTCATCATCGTCGGGGTGGGGAACGCCGATTTTAGTGACATGCAGATGCTGGATGGCGATGATGGGATCCTGAGGTCTCCCAAGGGCGAGCCTGTGCTTCGAGACATTGTCCAGTTTGTGCCATTTAGGAACTTCAAACATGTAAGCTGACTTTTCCATCCATTCTGCAGAAGGGTGAACGTGTAGACATGTAGTTAATGGTCCCTGGGGCTGGGCCTAACTGGATGACAATGGAGTGTTCAGTAGGTCAATGGCATTATTGTGTCAGAAGTGGGGAAGAAGAAATACAGAATGAAATGTGCTCCATCAGTGAGATGGTGAAGATGGGGAGGGGGAAGAAGGTGAAGGTGGGGGAAAATTGTGCTTCTTGTGGTGCCAGTCCTGACTTCCATTTCCTCCCTGATTTTAGTTTGATTTCCCTGACGTGTTTTTCCTGATGTCTCTTTTCCATTCTCTTTTCATCTGTTCTGTTAGGGCTATTGTATTCCATTTCCATACATATACACTGTCCCTTCATTTCCACAGAGCCCTGAAGTGGCTGTGAATTTGTACTCACTGTGTTCCCCAGGAGGCTGTTTCCTTATTGAAATTCAGATCCCTAAGTCCTCAAAGACAGAACTATCCAACCAGAGCATCCTGGTTTCCTCCAAACCTTGCCCCAAACTCTGCAAAAGAACAGTCAAGAAAGTGGTGTTACTAAAAGTTTCCCTGCGCCTTCAGCCAGCTGTTCCTGTGTGAGCCCATCATGTTATAGGAGACACTCTGGAGGAGGAGAAGTGACAGACCCAGCACTAACTTACCAAATTCGAAATAATCCCTTGGCCATGTATTTTTCTCCTCAGTCACCTGCCCTACATTGCAGCATCTGTCCCAGGGACTTTTTCAGCAGCCAGGTACAGACAGTGTTCACCCATAGAAGCTTTCCCCTACACGGCCTGGTTTTTCAGGGTCCTTTTCCTCTATATGGAGATGTGGAACTGCCATTGTCTTCCTTTACAATGCTGATCCCACCCTTTTCCCTCTGTTTTTTCCATCTTTCTCTGCCCTTCTTTCCCTCATTCCTTCCGTTATATTCAAGTGGTTTTCATTACTGTCTGGTGTGTAAGAAGAATATTCTCAGTATTGGATTTGAAAATTCCTTTATGTGTCTGGCTCATTTTCATCATGAGAGTGCCCTTCCCAAACTGCTCTCATTCCCTACTGATCGTTAGCTCTGGATTTGTTACACAGAAGTTTTCAGTTCTGGGTTGGTTTTGGTCTGCATATGGGTTTACAGTGCTTACATTTCTTTATTTTTTTCTGGACTCTTTGTTACCACATGACATTATTTTTTTCTTTTTGCCACTTCCAAAACTTCACTTTATTTTCCTCTTCTCAAGTGTTGTTCTTTTTTCTCTCTTCAAAATAAATTTTGCCATATTTGTCATAGATCTAGACACCCTTCTTATTTTCACAAACTCCACTGAGGTATAAGAGAAAGAGACTTGTTCCTCCTTGCCCTCACCTTTATGTAAAGAATGGATCCTCGCATGATGTAAAACTCACCTTGTGCTATTAGATCAGTGATGCCACACCAAATGGCTGCGGAGCTGCTTCCCAATTGTAGATACATACATTTCTGTGTTGACAGTGCTGCTCAGTCACTTAGTAAGTATCTGCTGGAACAAAGTATGAGCATGACCTGCTCATAGCTCATGATGCTCCTTCATCAGATAGTCACAAGTGTGTAGTGCCGCACTGTAGTCTACAGCAAAAGCGTCAAAAGGCAAGTTATTTATGAACCAGTGCTAGACCTGCCTTCAATTAGTTGAAAAATATGTTTCTGCAAGGAACTGGCAAAGCCAGCTGCATTTGTTATTTTTAGTTTTGCTTTGCGACTTTATTACAAAGCTGAAATAATCCTTGATTGAATAGGTTTAACACTGACAGGTGCAGTTCTCTTGGGGTGCCAAATATATTGTGCCTATGGTGTTAACTTGCGAGTGATCCTACGTGTGGTTTTAATTGCAAGCATTGGTCAAATGAAAAGTATATCTTATTTTAAGTTGGTTTAGATTAACTACCCCAGTACTGAGAGAGGATAGCGATCTTAAAAAATTATTGCTCTTATTAAATAGAGGTATTTTACTGCCCCTTTGTCTCAGTAATGGAGATAATAGACATTTAGAGATAGATAATGTATATGGTATATCACAAAAGATGATATATCTTATGCAACTTGATATTTAGTCTGTTTATTGTGATCTTCCAGCATTTCAATAAATGTCAGTGTAATGGATGAGTGCCCATAACAACAGCCACTTCTGGTTGAATTTCTTTGTTGTGGAAGTATCCCAAATAATATCTCTCTGAACAAAGTGACATTCACAGCTATCTTGCGTACTTATCCTCAGCACAAACAAAAGGCTATGTCTTTTCTACCAACTAGTGACATAATTTTTCGCGGTAGAAATGAGTATGGTGTTTTGATTCAAATTTATTTTTTTTTTTCTCACAGAAAAATGCAGATTTAACCCCAAATTTGGGAGATTTTTGTCAGATCGGTTCTGATCATATACAGGAATTACCATAAAACAGAGTATTACAATTGACAGCTTTAAGTAAAAGATATATTTGGTTAAAAATCACATCCCTTTTGTAAATTTTGTACCTTGTGTTTAGTTTTGCTACTTTGGATGTTCAGCTATTGAGTAGAAAAAAAAAAAAGTTGAAAGATCTCATTAGAAAGACTACAAGTCAAGTTGTATAGGGTTTATAGATTTTTCTGCTAAATCAAGTATTTATTTATGCCTAAATCCATATTGCCTCTACTATTGACGGAAGGAGGGATGTTACGTGTGAGCAATTTTATTTGTTTTGCTGGAATAGTAAACCAGAATTCATTTGGAGTCAACCCAAACAATATTTTTTTCATTACTTCAGTTCTCATCTCAGCCTGCAGCTCAAAAGCTCGTATCTATTGAAAGAGATCAGAAATAATATATCCAAAAGCTGCCCCTCTGAGAAAATCAAAATGAGGGGAAAGGATGTTCTAAAAAATAATCTGTAGAGAGAATACCTTTTATTTTGTAAGACTGACTTTAGGGAAGGTTCTGATCCTCCACAGCACTCATACAGGTATTTTACTCAGATAGTTACAAATAATCACATACTTTAAACTTCAGACCCGCTTCAGTGTTTTACTAGCTCAAGACCCAAGACAGAGAGAGTTTTATTATTTGGGTTTAATCTTATACACGATGTAGTGTGTCAGGAGTACTTCAGTAAAGCTTTAATAATTGTATTGATTCTTAGCAAATCTGTAGTTGCAGAGGCTTGAAAAATGAAGGTAACCATTACTGTTTAAAATAATTGTCCCATATCATATTAGGTGATATGTGCATTTCACTACAGGGGAGCATCATAAAAAAGAAAGGGAAAATATTTTCTCTGAACCCAAATGAGTTTCTTCCCTCTATAATTATCACCACCCCAGCAACGTGAGCATCCTTCACTTGAAACTGTAGAACAGTGGTGCTCACAGTTACTGAAATGCAGATGAAGAAAACCACCTGTCTCAATTAATTCACAGTTTTATTTTAAGAGCTGATTTTTTTCCCTTAAAATTTATTTTTACTGTGCACAATTGTGATGCGGCAACAGGACTGTATTGCACTCTGCATTGTGTTTAATTACAAAGCCTAACAACTGTGACTTAATAACACATATCACAAATGAGTGTGGAAAGCATAGTTCTTCACCACTGCAAGAGGCAATGTTTTGCACTATTCGCCGTAATTAAAGATTAAGCATGGTGAAGCTATAGAACTGAATCAACAGCCATTTGTAATATATACCAATTATCGTCATAGGGGATTATTTTCCTGCTGCTGGGTGATCTGATTGTTGTGTATTAGCCTTCAGTTGAGAGCTATTCATCTTGAGGTGTTTATCGCTAGGATGCTCTTCAAGCATAGCATTTAAACAGTAGCAAAAACATTACAGCAAAACACTCACCAAATGAAGTTCACTTGGGCAGCACTGCTGAACTGAGACTGGTTTTTGGCTCAGAAGGTATCGGTCCAATTCTTACCTACACAAATGCTGCTTTGCACCATCTGGTCTAGAAACGAGAGTCCTTTACCACAAAAAAAGTACACAAGGTACAAAGTTACCCAAACTGTTAAACGGGAAATCACCTTTAACCCCATTTTGGGGATGCTACCTATTAAAAAGAGCCTCAGGCCCAAGAGACATCATGGGCATGGTGAAATATTTTAATGGCAACAGTTGTCCATCTACTGGTGGCCCCTGCCCAGCATTTTTAAACATAGAGAAAGGTTTCCTGATTGCTAGGGTTTGTGTGTGCAGTGATGGCCCAGGATTCTTCTTTCCCTACTCTGTTTTCACCCTTTTTTTTTTTTAGGGTTGTATTTCTAGTAAAATGGCACAAAGGCAAGTTAAGGTATATAAGTTTTGCCACACCTGGGAGGGAGATTAAAAAAAAACACAGGAATTCTCAGTGGTAACATAGAAATGAGTTATTTGCCTGACTCCAAGGAGCATTTTCTGCTGATTTCAGTGCGGAGAGGTTTAGGCAAGAACAGGGCAACTGTGAAAAAACATGCATTTCACTTTGAAGAATTAAAATAAATGGGTTCTGTTGCTGTGTAACACCTGGGAACAGTTGTTGTGCTGTCGCACAAAATATGGGTTCTGCTTTGCCAGTTTGTTTATGCAAAAATGTTCCGGACTTTTGCTTACTCAAATATTTTGGTATAAATGTCTCATTCTGGAAATACTGGTTCTTTTTTTTTTTTCATTGCTAATCATTTGTGACTCAAAATACCAAAATACAAAAGACAAAAATAATTGTATTTCTAATTTTGCTAGCATGATCTTTGTATTTGTAGTACTGTAACATTTAATAGCAGAACTTATAACACCCCATGGGCTTTCTGCACCTCTGGCTTAGCATGCCTGTGAAATATTTACCATGTACATCCTATGTAACCCTAATCGTAAGACTCTGAAATCATAAGGATCCAACCCCATGAAAGAAAGCAGGGCAATAAGTCAGTCAATACAACTTTGCAACATGCTAGTTTTGAATCCCGGCTGAAAATATTACAGACAGAAAGAAGGAAAGTGTTCATTAGTGGAGGGAAAAAGGACTTGGTGTGCAGAAGAAATGGGATCCAGCCACAGGGCAAGGAGTTCCCGTGCATCAGTTGAGCTGCACTATGTGAGCCGTGTGTTGTACCTGGAGATAAACACAGCAGTTTCAGCATGTGCATTTTTCCTGTGTTTTTATGGTGGGCTCAGAGGGAATGTAGTCAGGCAGGCTGGGTCTGGGGACCTCGATCATCTCTAACCCAAATTTCTAGAAACAAGCAAATCCAAAAGACAGGGCAGAAGGGTGGTGCTTTGGGGCTCCATGGAAGAACAGGGCTCCAGTTCTATCACTGCTGGGTACAGGGTCTGAAGAAAATCCCTGCAGCACGTGTAGGTTAATGGTTGCCCATAAAACATCCACAGGCCCCACTGAAGCATTGTCAGGGTGTGTGTGAGGCAGCAACTCACTGTCAACAGAGGGCAGAGGGTCTCATGTGGCCAAGGGGTACCCCTCCTTCCCAGCTGGGGCAAAAGCCCCTGGCCATCTCTGCATCTCAGGGCCATCAGTTCGTAAAGGAGCTGCCTCTGGGTGACACACAGCATTTATATGTTGCTGAAAGAGCTTTAAAACCTTCTCAAAGCCTAGGCACGAAACATTTTCTTGACAGTGATTTAATTCCAATGCAAACAAAATATTTTTATGTAAATGGAGAGCAGAGACGTGACGAAGGCCTCCCTTCTACCCATGTTCATTGTAAAGTTGTACAGGGTCCCTTACTGGGTAGAGATGAAGGAAGTCTTTGCAGACTATCACATCATGATGTGGTGCTCTCTCAGAGTGCAGAGAAGTTTGGGACAAGAGTTGCCCTAGCCCTGAATTTAGAAGAGTCCAAATTGTATCTGAAATACATGCAGAGCACTTTTGGCTTTAATGTACTTTGGGCAGCTACAGGTACATGCCCCAAGCAGCCTACAAAATGAGTTTCCAGCAATAGTGCCACTCACTTTGACTCTTTTTTACCTTCCATTTCTGTACCATACTTCTTGCCTTGATCTCATGGCACCAATGCCTCTGAAAGCCCTGGCATTTCTGGCACAGACACAGGTTAACACTTGTGTTTTCTACCATTTCCTGCAGGCATCCCCAGCTGCTCTAGCAAAAAGCGTTTTGGCTGAAGTTCCAAACCAAGTCGTGGACTATTACAATGGCAAGGGGATAAAACCAAAATGTGTGTCAGAGTACGAGTCTTCCAGGACACTAGCTCCATGAACCTGCCTGCACTCTTTTACAAAATTAAAAAAAAAAAAAAAAGAGAAATGCTACTGTCTACAACTACTGTACTTAAAAATGAAACAAAAAATAGCACGTTTTGGTGATTTTTAACTACAATAACCATTTTTTTTGCATGTGTAGCCCGAAGGCTTAAATCTGTTAAGCGGTTGTATTGTTGAAAACTTTTTATGAGGAAAAAGACATCCAGAAAAAAAAAGTGAACTCTTTACATTACAGCATGTCGCCTTGAAATAAAAAGTTATCTGTATCTGTTTTTTATACAGGTTTGTTGAAATTTTGCTAAATTTCTTATCTTTACACTGTAAAGCATTTTGAAATATTTATTGAGAGTCGATAGCCAAAATGTCTTTGGTTTAATCTGCTATGAACTGAGAGATTTTTCGAAATGGCAGATGCATGAACTGTATTTTGCATGTTTAAAATAAAAACAACACAGTTTTGCAGTTGTTGTCTTTATTTCTCTCTCTGCCACAAAGCTGCCTGCTTTCAACTTCCGTCTCCCAAGAAAGGAGTAATAAATTATTTCAAGAGATAGCTGGCTCTAAGCATGGGCATTTCTGACATTAGTGGTTTGCAACATGGGTGTCCAAACATGCCCACTCACTATGTGGCCTGAGCAGCAATTTGTCAAAAGCCTGACACATCCACCTGTTACGAAGCGTTCAGATCTGGCTTGGAGGGCATGATCCACCAGGACTGCATGTCATAAAATATATCTACTTAATCCAAAGGATCTGGCTGGCTTTCTAATGGGTTGTATTTTGGCTACCCACGTTTAGAGTCTATTATGCTTGGGAATTCTTTTTTTTTGTTTCATTTGTGTGTTGTGGTTTTTTAATCTCACACCCAGTATCCAACTCTGCGTGACACATTTTCCAGCAGAAATTTTACGTGGCCCGATTTCGTGACGAGTAATAATTTGAAACTCCTCACACACACATCACTCGTCTGTGGTAGAAAAACTGATTTTGTACGAAAAGAGTAGTCAAGACACTTTTTTAAAGAGGACAAACAAGAACATGATAGCAGTGGGTTGTTTTTTCCATTGAAATATGCATATATAAAAATAAACAAATTAGATCAGTGTTATTCTTAGGGTTTGAATTCAGGCTTCCTCATTTGCTAAAAGACAATAGTGAGAGATATAGCTTGTTAGAAGTTAAAGAAAACATTTGACCCAAAATAATTTGTGTGGGATTGTCCAAAGTGCATGGTTTTGGATGAGTTGTGTTCCCATTGAAGCAAATACATTCTTGTTGCAAATTCCAGAAGAAGGCATTTCGGGCCAGTGTTGAATATTTTGGAAAATCTCACCCGTGGGCAGGCTTTTTTGGTTTTAGATATATGTATTTTTCAATGACTTTGCAGATAGTGTAGAACTCTAATTCCCTTGTTCTCATTTAGAAGCAACTTCCATGGGATCAGCTTTGATGGATGATTTTGTACCATAAAGTGAAGGCAGCCAAGATGCATGGGGCTGTCTTCACTGCACATTCAGTTCCTCTCCATCCATATCCTGCAGTGCAGTCTTTCACACTTGCTAGTAAAGATTTCTTCAGGTGATTGAACAGCAGCCAAGTATTACTTGGTCATAGGTATAAATTGTGTGAAGATGTCCCAACTGATAGATCTCAAATCCACATTTTCATTTAATGGCTGACTGTTCATTTGAGCAGGAGGATGCATATTTCCCAGATTTCTCCTCTGTGGATGTATTTCAGCTTTCAGCTGGAAGATGCTTTGATTTCCCCTTATATCTCAAATACCACTTTGCCAATGTATCTTAATTCTTATCTAAGACATCTCTAGTTTCTTGTTCCCATTTCCCCCCTTTTTTCTTTCCTATTCTCAGAAGGAGCATAATAAATTTTTTCTACTGTTAAAGCACATGACTGAAAAAATCAATGGCTCCATGTTCTTTGCTCTTCATATCTTTTTTTGCAATCCTGGGCAAGTTGTTTAACTTTTCTGTACATCAGATTCCTCATCTGTACGATGAAGATCACTGCCATGTATTCATGAATATCTCTTAATAGTACTGGGGGAGTTTTGTATTTGAAACATGATTTAAGTTCCTCAGAGGCATGGTGGTGCTCTTCCAACATAAAGGATATTGCTTTACCCTGGCATGCATTTAGGGTTCTAAAGGGCAGCTGAGGAGGGGCTAGCCTTTACTGTTTGCCAGACTGAAGGAAAATAATAGAAAATTTTCAGCAAGACAACTAGAAAACTGAGAAATTGTTCTTCTGGTACATACAATCCTCAGCTAAATTATTTGTGAAGTGTTCATGGTTGCATGGAATTGGGCAGTTGCAGCTTGTCCTAAGCAGAGGTGTTGCAAGGAGCTTTTATAATGCAGCACCACACAAAATGCAGTGATTAAGGGGTGGTTTCAATGGTTATTGCGTGCTGAGCTAGATAACCCATCAGTCATTTTCACGTATGTAGATGGTCTATATAAGTGTCCCAAGAGAATCACAGTTGCTGCAGATCTTTCTGTTTGAAATCCGTGTTATAAATGCAGTCTGCTTAAAACCAAATCATCATCAGTGGTGAAATAGATCAGCAATCCTGCACCAGCCCTCAAAGTAATTGAAAGGACACTTCTATGATATTGAAAACTCAATTGGAAATCTTCTTCAATCTATATAGACTCCAGCATGCCAAACAAACACATAATAGTGTGGTGAGATGATGTAGGAAAATGCACAGAAGATAAAACTAGTCATATGGTAAAGGATTTCTAATGAGGCTCTGAATGTTATTTTCATTGCTCCAGGTTACTCAGTGCAATAAGATAGTATGGGCTTTGTGCATAGTAATATCTTTAAATATATGAATATATCACTGAAATGGCTTTTTTCCTGTTTTTTTTTCTAGTTAGGGCTTAGAAAGGCCATTCTCCCTTTAGGCTTAACTGTGGTCATTTCTCTTGTAGATATTTTATGCAAATTTAAACTTCTACTGACTTTTGATGGATCATTTCAAATTCTGAAAACTCCTTTATAATAAATTATACATTGTCCTTTTGAGGTAATTGATGATATAAAATATCTTCTCTGCCTACTGCATTCCTGCCTTCCTTTTTATTGTTACTCAAATCCAATTCAATATCCCAAAGTCTCAGAATACTCAAAAGATATTCATCATCCCTATTAGCTCAAAATATATTAACATCCATAATTCTTGAGCTAGATACTGAGCTGAGTTACATTTTTAGTTATGTAGGGTAAACTAAGTCTATTAATAAAAAGAAAAAAAGTGTTAATACACCGCTAATTGCTTATTATGGTAAGGTAAAACCTATCCATGTAAAATTCTTACTGTGATCAGCAATATCGTATTCGATAGCATTTGATGAAAGAGTCTACAGGTATGAGAAGAAAATTAAATATTAATAATTGTACACCTTTAAAACACGTCTTTTACTTTAGTCTGCACATATCAAAGTTACACAACTGATGACAGCCAAAAGGTCTACAGTTTCACCTGTCTGAAAGCCAGCCAAAAGTGGGCTAAGCCAAGGCTTGCTCCAGGTTGCAGAGGTGACACGGCAACAAATGCACAGGTGGAAGGCCCTGGCTCTGAGCAGATGTGCCCAACAGAGCCCTACAAGTCCGCAGCACCCAACTGCATCCCATAGGTTTACCTACCCATGGGGTGTTGTGATGGAAGGTCATCTGGCTTATCGAGCCTCAATATTCTACTGCAGTAAAATGGTTGCTGATGAGTTAGAACAGAGCTGCCTCCTTCAGCACAGCTCTCCGGCTGCACAAACAGAACATGGCTTACCCCCAGGAAGCACCCAACTGCTTATTCAGTGAACTTTCTCACCTGGGATTGTGGGTCTTGCAGTCACACCTAGTGTGCAAATATAAACATATCTCCATCCTTTCCAGAGTGAAAGAGGCACAGTACATACTCCCTTTACGGCTAAGTGGCATGGACATCATGTAACATCAGTACATTTACATTAACATTTCTTGGAATAGAAGGGATAAGCTGGAGGACTCCTGAGATAAGGTTACACTTATTAGGTTGTTTTTTCCCCCTTAACTTACAGGAAGTGCCATTTGCTACAGGGAAAATACAGTTTATCACACCATCCAACCTCCTTGGCTTGTAGATCTTGTACCTGCAGCCCTGGGCTGAGAAGGGGGAGTCGCATGTCAGTGGAGGATATTCCTGGAGTCAGAGAGCTCTGCGGGTGGTACTGGTCAGGCCAGCAGCCCATTTGGTTGTAACATCCACTGCAAACCTTTAGCTGGCTGCACTCAGCCCCACTTTCTGTTTTCCCCATTTCATTGCACAGCTAGGGAGCTCCCCAGCACAGACCAGGTGAAACCTAGGTGCCTTCTCTCTTGTGGAGGTTGCCAGTTCAAAAGTGGTGCTTCCATTTCCTCGGTCCTGCAGTTCTGAGGACTGCTCGAGGCAGCAGACTAGCAGGGAAAGTTATTTTGTAATGGGCACTCTTTCTTTCTCTTCCTTCTTCAAAAACGTGTTAGTAATTCCTGCTGCTGAAAGAATTTTACACTGTGCTCAGGAGGCACTTGAATTCTCGTCCCACTGATTACTGTGCAGGCAGTTTGCCATCTGATTGCCCTTCCCACACACAAATTGACAGAGTCAAATTCTTGTTTATCATCATGAAAAAGAGAAAAGAAAAAAAAAAAATGTTTTGATATTGCATCATGTCCAAAAGAAGGTGAAAAGAAGTACAGCATTAAACTTTTTCTCTCCAGAAACATATTACTTGCGAATTGCTGGCACATGAAATCCTCAGCCACTTCAGCTGTGCAGCATGCTAGATAAGAAAAGCACCAAACCGTGGCAGCAAGGCTAGTGAGCATCGAGGGAGCCCTCTTCTCTGGCTGCAAACATCCATCATGACTCGGCAGTCACTTAATCTTGCTGTGTGCCTTGGTTCCCCGACTTTAAAATGGGGATAAATAGTATTTTGCTACTCCCTGGGGACTTTGGTAGGGTGGGCACCACTGTAGGGTTGTCACAGTGCTTAGAAATTGGGAAGAGATTGAGACCCCTCACTCCTGCTGGCATAGAAGTCTTTGTCGGAGCAAAGGTACTGACATGAGGTACTGGTGGGCCCCACTAGGACACACAAATTTAGCAGTACCCCTGTGGGGTTGATGCTTTTGATGCCAGGGAGAGAAGGGGAAGACCCAGTGGTCCCTGTGTCGGTGCAGATGAGCAGTTGGCTTCAGGGAGGGGGACACCAGCGGGACGGGGTGCCTGGGGGATGTGCTTCTGCTCACACTGCCTGCCTTGGAGGAGGGCAAGAAGTAAACACAAGGGCAGGAAATCAAGCGTGAACGCTGTGGGTGGTTTTCTGGGTCAGAGTTATGGGGGCGAACGCCAAATTTCTGCCACACACACCCAGCCGGGCGCACACAGACACCACAGCGGCGAAGCAAAGCGGGGACACAGGCTTAAAAAAAAAGGAACCCAGGCGGGACAGCAGCTGGCAACGGCGACTGATGCCGCTTCCCCTCGGCTCCCGGCCTCACACGGGCAGCCCGGAGCTGACAGGAGCCGCAGCGGCCCCGCCCCGCCCAGCGCCTCCCGCCCGCCATCTGCCTTCCGCGGCGGCCCGGAAGGGTTTGGGCGCGGGGCGGGGCGGGGCGGCGGCATGGCGGGCTGGGCGCTGCTGGCCCGCCTCGGGGCCCGGCTCAGGGCGGCGGGGGCGGCCGGACACAGGTAGCGGGGACGGGCGGTATTGGGGGGGAGGTTGGGGCAGGGGAGGGTGGCTGCGGCTCTGGGGGTCGCCGCAGCTCCGGCCGCCGATTAAGTTATCGTTATCTTTGCGACTGTGCTGGTGGCTGGGGATTTTGGCGTGCTTTGGGGTTATGGCGGTGCAGCTGGGCTGCTGCAGGTGCTCAGCAGCGAGCCTGGCACGGGGGAGTTGTCCCCAGTCCCTCTGTCCTGCCTCCTGCTCACAGCAGCGTGGCCAGCACAGAGGTGGTGCGGCCCCTCTGGGACCCTGTGCCAGCATCTGGCTGTCCTCAGGCTGAGCACATCTTCCTTGCCCTAAATCAAAACCTCTTTATTTGGTTTATACTTTCATTTCATTTAATCTTTCATTCTTCTGCCTTTGCCTCAGTAAGCGTGGCCTGGCGCTGTCTTGTCAGTGACCTCCTTGTAGGTATTGGAAAGGTCAAGTCTTTGCCCACAGAGCTAAAGACAGGGTGATAATAGCTGTCCTTGATTTCCTGACCAGCCCATACAGACTGGCAGCTTTGCCCTTGAGCGTTGTCAGCTGCACCCTCCCGTTCAGTTTTATTCACAATCACCCACTCATAAGGTCATTGATAAAGATATTAAACAGGATAAGCCATCACACAGCTTCTTATGAAACTCTGCGTGTAGTTGGTAGAGTGACAATGGTTGGTGGTGGTTGAATAGCTTACTACGGTAATTTCAGTCTTTGTGACAATACACTGTATTACATAATGATATAATCTTGTAGTATGTACATTGCAAACGTACATGTTACGAGTCACTATTCGAACTGATCAGACACTTGAACTTTTTCCCCTCACTGGAAAGGGGGCAGCTGGGCCCTGTAGCCAGGCATGGCAACGATGCAACGTGGTGGCACGAGCATCTTTCTGAAGAGAACGTCCAGTTCCTCAAGAGGACAACTGCGGAGGAATACAAAGCACAGACGGCCAGCAAGCTCTGCCCTCTGAAGGATGAGCCATGGCCACTGAATGAGTGGAAACCAGGTAAGAAAGCCTCTCATCTGAAATAACTACAATTATGATGAAATTATCGTTGTTGCATTCAGTAACACTGGGGTTCTGTCTTACATTTCCCTCTTTGCTGCTACCTCAGTCACCTTGCCCTCTGCAAGGAACAAAATGCTTGTTACAATTTCTGTCCTCATCCATGAGGAAGTTCTCATGGATTTGCAGACTGTATCGCGTTGTTGTTTAATGTCAGATATTGTGCCCCTTTTAAAGAGTCAAAAATTAATGTGTTCTAGTCCATAAGACTTTGGAATCACTGAATAGAATTGGGATGTATTCTGCAACAGGTTTTTCTTCAGCCCAGCAATATTTACAAGAACACTTTCAAGTTCATGTATTTTACATTCTAGGAGGTCTTTTTGATGGGTCCTTTTTTCATTTTGTTGGCATTGAGTGGCACTGACCAGGTGCTGACTAGGACTGAATGAATGCTAAGTTTTCACAAAGTTAAGAACTTGTTTTAAATGCTTTTTTAGAGAACTGATATATAATGTTTACTTTACTAGGAAGTGTGTTGGATTTTTCAAACTTTGAAGTATTTATTCTTTATTTGAAGTGTTCTATTTTTCAAGCTCTGGGCTGTCAGAGGCCAGAATTGACAGGGTGCTTTTGCTGTACGGTTACAGTGTCAAAAATATGCAAAGGTTGGGATAGGAGAAACCTACAACAGAAGACTTTAATAGTTGTTTTGGTTCTAGGATTCTGCATGGGTGTCATGATTTCACAAAAGAATGAGTCTGAAGCATAGATCTTAATGATGAACTGGTTTGCATGCTCTATCAAACAGAACTGGAACAAACAGAACTTTACTGCTAATAGGATTAAAAGCAATGAACAGGTTATTTCCAGCCCACCCACAGCGAGTCAGCGATGTTTTCTCTCCATCCTCAGCTCCTTAGGAAAGGTCTGAGTTGATGAGACTTTGCAGGGAGTTCTGTAGGTTATGAGATAGATTCTTTCAAATATTAAGCATGGAGTTGCATCTGTCTTTCCTTCCGACCTACAGATTCCGTCAGAGTTGGCGTTGTTGCAGTGAAACTGGGAATGATGCCAATATGGACCAAGTCAGGAAAGAAACACGCTGTCACGCTACTTAAGGTGAAATAAATCATGTAGAATTTCATCCCCTTTACTGTATTCAGATCATTAACCAGAAGTTTCAGGCAGAAGTGAAATTTATCATTTTACATAGCAGGAAATTACTTTAAAACCAATCTTTCAGCCCTGCATAGCACTCTGTGCCTATTCTGTTTATTTGCTAAACTTTCTAGAAGTGGTCTGTCTTCTGCCTTGAGTATTCAAGTGCTGCAGAACTGTAGGCAGTATGCCTTGCCCAGGGAAGATGGGAAGACAACG
Source organism: Aythya ferina (assembly GCF_964211825.1). Classification (NCBI taxonomy): domain Eukaryota; kingdom Metazoa; phylum Chordata; class Aves; order Anseriformes; family Anatidae; genus Aythya; species Aythya ferina. The sequence goes on along the minus strand of NC_140297.1, from coordinate 45,307,987 downwards.
TAAAGTTGGGTTTTGCTCCCCAGCTTTTCTTTTTTTGTCATGTGCAGGCACTTTGGGATTAGCTTCACTCCGGTTGCCGAGCCTTTGTATGCTTGAAGCTATTTCTTTGTATTCTCTGGCAGATGTTCACTGTGGTGAAGCTCTTTTGCTCACCTTTTGCTGCCACGTGACAAACAGGGACTGTAAAGACACCAGGTTTACAGGGTGGGGGAGTTGGAGTCCGAAATGTAGTCTCATTGTATGCTTTGCAGCTACATGCTGCAGGGGTTTTGCACATTTTGCTTGTAAAAGATAGCTATAAGAGTTCATTCAATTTCTAGAGTATTCTTGAAAATACAGTTTAGGAGTATTTTTTTCTAAGATAAGCCTTTGATTGAGAGAAGAGTGTCTGTGGTAAAGGGGTAACATACAGTCCTATCTGCACCAAATCTTGTCTGTATCTTTGTGAATACAAATGAAACAGACTGGCTTTGTTTGACTTGTCTTGACAGTACCTTACTAGGTACTCAAGCAGGTGTGCACAGTTTATACTTAAGTAATCACTATTCCTTTTTTCTTAAGGTGCAAGACTGTCACGTTTTAAGGTACATTTCAAAGGAAGAATCAGAAGGAAAAACAGCTAAGCTGATTGTTGGAGGAAAAAACGTATCTCCGTTTTTTGTAAGTGAACTGCTTTGGGTGTTTCTGTTAGAGAAGTTGTTTCTCTTGTGGTTACAGCACAACAGCAACATGAACAGAGTATTTTGGAACTGATCTTTTGTCACATCCATCCTTGATTGTTTCCCTACTGCTAGTCTTGATTTTTGGTTAAGAGAAGAGCAAGAACAACTGCTTGAATTTCTTGTCCTTTGGTTCCCCAGGAAAGCTGTGGGTTTAGGAAGTTGCTGTGATGAGCAGTGTCCTGTACTGGTAAGAGTCTGAAGGGCTTTTAGCTGTGTTCCCATGTCTGTGGAGGGACAATGGAAGACAAACATCTTAGTGACGTGCTGTAAATTCATTCAGTTTCATAACTTGTTTAGATGACAGTGTTCTATATCTTACTCTTCCATACCATTTTATTAGATCTGGTTGTAATTCTTCCACAAGTCTCTTGAGATTGATAATTTGCATACAGTTTTACTGACGAAAGAGTTCAAGACCAGTTTTCAGGAAGATGGCTTCGTGATTGTAGCTCATCAACAGTGATGTCAAAACCACTCACTTGTTTAGACACCCCAAATGCCTGATGTGGAATTCCCAGCCACCTTCAATGGCTGTGGCTGTCTAGCAGAGCTGTCACTCCTGACAAGGAAAATTGAATTATAGATCAAAGCAGGAGCAAAGCTTTCCCTCAAAGGATTGCAGTTTTGTGATCCATTATTTCTATAAAGTATCACTTTTCATTTCTTGCAATATCCTGAGACTGACTTGTTTGATTTAAGCAAGAAAAAATAGGGCTCGTGATTATTAACCAGATTATCTCAGTTTGTGATTTCGGTCTTTCAAGGACACACATTTCCTTTTTTTTTTTTTTTTTTTTCAAACAGAAGGTTTTCCCAGAGCCTCTATATGAGTACTTGTCTGTGCTTTAGGGGAGGTGAGGGAGTTGGAGCTTTTTCATTTAGTAAATGGTAAATGTTGGCTTTTACGGGGTATTCTAGTGATTTCTTTTTTGAACAGGCTCATACTTTTAGGTGTCTTCCTTTCATTCAGTGCATTTATGCCATATTTTACCATCATTGCATCTGTTTTTTTGTGTCATTTTGGCCCATTTCTATTTTCCAATGGTGACATCTTTCCTGGAGAAATTACATTAGTGTTTTTTCTTTACTGTAGCCTTGGTTTAAGATGTGCAACAATCATAAGAATCTAGTAATCTTCAAGTTTTATTTTGCTCATTAGACCTCACACAATGAATCTTTTAATGACAGTGATGTTAGTAGTGATTCTTTGATTGTCAGAGTCAAAATGTACAATGAACAAGGAGAAATAGAAACTACATATAAAAGAACTAATGATTCAAGGGCTTTTTTAGCAATTTGCACTATGTCAATGCTTCTCTTGCATATAACTTTTTCCAAGTTAGCACCTGTTAATTTGGTTGAACTTAGGCTTATTTTAATAAAGAAATTGACTAAATATCCTTGGGCAAATCCATGGTGAGGACCTAGCCTAGAACAGAGCTCTGTGTTACCATCATCTCTGTATAAGCTACGTAGTTTCCAAGAAAGAATTTGGCATACAGTTTCTGCACAATTTTACTTGCCAAGGCACCAGCAAGTGATGTGTTTTTCTGGCTTAGCTCAGGTTTGAATCCATGCTTTCCTATGTTATCAGTCTTTTTATGTGTTTCATTCCTTTCTGAAGTATCCAAATAGGAGAATTAAAAGAGAGCTGAAAGATGCTGTATTGTATTAGCGTTGTAAGCAGTTTATCTTCTGTTAATTCCTCGTAGGAACACCTGTCTTCCTCAGATTCCTCACAGCTACTGATTTTTTAATGAATTCAGTCTAGTGATTCCCTCAGTAATTTTACTAACAAAGAGTAACTCCTGTATTTGAGTGTCAAATTGCTTTTTTAAGAAAAACGTATTTACATCTTACATCAGCAATATTTTTTTTTCTTTTTAGCTCGATGTCAGCCCATTACGAGTTGACAGAGGTTTTTCATGATTTTTAATACAAGATTATTCTCCAAAGCACTACTCTGTCAGTGCTATAACAGTTTTTGTAAAAATATTTTCTTTCCTTAAGTAAGAGCATATTGATCATTTTCCTATAATGAAGATATTGTTGGTCTTTTTAAAAATCAGAACATCTGAGAATTTGTTTAATATTCTCTTCAGCATTGCCTTGTAGGAAGGTTTTAGAAAAACTGCAGTGTTTTGTTAGTAGAAATACATCTCTGTGACTTTACTGCTTGAGGAAACCTTGTTGCTGAAGTAGAATGGTGAAAGGCTATTGTAGGGTGTTTTTGAGGAATAAGGGATTTTCACCCTTTGGTTTTCATCTACTTTTCTTCAACTGTGGTAGCTCTTCCCAGGCACTCCTGCAGAGCCCAGAGCTCCTCTCGATGTTGTCCAAGGAGGCAGTTTTACACAGTAGTGGAAATAAAGGGTGGATGTGAAGGCATTTATAGAGGGGGAGTCTGCTTTATTTTTCGTCCAAATGTATGGCACTACAGTTTAGTGCAGCTGTCTCACTGATGCCTCAAATTTTTCCATTTTTTTGGGAGATTTTGTATTTAATTGAAGAACTTTTATTTAAAAAAAATGTTATTTGAAGTCTTTTGTACTGTGAAATCAAGTTAACAAATCACTTAATAATAATAATAAAGAAATAACCTTCAAAGACTCTATATCCATGTTTCCTCCTCAAGTAAGGACAGATCCATAAAGATAATAGTTGTGTGTCTAAGTCAGAGATGCTACTTCTTGCTTCCTCATTCTTAAGAAAACTTCCTCTCATAACACTTTTTTTTTTTTTTTTTTACGTTTTTTTAAAACAAGGGCAAGAACAGCATGCATATTTTCTAAATAAACTAAATGTTTTAAAGGCTTTCAGATTATTTTGTCTAAAAATGCAAAGTTTTTTTTGTTGTTGTTTGAGAGAGAATTTCACAGAACAGTTGAGAAGTGAACCTTGGAGATGCGACTACCCAAGTGTGACAGTATTGTCAGATGCTTAAATTGCTTTCTAGAAGTCATTTGAAGAAAAATCAGCTGCATCACTTTTTCCTGCAGCCTCAGTTTTCCTGTACTTCTGTTTCCATTGGCGGGATTTTCTTAGTGGTCAGCTGCGCTGTGAATTGTCTCATTTAAAATAGCTGAGAACTGTTTTTTTTTTTTTTAAAGTGTTTTTTAATGTTATGTGAGGGTTGTGAGCTTCCTAAATAAGGGCTCTTCTTTTTCAACAGCGCTTTGGCACTGAGTGTGCTTGCTGTATCTTAAAAACATATGAATTGTAAACTTGTTCTTTATCCTTTTTCCCTTTTAGTCCATTGAAGCTAGATTCTCTTCTGTAGAAGTTTCTGCAAGACTGGGCTTTATTGGTCTGGTTTTGTTAAATGGAACAAATGTTATTTATGGTGCTGTGGAACTAAGTCATTAGCAGCTTTGAAAAGGGAAAAATGCTTTTAAATGATTATGAAACTTTTTTCAAGAGTTAAACTGATGAAAAACACATATTTTATGTACATTCTAAATGACTGCTTGCTTTCTTGTGATCTTGGAAATCTTCATCTCTCTTGTCTATATGATGTAATTAGGGTAATTACTTGACAGAAAATAAAATGCAGACCTGGGAATTTTAAATTAATTTTATAGAGTTAAAATGCTACTCTCGAGATAAAAATGTAGTATGCTATGTCTGAGTGATGTTGACAGTCTGTAAAATCACTTTCTGTGCTACGCTGATCACAGAGTATTTTAAAATAACTTTGTTATGCTTTTTTTTTTTTTTTTTATGGCTATGCTTTGTTACAGAAATCAGAGGCAGCAATGGAAATTTTTAAAGAAGCTGGAGTACCACGGAAGCAGAAAGTTACAGCGTTTAATGTAACAGATGATGCCATAATTAAACCAGGTAGTCTTTTTGATTTACTGAACATTATATGCATAGTTAATGCCTGCTGCTTCTTCTAGATCTAAACCAAGTAAAGTTGATTTAATTCTTGTTTTGCCCTGAACTTGCTGAATTCTTATTTTTTTTTCACTGAACACAAATAAGCTTTAAATGTGGCTGCCTGTTGTCATATATGATGCTTTTTTTCTGGCAGTTTGCAAAGTAAAACACGTAACAAATGTCCTCGCTGAAAATCAGTATCAGAAGTTAAGAGACTTAATTAAAAAGTTCTTTGTTTTTAGGTGTTAGTAGCTTTTGTATATAGGCTGCTTTTATTTTGTACTTTTCTGACAGTTAACTGTCAATATTTTGACATGAGTTATATATGGTAGGAGATTCTAACGTCTTGCATCTTCGTTTGATATTAGAGAAGGCTCCTGCAAGAGGTTTTAAGACAGTGTGGTAACTGATAAAAATAAAGTCTGATGTGTGGAAGGAGTATGGGCTAATTAATTGAAGCAAAAACTAGAGATGTAGCAGAACTGCAGATTTTCAACAAAATGATATTTATTGAAAACAATAAAAGAGCATATATTTTGTCCATAGCATGCTTCATTTACCTCATATTATATCAGTTGCTTGCTGCTAACAGGCACGTTACCCCAGGTTTGTATGGATCATACAAACAACATTAAATAATATGAGGAATTTATGCTTGAGACGAGACTCAGATGAGTGATGTCCCTGACGTATGGCAGCATTACTTCTACTAAAAAGTAGTGTCTGGGTAATTCCCTGCGCTTGTAGTTCTATCTTCTGTCTTTAGTTTGGAAACACTCTGTCTTAACGAAGAGGAAGCATTGTACAATTTTTTTTTTTTCATTTAAAAAAAATCCACTTCGTGAGGTTCTATTAGATACAGGGGGAGCATGGTTCTGTTTTCTTGCCAAGTTTGTTTATTGTGAGTGCCTTAAGTAATAAAGTATTTTGGGCTTTGTTTCTTTCAGTGTCTGGATCGTTTCTAAGTAGAGCCCAAACTCTTTTTTCCAACGCATTTCAAATTGGGCTAGTAACTGAGCAATGTGAATAAGTTGCAATTTCAGAGTCTAGTTTAGTCATCGAGATCTATAAATAAGAACAAATAACATTTGTATAAAAAAACAAAAGTTGCTTTCCTTCCTGTGACTGCAGTCTACTCTGAATGGTAATGACTGGAGAGTGATTTGAGGATTTTGGCACTTATTTAAATGTGATCTGTCCTCTTCTTTTGCAGGTACTCCGCTGTACGCCGCTCACTTCCGCCCAGGGCAGTTTGTGGATGTTACTGCAAAAACGTAGGTTCCCAGCATTTTAATGCATATGGCTTCTCTTTCAAATAGACTAGTTGACTTACCTTTTTTTTTTTTTTTTTTGTCCTCTGCTTTGGCTGGAGAAGAGCTTTATGGGTATCAAAAGCTGAAATACAGCTGCAAGGGGAGGGGCGGAATCTTGAAATCTGCTCATTGGATCGAAAATATCAGATTATCTTCCTTTGAGGCTCTTCTATTTCAATGTTGTTGGTAAACAAACTCTGTTAGGGCTGTGGTTGTCTGTTGTTCACACATGATTATCATTGGAGCACTTGATATACGGCTTGAGAAAGAGGTGCTCGGGCTTAGCACAAGTCAGGAAGTCTATAATGTGCCTGTGGTATGTGGAAGCAAGGAATAAATGCTGAAGGGCCTCAGCTCTCAGAAAAGCTGTTTAATTTTGATTTGAGGAAGAGATGAATCATGATGACAGCAGAGCAAAAAATAAAATAAAATTAGAGAATACATTTAGCAAGACAATAGAACTGTCAAGTTCCTGTATTGTTTTCTCTCGTATTTCAGCTCATCTCGTTTGCCAGCAACTGCTGATACCTTTCACTTTACCGTGGGAGGAATGATTTCCTCTTGGACTACTGCGAATGCCAGATTAGGGCTCAAGTGGTAGAGGGTGTCAAAAGAGGAGCTGGCATCTTGCCACGGAGACTCGTCATGCCTCATTTGTTACGTGCATGATTTCTACTGCCCAAGAGAGTTGAGAACTCCTTATCTCCGTCTTTTAGTGAAGTGTAGTTTGGTTGCCTTGTGCTACCAAGATAATGTTCTCCATTTGATGTTTAATTTTTCGTGTAATGGAGATAATACCAAAATGGCTTTGTTGAAATACCATCCATTGTAATTGTCTCATGTGTCATAGTTACAAATGTCTGATATTTTTCACAGGGCTCTGCATGTAGGGGGAAATGTACCACAGCAGTACAGCAGAATAGTCAGCTCCAACATAGCTCCACCTGAAAACACTTATAAATGCATCTGATTTGGAACAGGAGGTCAAGGACTGGAATTAGTGTTTTTCTATGTTGAATGTGCTTATGTAAGACTTCAACCTGGTGTATTATTCATTCAACTTCTAAATTGTGTTTAATGAACAGCCTATGAGAGACAGCAGCTTGTCTGTAAAGCTAAGTACCGCATAATCAGGAGTACAGGCATTTCCTGCAGAGAGAGTGTCACACTTTGTTAATGCAGAAGATCCCTGTTCTTGTAGAAGTACTTCCAAGTACCAGGAAAGTTTGTTGGCAGTTGAATAGATACTGGTAAGCAGCCATAGGGTATCGATTTGTATCTTGCAATGTGTATTTGAAGTAGTAGCAAGCTGAGAACGGTCTGGGTTCCTGGCTGTATTTGGTGAATCCATCCCATCTTCTAAATCAGTATTTTTAATCTGTGTGGACAATCCCAGTTTGGAAATTACCTATTTGTACCACCGATTTTAGTAGTATATTGCATATGATGCTGAGGTACAGGTGCCTAGTATAAAAGGAGAAGAAAAAAATCTTAAACAAAAGGGACGTCGGGATTTTCTTCATCATATTTTTTTCCTGTTAATATGATCCCCTAATCATCCCAGTCTTTCTAGATCTGATTTTATTTTTAAACCTTTTTCTGTGCTTTATTCTCATTCTGGTTACTGCTTTTTTTTTTTTTTTCCTTAACTACCAATTTTTTGGAACACTGCATTTATCATTACATTACCTTAATTCTTGGGCAATAATTAAATTATTTGCGTGCACTCCAGTTTTTCTGTGGATCTTTTAATTTATTCCATGCAATTTTGTGCAGTGTTGCTTAGTCCCATACTTGGTGGAGTTTTGTTTCTAATTATTTTTCAAAGTACCATATACATCATTCTTTGTTACTGTACATGTAAAAAATACAGCTTTCACGATGTCACAAAAACATCCAAGAAATGCTTTGGTGAAGGGTAAACAAGTTACCTAGGAGTGATTTACAGCATTGGGGTATAGCATTTGGGTTGCACTTTGGGAAAGAGATGAGAACATACTTCATGTTAAACTTATGTTCTGAACCACACTGAAAAGGAGCCAGCTTCCACCTGCTGAAGAAAGAGGGAACCTGTGGAGGTTTGGTCTGCTGGCTGATATTAGCCTTTGTGTATTACTTTTAAGAGTTGTATTGAAGCCATGGGGACATCTTGAAAAGCAACATAAGAGTATTACACTGAGTCATAGCAGGGAGCAACTTCCATTTTCCTGATTTAAACTGTTATGGACTTAAAAGTCAATAATTCCTAAAATGTTCTATCGCTGCTAGTAAAGTTTTTAGAAATATTTTTACGTGAATGTGTTCTTCAAATTTTTAAGATTATCAGGAAACTTGTTTTATCAGAGAAAACAACAAAGTGTGCAATGCTGGAAATCGTATAAATAATAAAGACTTGGTTAGTATCTTGATTAGACTTGGATAATAAAATGTCGGGTGTTTTTTTGTTTGTTTTTCTTAGGACTATCTGCTTTTAAACTTTCATTGGAAATGCATTTGCCTGTCTTTTGAAATATTTTGATTCATTTATTCCTGTGAAGAAAAACACACAGAAAGAAGAAGGGTCAGTTAGAGATGTGTACAGTTTGCTTTTATTTGAAGTTGCTTATTTTGTTCAGCACAATATGCATGGCTTTTACAACACTGACAGTAGACAGTGTGTCTGCAAGCTGCCGGTTTTGTTTAGTGCTGATTTTTTCCTTAATACTCATTTTCAGCAATTTAAAAGTCCAGTCCTTAAATTTCATAGCTATTTTTAATTATAAGACTTGCCCTTTGTTTTCAGAGGTATGTTTCAAATATGTCTGAAAGTTTAGGCAGCCAAAATGTGAGGATGGGAGGAGGTGGGACTGTGCTTTGCATGGCAGCCTGAATGCTGGATGGAGCTTGAGTTGTAGTTGACTACATCTCAAAAGAAAGTAGACTTTCTGCCACTTCGTGGCCTGTTTTCATGAACATTTCAGGAAACCAATGAAGTGTCAGAAATGTTGCCTCTCCAAAGAAAAAGCCAATGGTAGTTGTCTTTGAAATGTGCAAGTGGTAATTCTGTTGTGCTTAGTGGCTTCTTTGAGCTTTGCTAGGCTAACAGACTAATCTGAGCCTGAAAGTACACTTTACAGTTGTCTGAAATTATTTGGCTAAGTAGTTGGGATATTTTATTTTTCCTCTACAGTATCTAAGTGATCGTCCTTTAAATGAGCTAAATTTGAAAAGTTAATAGCAAACTGAAGTGTGGTTTAATTACAGTGCTTTATTTCAGTAGTTCTCTAAATGATGGTTGGCTCATTAGCTACTGGCATTTTGCTTCTGTCAAACCTGGAAATTGAGGTTTTGTACAAAATTGTGTGGTTGACTTGAACAGCTGCTTTCCAGCAGGTGAGACCAGAACTACTGTGTCTAATTAAACTCTTAATTCCTCAGAATGATTATTTTCATTTCATTTAATGCTTATGTTAGTTTTGCATATGCTTGATTGTTGCCTGTGGTTCCTTTATGGGACCCAGGTAATCATGCTTCAATGGAGCTAAGTAAAGTAAGTGACTAAATTCCATGTATTACAGAAAAGTGGTGTTATGTCTATACATATCTAGTCTGCTAAAGATAGACCTGATGCGTGCTTGTTCAGATATTGTGTTTAATGTTGCCGTGGTCAGAACAAAATTGGAGTCCTTGAGTCAAGCCAAGACAAGAGGTAGTAGATGTCTTATCAAGAAATCTCAACAGTATAAGTAGGATGACAAATGTTATACTTTAATGTAGGCTCTTGGTAGCCATCTCTCAGATACTGCACATGTGACTTGATTCTTTCAGACTAGAGTCTAGACATTAATTCTGTTTAATGGTTCTGGATTGAGGTCCTACTGTGACAAACCATAATGTTTTGAAAATACCTGAATTCATCAGAGCTATGCCTATTAAAAGGTTTTAGAGTTGTACCTTTTCTTATGTATGTTTGAGTTTGTTCTAAATTAGAATTGTATCATGTTTATTTTTAAAGATTCCATAAAATTTAATATAGGGGGATGTCAGCATTTCTGACCTTAATGGGAGAAATTACTTTTGATGTATTCTTAAATAACGTGGTGATGTAGATCAAAAGAAAAGTAACTCCAGGAGAGAGAGATGCATGTGTTGTTGGTATCTTTTATGCATAATTTGGCTAATGTGAAATTACATGAAATAGTACATATATAGTATGGTAAAAATTGTGCATAAATATGTAGTAACTATGTGTTCTAATCTTTTGATTTTTGGCTAGATTAACGTTAAGAAAAGTCACAAGACTTTTTAAGTAATTGAAGATGCAGTATTCTTATGTGGGATATATTCTTACAAGCATTCATTGTTGGCAGAGTTATGAAAGTTTAATATAAATGTAAACTTGTTATAAATCTCTGATTTTTTTCCATACTATTTGTTGAACAGCATGCATCTCAAGTTTGCTTCCAAATGCAAAATAAATTTCATACAGTTGGAAAAATAGAGAAATCCATTACCTATATGAGAACAGATCAGTCACGTCAAGAAGGACCTAGGTTGGAAGTTTCTTTTTCTAGAGGGTTAGAGGTCTATTGGCTGAGCTAGCAAATGCCTACATGAACAGTCCTTCTTTTAAGTTTGATCTAAAGAGATGCCAGTAGTTCCTTTATTTTAATTTTTTATATTTGATTTGCATGTGTTTTTTACTCTGGCTCTGGCTTCCTTTCAGATAAAAGATGAGACTAGGAGGAAACATATAGTATCTGTGTAATTGTTCTTCATCTTGATGTGTGCCTAAAGAACACCATACGTGGTTTATTCTTTCTTTAAAAAAAAAAAATGAATGAAACAAGGCTGTAGTTTCTTCTTATTATAAATTATTTAACTGAATTTATATGATTTATAAATCTTTTAAATCATGGTATTGATTGAGAATTGTGTTGGATGGGAAACTAACGTTGGATGGAAAACTAATAAAGAATCATAAGATAAAGTGTATTTGTAATTCAGAGACCTTCGTTCAGTTCTTCACCCAGGAAAAATGAAACTATTCTAAAAAAGCATTGAATAAATATGATGAAAGGGTGTTAGTAAAGCTTTAAACTGTATGTTATATTCTAGTTTCACAGTTGAGATCTTTCTTGATCTTTGCCATAATATTTCAGATATTGGAGACAGTTTTTGTATTTCAGATTAACCAGAAATGTCTAAAGAAATCTGTTCTTCAGCATGCTCTTTTTTCAGTCAGTCCAGACTTACTATATATTTCCTAAGCCTTCAGTATTATAAACTCTGAATCTTTGTTCACATTAAAATGTGTGTGTAACTGGAAAAGACCAAAAAGTAGTTGAGCATTTTCTATTGCATAAATCATTAAACACTAGCAACTCTTATCATTCGATATAATCACTCCTTTTTGAAGGTAGAGCGTTTGATGAGGTAAATATTTTCTCAAAATGCATCTCTTACAAATATTAACCGTTTCTAGCAACATTGTTTATTTATATTTTATTGAAAAGTACAATTTATGGGACTAAAAGTTGTTGATGTTTAAGAATGAACCACCTGAATGAAGTATTGAGGTGATTCATGATGTCAGGGATTTTGCTTCTTGATTGAAGCTGACAGGAGTATTTTCTCTTGAAACGGTAGCTTTCGTTGGTTGTCTGGTTTTCTGTGAATTGCAAGTACATTTCTGCAGCTGAAGCATTAATCATGCCCCCGGTCTGCTCTCTGGTAACTGCACAGCTGCTGTTACGTGACCCGCTCGTGGTTTGGTTTTGGAGAGTTTGCTGATTCTATCTTCCAGCTAGAGATGCCAGGAGTAGTCCACTTGGAAAACATGGCCAACATAGATAGCTTTAAACAAGTAGCAGTGGTTTTGCAGAGCAGGTACGAGTTTTCCTATGGCTCTAGTTTCTGTTCTGTATTTCCAAAGTTATTAACATCTACAGATGGCTGAAGGATTCAAAAAAGAAGTAAAAACGAGCCACTCAAAGCATAAACGGAAGCAAACTTTTCCAACCTTCAATGCTCAAGCTATTGCTTGCTGGCTTGCTTTTTTTTCTTCTTCCCTTTCCAACTCTTGCTGCTTGCCCTGTGTACAGGCTTTTAAAATAAGCTGATACATGTGTCCCTGATTTGGGGAGCCCTGCTCCTCCCTCTCATAGATACCCTCAGGTCCCTGTTACATCTCTCTAGTTTTTAGTGGCATTACTTTTGTGATCAGGGAGTAGGTAAGATGTTGTCCATATGTCCAGCACACAGTGTGCATGCTCGTTCCCAGTTTTATTTTCCTATGTCTAATGCTGGAACTAATAGGACTGTGGCATTGCAAAGTGCGTTAGCAGAGAAAGGGTTTCTGTAAATTGGATCATCTTGTTACGTTAATGAATCAGTGCGGTCACAAACCCTGTGGACAGACTTCTCCTTTTGGAAAATGACAATGCGGGTTTAAACACGCACTGTAATCTACTTTTCTCATGCAATGATGAGCCAGTTTTTCCTATTGAGCCTTTCCTTGCAATAAATTGAACTCCAGAGCCAGTAATGATATTTGCTTGAAATATTAAGGCAGTGAAGATGCATTTATTTTGTCTTAGAGCTTATTTGTCAGATGGATCCAGATCAAATGTGTTAACTGCTTTTATTACACACACACAATTGTGTTCAAGAGACAAACCTACTGTAGTTTGGAAAATAAATGTTCCTTGGCTTATTTTGATGATAGTCTAAGTAGCCATTTCTTCCCTCTCTTGGTGCTTACTGCCTTTCATTAAGTTTTGGTATCTGTTGTTATACAGTTACTTTTCTTTTTTTGCTTGATACTAGTTCAAGTTTCATCATAGTACTATGTACCAAGGACCATCACAGCAAGGAACGTTTGATATCAGACTTTTTGCATATTTGACTCCCTTCTAGTGCTTCTTATTCTCTAAAACAACATTAAAATACTGTTCCGAAATACGTTTGTGGTATAAAATACAGATATTTTAAAAATATTTTCAGGAACTTTGCTAAAAGTAAAAAGATGATGAGCCTGACTGAAGTTGTTTATTGCTAGAACCTTTATTTTAAGGCTGACTAACCTAGGTTTATTTCTGTCTTCTTTTTAGGATTGGTAAAGGATTTCAAGGTGTTATGAAAAGGTGGGGGTTTAAAGGCCAGCCTGCAAGCCACGGCCAAACTAAAACTCACAGACGTCCTGGAGCAATATCTACCAATGTGAGGATTCTTATTTCTTCTCACTTTCTGATGTAAATATTTGTCTGTGTCTTTAGAACTAATTACTAAAAATGAATTACTTCACAACAGCAAGCTGTTACCATCTACTCTGTGGTAGGAGAGAATCCCAAATGTTTTAAAGGAGGTTCAGAAACCTGTATAGTAAACGATCCAGATAGCTGTTCTTGTATGTCTTAAGTTATGAGTATTTATTGTTGGTAAGTAATCAGATGTTTTAACTGAGCAAATTGCAGTATCATACTATAGCGGAGAGAAATAGTATTAAAGCTTCAAAGAGAGTTCTAAAAATCTTTTACCACAGCATTTATACATTGGAAAGGATTTACGTTTTATACTGCAGATATTGTGCTAGTCTTTGAAGAAGTAGGTGGTTGTACTGTGGAACCCCAGTTTGTTTTATCACCTTTCCTGGTTTGTGTAGCTGCTTAATGAACTCTTTCATCCCCAAAATAGCTTCTTGGTTACTTAGCATTTTTAAGCAGAGTATGGAATATTTTAAAGTTTCAAACCATAAACAATATTGCTTTAGAAGTTCTTTGGAACACATGCTTCAAAACTTTGTCCCTAGAAAGCTTGCATAACATATAGACTGAATGAGGACTTTTTTTAAACTAGCTTCACTAAGCAGAATTAGGTTTGAGGCCCTAGAGATTGAGAGGCCGGTGTGTGAGGAAGAGGTAGCAAATGTTCCCAGGAGGATGCCTGGAGCGAGGAGGTCGACTCCGCGCCTCAGGACTGCCTCCACCAAAAAAGACAGGAGGGTTATTGTTGTTGGTGACTCAATTCTTAGGGGAACAGAGGGCCCTATTTGTCGGCCGGACCCTACCCGTAGGGAAGTCTGCTGTCTCCCTGGGGCCAGGGTCAGGGACGTTGCCAGGAAGCTTCCTAACCTGGTACGCCCCTCTGACTATTACCCCCTTTTGATAGTCCAGGCGGGCAGTGATAACATCGAAGAGAGAAGCCTCAAGGCTATCAAAAGGGACTTTAGGGGGCTGGGTCGGTTAGTGGATGGAGCGGGAGTGCAGGTGGTGTTTTCGTCCATCCCTATGGTGGCAGGGAGGAGTTCAGAGAGGACACGGAAAGCCCACCTGTTAAACACGTGGCTCCGGGGCTGGTGCCAACGCAGAAATCTTGGGTTTTTTGATCATGGGGCACTTTACTCAGCACCTGGCCTGATGGCCGCAGACGGGTCCCTATCTTTTAGGGGAAAAAGGATCCTGGGCCAGGAACTGGCAGGGCTCATTGAGAGGGCTTTAAACTAGGTAGGAAGGGGGATGGGGCTGAGGCTAGGATTGTTGGGGCTGTGCCAGGGGGAACAATGGCAAGGCCGGAGGATAAGGCAATGGCCCAGCTGAAGTGCATCTACACCAATGCACGCAGCATGGGTAACAAACAGGAGGAGCTGGAAGCCATCGTGCGGCAGGCAGGCTACGACTTGGTTGCCATCACGGAGACGTGGTGGGACCAGTCTCATGACTGGAGTGCTGCAATGCCTGGCTATAAGCTCTATAGAAGGGACAGGCAGCATAGAAGGGGTGGTGGTGTGGCTCTCTATATTAGAGAGTCTTTCGAGGCTGTAGAACTCGAGGTTGGGAATGACAAGGTCGAGTCCCTTTGGGTTAGGATCGGCAGGGACAACAAGGCTAGTGTCCTGGTCGGGGTCTGCTATAGACCGCTGAACCAGGATGATGAGACGGATGAGGAATTCTACAGGCAGCTGACAGAGGTTGCAAAATCATCAGCTCTTGTACTCGTGGGGGACTTCAACTTCCCTGACATATCCTGGAAGCACAACACAGCCCTGAGAAAGCAGTCTAGGAGGTTTCTGGAGAGCGTGGAAGATAGCTTCCTGACGCAGCTGGTTAGTGAGCCTACCAGGGGAGGTGCCCCGCTAGACCTTCTCTTCACAAACAGAGAAGGACTGGTGGAGGACGTGATCGTCGGGAGCTGTCTAGGGCAGAGTGACCACGCAATGGTGGAGTTCACTATTCTTGGCGAGGCCAGGAAGGGGACCAGTAAAACCGCTGTATTGGACTTTCGGAGGGCTGACTTTGAGCTGCTCAGGACATTGGTTGGTGGAGTCCCTTGGGAGGCAGTTCTGAAGGGCAGAGGGGTCCAGGAAGGCTGGGCGCTCTTCAAGAGGGAAGTCTTAATGGCGCAGGAACGGTCTGTTCCCACGTGCCCAAAGACGAGCTGGCGGGGAAGAAGACCGGCCTGGCTCAACAGAGAATTGTGTCTTGATCTTAGGAGGAAAAAGAGGGTTTATAAGCTTTGGAAAAGTGGGCAGGCCACTAAGGAGGACTTTAAAGAAGTAGCGAGGCTGTGCAGGGACAAAATTAGGAAGGCCAAAGCTCATCTGGAGCTCAATCTGGCTACTGCCGTTAAAGATAACAAAAAACGTTTCTATAAATACATCAACACAAAAAGGAGGACTAAGGAGAATCTCCATCCTTTACTGGATGCGGGGGGAAACTTAGTTACAAGAGATGAGGAAAAGGCGGAGGTGCTCAATGCCTTCTTTGCCTCAGTCTTTAGCGGCAATACCGGTTGTTCTCTGGATACCCAGTACCCTGAGCTGGTGGAAGGGGATGGGGAGCAGGATGTGGCCCTCATTATCCATGAAGAACTGGTTGGTGACCTACTACGGCACTTAGATGTGCACAAGTCGATGGGGCCAGATGGGATCCACCCAAGGGTACTGAGGGAACTGGCAGAGGAGCTGGCCAAGCCGCTGTCCATCATTTATCAACAGTCCTGGCTATCGGGGGAGGTCCCAATCGACTGGCGGCTAGCAAACGTGACGCCCATCTACAAGAAGGGCCGGAGGGCAGACCCAGGAAACTACAGGCCTGTCAGTTTGACCTCAGTGCCAGGAAAGCTCATGGAGCAGATCCTCCTGAGAGTCATCATGCAGCACTTGAAGGGGAAGCAGGCGATCAGGCCCAGTCAGCATGGCTTTATGAAAGGCAGGTCATGCCTGACGAACCTGATCTCCTTCTATGACAGAGTGACGCGCTGGGTGGATGAGGGAAAGGCTGTGGATGTGGTCTACCTTGACTTCAGCAAGGCTTTTGACACCGTCTCCCACAGCATTCTCCTCAAGAAACTGGCTGCTCTTGGCTTGGACTGGCGCACGCTTCGTTGGGTTAGAAACTGGCTGGATAGCCGGGCCCAAAGAGTCGTGGTGAATGGAGCCAAATCCAGTTGGAGGCCAGTCACTAGTGGCGTCCCCCAGGGCTCGGTGCTGGGGCCGGTCCTCTTTAATATCTTCATCGATGATCTGGACGAGGGCATCGAGTGCACCCTCAGTAAGTTCGCAGATGACACCAAGTTAGGTGCGTGTGTCGATCTGCTTGAGGGTAGGAAAGCTCTGCAGGAGGATCTGGATAGGCTGGACCGATGGGCTGAGGTCAACTGCATGAAGTTTAACAAGGCCAAGTGCCGGGTCCTGCACCTGGGGCGCAATAACCCCAAGCAGAGCTACAGGCTGGGAGAGGAATGGTTGGAAAGCTGCCAGGCAGAGAAGGACCTGGGAGTGATGGTGGACAGTCGGCTGAATATGAGCCAGCAGTGTGCTCAGGTGGCCAAGAAGGCCAACGGCATCCTGGCTTGTATTAGGAACAGCGTGACCAGCAGGGCTAGGGAGGTGATCGTCCCCCTGTACTCAGCTCTGGTGAGGCCGCACCTCGAGTACTGTGTTCAGTTTTGGGCCCCTCGCTACAAGAAGGACATCGAGGTGCTTGAGCGGGTGCAGAGAAGGGCGACGAAGCTGGTGAGGGGCCTGGAGAACAAGTCCTACGAGGAGCGGCTGAGGGAGCTGGGCTTGTTCAGCCTGGAGAAGAGGAGGCTCAGGGGCGACCTTATCGCTCTTTTTAGGTACCTCAAGGGAGGCTGTAGCGAGGTGGGGGTTGGCCTGTTCTCCCACGTGCCTGGTGACAGGACGAGGGGGAATGGGCTTAAGTTGAGCCAGGGGAGTTTTAGGTTAGATGTTAGGAAGAACTTCTTTACAGAAAGGGTTGTGAGGCACTGGAACAGGCTGCCCAGGGAAGTGGTGGAGTCACCATCCCTGGAAGTCTTCAAAAGACGCTTAGATGTAGAGCTTAGGGATATGGTTTAGTGGAGGGCTGTTAGCGTTAGGTTGGAGGTTGGACTCGATGACCTTGAGGTCTCTTCCAACCTAGAAAATTCTGTGATTCTGTGATTCTGTGAATGAAAACCAACTGAGTCACAGTACTGAACCTGATTTGTCTGATATTTTCCAGTTTAGTCTTTTTGTGATCCTGCATTGTGTAGTACAGAATCTTACCCCTAGAACTTGCTGTTAATTTCCTGAAATCAAGACTTGCGTAGAAGTTAAATAAATAAACATAATTAATAATTAAGAGTGGTGCAGGAGACTGAGTCAAATCCTGGCTAATGCTATAGAACCGAAAATTATTTTGATTATTCCTGCCCCCTCCTTTTTTTTCTCACACTTGTTCTGCAAGTTATACTTAGCCAAACAAAAATCGGATACAGAAATTGCACAGTAGCAAGACATGTATTTTTCAGAACAGAATTTAAAATGACATGCTTTAAAAAAATAATAAATAATCTGTTATCACTATAAAACTTGTGGACTGGAGGGAAGGGAGAAACTACAGTGTATCTTAACTTTGGCAGGGCTGCTCTGGAGCTCTGTGCAGGCATCCATAAGTATTTCAAGGGAATTTGACAATTGCTACTGACTGTGATATAATTGAGAGTTATGTTTCGACAGTAGTTTTAGAGAACTGTACCTTCTTCTGTTTTTCATGTTTTTCTCTAAATGAAAACATGAAGATTTTGATCTGAATCTATAACCATTACATATTAAGAAAAGCTAGAATCCCTTTGTTACAGTACTGTTACTTATAGTGATTTTTATGATTGAGGTCAAAAGTTTAAGATGACAAATAGAGTAATACCTAGCATCCATCAGGTAAGAATTTACATTTAAAATGCTAATCAATATTAGATGTTTTCAACATTGTAAATACCAGCATATTTTCTTGCTGCTGCACTCAAGTGTGTAAGTATACTGCTTGCAGTTACATAATTTTGGGGCCTGTTTTTTATCTAGAAAGCTGCAAAAGTTTACCGTGGAAAGAAAATGCCTGGGAAAATGGGTAACGTCTACAGGACATCTTATGGGTTAAAGGTAGGTACCAATATATTAGAATGTGCATAAGGTGGTTGCATTTCCAAGCAATGGACTAAGCCATACATCACTGTTGTGGGGTACTGTCTGTCATTTATTAGAGGTATGCAAGTTGGAAAGACGAGCAGCAAATATGTGCTCCTGTCTTGTGGCTTACAAAGAAGGTATCTGAACTCCCTTTGTGTATATATAGTCCTGGGGATTGGGATTTCAGGTGGCACTTGCCCATCTCGTGTGTTTTTCACTGTTTACCTAGACTTCTGCTTTGCAGTAGGAAAAGCATTGGGCCTCTGGCATCCTATAATGCATGTTTTTATGTCTGTTTAGGTGTTCAAACCCAAATCAAGTCTAAGTTGTCTGAAGTCATCCTTACTTTATTGTAGCCTTTCACTTTCCTGTGTGAAAATGGGACTATAGTTTCTGTCTAGGTTCTGATGTGTGCATACCTGCAGGAGTTCTTGGGCTATTACACCCACTGTCTCTGCAGGCAACCTCCGTAGTTTGCACAAAAGCATATTAGCCTCTAGGTTGTGAAAAAGTGTGCTGCTGCTCTCTAACCAGAACTAATGTTTCGTAACAAGAAAATGTGCGTGTTCAGTTGAGCACCTCGTAGAATTAAGAAATTAACAAATGGTTTCAATAATATTTGCATGAACATATTTGCCTTAATTTGTCACAAACGTATTCTACAACAGCTCTTGCTGTTAGAGGGGAAAAGAGAGTTAGGAATTTCAGTTGGTGTTATGCTGAGCGAAGGGCTGACCATGAGCCTTTTAAAACTGTTCAATGTACTCCTGCAGTAGAAAGCTATGCACTCAAAATAGCGTGTAACCAAATTTTGTGGCACATCTAGGTCTCTGCAGAACATTGTTCTTCTTCAGAATGCCTCCTCCATTTAATCAGTTCGTGCTTTGCTTGGCTACTCTTTGTGAAGCTGGGAATAGTCTGTAAAATGAGTTCATTAATTATTTTTTTGGCTCCTAGGTGTGGAGGATCAACACAAAACATGACATTATCTATGTAAATGGCTCTGTTCCAGGTCACACGAATTGTCTGGTGAAGGTATGTTTGATAGTTTCAACTTACCTAGTATTAGTGACTGCTAAGCTTTTTACAGCTCTCTTAAAACAGGAAAAACATTGGTGGAATGCAATCTTCATTTCTTTAGGGTTCAATCTTGTACTATAGAATTAAAGCAAGTAGGATCAACTCTGTAGACATGTGATTAATAGGAGCCGTGGTTTACTGCTTTTTCTAAATAATTTGTTCATAGCTTTGCTCTGGCGCTGTGCATCCATGTAGCATATGATAAGCCAGCAGTCACTGGATCCTTACGGAAAGTGCCTCAGGGCTAGGTCCATCCCCTTTTAACCTGAGTCCATAGTGTGTTGGTGAGATCTGGGCTGTATTCATGAACAGAATACAGAAATACACAGCAAGCACTGCTTTAAAAATTATTCAAGGCATTCACATACACAGTGGCAGTTACCTTTCTAAGAAGTAATCGAGAAGACAGCTGGAGTTCACAATAATGATATGAGTTCCCTTTGCAATCAGTATAAATGTATCAGTGTCATCTTCTGTGACATTTTACAAAATTAATTGTTAATTGCAAATTTTATGGAGATTGTTTCAGGATTGTCTATGAAAAGCTGGAACAGTGAGAAGTAGTATACCCATCAAAGTAAGAAAAACAGCGCTAAGGATTTTTTTCAAAATAGATTTTTCCTCTAATTAAGTATATTCTACACATCTGCAAACATTCTTTGGAATGTGTTTCCTTTCTGACTTAACAGATTACGGGGCATCAAACATCTTTAGTATCACTGATTATAAAGATTGTCAGATGCATAGATATACATATAACATATTGTTTAAAATCCTCAGAAATATTGTAGGGATTTAAATGGACCAACTCAGAAAGTTCTGATGTTTTGAACAAGCTTATTATGTTCTTGGCATATTTTGCTATGAGCAGTCTGTTTCTATGTATTTTCTAGCTGTGGAGCACAAGTCCACAGTTACTGGGCAGTAAGTAAAGCAGAGCTGTTTTTAGAAGAGGTGATGTCTTACAGAAAACTGAAGCTTCTTTTTATGTTTGTCTCATTGGAAATAAGTCCTTTTTTTCTCAGTGAGGTGTCTCTAACTTGATTTGACTGTCATGTCCACTCCAAGCCTGGAGAATACATCACACATTTCTTTCCTGAGATTTAAAAGTTAAAATGAGTTAAATGTCCAAGAGAAGAAGTTCTCAGGGTTATTTTTCTGCAGAATTTCTGGGCATGACGTCAGTGACATAGAATTAAGACCAGTTTGATTGGCTTTTCATCTTTATATCAGACTGAATGAACTTTTCTTTGACTGTGTTCAAAGTATCTTGCCTAACTCTGAGACACGAAACTGGTAGGTAGCTGTATGTTAGTCCTAGGTTTAATTATGAATTTGTTGTTGGATAATACTTAACTCATGTGTATACAAGCAATATAATGTGGCTGAAAAAATGAATAACATTTGATGCCCTGTCCTTTTTGCTTGATCTTAATGGTACTCTTAAGCAAGAACAAACTTGTTAAGAGGAGACTGCTGGGCTGAGCCATCTGAGCATATCCAGTAAACAACTGTTGACATCAGTAATATGAAGAGGATAATAGACTTTGATTGTCATGGTGGTCTGCTGCATTACCATTTAAGTGCTTGCCATTTCTAGTGGCAAGTTCAGTTCACTCCCCATAGATGATGATTGGAGCTTTATCCTAATATCAGAAGAAAAAATGCCTTCGCTGCCTTCTTTTTGTCAATGCTCTTTTTTTGCTCATTAACTAAGTGACACAAGGCACTGTTCTGTCCTCTTTGCTAAGTCTTTTGTTTGATGTGTAGAATCTGTGTTAATCGTATTTGCAAGTTACCTTTTTGAAAACGTTTCAAGACACAGCTGGATTTTTAAATTGATAACTACCTTTGTATGCTTTGTGGCATACACATTTCAGAGTTGCAGCTAATTCCATTATTAGAAATGAGGATTGAGGATCCATGGGAAGAGTTCCAGGGATTTCATCCCTTAGATCTGCCTGATTAACATAACATAATATTTGGAAGAACTTCTAGCCAAAGTGCTACAAACTCAAATTTTCATGGGATTTTAGTTTTAAATAACCCTGTATTTAAATTTTAAGGTTTTTAGAAATTGCCTCCACTCACATATTTGGTGATAGGAAGGAGTCTGTAGTTTGCAACAGCATATTCAAAATCCTTGAGCTGGTGAATCCATTCTGTATTTTTTATTGTCCTTCATAAGACACATGAATTACTGGAGTGGCTTTACCCTGCTGGCAGCTGAACTCCACCACAACCGCTCTTTCACTCCCTTTCCTCAAAGGGGAGAAAATACGATGGAAAGGGCTCAGGGGCTGAGATAAGGACAGGGAGATCACTCACCAGTTATCATCGCAGACAAAATGGAGACTCAACATAGGAAGTTTGATTTATTGCCTACCACTAGCAGATTAGAGCAGTGAGAAACTAATACCAGACTGAAAAGGCCTTCCCCCCAGTCCACCCTTGTCTGCCTCCCCACCATGAGCAGCACAGGAGAATGGGGAATGGGGGCTGCAGTCGGTCCCTGTCGCTTCACCTCTGCCACTCCCTCACGGTCCCTCTGCCCCTGCTCCCCGTGGGGTCTGTCCCACGGGATGCCATCCTTCCCCAACTGAGCCTACATGGGCCTCCCACAGGCAGCAGCTCTCCAAGCACTGCTCCCACACAGCTCCATCCCACGGGGTCCATCCATCCCCCAGGAGCAAACTGCTCCAGCACGGGTCCCCCACGGGTGGGGGCAGCTCCCCCCAGCCCCCTGCTCCTGCGTGGGCTCCTCTCCACGGGCTGCAGCTCCGGCCCGGGGCCTGCTCCTGCGGGGACTCTCCATGGGCCGCAGCCTCCTCCAGGCCACATCCACCTGCTCCACCGGGGGCTCCTCCACCCACTGGGGGGCTGCAGCGTGGAGATCTGCTCCATGTGGGACCCATGGGCTGCAGGGGGACAGCCTGCTCTGATCTGACGTGGGGCAGCTGCTAGGCTCTGCTGGGCTCTGCTCACAGAGGCCACCCTGCAGCCACCCTGCAGCCCCCCTGCTACCAAGCCCTTGCCACGTAAACCCAAGACAATTACACATATTCATTAAAAAATATAAGGGAAGATTTTTTAATATATCTCTGAAGAGAAAAATTTAATTAAAAAAGCGTATTCCGCAATACGGTACAATGTGTGTTCTCTAATTTCTTGGAGGAAAAAAAAAATCTTCATTTAATCTTGCTGCAGTCATCTGTGGTATTTTTAGCTTGTTTTGAGCTGAGCCTTCCTTCCATGGTGTTTTCTTGTTTACGTGCAGACTGACTTTCTATACATTGATATATGGCTGTTTGTATCTGTAGCCGAGGAGGGAAATTACGGGATATTAGCTTCCATTATTACTGTTTGTTCCACTAAATACCTGCCTGAAACTGGGTAGGAGTAATGTCTAGGGGCTGTGGGACCATCTGTCTTTGAGCTCGAGAAGTGGAATACCACATAATACTCGTCTCTGTGCGTGCCTCTAAGAGGAAGGCATTTTTTGTTCAGTAACTGTTCTTTGTTGCCTGGTAACCATTAAAACCACAGTGCACCTTAAAGCGTGTATTTATTTTATGTTATGTATTTTTGGAAACTTCGTGCATCAGCACTGTATCCAGACGGAGATGAAGCACTTAGATTTTTCAAGTTTCATCTTCCCCGTGGAAGGTGCAGAAGACTGGGATTGATGGACTCCTGGCTTAATTAGGAATCGGGTTCTGTTTGATGTTGCATGCTGAACCACGCAGTTAAATAACTGACACAAGTAATGTTTCTAGCCAACTGGAAAATTAATCAAAAATGCTGCTTTAGCATGGATTTCTGCCTCAGTGGCAAGGTCTAATAAAATTAAGAAAATTTAGGAGTATGCTAGAATGTACAGAACTTCTCTGCTGTAAGCGTAGCATCACAGTGAACATTTGTCAATTGGGTTACACTGTTGAGATCACCTACCTCTTGTGATACCTATTACTCTTGGTGAATCCTCTTAAATTACAGGTTTTAGACCTACTGTGGTGCTCATCGTCTAGGAGAATAAAGCTAATAGTTTTTTGTTTGTTGTTTTTTTTTTTCCTTTGGAACCTTATGATGCTTGATTTGTCTCCCCAGTAGATTATCAAAAAGTTCTCCCTTCAGTTATCATTCCATGGACAAGCATAAGACTAATCCCTTTTTTTAAAGGGATGCTTTATAATGGAGTTGATATTGTAATAGGGCATAATACAGGATGCTATCGTTCAGACTTGATAATGTTTTATACATGTCCTATTTTTAAGACACCTGATATGCAGTCTTGATTACCAAGCTGCCTTTTTGCAAGCTAGAATTAAACTTGAAGCAAACCATTGCTATAGTGTCGTACTGTGCTTGAGCTAAGAAACTTAACTTCTAAGTCTTCCACTACTGCTTCTTTCTCCCTCTTTTTTTTTTTTTTTTTTTTTTTTTTTTTAAGAGAAGTCTGTAGTACTTCACATCCTACTTATCTCACTGGCCAATATTGCTGTCTGTGTCTTTAGCTGCTGACACCTGTGCTAGGTGTGCTGTGCTCAAACTGAGGATGTGTAGGAGTAGTATGACACCTTGACTTTATTTTTGTTCCATATCCTGGGCCTTGATAGATAGGTGTGAGGGTTTTTTTGTTTCGTTTTGTTTTAAGACAAAATAAAACTGGTCAGAAATGGCTATAATTCTTGAAGTAAATTTTCTGCCTAACTTCAAAAAATAGCATAGAAACTGAGCTGGGTAATGCATGACACTTGAGATTATTTCTAAAATTGAGAGTATTGAAACACATTTTTCTGTCTAGCAAACAGTTTGCATTCTTGGCTGTGGTTGCTAACACAGCCCGAAGCCCTGTTAAACAGCAAATGTGAATTGTGACTTCAGCGTTAAGTTTTGATGCCTGTTTAAGACCATATTATTTTGTGTTTAAGACCATATTATTTTGTGTTGATAGATTTCTGAATTTGTATATACTACCTATTTTTGCTGTTAATATATAGGACACGCATACGTGCAGTTTATTAAGTATCAGCAAAATTATTTGACTGTTTTAAATATCTAGTGACAAAATCATGACCAGGTCCAATTTCAACTTTCTCATATGATTTTCTCATTTACAAAACTCCACAGAGAATATACTATAGTGTATTTATACTACTATGTATAATGTCTATCTATAGGATTGTGTACTGTGATATATAGAAATATTAACAGTAGTCAAGCAAGTCAAGTGGCAATGTTATATTGAGTTATACAGTGAATGTGCTTATATGGATCATAACAGCTAGCTGGGTGCTCAGCCCAGTTCCTTCTTTGAGTGAGAGCTAAGTACACTGGATTTTAATAACACAGAGCATTAAAACTTACACAAATGTCATGGTGTTCTTCTGTTTTGTTTTGGTTGTTTGTTTTTTTTTTTGTTTCTTTTTCCTTTGAGAATTGTCATGAAGAGAGTTGAAAGGGATCAGCGCTGTCAGTTGTGAACATCTTGGATTTATACTGCCAGAAAACCTGCAGAAGACCACTTAAAATCTTAGACGTGACATCATTAAACTTTTGAGTTGTAGCCTGTTTTCTCTTAGGGACTAAACACGGTTATGAGAGAAGTTTATATGTTAATTATTTCTACATAATTACACAACTGTTAGAGACTACAGCCTTATTGTAAAAGGTTACCAAAGCATTTGTTTTTACAGCAGTTTCAGTTTAGAATGTAGAATATATTTTGTGAACTTTGGGAAGGAAGGAAGTGAAATGTTACTTGATACAGCTTTGGATTCTTTGCTCTAAAGCATAGTTTTGCAGCTGTGGGATTTTGACTCTGAGGAGTAAGGTGAAAGACATTCAGTGGCATTTTTCCCTTTATTAGGGATGCTCTCAGAAGATCACTGTGAGAACAGGAAGAGCTGTGCTGGGTCACGCACAGTACAATGCTAATGCAAACAAATGTAACTGTGGCTGTGTACTGTCTAGCTTCCTTACTATGCTGCAAAGTTGTGCAGCAGAGATAATAAATACAGAAAACTTTTGGTGTGTTGCATCCTTCCTAAATAAAAAGCAGGCCATCCATTAATTCTCTTGAAAATGCAGAGAAATTGTATCATGTTTTAAGTTGCTAATTGTAGTTTTCAGATGTAAAGTGAAATTGGATTACTCTTTTGATTGGAATAATTATACCTGTCTAACAACTTCGGGAACTTTGAACGTGCCTCTTTCTGCCTTCTATCTGGTATCGATGCTTCAGGACCAGAACTTCACTTGCACTTGAAAGCTTTGCATGTAGAAGAAGACAGAAAAAGAGCTAGAGTTTTCACTAGTCAGAAAACATACTGTATCAGTTATAGTGATCAAAAGAAAGAGCATAGCAGAAGAAAATAACTTTAACACCCGCCAGGGCTCATGCTTTTGGGATCTGCCAAGCTTCTGAGGAGTTTAAAAGGGGCAAAATGAAATATTACTGTACAGTGGCCTGTTGAAAAGGTCCCTTAGGAGTCTTGAAGCTTCTTTAAGATCATTTCTTATTGCACAAAATGCGCTATCCGCAACAGCGTTAAGGTTGAACAGAAATCTTACGTTTACTTAGATAAACTAATGCAAGAGAAAGATTAGAGTCTTGTGTTTGCATTCAGTTAAGAACAGATGTCTCACTCATATGTCCTAGGATATTAAATATCTGCTTTAAGAAAATAAAAGGAAGAAAAAAAAAAAGGGGGATGGGGGAAGGAAACAAACATTTAAGTTCCTTTCACTTTGCAGGTGTCGAAAACAACCTGTATTGTAGAACCACAGAATGGTTTGCATTGGAAGGGACCTTAAAGATCACCTCATTCCAACCCCCTGCCATGGGCAGGGACACCTCCCACCAGCCCAGGTTGACCAAAGCCCCATCCAGCCCGGCCTTGAGGACCTCCAGGGATGGGGCACCCACAGCTTCTCTGGGCAGCCTGTGCCAGGGCCTCACTGTCCTCTGAGGGAAGAATTTCTTCCAAATATCTAATCTAAATCCACCCTCCTTTAATTTAAAGGAGAGGCCCTTTAAAAAGAGGCCCTCCCCAAATATGTATTACTACATATTTATTTCAAAATGAGAATAAACCAAAGTAACAAAAAATAAATAAGAAAAACACTCTAGTAAGATGCATATGAAATAAATAAGATATCAGAAATAAAGCAATTTATTTTCATCTTCCCAATATATTGTGGCTAGTGAAGAGACCATGGATATTTTCACTATTTTTCAGAAGAGAGGTAGCAAAGAAGGCTTATGCTGTGTCGCGGGATGAGGGAGTAAGAGAAAAAGGAAGAAGGGAAATAACGGGTAACTGGTGAGGTTACTAAAACATGTTTATCTAGTAAAAGAAATAACAGCAGTCTATTGAAAGGGAAATGTGACTTCTCAGCCTCAGCAGTTCAGATGGCATGGTTGGAGCTGTTTGATTTTGTTTCCCGTGAGCTCACTATTGCTGGAGCTGTTGCAGCAAAGGTCTTTGGAGCCATGCCTCAGCCTAGTTTATTCCACGTAGATACGTAGCATGAAGTGCTGTCTGCCCTGGGCACGGGTGCTTCAATAGTTAAGCATGGCAATTGACAAGTGAGCAGGTGTCTGGTGGAAGAGGAATGATCTACTCAAAAAGCCAAGTAGCCATCCTAACCAGTACGATGTGTTGAGCTTTTCTCTCCCTCGTTCTTAGCAGAAGGCTTTCTTTTGTTTAATAAACCTTCATTTAGAAAGCTGTTGGAACTTCTTTGGATAAAATAAATAGCAGTTTTTAAAAGCTCCAGTTTAAGTCTTTTATTGTGCATTTCATCCGCAGGAATCCTCATGGACTTCTGCAAAGGCTCAAGTAATAACAGATATGAATCTGGTAAAATCAGGGCTCTCAGAAGAGAACTGTCAGCAGGCATAAGATTGTTTTATTTAATTTCTGCTGTAAATCACAGTTGTCTTATGTGAGGCTTTTTCCAACCAAGTAGAAACAAGCTTCCAGCTCTTAAGAAGCTCTTAAGAAGACAACAAAAAAAAAAAAAGGGGGGGGGGGGGGGAGGTAAGGGGAAACACAAATTATCTTCACTACACTAAAATTTTCCCTAATCTAGTTGTACTTTTTTAATCCAATTGGGTATGGTGGCTGAAAGGGATTATTACAGCTCCAGGAGGAAGATCATATGTAACAATATAAAAATGAAGAACCTTATTTTAAATGAAATTTCTTTATTTGAAAATTTGTAGCTCTTTTTTTCTTCTTCAGAGATACCACCTCTCTATCTCCCACCGCAGACAAACTGCTTTTTGCTGATAACTCTAGCTACTAATTTTCTTCAAAGATTGGAGTTTCAAGGGCTAGATTTTAAATCTTTTCACCACGTAGAGAGGTCAGTAAAGGAAAGTTATTTCTGTATGGCACTACAGTTATTGGAAATTAACTTTTCTTAAAGGCTCATATTCCACAAACCTGTGTACTGATTCCTAGGTGAAGAAGTCTACATACTTAACTCTGTAGTCCCTGATTAGCCCTGCAGTAGCCAGAGGGACCCCATACAGCTCATATGTGTACCTTCATAGGATTGGTTGCCAGAATTAGTTTGTATTGTAAATACATGTCTTGGTTGTTGAAGAGGTGATTACACTGCATAATATAACTTGATATGTCACGTAGGAAAGTAACATGGGATATAAACACAGTTAAAACAAGCCCTGCTCGCATACATTTATGTTAATAACATTTTACAATATTGAGCAATGAATTCCTAAGAGTAGATTTCCATTCTGTCAGTATGGTACAAGTGATAAATTCTCCTTGAGCATTTTTGTTTGCAGTGTTTATTTTTGTTGTTGTTTTATTTTGTTTTTAACTCCTCAATGACTTTGGTACAAAAAAATATTAAATCCAATAGTTGGGGTTGATACCAAAGTAACTGGTGATTATACAGGATACACAAGTGTGATGTAAATGCTGCTTTTTTTCCTTATACATGCAAGGTGATTTCTTTGATTTTCAGTGCATTGCTGTCTGAAGGTTCTCTGTAAGATTTATTAATCATCCTTTTCTTCCCTTGCTTTTTAGGTCAAAGATACAAAATTGCCTAATTACAAAGACTGCAATAAAAACCCTCCATTCCCCACATTCTTTGCTGATGGCGATGAAAAACTACCCGAAGACTTGTACGATGAGGAAGTTTTCCAGTTCACAGATCCATCTGTCACATATGCATAATGTTCTTGACATCTTTGAAAATGTACAGTTTTGTTATTTTCATGAATTTTGCAATGCTATATAAGAATAAACCTATGACTTGCAATCTGGCCAACTGACGTGAACACTTCAGATATCACTGTTTCGGTCGGGTAATAAGACCTAAGACTATCAATTGCAAATCTGTATAAATCAGCAGGTGAGTCAGAGGGACAGGTTTCAAAGCACATCAGTTTGTCTTCGGTGATCTTCTGTACTCTGTCACGGGCTGTGAAAGCTTAGACATTTCTGAAAAACTGTTTTGAAAATGGGTCTATTTGATTTTTTTAATTTTTTTTTAATACTACCATATTCTGCATTTCTCTTCTGTGGAAGGTATTCTGGCCAACTGATCAATCAAAAAAAAAAACAAACAACCTTTCAAATCTGCATGGACATCTGAGAGAGGAATAAATCAGATGCAAATCCAGATTCACAAAGCGTAATAACCTGAAATAAAAAATACATTGATTTGCATGGATTGATTTTTATTTCCTTCTTTTCACTAGAGCTCTTTTCTTTTGCTTTAATGTTGTGTTGAGTTTAATATAGCAGATACCCATCAAATTTCCTAGAGTAAAGATCCTGTTGACCACTGGCTATCTCTTCAGAGCGTGCTGGCAGTGTGAACAGTGAAGGGGTATTTGATGAGAAATGTTCAGTAGCAGAGAAGCACTAAGACTATTTGCTGACAGTTTTTTCTGAACTTCACAGAGGATCCCTTGCATGCTCTCTGGAGAAATACCACTCCCTCTACAGTTGTCTCTGTATCGGATTCTCATGCTGTTACAGGAGAGCTCTGACAAAGAAACCAGGCCAAATGTGAAGGATTCGTCTTTATGCTAATGCTTGTTTTCCTTCTACGCCACCTTTTAATAGTTGGTATCTGTACACTTCTTTCATTCTTCATGTGATTTACTATTTATAAGTCTGGTCTTTGAACACTGTAAATCCTCTCACATACCAGAAGCGCAAGTATCTGCATAACTGTCAGTGCCATCTGAACACTTATTTACAAGCCCTGCAGTAGTTCAAGAATTTACATATCTTAAGCTGTTATTAATACTGTAGTAGAGCTGTCTATTCATCTTTGCAGCTTCATCACAAGGCGTCAAATATCTTGAAAAAAAAATTCTGAAGACCTTACTAATACCAATTTAAAAGTGATGTTCTTGTCTTTATATCTCTCAGCCACTGAGGATGTTTTGAATTTTTTTAATAGCTTGAAGAAACCACATACTAAAGAAGCTGCATAGAGCTAGCACATAGAAGTACACTGGGAGAGATCATTAGAGAGGCACTGGTATGAAAATTTCTGCAAATATCCTCTTAGCTGGATTCAGTCAAATTTAAAAATTAAATATGTGATTCAAATGAGTTAATCAGAATGCTGAATAACAGCACTCCCTTCCTGCTTCCCCTTCTCTTCAGTAACACTGGCTCTGCAAGTGCAGGTATCACGCAGCAGGTGTGGTGCAAAAAGCCCATATCCTGTAGCAAACACCCAGTGGGGTGTCATGTTTTGGCTGTGAGACTAGCAAGGAGTGCAACTTGTCACCTGTATGGGGTAGCTGCCATTTCCTGAAGGGGTGTTTGTTGTTCCACCTCCTGATAATGCAACAGGTTTTAGAAGTTGCAGCATTTCAAGTGTACTTGCTGCTGAACACGTGTAAATTGGGGTGTTTTCAACTGCATAGCATGCTGTCCTGCTCTGGTTTATGGGATAACGCTAGCACACGTGTACTTCACATAAGGAGAAGGTTTCTTGCCTATATTGAAACGGCATCACAAGTAGAGGAGAGTGAGTTGTGATCGTGGTGCCACACCAAGGAGGCTGTGGGGCTGGACTTGTGCTGCTGCCACTGGGGGAGGATGGAAATGGTGGGGAGCTGCTTGCCTGGGACAGGAGCCAAAGCCTTTGAGCTACTCCTGTGAGCTGTTTATTAATTCGGAGTTAAACATCTTCTGTTTCAATTACTTTGTTACTAAATGTATTATTACTTTAATTTCTAATGGCCCTGGACTATCACTGGGGAGGTTGTCACAGACAGATGTGCTTTCTCCTACTTGGTTTCTCAGCCTGAAGCTCCAGAACTCAGTGATCCCCTCCAGTTACTCCTGCTCACTTTACTTTTTAGCTTCAATATCTAGCTTCCGTTGCCTGAGTAGAAAGTGACATCCTGAAGGTACTATCCTGAAGGTAGTCTTTTGTCCAATCTAAGGATTAGAAACAGGCAAAATTAGGCAAATACAGAGTCCCCCTGTCCCAGATGAACCAGCAGTGCCTTGTGCTAAGGGATATGTACATGTAAGGAACATGTACACAGGCAACATCACTACCGTAAAATAAAAAAGCTTTTAGTCCATGTTACCTCTAGGTTATCAAAGGAAGAACTGAACATGTTACAAGGAGACTTGAATCCCATAAAGGAGGGTCCTACTCTACATTGTAGTCTGTTTTGCTGTATAGGGAATTAATTGTTGGCAAGCTCTGCTGCCACTGGTATTAGTGGTGAAGCAGTTGAGAATTCAATTGTCTGTGAATTGTGTCCCTGTTTCAGCACAGAGAGAGCAAATTATTGATCTCCACTTAGAATATAATGCTTGAAAGTCATGTGTGCTCTCCTCAGGCTCTTCCATGTCCTTGGGTTGGGAAATGGCCTGTGCTGTCCCTAGCACATACCATGTTGCTTTGCGATGCTCAGAAATCACGTGGGG
The DNA here is from genome assembly GCF_964211825.1 of Aythya ferina. Classification (NCBI taxonomy): domain Eukaryota; kingdom Metazoa; phylum Chordata; class Aves; order Anseriformes; family Anatidae; genus Aythya; species Aythya ferina. Next base: position 45,276,615 of record NC_140297.1, on the reverse strand, counting down.
GTGCAGCAGAAAGCAGAAGTGCTTTTAAAACCAGGAGCACAAGTAGGTTTATTGACTCCTCTACTTTATTACCATCTCATCAGAAAACATGCAGCTCTTCTTATGATTTCCAGCAAAACACTGACATTCACCAGTGCATCCATCCCCTGCATATTCAGCTGTGCCTGGAGCTGCCTGTGACATGGGGCAAAAGCCTGACTCCAAGCACTTCTATCGTACTGAGCCTGTTTTTGGTAGGCATTTGTGAACATAAGGGCTGTGGGTGCTCCGTGTCCAGGAGCACATTACCCCATCCTTAGGCTGTTTGGGAAGGGGATGTTTTTAACATCGACACTGCTTTGGAGGAGGATGTAGGGTTAAGCATCAGCTGTATCCATGACTGCATGGCGTGACTGCTCTGAAAAATAAATACTCTTGATTAATAACCCCTCTCAGTGGTTCTGTAACGGTACATGAATAAACAGTGGCAAGCATACAATATAAGTTGAAGGTAAAAAGACAGCAGGAAGTAGAAATCAAAACACTCATCTTTCACTTGACAACATAATTGCAGCCATTGATGATAAACAAGGAGAGTTTATTTCCCGCAAATCCATACTTCTAAATACCATTGCTCTGTCATTATGTGAGACTGATAAACATTTTCCTTTGCTATTTTCACTTGATGTGGAAAAAAATTGTTGTGTTATGTTAGCATTTAAGAAATATTGTGCTAGTAAGCTGAAGGGATGACAGGAGTTTGTGTGTAGAGTTTCACCTTCCTCCACCTTCCCTGTGGATTTCAGAGTCTGGTATGGTCTGAGCTTTTCTTAAAATAATAAAATTATTTTTTTCTTTATCGATTTTAACAATCTAACTCATGAGTTGTGTTTGCTAATGTAGCATTTCGTAACCAGCTACACCTCCGAAAGGTAAGGTATAGCACAATCAGATAGATGTCCATGAAATCATGATGATGGAATGGGAAGTGACAAAGCTCCAGGAGGACTTTTGGCCATAGAAAACCTTCCAGCACAGAAAGACAGTTGCTGGGCAGATCTTCCCAAAACTGCGAACTGCTGAATTACATCTTTATATCACTACACTGATAGCAATACAAACCACGAGGGAGGCTGACTGGTGCCCTCCAGCTGCTTCCATAACACGCAGCAGCGGTGAGCCTGACACTCCTGCCAGTGCAATGGGATTTATGCTGCCCTGTGCTGGTGAGCAGAGAGGTGCTTCCTGCCCTGATAACCTCAGCGGAGAACAGTGGTGGGTTCATTCATTTCATGAGTGCAGTATTCGTAGTGCTGCTCAGCTTGGCTCACTCTCCTGATTTATTTCATTCCCATATCTCCTTGAAATTTCATGTGGGAATGCCTCTGTACCCAGTGTCTTCTAATAATTAGCTCTTATGCCCTTCAGTGCACAGACATTGCTTATTAATTGCACTCTAATGAGCATCTCTCACCTGCAGCAAGTTGCTCTGCACTGTTGCACACCACAGTGTGCAACACAGCGTAGTACAGTTTATTGTGTTTGTATAGCACACTTGATGGCTCTTAACAGCTGTAAATGCATGCAAAAATGCTGACCTTGATCTTGGGGTTTTATTGGTTTTGGAGAAAGTGTTCAGCTTCTGGTGGAGGAATTTAAGTCTATTACATGTAGCGTTCTCATTATAAATAAATCACACCAGCAAAGAGAATTAATTTCAATTAATTCTCTGCTGTGCTTGAAGCAAGGCAGCAAAACGAACCCATATAAAGCTGGCAGTTTTCTCTGGGGACTGTGCAGGTATGGCAGCAAGGTGTGCTGTCAGGTAGTAAAGGCATATGTTAAGGCTGATGGTCTCTAAATTAATGCAGCCTGCTGACCTACCTCGGGAAGCATCAGTGAAGATAGGAAGATGTGATACAAACTGGGGAGAACTGCTGTGTAAATAGCACTGGTTCAGCCCCCTACCCCTCTGTCAATAAGCTTCTCCTTGCATCTCTCCCCTCATTTTAGAGGGGTGTGTGTGTGTGCATGTAGGCATCACAAGAAGGATTTCCAGCAGCACCATTGTCCATGATGATATTAAGACTAATAATGCCATAGTTCTCTATTTGCCCTGCTTTCCTCATTCCTGTAGGATGCCATAGGTGGACTCCCACCTACATGGATGGTTGACATGCCACAGCAGACTCATTTCTGAGTTTGAATACTGAGCCCCCATGGTATTGTCTTGCTTTCTGATCTAAGTGGGCAACCAGTGATTTGGGGAATTAGACACCCCATGTAGCCACTGCCCATGATGCATTGAAAATCACTGATTGTGAATAATTTGATTTTTGGACTAAATTAATATGCATTTTCATGGCAATAAATTTGAATACTAAAACAGAACTCAAAAGAGGCAATCGGTTAAGAAAGCAAATGCAGTTTCCAGGGTGAATGCAGACAATGGCTTAAATTATTTGCTGTGATCTAATGAGCGTCCGCTGGAGATTGAGCCTTCTGTGCTCCAGTGCTCACTGCTGCATCTCAGAGTCTGGTGTGTAAATTCTTCTGCCAAAGAACCTGTACGTACTGGACTCACACCATGGATGAAGCCAGCTTTTGGGGATTTGAGAGGAATGGGCTTGGAAAGGGAGGTTGTTAGCAAAAAATCTGTTTGAACCAATTTCCTATTGTTCAGTTTGTGCTCTGTAATTTGCTTCACATTTTTCTGGGTGACACAGGATTGCAGCCAGCTAAGTCGAGTTTTCATCTGTCTGTTTTCATTTCCTTTCTCATTTCCTTTCTAAATAGTAGAAAAACTTTTTTTTTTTTTTTTTAATGTAGTTTTTGCAGGTGTTCAAAACAATAACCTTGAAGAGGGTCCCTTGGCAACCTGCTTCTCTACTGAAAAGCGCTATGATTCATCTTTCATAAGCAAGGCACAGTAATTTTATAAATATTTCTCTCTTTTTTTTTTTTTTTATTATTATTATTTTATTTCTAGAAGATTGAAATGGAAGACCAACATTGCTGGAGCAGAGGCTTTTCTGCATGTGGCCTCTGTGAAAGCAGAGTTACACAGATTCTCACCAAATCCTGAAATCCTGTCTGCAACAATGTGTTGTTGCTCCATGCAGGAATGAACTCACAGCGGCACGTTCAGATTTGGTGCCTTAGTCGTGTAAAGAGTTTGAATGCATGTGCCCAGTGTCACACAAAACATGCATGAGAGAATTTGGCAGAGGGTGATAGGAGAGTTACCTCATGGTGCACATGGTTCAAAATCCCTCTACCTTTCTCTGCAGTTACCAAGAAATGCATTTTTGTCTGCTGGTTTGTTCTCTGCAAGAGGTTTGTTAACTGCAAGATCTGTTTCCAAAGGGAGATCTTTCCTCAGGAGCTTCCATAGCCTTCCTTAGTTTAGCCTCAAAATTTTCTTTATTTGGCCTAAAAGTTTAGCACTACATATGGAGAAGGAGCCTGATAGACAAGAAACAGATTTGATTTCTCTTCCCCCGTCTTCCATTTCCCTTGATCACAGGTCAACAGAAAACTTCTTTCCCTGTATGCCACTTAAAGAGAAAAATCAATCATTTTCTGTGAAATTGCCAGTTGATTTCTAAACTGCAATTTCACCCCTGCAGAAAAGGTGCCACGGAAAGTCCTTCAGCTCTCTCTCACCCAGCTTTGGAGACATGAGGGCATGGCTCTGTGCCCAAAGGCTATCAGCCTGGGGCAGGATTTCTCCAGCTCTGCTCCGTGAATCTGATGAGGCTGTGGCGTTGCTGCTCGGCCTGCACCCGCCACCCACCCCTGCTGCACTCATGGCCTGGAAGTTGTCTCAGGGAGGCTTTTTCTTTTCATGCTGTTGAAAAATACCTGGCCCAGCAGCTCTTATATCTGTGAACGTCTGCAGTTATGTGTGTGCTAAGAGTGTGCCCGGTGAAGGCTCATTTTACCGGCTCAGAGTTGGGAGCTCCACTGCTGTTTGCTTGTTTCTGATGGGAGGCCCAGTGACAGGCTTTCAAGCACTGTCTGTTTACAGTTCAGTGAAACTGCTCCAGTTGGCAAAGCAGTCTGTTCCCTTCACTCTTTGAAGGGGAAAATCAAATGGAGTCCTGAAACTTCACTGGCGATGAGGCAGGGAAAGCACTGGCCTGCTCCCCCACTGCGCGTCTCCCACCAGCAGACCCGTCGTGTTTACTGGTGTCCAAAACGTGAGCTTTGATGCGAACACAGGACTTGCTCTTGTCTGAAATGCAGCCTGTATCAGAAATACAATCATACGCTGTCATCTGCTGTTGTTGAAGCCAGCGTTTTAACTGGTCACCTTGTCTAAACCACTTAATGAGCTTCATTGTGGATTATTAAAAGTAATTGCTTATTTGCAAGCACAGGGAGATAGCAACAAAACAATTTCATAGTTAGTAAACATCGACGTTAAAATAATTGCTGTTTTGTAAATATGTAAGTGTCCCATCTATTCAAACATATTTAGGAAAACTAATGAATTATTAGTGCCCAGCTCTTTGTTTATGAAGTATTTTTACAACCACCAACTACGCTGTTACATGCGTACAAGTTTAAGCTGGGAAGCAGAAACTTCAAGAGAGCACAAGTTAATCAGCTGCTGATAAAGTACAAGATTTATCCTCCATTCCACAGCCTGTGGGTTTTAAATTGAAACACCAAAGAGGACAAGCATTTGGTGAGGTGCTGGAGACACAGGGACTACACAGAAGGAGGCTCTGAAGGAGAAGAGCTGAGCTCCACACCTGCATGCTGATGGCAAAAGAGAGAGGAGCAATGAGGGAATGAGGACAAAGATGTGTGGGGTGAGTGAGGAACCCTGGAAAAACTCCTAGGAAGGGCAAGGCTTGAGGAAGAATAAATGAGCTTGTTTTGCCATGAGCTTGTTTTAACCCCAGCTGGTAAGATAAACAGCCTCCTTGAAAGGGGAAATTCAGGCACAAATTTTCAGAAGAGGCATCGGGACTCTCCATTATTTTCTGAGGAGAGTGCCTGCCGGTTGCTCGCAGCTGGGCTTTAATTCCCAAATTAAGAGCAGGATTAAATCCAAGCCCTGTCTTCAGTGACTCCTATGAGCTGTCCTAAACAGTCCCCTAAATAGCAGTCTGCTGTTCTGGCTGCTGAACACTCTCGGTGCCGAGAGTATTTTGGTCTGGGGCCAGCAGGACCTGGGGATTTCTCATGTTGAAAGCTGAGGATCTGCACTGAGGTGTCCATCAGCCTCTGCCCCTCTGCCCTTATCTCATTTGTCTCCATTTGCCTCCCTGTGGCAGCGGCTGTCAGTTGTTTAATGACAAACTAAATTACTGCTGGTGACCTGTTGGGTATGTTACGGCCTCACCACAACAGCCTCCAGGACGTGGAGAAAGAAGTAAGATGCAGTGCATTGGATCGAGGGAGGGAGAGAAAGGAGTGGAAGGAGCTTGGCAGAGGAAACACTTCATTCTGCACCTCATACACACCCACGGCACAATACACATTACACCATACACAGCCTACAGTGAAACTTTTGAGTGGGGGGAGAGCACAGGATCAGACCTAGATGTAATCACACCCCTGCTACTTGACGTCTGTGGTGTGACGGGTTTCATAGTTCCACTCCTGGTACTTTGACAGGTTTGCCTGGAATTTAACATGTGTCTGGCAGTGCCTGTGACTGATCACATCTGCAGCTCCCCGACAGTTCTGCACAGCATAGATGATGTTAACATCTCCAGAAAGCTGTTGACAGACAAAATCCTAAATGGTGATAATAACAGCTAAGCTTTATTCTCCCTCTCTTTTTATCCTTCCTCCTTTTTTTTTTTTCTTTTTCATTTTTTTCTTAATTATTTATTTATTCTCCATACCTCATATTAACCGCCAGCATGGGCTATAGATCCTGATTATCTCTGCATGTGGAATTCCACTGGTTCAAGTTTCTTCTGTGTGAAACAAAATATATGGCTCCTTCACTGCAGAGAGATGGAGAATAAATTTAATTTCATGTAAATATAACCTGCTTTTCCTCAATCACCTCTTTCCCTCTCCACTTCATTCAGTTTTTCTTTCTGTTTAGATAGGGAAGAGCAGGGCAGGATCTGACCATTTTTTCCTTTGTGGGTTAGAGCATGAGTACTCGAAGAAAAACTTAAATTCCCCCAAAGTTATTTAGTTTACTGATTGGATACCATAAAATCTAGCTCCAGATTTTATAGGTTCACATATTAAGTAGGCAAATTGTCAAAATTAACTAAAATCTACCTTGTAGATCTAAATCCTAATTTCATAGCATTTCAGTGCAAAGCCATGCTTTAAATATATATATATATAATCCCTGAATATAGAAATGTACAGTTTTGTATGATCTGCTGCAAAGCCTGACCCAAGGGAACCTCTGTGGAATGAGTGTGTGTGGGTGTGCTGTCTCCACAGCGACAATAACTCGGAAGAAAGCGGAGGGCAGGCTTTGCCAAGGGAGCTTGCCACCTGAAGGACTGGCTGTGTGGGGGTGGCAGGGAAGGCAGTGGCTGTAGGGCATGGCCTGTGTTGGAGGACTGCGGGACTGTGTGTGCTTCCAGCTCTGGAGAAGGTGTGCTCCTGCCCTGCCAAACGCTTCCTGTCCTCCAGAGGTAACAACAGGGTTATGCCTTCAACCTCAAAATTGATCTCTGTCATCTCCAGTGAGCCCTGCAGACCCAGATTTCCCGAGCCTTGTCGCAGCCCTCACTACTTTAGCACAGGGAAGCCTTTGAACCTGAGGATAACTCCAGCCTGAGGGGCTCTGAGGGCTCTGCTGATGTGGTAAGTGTTGCAGCAAGTTACAGAAACCTCCATTTTTGCTCCCCTGCAGCTCCCCATACTCAGGTTAATGTATTTAACATGTCTCTGCTTGGCCCAGGGCACAGCTGAAGGCTGCTAGCTCATTTTGTTTACTATTTTTTAGGTTTATTTAGAGGATTTATTTTGGGAATATAATGAGGGACATGGACCTCAGGGTGCTGCACCCTTCAGTTCCTTTTTGTCAGTGAAACATCCATTGATTTCCCCTGGGAACTCGAGTATGGTGATGCTGAGTACCTTGGAGAAGTCTCTGCCCTAAGCGACATTAATTATGCCCCCAAAAGTAAATGTGCAATAGAGAATTTGGATTAAATTCGGGCTGGAATGAATGAATAAATAAATAAATAAATAAAAGCCTGAAAAAGTTTTGTTTGTATCCAGGAAAATTAACTTACTTTAATGTTAAAAAATTCAATACTTTCCTACCTTCCTTCAGTAATTCTCATCATGAAGTTTCATGCAGTTACTGCAAAGTGCTGTGGGCTACGATATTAAATTGAACTAAATGTTCAGGTGCTAAGATTTTCAATAAGTTCATCCATCTGTAAACCAGCCATCCCTTTATGAGAAATAAAGTAAGAACTTATCTTGCTGATAATTTATTACTAACAAAAGCAGGAAGACCTTGTGTATGTATTTTGCATGGACAAGTGCAGTTCAGCTCTCCTTTGTGTGCTGAGCAGATGTAGCACAGGTTTCAAATGAGTTGCAGTGGCACAGTTTGCAAAGCAACAAAGCCAAGCAAGTCCTCGGGGACTTCAAATCACTATTCAGAAAGTCAGAGCAAAGCTATTCTTCGGCGTGAAAAATTCCAGGTCATCTAATTACAGGGTGTGCACCAGTGGCCCTGATGGTAGGAAACTAAGTGCTTGTTGAAAACTTTTCCTCACCTCTATCTTCCCCTTCAAGATTAGTTGTGTTTTGCCCAGCATTTCAGTGTGTGATGATTCAGGTGGGATGTGCAGGAGCTGGTGTTAGCTGCACTGCCCTTGCAGTGCAGCTGCTGCTAGATATTGACTTTATGGGGAGTGCTGATAACTCTTCTCTGAGCTCAGAGCTATTTCCTATTCCTTGCAGCCCACAGAGGATTTCCACTGCCCTGCAGGTTCTCTCGAGGGTCACCGGCAAATTACAGCAGCCAAACACAATCTCATTTACTGTGTCCATTGGACAAACAGAGAGGAGCCAACCAAGCCATTTCTGCTGTTCCAGGTGTTTTTTTGCAGCAGCAGCTCCTGGTCAAACACAAGGAATGAGGGCTCCCAGTGAGCAGGCAGGACAACCCACCCTGCACTGGCTATGCTAGGAGGGTTTGTGCAGTTGTCTTGGTTTGTGCCTTGGACCACAAATTCCTTTGGCAGAGCAGGCAGCAATGCTGCCTTTCTTACACAGGGAAAATCAAATAGGTGTTTGCTGATACCTTAGTAAAACCACCTTACTGGAACTGCTATACACTTACATATTGAGATCTATTCGACTCCTGGAAAGAATCAGAAAGCAAAAATAAGAAGTTAATAATTAGCTTCTTTTCTTATAAAAAGAAACTGTTAGCAGCTTCTCTTTGTCTTTCACTTTAATTAGTCTCATGCTCACACAAACACTGTGAAATTCAAACAGCACACAAAGTCACTTGTAAATGTAAGTTGCATCCAACCCTTGTTCCCCATTCCCACAAATGTCCATGCCAGGAAAATGAGAGAGCAGGAGATGAGCTCCATTCGTGAATTTTATTATCAAAACAAATCTTACTAATTCACCCCTTTTCATTCTGGATTGACCACTTTTTTTTTTTTTTTTTTCAATGTCACTGTCTAATTAAGGTGCAAAGCAAGGTGGAGAAAGTGGCCCTATGCTTTCAGACATTTGCTTTACATATGGCTTTTTTGCTAAGTTGAATGGGCTTCCCTTTCAGAAAAGACAATACCTCTGCCTCTGGGAGAGGTAACTCTGAGAGGTCATAGATTAAGCAAAGTTCAGACGAGTGTCTGAGGGAGAGTCAGAGGTGTGCAGATGATAGGAAGGCAACTGAGGCACATTGGCACCAGTGACACTCTGGGACTCTGTGAAGACCACCTTAATCTGTCTATATTTCAGCTACAGGCCAGCAAGTTGATCTTCATGGCTGTGAAAGGGTCAAAAATGAATATGATAAAAGACAGCACAATTTTGGTCTGCTTTTTGTTCAGAAAGGACAACGATTGTTTTCTAATTTATTTATAGTTTAAGCACTAGCTGTGTTTCATGCTGGAGCAAACCATGTCACTGTAAACACATTTTCAAGCAAAAACTCCATCAAAGTTATCTTTATTTTTGCCAATAATCTTTAGCTACAATAGATGGACCTGCCTATTTCCATGGGCTCTGTCTTCGGTTTTTCACTGGCCCATCCTCATCCAGGCTCTTGCTGGATGCATGACTCCCATTGCAAACAGCCCTGTTGCACTGCACAACATGGGGCTGAACAGAAAAGCTTGGGTCGCTGTGAATTGTCTGGGTACATTGCACATTAGATACAGCCTTAGCAATATGGGCTGTCCTTGCTCTAGCAGTGCCTCCAAGTAAAGATATTCCTTGATAAGGTTTCTAGCACCAGACATTTACCTCTGCATCTTTAGTGAAGGGTAAGCTGGTTTTGTCACATCAGTTCCTCTTCCTATGCTTCCTCCGTACTTCCAAAAATATTATTTCACCCTCTCCTGATAGATGACTTAGTTTCAACATATGGTGGCTGAAGATTCAGCCTCTCTGATTTTCACCAGTGTTGGATAAAACTGGCTGTGAATTATTTATAGCATCAATCTGAGTCCTTTATTTTTTTTTTCCCTTTTAAATTCGTGAATTAAGCGGAGTTCAAATGAGTGTCTGAGAGAGAGGTGGTGGGAGGCTTTAAAGAGGTGAAAATAACAGGAAGACAGCTGCTGCACATTGGCTCGATCAGTGTGGTTCAGCACCCCCGTGTCGATCTGGGGATGGATTGACTTGCATTAATCAGAATACAGTTAATATTAAAAAAAGCAGAGAAACTCTTCTGACTGGGTGCTGGGTTTCCATTAGTTCTGCAGTTTAGCTTTCTCCACAGGCTCATCAAAAATAGAAAGAGCCATTGTTACAATGATTGCTAGGTTTCTTTTCAGAGAAACGGAAGAAGGGAAACGAGACACAATTTAGGCTTTTCAATGTGGAGATTCAGGAAGGGAAGTCCAAATGGTCGCTGTTCCTGTTATTACCAAAAATCCTTTCAGCCTCTCTGCAGAAGCCTATCCTGCCAAGTGGCAGGACTGGAGATAGCCCTGGGAAGTGCTGAGCTCCCCCCGCCTCACAGCTTCTCTACAGAGCCCAAAGGGAGCACAGCATGGGCACGGCGCTGAAGTATCCCAGGAAGATGCTGGATAAAAGCTCCCACAGGTTGATGGAGGGCCACAATCCACCCCTTTCTCCAGAGCACACCAGAAATCTGTCCTGGGTTGGGGGGGCACTGGTTCCCTCCAGAAAACCTTGACTGAACTCAGAACAACTAGTCTCTTCCTACCTGAGCTGTAAACACTTTGGTGTAGGTATTTTTTTGTCCTCAGTTGCTTGTAAAAGCCCTCCATAGTTTTGTTGCTCTGTCAATAGCAATAACATTTGCATCCTGTTGAGAAGTGTACTCAGCACAAAGTCGTGCAGGAAAATGTGCCCACTGTCAAGTCCATGCAGAGGGTCTCAAAGAGGACATCAGCTCTCCAAACAAAGCTCTGAGGAAAAGGGAGCAGCTCTGTGTTGTGGGACAGGAATCTGACCTGAAGGAATAGCAGAGGACGTGGACAGAGGGAGGGAACCAAGGAAACCTGTGAATGGCCTGCATGGATGCAAGCCACTGTTACAGGGTGGCTCACTGTGGGCCCTTGGGCACAGGAGTATTTTCCATTACAGTGCTTAATTTATTTAACCAGGAGAAGCAAATAATGAGGAAGGAACTTGAGCAAATGAGAGGTTTTCAGATAAAGGTGCATTGGACAGAAGTAGACAGATGTAGCAAGACTGACAGCACATCTAACACCACAGGCTAAGTGAAGCCCACATGAGTGGGCACACAGGGGCAGTGAAACTGCTGCTCACTGCCAGGCATGGACAGCTGGGGCCAGAGAAGAGAAAATAACCTAGCAGGACACAAGTGGGGATGTAGTTCATCATTTTAGTCACTGATAACCAGCAGTTCCTGCCCTGGGTCAGTAGAAGCACAAGGCAGCGCACTGGGCCCAGGGCCTGCAGCGTGCAGGGAACATGTCTGCTCTGACCACGCCAGCCTGCAGTGCTGCAAAGCACTGCCTGGAACCCACTACAAAATGTTTTTGTTTTCCTTTCCCAAGATGATTTTCATCAGCCAGTTCGGTTATGTTGAAGATGCCTATGGTTTTTTTGGGGTGTGGGGTGGGCTGGTGTTTGTGAAGAGGAATTGTGACGAAGCCCAGGGAATTTCCTAGTCTTGTAAGGTGCTGACATATCTGATCTGCCAGCAACCAAACAACACTCAGCAGTGCAAAACGAACAAATGAGAACAAGACCAGAGAGAAAAGTGTGGTAGTACCAAAGGAGCCATTAGTTTTCTCAGTTACTTTTGTATTGCTAGTAATTTCCCCACCTAATTATAATTGCTCCATGTGTGTCCAAAGATTTTGTCCTTTCCTCTGCTTCCATCAGTAACAACCTTCTTCTGTGGAGAAACATTTAAAGACAACACAAAATGCACCATGGGATTCTTGTAAGATTTTTGCCAGGCTCCCTCAGGTGAGAGTGAGGTTTCACCAATCTGTCCCAAAATAAGTGACTGTCACCCCCATGTAGTGCAAATACCTTAAAACTGTACCCATCTTCAGTTAGAGGACTCCGGACACAGGTGTGTCAGGGAAGGTGCATGAAGGTCTCTCTGCTGTGTTACAAAGCCTCTGCTTCATGTGGTATTAACTTCTTGAGTTTTAGTTGTGCTCAATTCTTTGGCGTGGGGGTTGATTTTTACCATGTCCTTATCTGGCAGCTCAAGCTAACTTGTGAGCAAAGCTGAAATTAGAGCCATGTTGTGACATTTGGAAAGGACATAGTGAAAACTCTGAATGTTATTGGGTCACTGAGAAAGGATGGGGTTGGCATTGATGCAGACACAGCACTTAAGAAGCTTGTGTGCTTCTAAATAGGCTTGTGCCCTCTTTTTTCCCTTTTTACAAACAGCACTTGACCCCACTATTGTACAGCCATCTGGGAAAGTGTGGATGAAAGAGAGCTCTTTCCAAAAGCTCTGTTTCAGGAACCCACCCACTCAGGTCAGAAGTTGAGAGAAACTTACTTTACAGTAAAGGGTCACCTGAATGGGCACAAAACCATCCCTGTGCTTGCCAGCATGAAGGGCTGTCCTTAAGGAAGCCCTTTTACATAGGATTGTGACTAAAGGGCCATATTAATCCATAAAACTTCTGTGAGGATAGCAGTATTATTATTTACATGTGTTTCTTAACCACATCATGTTTTTTTATAAGTGAGGATGTTCTTTGGGGGACTATTCAATTTTCTCCCAAACACTGAAAAGCTACTATTTTTCATTAAATGTGATAGCATTTTTTCTCTACAGGTTTTGAAATAACTATTTGTTTCTAGTAGTTCTGAACTCCACCTTGTTAGTTTTCCTCCGCACAAATGTTTTGTTATGGCTGCCTTTAAAAAGCTCTTATCATTATGGGCCTGCTTTATGCTCTTGTATGGGCCATTATAAAGAAAGAGGATTGTTTGAGAAAAATATGTATTTTCTATTCTCATGATTTGCAGTCACAAACTTGCTGGATTTTATCACTGGTGGTTATGAAACTAGTTCCAGGAATACCAGTTTAAAATAAATGCCAAATCCAAAGGATTGAGTTTTTCATTGTTGTTGACTTTTTTTTTTTTTTTTTTTTTTTTTCTCTTCATTATTCTGTATTTATCAAGGCAAGGTTTATTTTCACCCTAGAGTGCAGTCACACTCCCACTTTAAGTCTGCCAGGATCAGCAACACTCATGGAAGTGACCCAACTGTGCAGATTCTCCATAAAGATGGAAAGAGGCTTCAGGAATAAAAAGATTCAGTGATGAATGTGGCCCCCACCTGACTGGGGCAACCAGCTGGTTGCATTCAACCACATAATGTGAAAAGGTGATTTTTCACTGGGTAATGTTAACCACAAAGAAACAAAGCCCTCATGTCCCCCACATGTATTTCCTGGATTTGGTCTAGGATATCTGCAAAATCAGTGAGTCTGGGTGGATTCATCATGCTCAAGGACATGTTATGTTCTGGCTTGATAAAGAAGCTCAATTCTGGTCAGAAGGGGCAAGGATATTCCCAACAGCATGTCCCAAAGACTCTCAAAAATATAGGATAAATAAAGGCAAAGGGGGGTGGAAATCCACAGAGACTGCCAGGGCTGTAAGCTAGGGCAGCTCCTTTGACACCAATAAACTGTACCCAGGTTTGGCTCAGGCAGAGCTGTGTGAAGCATCCAGCTCCCTTTCCACCACCCCTGGCCACCCGTTATACTCGGCAGATTGATGAGAGCACTGAGCCTGAGGATTGGCACTGCTCATCAGCCTGGGACAGCGTATTAACAAAAACAGACATATTAAAGGAAGGACTCAACTTTTTCCTGGGGAGCACTGAAATTTGAACAATCATTTTTAGGCAGCCCTTTTCAGGAAGCCCAGCTGGGAAGACCACCTGCCTTCTCTGGGCCATTGTGATAAGACAGCAAACTACCTTGGAGTGCCTTCCCACTGCAGGCAGCCGCACAGCTGGGTCCTCCGCGAGCCTTTTGATGTGTTGGGGAATCAAAGGGGAAGACAAAGAATAGGCAGAAGTCATGCATATGAATGTTCACATGCATAGACAGTAACCTTTCCTCCTCTGATTACCCTAGCTATAAATGCTTGTGATATCAATACTTGATGAGAACGAACCATGCGTGATTACCAAATCCTGCTTTGGAATTGCAGATGGAGGGAAAGGTGTTACTCTCTTAGTTTAATTTAGTTTAAGTAACTATAATACTCATAAACTCAAGTTTTATGAAGTTACAGAAGCCGGAGTGATTGAATGGCAGGATAAGCCATTACATCTGCAAGGTAGTTTTCAGTTATAAAATGCATTATATATGAACTTGTTGCATGGCTATTCTTTTTGTATGTTCTATTTCATTTAAAACAGTATATATGTTTATATTTGTGTATACATGTATATGCATATATATACACGTATATATATGTCTGTTTAGAAATTTTTATACATTTTACATGTGTGTGTATATATAATAAATATGTATGTGTGCATATAGAGAGATTTATATAATACGTGCATAGACATATATCTATATATATGCACACATAGAGAATGCAAACATGATGGGATGCTTTGACACTGACAGCTATTTTTAGTTGAGTAAATAAGAACAGGAAACATTTCTCGCGTCTGAGTTTTTGCCAGCTGTTAAGCTCTAGCCAAGAATAAGAGGAGCGTGTGTGTGTAGGTTTTGAAACTAGATTAATTAACGTCACATTTTAACTTCCAAATTATGCTTGATTTTGGTTGATTTTTGTACTTCTCTACATTTTATGCCATTCAACAGGATTAAGCTTCCAGGTGTTTTCAGTAGGGAGGGCAAAGCCTGGAGTACTTTGTGCAGCTCTGATTGCTGGTGTTGAAGATGCAGTTCAGAGGATGCAGGTGCAGAGGGGGCTACAAGGATGAGGGGTGGGGAACTTGTCATCCAAGAGAAGAAGGGCCTTTTTACCCTTTTTACCAAGGAGATATGCTTGTTCTCTCATAAAGATGCCAGAAAGTGGAGAGATAAACACCAGGAAATAAAATTGATTTAAAAGGGCCAGGGATAAAGTTTAGTCTAAAACAGGCTTGAGAAGTACAGACTGAAGTAATTATTGAATTTAACACGGAGCTTTCCCAGTTTATGAAGCTGACCTGGCCAGGAGTGATGGCTACCAAGCCTATGCAGCCTCTTCCCAGTCTGTGTTCTCAGCTAGTCACCTCTATTTCTGCTACATTAGTGATGGGGATTTAGCATCTGAACACAGTTAAAAAGCTGAGGAGATGGCAGCATACAGAGAAGATGAAAACAAACTGCAGAGCCTTGTACTCACAGGGCTCTCTTGGGAATGAGGAATATCACCGGCTCCTGAGATCATGTCAGCTCTGACTGACTGCACAGATGTGCATTGTTTATCCTACCAAAGAAGTTGTTCCCTTTTAAAACAGTGAGCTACATCACTTCTCTGAAGCTGGAGCATCCTCTGCAAGGGAAGATCAGGCTCTTTAAAATGAGGCATTTGGTTTATTTAAATGTGGCTGGAAAAAAAAACGAAATTGCACATCAGTTGGGGCCACCTGCCTGTGACCTCCCAGAGATGCCAAGGACTTAAATAAGCACCAGCAGCCTTCCTCCTCAGGGGCAGTGCACCCAGCCACCACCCCATCCGTGCACTTGTTTTCCTTGGGGCTGTCAGGGAAGTGCCCTTGCCTGCAGCCACGAGGAGCAGGCGGGCTGGATGCCAGGATCTGCACAGGTGGTCATCACAGCTGGAAGCTGCCAAGCACAGGGGTGCCCTGAGCACCAGGCACACACACAGGTGGAAAATTTATATTGGAAATCGTATTCTTCGATAAAAAAGTAATTGGCGGACCCAACAACTTCCTTTTAGAAAACCTTTTGAAAATAAATCCCCGTCAACGATGCAATTTATTCCGATATTTTAATAAAATGGTTAACGGAATAGCTCTTGAGTAATGTGCTGCAAACAAGCAGGTACATAACAAATCTTCAGAGCAGCAAAGATGCAAGATGCACTGTATTGTGCCATATTTAAAGGATCTGAATGCTGAGAGAGGAAAAAGAGCAAGAACTCAAAGAAACGATAAAATATTAAAGCTTTGAGAGACAATGTTGTAGGCAGCAGTTTTTGTAGACATTGCTATCAAAAGATAGACAGCAAGCTCTGAAAAAAAAAAATAAATAATCTGGTTGACTGTGATGAAATGCCTGGTAATTGTCTGTCAGTTTTAGCTGAGGAAATTAGCAAATGACTCATGGGCTGCAAGCAGTGGGGAGCACAGGGAGCCTCATCCATCATCTCCAGAACAGCCATCACTTTCATGCACTCTCTGCTGTTGCTTAACTGAAGGACAATATAAAATAAAATGCGAAAGGTCATAAATAAAACGTTTCAGGAGCTTAGGGGTTTAATCCAAACAGACACAATGAAGGACAATGTGTTGGGCTGGTGGTGGTTTGTATTTTTGTTGTTTGTTCGGCTGGTTTGGTTTGTTTTTTCATGGCTGATGTTCAGAGAGGATTTCCTGGAAGCTTGGTCCCTGCCACAGGGCTGGAGAGGTTTGGCAGAGTGAGAGTCACAATGCAATGAGCAGAAGGAGCTCGTGCAGAGGAGCATCAAACAGGACTGAATGCCAGGGGCCCATCTCCTTCCAGATCTGTGAGACTTTGGTACATAATTAATTTGGATGGTACTGTAATCACAGCGGGAATTTCCTTGGATCTTTAGGGGAAAAGGTAAAGTCTGAACAACCCATCCAAATGTTTCTTACTATGAAAAATGAAATGGGGTTTCTCAAATGATCCAGTAGATTTTGGAAGGTAAGTGACCCATTGCTTTTGATAAGATATGAACCTCTGCTCTTATCCAGGATAATATGGGGAGTATCCTGGAGTGGAGGAAGAAAAGGAAGCCCTAAAATAAAGAATTTTATTAGAAGAAGGAAAAAAACGCATTTTGTACTAATAGACTACAACAAGCATGATTCTCCCTTGGTAAAACCAGTGCTGTTCTGTTTTAACTCCATTGACAAAACAGAGTGTAGGTGGACTGGTGAATCAAACCTCGTGTTTATTTATAATAACAACTGAACGATAAAATGTTTTCCCTGGCAAAGCAACTGCTGTGAATTCAATCTCTGAAATTGTGACTAGCTCTGTTTATGGGAAACATATCAACCAGATGAAGCAAAGACCCTTTTGAACCCCCTGAAAACCCAGAACAGAAGCAGTTGAGTTGAGCCTTATTCACTTTCTCAAAAAATAACAAATTGGGATGAAATTAATGATATCATTTTCTGCTAAAGAATTTTCCGAGAAATGGAAATACACAAGCAGTCAAGTAAACGTGGTCTCAAGCAATATGGCAGCAAATCAGTCACTCCTACATTGAATGGCAGAGCAGTTTTACAATATTGAAAACTGAAGTTGAAAAGAACAGTTTTTCAGCTAAATTCCCTCAAGAAAAAGAGCTCAAAATGTGCTTCAAATTATCACCTTTCTTTACAAACCAGCAGTAATTATTCTGTTTCACACCAAGACTGATAGACCTGGAAATTGGATTAAAAAAAAAAACACCAAACCATGATCAGACAATGTGCTGAAGACAACTCCTTTGATAGCAGACTACTTTGCTTTTTTTTTTCTGCTGAAAAGGGACTAAATGTTATGTTGTCTTCTGAACTGACTGCTAAATTACCAAGAAAATGGCTGAATGTCTGTGCATTAGCTTTCAACATGACCTAGATCCATATTTTTTTAATATTCTGTGTTTATATTGTGCTCTTATTTTTTTTTTTTTTTTTTAATTTATATTGTTAAATTACAGTCAGACTTCTGAGTAAGAAGTTTATAGATCCCTGTTGGGAAGCAAAAGCTGTATTTTTGATAATTATATATGATTATGGGAAAAACAGCATTTTCGCTGCTTTTTCACAGATGATATACTTCCTACCCTTTCAAGAGAAAACTGTTTTTACAGCAGATCCCATTGAATTCCCCCCAAACTAGTGGTGAAAATGAGAGTGCATTAGTATAAGAGCTAACAAGTGATGCTCAAATGTTGCATGAATCCTATTGATCCGGGATATCTTTAATGTGCTTTTTCAGTTCTCTGCCCAGAACACAATTCAAAATTATTTGACAAAGCCTCATTGATTTTCCTCTGTTCTCAGAGATTGGGAGAAAGTCAACCACGGAGTGAATGGCAGGAGGTCAAGGTCGACCTGCTGCAAAGGGAGTTGCTGAGAGCAAATTATGTGCTCCTTCACTAAAGCTGCCCTCACAGTTGCTTTGTCCAGTTCATGGCACATCAGAGGAAAGGAGAGGCCCAGAGAGGTGGTGTTTAATCCTCAGGGCAACAGCTGGGGATTCACCTGACATGGAGAACAGTATGAGGATGGTTAGCGGTACGAGGTTTGTTAAGGCAGCCCTATGCATTGTAGCCTTCATGCCAGTCCTCTTGTTTTGGGTGTATCCACATTCCACTACAGAGTTACCTCCCTTTGCTGCTCCCCAGGGTTGCAGCAGTCCCTTCCAGCCCACACAGCTGTCTGACTTGCCATAGCCTCCTGGATGGTTGTTCCCTTCAGCCCCTGCAATAACCTCGTCTTGTGCCCTCTCAGAGTCTCCTAAGATACCACCCAGAGTTAAGCAAAGACAGAAAAAGCCACAGTCAATAAATGAAACATCGGAGAGGGTGGCAGTACAGCATTATTCAGAAAGACTGGAAAAAAACCTTCTTAAGCGGCGGTATTTCTGGCAGCACAATTTAAGGGACCTGAACAAACCTGTATCCTAAGGTAGAACAGGCTCTTGGATAGCCACAAGCCCAAAGACACACATTGCTTAGCCAAACTTCAGTCTCATTCCTGGCCAGATGCTTCCTCAGACTTTTCAACACCTCACTGAAGCAGAAGACTGAGCATATGGGTGGGAATGGTCCGTCCCCCTCCCAGGTACAGCAGTGAGCAGCTCGCCTGGCTGCGTAGCACTTGCCTGTGACAGGCATCGATTCTTGCAAGCAGCAGGTTTGTCACCTCCTGGTTTTTCAGAGGCAGAATACGAATGTTATTTGGTAAGTGCAGGCAGAGCAGCTGCCAACCGGAGGAAGAAGATGCTTGGAAATGACTGTAAACAGAAAGTGATGAACACGTACAAAGTGTGCTCGGGGGACTGGGAGGAGCGAGGAACCCGCAGCTGAGCCCATGGGGAAGGGAAATGAACAATTCCAGGATGGTGGGGCATGAACCAGGTCAAACCATCATCAGAGGTATGGGCTGCCTCTGTCCACTCTCTGCTGCCCCAGGCTCCACCTGCTGCCCAGGGACTGGTCTCTAAAAGCATTGCCTTCGGGTATCACCCCCCTCCAAATGAGACAAGCCACTCTGCAATCAAGACAGCATTTCTATAACACTGCCAGAAATTCAAAGCAGGTACTGTAAGTCAACAAAATGCTAATTCCCAAAAGGTTAATTAAACTGAGCAGGACGTCTAGATGAAATGCAACAGCTGACTGCTGCAATTAACTCTGGCGTCGTGGTTAGCATTAGGTGGCAATCCCATGGGGGGGAGCTCCTCAGATGAGCTATTTTGGCAGTTACTCTCTTGGGGGCTTCTGCATATATCAGTCACCTTGTTCTTGCCAACCTTTGGGTGAAATCAGTGAAATCCAATTCGGACAACTGGGGGGAAATGCACTGTCAATCTACAACCCCTCTTAACAGAAACTCATGAACATTACTGCTAAAATATGAGTCTCTGAAGTCAGTTTTTAATCTAAATACAATATGTAAGTACTCTGTATTACTTCATATCCTCTATCATCCTTTACAGGTAACGTTAGAGAGGACAAGACTGAAATACAGTTTTGTGGGCTGGGGAAGGATGGGCATTGCAGCCAATGGCAGGAAATCGTAGAATCTCAGAATGCTTTGGGTTGGAAGGAACCTTAAAGATCACCCAGTTCCAACCCCCTGCCATGGGCAGGGACACCTCCCACCAGACCAGGTTGCTCAAAGCCCCATCCAGCCTGGCCTTGAGCACCTCCAGGGATGGGGCATCCACAGCTTCTCTGGGCAGCCTGTGCCAGTGCCTCACCAACCTTGTAATAAATTTTTTTTTCTGAATATCTAATCTAAATCTACCTTCTTTTAGTTCAAGATCATTACTCCTTGTCCCGTTACTACACTCCCTGTAATAACAGGTCCCTCTCCAGCTTTCCTGCAGGCCCCCTTTAGGTACTGGAAGGCCTCTATAAGCTCTTCCCAGAGCCTTGTCTTCTCCAGGCTGAACAACCCCAACTCCCTCAGCCTGTCTCCATAGGAGAGGTGCTCCAGCCCTTTGAGCATCCTTGTGGCCTCCTCTGGACTTGCTCCAGCAGCTCCACGTTCTTCTTGTGCTGGGGGCCCCAGAGCTGAATGCAGTACTAGAGGTGGGGTCTCATGAAAGGAGCAATACAAGGAGGGTCATATATTGTTATTTATTCCCAGCGTGAATGTTCCAGGAAACAGGGATTGAGAGCCCCAGACCTTTCCTTCTCCATCCCACGAGGACACAGGGCCTGATGCAGGCCCTTTGGGTGAGTCTGGCAGGCAAGTCAAGCCCGGCAGTGCTGGCTGCTGGCCCTCAGAGGTGGAGCTTTTCTGATCCTGGTCCTGAGGAGAGGGACAGTGTGTGCACGCGTGTGCTGCTTTCCGAGCTGACTCACTGAGCCTGTGAGACAGATGGAGCCGACAAAGTTCATCTGCCCACGCTCCGCTCTTGTCTTCATGGCGAAGAGACGGAGCACGTAACTTCCCCAGGTCCACAGCAGCTCCCACGGGCAGCTCTGAGCTCCCTGTGGGGGACTGTTGCCTCCAGATGAATAGCTATTGTTGTTGTCCCCAGGAAGTACCTGCCACATAATAACTTTCAAGAAACTCTTCCAATTACTGCCTTTTATAGAAATATGAGGAACAATTACATAACAGCTGCATGCAATTACTACATCAGGTGATATGACCTTTTCAAAACCAAGAAGTAATATAATTTTACAGGTAGAACAGGAAAAAAAAGTTGTTTTTTTTTTTTTTTTTTCTCTCTTTGAATACGAAAAATGAAACCTAAGAGTTCAAAACAAAACCTATTCTTTTTTTTTTTTTTTTTTTTTTTTGTAGGTTTTCCTTTTAAAATATGGGTAATGGTTGTTCTTTCAATCGCATCTCATGCCACAGTCTCTGGACGTCTGGAAAAAATGGAATACATTTTTTCATAAAATCAGTAAGTGTTCCTATGTATCATGAAAAATATGCAGCCTGTACTAAGACCTTGTGCTTTGAGGTAAAGCCCTCTTTTCTGTAAGATGAGCTGAGTTCAGCCTGCAGCCTGGAACATCCTTTGGCATTTTTGTACCTACCTGCACTTTCATAGAATCACAGAATGGTTTGGGTTGGAAGGGACCTTGAAGATCATCTAATTCTAACCCCCTGCTATGGGCAAGGACACCTCCCACCAGACCAGATTGCTCAAAGTCCCATCCAGCCTGGCCCTAAACACCTCCAGGGATGGGACATCTCTGAGCAACCTGTTCCATTGCCTCACCACCCTCATAATAAAGATGGTGATTAAAGTAAGTAGAACAAACTTCTGCCTGCCAAATGTAATTACAATTGACCTATGGTTTCAGAAGTTATTGGTAGCACCCAGACAGCACTTGTGCATTCAGATTGGGTCCTTGGGCTAACACACATTGTAGTTTTTCAGATGAGTCTGTAAAAAAAACAAACAAACAAAAACTGTAGAAGAATACAGTGGATAAATACATAAAAAATAAAATAAAATATGTAATGCATGTGTTCAAGACAAGAGCTTAGAATATTTTTTTCCTTTCCTACTTTGTCTCCAAATAAATTTTTATATGGTTTGTGGGTTTCTTTCTCCACCAAGGGCTTTTCCCTTTGCAAAAGGTTATATCCATGATTCTGATAAATACTTCTGTGCTTTTCTCCTTCATTCCCTTGATATCTTTCAGGGCTGGCATAAAACCAGTTTGTCCTGAGTTGTTCTGGGTATGCAGGGAAGGGATGGTTGTCAGGGGGACAGGGAGACGCCTTGCTGGAACATGGGAGAAGGGTGAGCAGGGAGCTCTATTTTATACCCCCAGAAGACCATAACACCTGTGGTCCTACTCTGACTTTGAACTGGACCAAAGGAGAGCTGTTTCTGTAACTGTCCAGCCCAACAGCCCGGGAAGAGCAGCACAGGCTCTGAAGTCCTCAACTCCTGATCATTTTATATAAATCTCCATGTGTATCACTGCAATGATTTTTAACAGTGAACAGTTATCACTTTGCTAACTCACACAAAAATTCATTATATTCAAGAGCAATGCCTTGCTCCTGAACCTAGCCTATGTCATTCAGAGCAGTCTCCAGGAACCCATGAACCAATTTGCTTGGACTGAAAAAGACATCAGACCACAGCACAAGTCTCCACTGAAGCACTCCATCCTGTCCTGCTAGTCTTTATCCATATACCATAGCTAGACAGAGGTGTGAATAAAGAAGAAAACAGCATGGGCAGGTGCTCAGAGAGAGCACATTAAGGCTGTCACAGTTGCAAATCACACTCAGCATTTTGTTTTACTCATCCCAAAGGGCTGGAAGGTCATGAGATCCCAACAAACAGCTTTCATGCTATGTTAGTGGCTTGTTTTCTCCATTTAATTTGCTCTCTGGTATCGTATTTCCTTGGGATTACAAAGAAATCTTGTTCTGATATAAATCTGGAATTACATATGTTTATCTGATGGGCAGCTGGGCAGGAACAGATATAGAACAGCACATAGATGCCATCAAATATTCTAAAATATTACTGTTCCATGTGTGATCCCTTTGGGAAAAAAAATAATAATAATAACTTCCTGAATGGCCTCACAAAGACCTGTAAATGCCAAGTTCAGCCAATTTATATACATGCGTCTTCCAATGGATGTGATCTGATGTAGCTTATTAGCCAAATGAATTCAGCTCCTATTTTTTGAAAGCTCTAATAAGTTAATAAATAATGCATTCGTTATTTTTAGATCTATCCATTAACACTCTACATAGCTTAAATGACATATGGATGCCCAGGACTACAAAACATTCAGGAGTCATTCCTCTGTTTTTTGATAATCCCTTCTCCTCCTGCTGAGCACTTTTCCATCCTTGTGATTGCTTTTATGTGGCCCCATCCTCTTGGATGAAAGCAGATACCACAAATACTATTTGAGGAGGCTGAAGGACCAGTGATGTGAAAATTGTTTCAGTACTAATTCTACTTTCTAAACATAGGCACATTTTTCTTGAATACAAGGACAAGACAACACAAGGTGAATGGTGCTGATATCTACCTACTCCTTCACAACAGCTTCTGCAATGCACAGCTGAAACTACTGGAAGGAGGCTGTTTTTTATGCCATGAGGCTTTATTATCAGGTATTTTACCTAAAGACTATTCCACCTGCTGAGGAAAGAAATATATGTTTGTATCTGTGTGTGTTTATATAAATATGTATATGAAGAGAGTGAGAAAAAGACATGCACAGATATGCATTACAAAATGAGCTCATTTTAAAAGCTACATGAGTTTAATGTTCTTGTTTTGTCACTTGTCTATTCAGAAGAAAGATTTGTTATGGGCAGGAGGCACAATGTTTACTATCATTGTTCTGTCATTCATTCATCCTGTCCCTAGCCCCAGGTGGAGTCTTTCCAAGCTTATTCTTACAGTCAAGTGTCATTATAAGCTGGACTTCTTGTTGTTGTATTTCAATATGCATAGCAATGATGTCACTGCTGTCATTAGCTATTATTTTTTGATTTATTGGTTTATTTGACAGTGTACCTGCTGACATGAAAACTTTGTTTCAGGCATCTGCTCCTATTTGCTCACTGAATGCTTCTGCTGACTCCCAGGTTTCCTTGCCAGGATATAAGATGCATTTTGATAACTTCTCCTTTACGTGCCATGGACCTGATGGATGGAGCAGTCTTTGCATTTTGATGTGGACAAGAAATAAATCCACCTGAGGGAAAAAAAGGAACACAAATTAGAGCTCATAATGCAACATTGCTGCCAAAATACCAGCACTATTCCCTAGCATGCATGGAGATGAATTACAAGTAAAATCAACAGGTTGTGTTGTCAATTTCCACAGGCTTGTAGCAATCATTTTTGAAACTTAAACAGCATTTTAAAGGAAACCTGACCCATGTCTTGCCTTTTTTTCTTCAGGGAAGGGACTTTGCAAAACCCATTTTGCCCATAACACATCCACAGATTACAACACAGTAAAACTGGAGAGTAAGGTATGCTGTGTTATTTGTAGCAGCTAGGTAAGCATTACGTGTAACTCTCTTATTTAGTTTGTTCTGTATCCCCTTGTCTCTTACCTTGACTCACAGTTTTCTTTCTTCCTCACTCACTCTTGTCATGTGTAGGATACCAAAGTCCTTCAGAGATGAGCTCACTGTGGGCACACGATCCCACCACCCTCACACAAAGTCACTGAGGTGGTTGATGTGCAAGATATCCTCAGACTGAACAGGTTTTGCCTAGTCTTACACAGTCCCATTAGGAGAGGCAGCATTTCTTGTGGGATACAAGTTTGAGAAGTCTCCTGGCTATATGGAGAAATCTTTACTTTATTGTAAATCCCATGGGCTAAAAAACTAGGACAAATCTCTGAGTTTTCTACTGGAATCATAATGCTCCAGAAAGTGCTGGTTTAACATAACAGTAGTAGTTGGATTTCATGAGAAGGGAGAAAATAGTATCTGGGTCGTGGGGAGAGGGAGTTGTGGTGAGGGGATGAGGGAAGAAGGGACTGTATTGAAAATGTGACTAATATCTGAGTATCTCTATAACCACCAGCTCCTGATTTCCTGTGACTTATAAGTTATTTCCTATAACTCTCTCTTCTGTCAAGTCTTTAATGTTTAAAATACAGATACTGGTCTTGGACCCAATGACAATTTTGTGGGCCAATAAGTTTATTTTTTCCTGCTATACCAGTTGATTTCATAAAAAGATATCACTTCTCTACCCATTTCCATGACTGTTTTCTGCCTATTTTCACACAACCTGTAGAAAGTTAATGTTAAGACATCTGAACAGCTATCAAATCTGCTTGAAACTGAGACACACATAACCAAAAGTCATCAAGGGGGACAGACTAAACACAACTACAGCAAAATATTGCAAGACTTTCCTTGGAAGCTAAATTAAATAAAATTTAAATCTGGGACAGTAGCACTCAACACTTTCTGACCCAACAGATTTAGCATTATAGAAAAAAGAAGAGAGAGGTTCCAGTTAAAACACTCCTAAAATGTTTATATAATCTGCTGGCTCTTAGTGCACGTAATCTTGGCTCCCTCAAGTGGCTGGTCATAGAGACAGGACAGCTTTCCTCATGTTTCAAATCTTAGCAGAAGTGTTAGAAGTCTCTGTTTCAGGGATCATGGCTTCAGACCCTCCTAAGGTGCAGTGTATGTCTATGTGCAGCTATGGTTTGTTAGAAATTGGTATCAAGTGAATAAACGCCACAAAGGTCTGAGGTCTCATCATCTGAGGAATGAGCGAAAGGACTAGAACTGCCTTTATGTTTCTCATGTACTTTTTTCTTTTTCTTGCCATCCTCCAGAGGATTTCCTTGCTGTTATTACTTTTCTATAAAATCAGCAAGAGATCCTAATGGTTTTGTTGCTGATTGCAGTACTCTTCATTAGCTATACTAGCTGAGGTCTGCTCTAAAAAAGGCTGGCTGTGGGTCCATGGGACCACATCCTGACCAGAGCATCCCAGTATTCAGCAAAGATGAATGCAAAATTCTGTACTTGAGACAGCCCTGGGACTGTGAGGCGCTGCACAGAGAGTCAGGTTTTATCCTGAGTGCCTCAGCCAGGTTTTGACTAAAATATACTCCTACCAAAAAAAGGCCGAGGCCACAACATTGTGCCTTAGGTAGCTCATATTAAAATTGAGATGCTGTTAACCCTGTGGAGCTTGGTATTCACCGACCCCCTCAGAAGTGACTTAGCTGCTACAGCCAGTTTTTTTGTACACAGTGCATGTAAGTCTGCCTTAGCACCTGGCAGCACCTACTTTACAGGAGCTGCTACAATGGAGAAATAACTAAGCCCCGAGGGAAGTTTTATCCCAGAAAATGTGAGGATGCAAAGCAAATTCGCGAGGGTGTACGTCTAGCTTTGTTGCAAGAGATTGCAGTGCAAGAAGATGGAGACACATTGCCTCTGTGCTCATCAGCAGGCAGGCTCTTTGAATTCCCTGGTACACACACTTCTTGTGAGACAGATCTCTGAATTTATCTCCTTCAAAAGGAAAGCTTTTGTAAGTCACCTTTAATTTATTAGGTCTTTCTTCAAAGAGAGGCCTCATCCTGCAGCCCATTGTCAGCCACAATTTATCATCTTTTCTGTTTTAACAGTTTTTCATGTCCTTACAGGCAGAAATTTTTCGGGTTTCTTCAAGGACATGTAAAGATTGCTATTTAATGCTCACCAGTGCAGTACATGTTGCTTCAGTCTCATAAAGTAGGAATGCAACTTCACCTGTTTAGTTCTGAGATCAGCTGGGTAGTAACAGGAATGGGAACATAAAGCCAAGGGAGAAATATTAATACAAACGCCGAACCTAAACCTAAATTACACTTTTCATATAATAGAGTAAGACCTCTAGAGTATTTACTGATTAGTCATACTTTAAAGCTAAAAAGCCACTGTCACAGATTATCCCTGCCTGTGAAATACTGCAACAAGCTCCTTGACTTCAGCATGCCAATTCACATGTGCACATGTGCATGACTCTCCAGTACCTCTTTAAATGAAGGCTTCCCACTTCATTTATGCATCAGAAAAAATAGGTGATGCTGCAACAGGTGCTGAACAAACTTGGAAATTTTCTCTCTCTCTCTCTCTCTTTTTTTTTTTTTTTTTTTTTTTTTTTTTTTTTTTTTTTTTTTTTTTTGTGCTTCTTTAATTGGTGTGGGTTTTTCCTGTTTTGAGCCAAATCTCTGTTCAAATCAGGAGAGCACTTTTAAAACAAATCTGTTTATGTTAACTTCCTGCTCTTTGGTTTTCATCACAACATGACTACAGCATGCAAAACATGGAGTTTTTCCAATGCAAATAAACTGGAAGATGTGGAACATCCACAATGAGTTGTTCCAGTCGCTACTGGCCATTGACAGGACTGGACAGGAGATCTTCCAAAGGGAAGTGTCCTGATGCATGGATAGTGCTGGCATTGGACGTTGGTGCTAACTCTGTTACTCTACAAAACTACTGCTGTTGGACTACATTAGTTATTAATACAGACACAGCCTTTTCTGCATTGATGTTCTGCCTTTGGGTCCTTGTGCACAGTAACAGGGGATATCTTCTCTTACTCAAACTGTAAAGGTAGAAGAATAAGTATTATTTACCTTTCTTTTTTATTCTCAGGACAAACATATGCTGACAGATCGATTAATTTAAAAATGTAATGAAGATATTCAGGTCCCATACTCTGGAAGAAAAAAAAAAAAAAAAAAAAAGTCAGGACTCATAAATAATAACACCAGGGTATTTTCAGATATAAGTTTAAGCTCTTCTCATACTTACTGAGACAACTAATAAAATTGACTTGAGGTTAACCAGCCTGCTGCCCAACCTAGCAAACACTTCAGTAATCTCTGCTAAGATGAAAAAAAAAAATCATGTTTCTGCTCCTCCAGATGTGAGGGAATTTCAGCAGATGGACATTACCGGCTCTTTAGAAAGACCAAAGGAAACCTTTAATGTTCCCAGCAGCCTTGACCTGCCTAGGTAAGGGTTTAAAGTGCATTGGAATCAGGAAATCATCACGGATATTCTCTGAAAACACTTTCCTGGCTGACGCACCTTCCTTGAAAGGCAGGCTGCTAGGGAGAGCCAGAGTGATAGCGTTGAATATTGTCATGCAGGAACTGTAATAAAGCTGAACTACATCTATAACGCAGCCCAATATTACTCTCGTGTTTGTCATGAGATTAGATTCCTGCCGAGCCATTTCTCACCCCCATTTATATCCTTGTGGTGAGAACAAAGCAAAGACAAATGATGGCTCCCAGTGGTGGCCAGGGGAGAGTATCAGTCCCCTCTCTGCCAAATAATTCTTCCAGGGCTTTGTGTGAGAATACACCTCTGTGTGTCTTTGATTTGGTTTAAATGCCATCTCAATCATTTATTTCTGAATGACTTCTTTTTTATTACCTGCTCCCTATTCCAACGTGAGAAGGTAATTTACCTCCTTCCTCCTGCTCATCCCTCCTTCCTGAGCTGTCACAGAAGGACTGCTGGCTGTTCAATCTCCTTGCTAATGCAGCTGGGCAGCCTATGTTTTGTTGTGTCTTGGTGGGTCAAGAGGAATATGTCACTCACTTATAAGCAGTCAATATACATGCAAAAATAAAATCACTAAAATAAAATTTATTCCAATGCCTGAAAACAACATGAATGTCAGCGATACTATCCAGTCCACACAAACCAGGGGAGCAGCAGTGCTTTAAGACAGTGGACTGAATGCACACTGAGCAAGACTTATACCAAGTATGAGAGAAAATGCCTCCAATTTTCACCCAAGGAGACTCATTCAAGGCTTACTTCTGAAACCATTTAACTACCTTAGACTTGAGTGGGCTCCTCAATACACATCTGTAGCATCCAGGATGGTTGCTGACATCAGAAAAACAAGGAGAGCAGCAATTGTGAAAATCTGCCTATTACAGGGACCCAGAGGAGAGAAGGGCTGACAGCAGTGGAGGCAGTGGTGAGCTGGACAGGAGGCCAGCCCCCTTCAGGGTGAAAGCATATGAGCCCACACAGTGAATTTGGGTCCCCTCTCTCCCCTGTCTGTTCCAAGAGACAGGGTGAAGGGCAGGGATGAGCACAGAAGTCAGTTATTATGGCTGGCCATCAGGTGAGCTGGGTCAGAGAGAGAGCCCCCAAGGCCAATCCATATTACAGAACTACTGAGAAATAGTCACAGGGTGTACAAAAAGCTCCTGGAAGCTGAACCAGTCTGAATGTGAACACCCTGTTTCATTATAACCAAGAATAACAATATTTTGAATGAAAAGCAGAAGGAAAACACTAGTGGATCTTTGCATACTGCCCAAACACACTTTTCTTCTGTCAGCTAAAGGCATGTTTTTCTTTCCTGTGGTGATTCAGATGACAGCAAAACCTGACCCGGGCCTGACACGTTAAGAGGTAGGTCTCATTAAAATTCACACTGGGTACCATTAAACAACATCAAGTTAATTATGAGGCACCTGGGATTTTAGGCAGACTGCAGTTTCAGCTCAGGAACTTGCCCCAGAGTCTCCGTGCACATCCATCAACTGTTGTTGGAGGCCTGGGAGAAAAGAACATTGCTCTGCTGCAGGAACAGTGCTGCTGACCATGCCTGTGCTGTACGGTGCTGAAACATGAAGACGGTGGTATCACAAACACCCTTCTACAGCCTTATTGGTACTCAGTAAAAGACAGACTACAAAAAAATATAGTTTTTAGTGTACCAGCCCAGAGGTGTTATCCTCAAGAAGTGAGAAAGAAGGAGGAACTGCTGTTCATCGCAAATTTGTAAGTACATTTTTAGGAAAAGGGGGTCAAGGTTAAGATGCACATAAGAGCCACGTGAAGGCAGAACTAGCCAAGCTTTTAGGTGGAGATGAGGTGATAAATGCACTTTATTAAGTTGTTGCTAAAATTGGAGCAGATGAGATAAGCTTTGAAGGAGATACTCATTTAAGATTGATGTGGAGTAAGCGTGGAGAGATAGCTGTTGAAAAGACTGCCATAAACCAGCTCTCCAAGTTGTCATTCACTAACACTCCCCAGTGTTTTCTAATAAAAATAATCTGTTAAAATCAGACTCTGGAGACAGCTTGTCTTTGGCTGCTACTGCCATTTCTCATCATCGTTTCATGTAGCAAAACTTTTTGGAATAAAAGAGTGATTGAAGAAGTGAAAACTTAGATTTGGATTTTTAAGGTACTGATATTTATACTAGCAAAACGCTTCATACAGCTTTAAAACAGAAATAATGGTTTCACATTCCGAAAGAACAAGAAAAGTCTTTTTGTTTTAAAAAATTGCAAGCAGCTAGCTAGAACCACTTAAGTTACAGACAAATAATCCTTCCATGTACAGGTCTGCGCTATCATACAGCCGTGGAGGGCCGTAGCCTTGTGCTAGCAGGGGACCACAGAAGCGTTGGTGATAATGAAATGCTGTAAGCGAACAGGATAAACCAATAACTAGGAACTGCAAAGTACTGCAGAGACCTCATGCCGACATGTTCCTAAAATACCTGCTTACACAATTACTGTGTAGTCAGCTATCTAAGGCAGCAAATGCAGCATCACACGTAAGAGAGCAGAGACCACGAGCAGCCCGGCTGGGGCAGGCTGTGCACACAGGAGTGTCCTGGACCCGAGCACAGGGCCAAGGTTAAGGCACCTCTGCTGGAAGCAGGGATGCAGAGCTGCAGATCTTGGGATACATCCAGCACCTGGGGGTGGTAGGCTCTTACTGTCTCCTCTCTTGAGTTTCCAAGAAAACTTCTTGGAGGGGAAAGATCGGACCTCTCTTCCTACATATTATCATCTCCCAATTCCACAATGCCTCCCCAGTAAAGTAAGAGTTCAGTGACATTTGCTTTTCAAACTAGAGCTGAAAGGAGACTAGAAAACCTTCAGGACTCCACCGTGTCCACTTCTTGTATGTGCCATAAACTTCTACTCACTATTTGGCCATTAGGTTTGAGAGATGGATGGTAGAGTGTCTCTTCATTAGTGACGACCCTGTGCCAGGACAGGCCCGGTGCAGCCAGGCCTGGGGGAGCAGTTAATAGTCATTTTTCTCAGATGACAGCTTGAAATTCCAAGCTGCTTTCACTAGCGAGCCATGAAAGTCATCTTTAACTCTTCTGCATAAGTCGTGATTTTGAAACTTATAGGTTGAAAAAACATCCTCCTGCCGTGCAGAGCCTCAGAGTACTTACCAGCAGTGTTCATCTACAGGAAGATTTTCAACCACAGAACTGTGCAACAACCATGTTTCATAAAAATAAAAAAAAAAACAAAACTTTAATTTGTTGATAAGGTTGATATAAAACATAGCTACTTGGAAACAATTCTGCTATTTATAATTAAAAAAAAAAAAAAAAAACACAACACCTCATAACCTATTAAAATATTATTACCAATTCTAAATGGGACTTTTAGGAGCTTCCCTCAAGTGCAGATTGTTGCCTTCCTGCTGTAGCAGAGGTCATTTAAATATAAAGAAGCTGTTATATGCATTTTGCTGAAGCACTGGCTCATTCTGGCCTCTTCATGGCCCACTCTGTCCCAGCTTGTTATGGACCCAACTTTCATATGGCCCATGTGACGTTTGCAAAGTGCCGTGCCCCGGTGTGAGGATGAAAAGGAGCTATATAAATGCAAATGTAATGTATTCATTTATTCTATACTGAAGGTTGCACTGAAGGCCAGGTAAATTACACCCACGGCATCTGCCTGTCAGCTCTTAAGTTCACCCACTTCAGCAACAGCAAGTTTCCGTATAATTTGTTAAGCATGATTTTCTTTTGTTAGTCCTTGCAGACCATTTTTAATCAAGTTACACTTCTCCAGGTGTTTTCCATCCAGCTGGACCCACAAGCTGCCAAAGTCAAGGAGCCTGATTCATCGCTACCTGCATCACTTGCCTGACCTTGGCACCAGACCGAGCAGCAGCCTAAAATGGGAGGTCTGCCCATCCAGCACAGCCTTGTCTTTGCTGAGATCCTCGGGACTCCAGGATAAACCCAGGATAACCACCTGCAACAAGAGCGAGCCCTTTATCCCTTTCTCTAGCATTACCTGGATTCCCTTCATCATTTCTTTCACTCCCCTTGAAAGTGTATGGCTGTCGCTGGCATCTCTCTCATTATCACCCTCTGAACACTGGAAGAGGAGCGTATTTGCATTTTCTGAAGTACTTCATATTCTTGTCATCGCCCTTTCCCTGAGACTGCCCTGACCTTTGCGGTCACCTTTTGCACCAGCTATATTGCAAACACTTTTTCTTTTCGCTGCTATTTCCTGTGTGATTTTGCCTTCTTTTTTCCAGCTCTATTTTTTATGTTATTTTCCCGTTTTGCTCTTTTGTGCTCTCCCATACATATCCCTTGCTGCAGTGATGACCCTGTGGCCCTTCCAGATATCACTTTCTGGCCTCTGACACCCCCACTGCAAGCCCCATTGTGGGCTGTAATGCTACTGAATCCCGAACACAGAGAAATTAAGGTCAGCCATAAGTGAGGATCAGTACACACGAGGAAGTTTTGCTTGTGAAACTTTGAAAAGCTCAGCGATTCCACAGCTGGATGCATGTGCCTCTTGCAGAGATGGTGTGCCCAGAGAAAGGACAAGGATTGCAAATGCCAGCATCACTAGCACCGGTGCTTTAGCCTCAGAAGTTTTTTAAAACTAGCTGCAAGATCTAGACCTGTGTGCACCTGTGCCCCAGCTCCATCCAGAAACAAATGGTGGTTTCTGTCACCTTGATCTGTGTTCTAGCTCCAGATTTAGCCCCCACATTTGGAAGATCATTTGTGCTGGTGTGGACTTCTTTTTTTTTTTTTTTTTTTTTTTTTTTCCCGAATCACCTCAATAAGAAGCTGCAGATTCATGAAACGTATCAAGCTAGTTCTTGTATTTTTCTGTAGAGTCAGTAAGGACCAGACCTTCAGCTGCCAGCGATCTAAAACTTCAGTGAAGGCAGAGGATTGGCACTGATTTACATTGGCATAACTTACAATCAGCAAGAACACAGTTTATTCGATTTCCGAAACGGAAAGAAATATTCCCTTGAAAGAAGATACAAAAGCTAGTGGTTACTAACTAGAATATCCTTATCACCTCCATCCATGAGTCATCCATCCTCCTTTATGGGTGTAACAAGATTGGTGTGGTTCAAAATGGCAAAATGGTACCTATTAATTCTTTCTTTTCTTTTTTTTTTTTTTTTTTAAAATACTTTCTTTTCCCTAGCAGACATTATTTACGTGGTAGCACTGAGGTTCTGTACCATCAGCAGGTGATTTCCAGGCTGATTAGAGAGAAATGAATGCTGCTCCTGTGAAAGTCTATCCAAAGCCTTGCAAGAAGCATCCAGCTGGCCACCCTTCACCTCTGGAAGTGTTCTGGGGAAGCAGCCCAAGGAAGACAGATGCAGAGCAAACTGAACAGTAAAGATTTTAGCAAAGGCTGATGCTTATCCCACACTGAAAGCTGACATCGTGGTGAGGAGGCTAGCAGGGCAAGAATTTTCTCTCCCCTGGAACCAAACAAAATGCTTTAGGCTTTGTTTTTGCAGCCTCACAGAGTTTTTTCTTTATTTTGGGGAACAGATGGAGTGCAAAACTGCTAGTAGCAGTTCATACATCTGACTACTGCTATGGGAAATAGCTGGGGAGTGGGGGTAGGTAAACTGGTTGAGGGACATAGGGAATTTGTCAAACAGTTCCTTGGGAAGAGGCAAATATCTCCAACAAATCCAATAGAGCTAATGGATCCACCTAACTGTACCTTTCATCCTGCCCAAGCACTTTATCCTTCATTATATGACTTTTTGTCTTTGGGTAGGAATGCAGTGTCCTCCCTCTCACTCTGGATTAGGAAGGGGGGTCTTGTGCTCTTGGCCACATATCCTATACCCATCCCCTCACATGGCTGAGATGCACAGATCAGGCACATCACACTGATACAGCTCGGTGAGATACCTACAGCTTTCCATGCCAGCTCCAACCTTTCCCGGGGACCCACCATGGCATCACCAGCACCACACAGCCCTTCTTTCCTAGGAGTCCCCAGGGGAGGAACCATGAAGTCCTGTTGGCATCTGCTCAGGCAGAGAGCCATGGGTGGGAAGGACTGGCCGTAGGGTTCCAGACACACCTGTTTTGCACAGGTATCAGGGTGCCCATGGGTTGGCCAAACAGAGGTGCTAGCAGG
The DNA here is from genome assembly GCF_964211825.1 of Aythya ferina. Lineage (NCBI taxonomy): Eukaryota > Metazoa > Chordata > Aves > Anseriformes > Anatidae > Aythya > Aythya ferina. Next base: position 45,242,892 of record NC_140297.1, on the reverse strand, counting down.
GCAAGGATCAGCTCACAGGGTCAAGTTGCAAAGGTCAGAGCAGGTCTTGTAACTCAACAGAATGAATCTTAATTTCTTCAGATATGTCAGCGCAAGAAATCAGGGGAAGAAATCATCTGCCTCACCAGGAGAAAGCAGAGTGAAAATTGTTTTAGTTCTAGATATACTTCAGAAATCAATTGCAATTGTAACTGCTCGCCTATCTTGTTAGAGCGCCTTGTCCCCTTTAAAAAAATAACGTTCATTAAGCCACCTGATTTCTCTTTGCAACTGGGGAGAACTAACTCACCAAGCACAACAAAATTTCATATAACTTCTGCTTCTTCCTGGCTCACACCATTAAGCCTGAACGCAGCCCTTGTTGTTGCCAGTTGAGTTCTAGCAGATGGGCTGCGCTTGGGAAGTGAGGAGAGAGTGTGAACACTGAGGTTTGGAATCAGGCACTGAATCTTTTGGAGGCAGCTGCCCCTAAAGATTGACTCGTTCTTTACTGGAGCGGTGTGAGAGGATGCAAACTTGATGCTGGGAACCAGACGCACGGCAGGTCCCCTGCCCAACTGGCCAAATCCATGCTGCAGGCTCTCCACACACGCTAATGCATTGACAGATGACTTACCAGTCTGATACGCAGCTGTGTACCAGCTGCCCTTTCCAGTTGCCCATTACAGAGCGAGAAGGAGGAGTTGTGTAGAGCCCAGTTGCTCAGCTGCTGAAAGCAGGCCTTATATAGTGTAATAAGTCTATGTAGTGTAATAAGAGCACGTATATAGTGTACAGGTCTATACAGTGTAATAAGAGCATGAGAACCAGAGTGTGCGCCATCATCCCACACTGGGAATCCTAAAACAGTTATAGTTTCTCAAATTTTGGGGAGTCTAGGAAGATGTTGTGCAGTGAGACCTCTGTACAACTGAGCACATCAGAAGTGAAGTCTGGCAATTTACTCAGTTTTTCCAACATACCTGTGGCAAAAAAAAATTGCTGTCTCTACAGCCTGTCCACATCAAAACTTCAACAAGTCCTTCAGTGCCTGTGCTGCAGTGCCCCCAGCCTTCCTTTCCAGTGGGTGGATCTGGAGCTGTAACCACGTCTTTCCAGCAGTGGTTTATACTTCCCATGAAAATGAGCACGAGAGGAAAATTAATAAGAAGAATCAGCACCTCCCACTCTGGGGTCTGAAGCCAGGGGAAAGAGGACCATCTGGTGGGTGAGGCACTTGCTTTCTTGGGCCCTTTTGCTTCTCTCAGAGGATGCTTTAAACATGCTGCCTCGAATCCAGATACCAGTGTGGGGAGGAGTGTTTGTGTGTTTGACACCACGAAGATCCTTTTTCTTTGGGTGGTGAGGAAAGGACGACCATCACCTTTCTGCAGATAGAGCCACGGGGCTGAGAAGGAACTGAAATGCTATGGGTCAGGGAAGGACAAGTAGTGGATAAATAGCCTGATGCTGCCATCAGTAGCCTGATGCATACATAGAGTAGAGACAGCAAATATTTGATAATGTGTGTTTGTCACATGTAATTTCCAGGTCCTTCTTGCCTCCCACACGTCCTTACACTCTACCCCCCTGGGCTGGTGTACTCTTTACCCCGGCTGAAGGAAATGTTCAACCTGTGCATTAGCAACAAATTCAGCTCCCAGCATCTGGTCAAGACCCTGTCTCGAGGCATAGCCATACCCTGTGGTTTTAGTCAGAGTTTCTCAGCCTGCCCATGAGCAGTGGGCATATTCTGGCAGTCTGTTAAAAATAACCATTTTGGCCTCCGCAATATGTGCTCCGTCCTTTCTCCGTTGTTTCTGCACAGAGCCAGGGACAGTTGTAGGTGGCAGCTGGTCTGAATCACTGGAACTAAGATGTCAGAAGAAACTCCTTCATAGTCTGAATAGGCTTGATCAAATCAATTACTGGAAATTAATTTCAGTAGATAAATGAAACAAGTAGTAGGAAGGTAACAAAAACAGCATACCTGGATCCAGTTAGTAGCTCTGAAATGCTTTTCAAAGGCTGAGTCATGCACAGGGTGCAGATATTGGACGTAAAGTTGTTAGCAAGGGGACGCTGCCTCTGGCAGACCATCAGTGTGCAGCTACCCACAGGTCTTTCTGCGTGCACCCTGCTGAGACCTGCTTGCCTCTCTCCTCCGTCCTGGGTGAGCTCAGGCACATCTTCCTGCTCCTTTCCAGAGTATCTGCATGTATGTGGCAACACATATGCGTGTGCAGTCACCTCTGCATGCCTTCCTTCCTTCTCCAATATGCCCCTGAAACTCAGGCTTGCATACTCCTCAGCATGCTCTCTTCTCAAGCAAAACTGTCAGTGAGCTTTGTTCTGAGGGGGTCCACCTGCTAAAGTGAAGGAGAAAACCATTTCTTGCACCCCTGTCATTTCAACTTTGAAAAGTTGTTTTGTTTCCCCCAGTCAGCCTCTGGGGAATTAAGCCAATTAAACAGCAATCTGTCAAGCCTATTAGGCATCCCCTCCTTCCAATAAAAGCCCTTTTCTGAGTGGCATCAGCTGACTGGGGGAAAACTAAACAGACAGGAGCAGCAGTGAGTTGTTTCTAACTGAATAATTGCAGTGTCTCATATTCTGATGCACTTTCAATGGGAGGTGATGATCTTTTCAGAAGCAAATACACTTCAGCTGAAACTAGAGAAGACTGATTTCAGCTTTTGCAATCAGATGTGGTAACACCTCTGACGGTTAGTTTTTTTTGTTTCCTTTTTTTTTTTTTTTTTTTTTTTTCCTGATTACCTAAAAGATTCTGTAGCAGAAGTCAGAAATTCTCTGCATCGTTTTGCTTGGAAAAGAAAACCAAGTGCCATGGCTGACACTCCCAGTGTGATGTTCCTGAAGAGGACACCTCTCCAATCAGCTGACATTCCCCCAAGCACTTTCAAACACAGTGCTGATCATGCTGATGGAACCAACTACTTTTTGCTTGTATTGATGCATAAAAACATACCTGCAAGAGCTGCTCGGGAAGCCAGAAAGGCTATCACTCTCTGTATATCACCAGTCCTTTTATTTCACCTATGAAACTCCACACTGAGCTGAGACTTGAACCCCATAGTTGCACTGTTCTTACCCACACCAGCACAGGGCTAGAGCTTGTCTCCAAATATTGATTTGCAGATCACCAGAGGCTGAGAATCAGCCTTTTCCCTGGTCCTCATGGTTAAACGTGCCAACCTGAACACGGCTGGATTCCTTGCTCAGTGGCAGGTTTTAGTACTTTTTTTTTTTTTTTTTCCAAAATATGGCATTTTCCCCAACATGATGGATCAACAAAGTCACCTTTTAATCCTCCATCTGCCCATGGCAGGGGTGTTGGAACGAGGTGATCGTTAGGGTCGCTTCCAACCCAAACCGTTCTGAGATTCTAAAATAAACTGAGCTCTGTGTCTCAACATAAGTGCTTGTACACTGTTTTGGACCTTTTTTGTCCCTCTCCATTTTCTTCAGAGATGTTCTCAAAGTCAGGCCTATGAAACTATAGGCAAGCAGTCAATATTTCCCACTCTCCTATTTATATTTGCCAGTCCTTCACCTGTGCCTTAGGAGATTCCATTAGCAAAGGTTTTATCACATCACTACATTAAAAACGCTCATTCAGTTGTACAAGGACTGTACAGGTTCTTGACATGTAATTTCAAGTGGTGAACAAAATTCCTCCCTGAGGAAATGAGCTCACTGGGTACTGCACAGAGCTACCCAAAGGCAAAGGTGCGCTCAGTGCAAGTCTTTCTGAGTCAAGCCATGCTTGTGATTAGCTATCATGCACGCCCACACACATACTGATTGAAGAACTTAGTCAACACTCCTCTTGGCGTATCAAAACCATAAAGCATATCAGACTCAAACCTCATCTGGATTTAGCTCAATTCCTTCATTACCACCTCAGTTTCTTGCCTTCTCTCTCTATCAGTGAGAGCATACACGTTTGTCTAATTTTCTAACTTTCACTATTACAAACATCACTACTCTGACTTCCCTTCCACCTTCATCCTTGTGCACTAAATGCTCTCACAAGATAATAACTCAGTGCTTCTCTGGGGCTGCGTGGTGCATATGGGCTTACCTTTGGTGATGTGTCCCACTGGTTTGTCCTCTTGCCACTTCTCATTTTGTGTCAGCCACCAGTCACAGATTGTTTTTTCACCTCCACACCCTTTGGAGATGCCTGTGCTGCCAAAGAGGTATGCTGCTGGTAAGCCAGCCTGGCTGACAGCTCTGGGTAAAACCACAGCACAAAGCTTATACAAGAATAGCATCTCGGAGAACAACGCTTGCACATGGCACCTTTTCCATAATTTTCCTTAATGAAGGAGTTTATATTTCATCAGCAACCATTTGCTGAAGAACATGAGCTTCACCATCACATTGATAAATCTTAAAACAATGGCGTAATTCAAATAACCGATGTTCAGCCTGCTGACAGATCAAGGGCTTTATTCTGAATTGAGTTCAAATTCCTCATGGTGCCAATGCAATGAAAGGCACTCAGTCAGTTTATTAACATGAAAAGAATTATTTCTACTTCAGTATATCTTATTATCCCAGGAAGGGAATTCAGACAGTCTGCTCTATTATGTTTGATGGTTGATATTAAACTCATTAGACCCAGCTGTAAACTCGGACACTTTTAGCAATACTCAGATATTAAAGCAGGCCTCACATTGTGAGATCTCTTATTCATGTTTGATTTGCTGTGTAGGACAAGGAACATTGCCTCCTCTCCAGTGCTCCCCAGTGCCCTGCTCTGACTGGAATCAGATGACTGAAGGGATGTGCCCTGGCAATGGCAGCTACGGGAAACATGAGTTCAGCCCTGCCAGTCCCATCTGAATTTGCAAAGGCTAGCATATTTACGGTGCTGTTGGTTCTCAAACTATGTAATTGCTGTTTTGTTTGAGAGCTCCTATAAAGTTGATGTATACCCACAGGGATAGTAGGGACTCCTTTCTTCTCTCTTCAGAAATGTATCTCTTTTCCAGGGCTTCCTACCTTCTGAGGAGATGAATTTATCCTTATATACTACATTAGGTTTGAGGTCTGCTGCCTCTTCCCCTCTTTGTCCTGTGCTCATTTGGAGTCTCTGCATGTCCCTTCATGCATCCCAGTCCCAGAAATAGTTTGCTCAAATATCAGCCACAGATCATCCAGTGGGTCTGGGGGGGCTGCATGGCCATTGTGGGATGAAATTAAAGATTCCCTCCCACCCAACCCACCACGGACAGAGAAGTGTCACGACCAGCAGCAGTGACTGAAGAGTCGCTGCTCCACCCGGACAGTCAGCAACTGCTGCACTGCTTGTGCAGGGAATGAAGAGAAGGAAGGAAAAGTGAAAAGTCACAAATCCAAGTGAGAGAACTCTTTTAGAGAATAAACGCCTGAAGCTCACGTCACCACCAAATGAGTTTTTGTCCCGCTTCCACGACAGGTGTTGAAGCAAGTGGGTTTTAATGGACATTTAAAGGCCACATCCAGGGGCAACTGCACAGAGCATTTGAAGGCACAGTTTACTTCTTTCAGGCTCCATCCCTGCAGGCTCATCAGTTCTTTCCCTGTTCCCACTGGGAGCACACATCTACCCCTCAGGACTGCTGCACTGGTTCCCGAAACAGAAGCCAGGATATTAGCAGATCCGCTGCCGACATACAGAGCATAATTGGAACCCCTCAGCCTAGCTGCTTGCTCATTAATAAAAACAGATTCATAATGTACCTGGCTCCTTCTGCCCGCTCCTCGTCTATAATTAGCTACTTGTGCGTAGGTGGCGGTAAATTGCTTCCAGTCTTCAGTGACTGTAACTCATAGCTGAGAGAAGGGTATGACAAAGGCACCAGGAATAGGGATAAATGGCTACAATAATGCAGAAAGTTATTACCACTAACCAGCAGCAATAACCCTTCACATCTCAATCCTAGCTCCACCACCATTTAGATGAGTCTCCTTTGCCTTGTTGGCTCTGCAGACAGATGTTACCAGCTGGGCGAGGCAGGCACCTTGCAGCAGGCCAGCAGGCTCCTTTTATGAAAGTAGCCACAGTGCTTAAGTTTTACCCTCTTTGTCCTTTGTGAAGTGGGTGCTCAAATCTCCATGCTCCTCCAGGATCACACCCTGCCTGAGGGGTGCCACCAGTCACGTTGTTGCCCATGCAATGGTCCCACATTCCTGTCCCCACAGATCCAGGGAGAGGCCCAGAGAGCCACAAGAGGAGCCCTCGATCCATGTCCTGCATCAAGGCGTTGGAGCAGCCAGGCCAGATGCAGCTGTAGGCCCTGGGCAAGGGCTAACCTCTCTCACGCTCCTCTGTCACTGCTGAGTTACGGCACGAGGAGTAGATTGAGAGGGCTCTCTGGAGGTCTCTTTTACTAGATTAAATGCCTGAGGTATACCCAGCTCAGTATGGATTGCTTCCTGAGCTCTGAATTTAGCACAGTGAGCTCTACCACTAGAAAAGAGCTTGTGCTGAGGTGAAGCAGATTTATGGACAAAATTGCCATACTGAGGGCTCGGCTGCTTACCGCCTACAGATCATGGCTAAGGATTAATGTTCCTCTCCCTGGAAAAGCCCTGGTGTTAAGGCACCTTTTCACACCTCTGTTTCTGCCAGAGGTTGTTTCTTCTGTTGTTTCAGGGGCCGAATATAGATGAAATACCCATGGGGGCTCCCACGGGTGGAGAAGAGACCAAGATCCCTGCTTTGGCCTAAGATTCATCTGCTACTCATCCTTTCCAGGCCCTGCCACCATGCGCCTGAGATGTGATCCCAACAAGGAACTCTGTGTTTCTCCCAGTTAGTGGTGGTATGGGGGACAATTTCTCCCTGCTCTTGGGCAGCTTTAATTGCTCTTGTACTCCTCACCATGGAGAAATAGGAATTTCCATGGTTGTGAGAACACCACTCATTATAATTCGTGGGAATTGTTATTAAATTGACACTTCCTCGGGCTTTACAAATCCCTGATTGTGTTGATGAAAAAGAAAAAAAAAAAAAAAAAAAAAAGAAAGGAAAGAAAGAAAGGTAGAAAGAAAGAAAAAAAAATATGAAGTCATTTCTGTCTAGTCTTTTTGATTGCAACTGAATATACTGCAAGTGCAAAATGTGTCTCTTTTTTTGGGGGAAATCAAAGCTCGTTTGATTGAAGCTCATTTTCACACAATCAGCTGATACAGTTCACACTTCAGACATGTTCAAATTCCTTTTACTTTTCTAGAAAAAGACATCGGTCCTGAAGAAAAGTATCTTTCTCCAAAGTCATCTGTCCAGGCCTTTTGGTTCTTGCATTTTTTGCTGCCAACCTTTTGGTTTATAAGTTGAAAAACTGCATTTTCTTAGATGACAATAATGATAGGACCATCCTCTATTCTCTTCTGATTATTAATGCAGCTATAAAACAAGCATTTTGATGGCAAAGAGTTAGATTCAGGTGCTGATGATAGTAAAATACTGTAGATTTATTTTGTAAGAACGCTTAAATCATGCTTCCTCTTTTTAATACCTCTTTCGTTACATGGCAAGAATTCTGAAAGCCTGTTCCTTCTTTTGGTAGCTGAAAACCCAGTCCTTTTCTAACCTGTCCTTCTGATGTTTGGCTTTGTGGAGTCTCTTCAGCCGGAACGATATTTTTGTCTTGCTGTGAAGTATTGCTTGATGCTTCGCTTTCATCCCCAGGAAGAATTCTTATTCATAATTATTTCAAACATTCAAAACTAATCTAAAATGACAGCAACATTTGGAAAGGGTAGAGAAAAAGTTCAGCTCTTTAAAAAAAAGGAAAGGAAAGCAAGAGAAGGGGATGTGACACTAATATAGTTCTGGTGTCACTTAATAAGTAGCTGTTAATAAACAAATTAAAAATGCAAAAATTGATCCAAAGTTTCTGAAAAATTATACCCGTAGACTTTACACCTATTATCACAATTGTAAAGGGAGAATTTTCTGAAATATTGCAAGGACCTGGAAATAGCTGTGACACCTGACACCAAACTCACAAGAAAGCTTCTTTGAGCCAAATACACCGAGAAGAGGAGTTGGTTTTCTTTCTGTAAACATTGGAGCACAACATATTTCATTAAGAGTTACGAGAAACTGAAGCAGAGATGAAGCAGAAAGAGAAGCTGTACCAGAGAGACCTGTCAGTTTAGTGACTAGTGAAAAAATGTGTGATATGGAAAGAGAAGGAAACTATCAAAATGAATGGATATAGTTACAGATATCAATACCAGGCCAGAGTTTTCCTTTGGTTCAGGTTAAAGTACCCCAGAACTGCACACTCCTCAGAGCTGAAAGAAACAGAACTAAATGAAGGTGTGCCGGCTGGTTGCATGTCCCCCAAATACTTCATCTTCTGCCATCTCACTTTTGGGGGATTTTTTTTTCCAGCTCATTTTCTGGAATTAAGAAGAAGCTAATTACAGACGTACCTGCAGATCTTCTTTAGGCACTGGGATGTCACTGTAAGGTCTCCCTGGTGCCTTGTCTTCTTCAGGCTTAACAACCCCAGCTCTCTCAGCTGTCTTCTTAGGAGAGGTGCTCCAGCCCTCTGAGCATCCTTGTGTCCTGCTCTGGACTCGTTCTAATACTTCCATGTTCTTCTTGTGTTGGGAGCCCCAGAGCTGAACACAGTGTTCCAGGTGGGGACATCTGAATGCCTGTTGCTTCGAAGCTAGGGCTCCTGAAGACCTACCTGATGAGCAAAAAAGTCCCTGCACTGTGTTTCTCTCAGTACTATGCACATATATTCCCAGCAGCACAACCTGGCAGCAGCGGGACTGGTCCACAAAGCTAACTACATGCTTAAATGTTTGATGGATTTAGGGCTTATTTTGTCTCCTTTCGTTTGGGCCTTCCTTCTGTCTCCTGATCAAAGTAATACTTGCACATTCAATCTGATGGAAAATAATCTAGGCAGACATCAATAAGGACAGAAAACTAAAGAGCAACCTTTAAAAACCCCATTTGCACTGACCCGGTGATGTGAATTAGATTTTCCATACTTTAATAATTAACCCATATTTCATACAATATAACTTTAATTACCTCATTGATACAGAATAATCTATTATTCTACTAAATTAGGCTGAAAATAACTTAAATTTTTAACAATTGTAAAAACGTACTTTTTATCCAAAGAGGCAGCAAGCACACAGCAGTGTTGCTTTCTCTCATTACATTATTCTTGTGGTCTTTTCCACAAATGCCTGGGTGTCTCTTAGGTATTACTTTTTAATCATCCACCCTCATTACATGTAGTGTTTTCTCTTTTTTCATTTTACAGCACAAAGCCAGAAAGAAGGCAATTAAAATTCAATAATGGTGCAGTGCTTAGACACTCATTAAGTAGTCATTAGGTAGTCTGGAGACTCATTGTCTTCATGAGAGTTCGTTTTCTTGCTCTGGGTGAATCTCGTCAGCACACTGTTAGCTCAATACAGCAAACACGTCATGAATGTGAATCCAGAAGGGTTTGTGAGCCTCCTGGCCCCACCACAAGTTCTCTGCTGCCTCTGGGACACGGGACACCCACCCACCTCAGATGGAGCAAGCCCCTGGGCTACTCAGCAGCACTTTGGAGATGCCCAGGCTTTGACCTGGCTGGGGCTGGTGCCCCCTGGCAGTGATTCCTGTCCTCCTCCACAGGTGATCTAATGCCCACTTCCACATCCTTGCTTGAGTAACATCTCCCCCCGTCCCAGAAACACAGCCCCCAGTTAGCAAGACAGCTTATAGAAGAATGTGCTTCTCATCACGAGAAATTGGCAAAATCAGGTCAGCAGGGAGTGAGGAGCAGTCACTGTCAGCATCGGGATCCAAGCTCCTGCCAAAAGAGCATTCAAAACAAGCAGACTCCATTTTGAGGTGGGAAAAATCTTGCTGGCAGAGAGAGGATGGTGACAGCATGCCGCTGATCGTTAGATGCGGAAAGGCATCAATAAAATAATGCTCGCTCTCAAAAACTGTGTTACAACATGAGAGGAGCAGCCTCTCTCAGTAACAGGGACTGGCCCTGGACAAGAAATAACAGCTTCTGTTCTCCAGGCTCTGAGCATCTTGAGTTTGCTTTGCTTTCTGTCCTTGAGGAGAGAGGACGAGATGAGCCAGCTGAGACAGCTCACGCTAGGGAGGCTCCACAGCAGCTTTATGGAGGAGTTCACTGGAGCTCACAGAGAGCAGTGGGAACGAACTCCAATGCATTATTTAAGACTATCCTCACTCTGATGACCCTTGTTAGATGTGGATCAATACAGCGGCCTCTGCCAGAGGCTGCAATATGAAAAAAAAATTAAAATAAAATTCACATTAGAGATGCTGAGGGAAAATAATACAGCCCAAGGGACTATCCAGGTGCAACGGCACAATAAGACAATCCCTCAGGGGTCAACAGGGAGCAATTGAAGGATTAGTATGATCCAGATTCCCAGCTTGTTTGTCACACCTAGTCATCTATGGGGCATAAGGCTCTGGCACAGAATCACTTTGTCGATAGTCTGTCACCTAAGCACTTGCTTGCACGAGCCACAGAGTCGTATTTCATGAAGTAACAGATTTCCTTATTAAAACTTATTTCACCTCTCACTAAACACTGCATTGTTCCTAAGCCTTGCCTTCCCATGACACTACAAATAACTGCTGCTGGTTGGCACCATGTCAGGCGCAGAGCAAGCGCAACATGTCTCTGTAGGCTGCTTTTTATATTTCACTGGACATACTCAAGCTACTTCTCTGTGCCATCCTCTGTTCGCCTTGCTGCTTGCTGCTTCAGCTGTGAGGTCTCTGAGACAGGGGTTACCTTGGGGCTGTTTTGTACAGCCCTTGGTCCAGTCAGTCATCGCTGGCTGGAGTTTGCTGTGGTGCCATTGTACAAATAACACACAAGTACAAACATTTATAAACAAGTTTTGATGTTTGGATGTTTCCAAACATGCAAAGGCCAAGATAGTAATCAGGGCTAGCATAAATTTACCACGGACAAAATATGTTTGACCCACCTTCTATGGCGAGACAGCTGGCTATGTGGAGGAAGGGAGAAAGGTGGGTGTTATACACCCTGACTTTAATAAGACTTTTTTATTCTCTGTCAGTGTTGTTTATTTGGACATTGCAGTGATATGGAATGGATGATCGGACACTTAAGTGAGTTAAAAATTGCCAGTCTCAAAGCACTGTAGTCAGTGGCAACTAGCAGCAAGTGGGTTGACCCAGGGGTTCAACATCTTGGCAGCAACTTCAGTAATGACACTGATAAACTCAGCAAATCTGTGGATGATACTAAATTAGAGGAAGTGGATGAGAAGACAAATGGCAGGACTTCAGTCCAGAGGAACCTTGTCAAACCTGAGGACTGATCCAACAGAAATGTCGTGAAGTTCAACAGAAGAATATAGAGTCCTGCACCTGGGCGGGAATAATCCCATAATCTGGCACAACTGCAAGGGAGGATTTACAACTTGTAGTGGCTGTAAGATTGAGTATAAACTAGAAAATCCATTCTCTTTATCATTCTCAAGTGATACAAATCAGGAGGAACGTGGCCACCAGATGGAGTGGAGTTATATTCATAACTCAGGTCAGCTGAAACAGCATGTGGAAGTGTCCAGGTTTCGGCCCCTTAACCTCTCTCTACCAAAATAACACAGTACTCAGAAGAGACTGACTAAAGGGTTTTCACTTTATGACGTGATGTGAACACATTATGAACAAAATATGAAATCACTTGATTTCATATTTTCATACAAAATGTATGAAATAGACATGTCTACATGCCTATTGTTCCTGTCTCCAAATGAATCTCCTGTATTTCTTCTCCTGCATAATAAACTCTTTCAGATAACACTCATCACACCTACAGTGCACCAAAAGGTCAGTCTTAGAAGTAGCTGTAAACATATTTTGTGGTCTCCTACCTTTTTTTCACTTATGTGTTTGCTCATTGCTCAATCACTCCAGTTTTATGTGGGCTAGCAGAGCTCTGGCCATGCCAGGTGCAGGTTCGTGGTCTGGCCCTGAATGCGTCTCAGAGCTGGTCACCACAAAGCAACACCCACAGAGCCATGTCCTGTAGGAAGGATGGCCCTTTCCTGCAGGCAGGATTTTCAGACACCGGAAACCTTTGACAATTCATTTTATAGAGAGATGCCTTCTGGGGCCTTGCGAGGGATTATCTGGCAAGCCAGTCACCTCTAAGAAAGGACTTCTTGTTTACTGTGACAAGTACAATTAGTCTGCCTCCTGATCCAGGTGTGGACAAGATGTTGACAACTCCTTATCAAAAGACTCAAATGCTCTTTCTTGCTTTACAGTTCAAGCACTCTTTTACCAGGCTCAAGGCCCCAAACCATTAAATAATTATTCACCTCACTTCCTTTGTTTGCAATATCTCTGCATCAAGTAATACAGATCGTAGCATGTTTAGAGGAGTCAATGAAAAAGCAGTGAGGTTGCCTGATGCTTCTGAAGATTTTGGTACAAATATGTAGGTCAAATGGGACCTTTTATGAAGCCCTATGCACAGCAATCTAATGTCTTTTAATTTATTTTCTCACATTTACTTCCAGCTGCTCTTCTGTTTCTTCTTTATTACTGAAGATCCATGATACTAACAGTTCTCCTCTTTCAAGATGTCTACTGCTAAATACCAACAGTGGGATTTTGCTGGAAGTGAATTTGCTTTTACGAAAGTGAATGTTTTCATGTATAAAATGCATTTCATATATAAAAGATAGGGATTCAGTCTTTCCTTCATCATAAGCCCTTTTTCCCAGGAAGCAGAATAAACCTGTACATTAAAAACATAAAATGTATCTTATACAAGATCTGATCTTTTAGGAAAAGGGTGCCTTTCCTTTCCTTTCCTTTCCTTTCCTTTCCTTTCCTTTCCTTTCCTTTCCTTTCCTTTCCTTTCCTTTCCTTTCCTTTCCTTTCCTTTCCTTTCCTTTCCTTTCCTTTCCTTTCCTTTCCTTTCCTTTCCTTTCCTTTCCTTTCCTTTCCTTTCCTTTCCTTTCCTTCCCTTCCCTTCCCTTCCCTTCCCTTCCCTTCCCTTCCCTTCCCTTCCCTTCCCTTCCCTTCCCTTCCCTTCCCTTCCCTTCCCTTCCCTTCCCTTCCCTTCCCTTCCCTTCCCTTCCCTTCCCTTCCCTTCCCTTCCCTTCCCTTCCCTTCCCTTCCCTTCCCTTCCCTTCCCTTCCCTTCCCTTCCCTTCCCTTCCCTTCCCTTCCCTTCCCTTCCCTTCCCTTCCCTTCCCTTCCCTTCCCTTCCCTTCCCTTCCCTTTCCCTTTCCCTTTCCCTTTCCCTTTCCCTTTCCCTTTCCCTTTCCCTTTCTTTTCTTCTTCTTCCTTTTCTTTTTTCTTTTATGGTGATTTGTTGCATTTGCCTAATAAATCTCCATATACATGTAATATGATGAATTTGATCTATGTATACCCTTCTGTCAATGTTTTATTAGGTTAGAAAAGGACTCTGCGCTTCTACCTTTGTACATAGACTTGTTTGTAGAAGAGTGAGGCCTGCTTACAGCCTGATGGAGCAAGACCATCAGGCTTAATGGACTTTGTGATGCAGCAGCCATTTTATCTGCTCCTACTTTCTTGGGATTTTTTACATTTCTAAGGACTTACTCATTTCTAAGGATTAAGTTCTGTACTTCTTTTGCTAATTTAGAATTCACTATTCATTTTATTATAGTAAACTTGATTACAGAAAAATAATTAATCTAATAACCGTATACAGAGATTATCAGCATGGCATCAAATGCACATTCACTAAGCTTAATAGACTCAGTCTATCTGGCAGCATGGGACCAATCTCTCTACACCAAGATGTGTAAATTGTTCCGTGTCACAATATTTGTCTCACATGTCCATCTCTGCAAGCCTGGGGATAGCATACAAAATCCCCACTGATGGCTACTTACTGCGCAGCTGCAAGAATGCAGGAGAAAACTCAAAGGCCTTTAAACACCACTAAAAGGAACCCAAAACCCAGCTACAGAAATAAATAAACTGCAGAATTGAGTTTAACTCCTCATGTATATCCTCCCCCCAGGACACCGAAGACAGAATGACAGAAGACATTCAATGAGTTTTATAAATTTTAGAGGGGATAGACCTCACTGTCTTTGAGAACTGGTTGTGACCTGGGTTATGCAATTTCAGGGCTCTTTGGAAAGCCCAGCAACTTGCTGAGAACTCTGTAGCAGATGCAATCTGTAAAGGGCTGGAGTTATTGGAAGATAAGAGTAGTTTTGCCTTTTTTTTTTTTTTTTTCAATTCCTTGATTACTTTATTTGAGTATGCTTACATCTTGATTCAAGATTTTGCTTCTGTTTTCTAGGCTTGTACTGTTAGCAATTGTAGAAGTGCCCAGATTCTCAGGACTGAAATCTTTTGTTTTCAAGGGAACAAATAAACCATTTAGAAAATAACACAAAGAAAACATTTTCAAAGGGACTTCAAGACTGTTTTCAAGTGCGCTTATAATTATTATGTATGACATTTTTCACGAACACATTGCTAATTCTACTACAATAATATACAGTCGCAGGCATGCTATTCAAAACACTCCATAATGTATTCAGCAGACAGTTTGTGCTCTTCATAAGCAACAAATTATGGAAATCCTTAAAAATAAAACATAGCCCAAACTATGATATGTCCTTGAATTGAGATAGCTTTGATCTGTGAGCAAGCCCTGGATTAGAGACAAAGGCATATAATGCCACCTAGTGCTTTTGGAAAGTGACCCTCAATTTAAACAGGGATGCAAGAATCTCTGTCAAACCCATGGGATTTATCACTATGCTCTTACTACAGCTCAAAGACAAAAAGCCTCCTGCTGAGTTTAACATGCATATCATGTCACATAATTGTCATATGATTGACAGGAGAAAAACAAACAAACAAAAACAACACCAAAACCTAAACACAGTTTGAAGCATATAACTAGTAAAGCAGTAACCTCCAGATCCTCGCATCATTTGAAGGTCATATCCTGCAGGGAGAATAAAGCAACTGAGTAACCGTAAAAGATGCTATGATTCCTTCCTTGCATGCAACAAGCAAATGTACTGCTCATCAGAGAGCAACCACTTCCCTGAGGGCAATCTGCATGGCTAACCCATGCTTTCCAGGCTTTAAAGGTTGCCCTTTAATGATTTCCCTGGTACCTGACTGCTCTAGAGAGCTCGACCCATTCCTGTGCAGTTCTTTTTTCTTGCATGCTCCAGGAAAAAGTCTGATGAGGTATTGCTCATTAATAAAAAGCAACTGCTTGCTTACAGAGTTTGTTTTTTGAATATTTTTTTTTTGATAAATCGGTCTGAATCATAGCCAGAGGTAAATGAAGTAGTCAAGGCTGTATCTGGCTGAGATTATTCCCACCATATGCCACTTACTTTTTGCTTTTTGAACATCCAAACACTCGTCTTCTTTTTTTTAAGTGTCCTTAAATGACATTGTGTGTAAAAAACATGGAACCAAGTACACAGACACAACACTAAGAAGTGTGATAAATTAGTAGGGGTTTGTTCATTGTCCTTGAGAATTTAAAGAATCTACTGAGGAGATAAGGTTTCACAACTCACGGCATTGTAACATGGGGACAAAGCAAGACATCCTGTTTTGCCCCCACCTGAACACAAGCACAACGCATGATCACCGGAGGAAGAACAACGACTCCCAACAACAGACTGCGCAATCTCAGGACAGGTCTCGACAAGTCGACAGGTCTCGACAGGTCTCGACAAGTCTCGACAAGCCGGAACTTCAATGCTATAAAACAGCGACACTGGAAAGGGGAAGTTGCGTGCTGTGGTGGAGCGGAGACTCCCCAGCCGCCCAGCGCTGTTTTGCTTGTGTCTGCTTACTTGATTAATAAAATAATTTCAATAGACCAGTAAATTGTGTGGTCTAATTTATAACAATTTGGTGCCGTGACACGGATGAAGGCAAATCTGATTGAAAGACCTTCGGAGGGGGCGCCCCGCTGATTTCAGCGGCCTTCGCTAGGACTACTTTCAATCAAACCCTTCACCGACGAACCCAAAATTAGACACAAGCAAATAAAACCGGTAAACCCCAGGCAACCTTTGTGCACGAAGCCCGAACGAAGACCCACGGGGTGGGTAAGTATAGGCCGGTGTTCCGTTCGGTTGGGGTTGGGTTTCCCAGAGTGTGACAACTGAGACGTCCAATTGCGGACGAAGCGAGAGCGGACCCCTCGGTAGTGCGGTTCCCACATCCCGCGAGGGACTGGGCCACGAAAAGGGGGAGCGTGTGTGTGTGTGTGTGAGGACACTCTGGAAGATGGGACAGAAGAAGAGTAAGCCTTCTGGTCCCATGGGTGGGGTAATGTATGATGTTAGGTTACCCCGGGATTAATGATTAAAAATTGGCAGGATTCCCCTTTTAGGCGGGGAAGGAATAAAGTAAAAATGATACATTATTGTGTTGAAGTTTGGGGTGGTAAACAGATTCGAGGAGACCACCTTTACTGGCCTGTATTTGGGTCTTTTGAAGATTGGGTTTGTCAGGCCTAAATATTTATGTAAACTCAAAGGAACCCTTTAGTCTAGAAGAAAGTGAGTATGTGCACCTCTGGATAAATTCAGATACGAGGATGCATCTATATCCTCTAAAAGAAAAAGGAGGGCGGGATAAAAAGAGAAAGGACTTAGAAGTCCCAACACCACCCCCGCCCTATATTCCACTGCCCGCACCAACGGCTCCCGTCCTTAATGGACTCCCCGAATTAGCTAATCCAGGAGAATCGGAATCGGATCATGAAACACAGGGGCCGGTAACCAGAAGCAGGGCAAGAAATCAGAAATCTGCTTTAAGGGAGGGATTATATCCTCTACGAGAAATAGCGATGGGGGGACCCCAGCCAGGAATGGAATATGTGGCCATCCCCATTAATTCCGGGGATATCCGAGATTTTAAGAAAAGGACAGGAGGACGGTAAGCAAGCTTTAATGGCAACTGGCATAGTGTTTGCAGCTGCTGAGGAATAATTCTAACTGGAATAATAACTGTACATTGTATATTGTATATATAAAAGCCCGGGCATTTTTGTTAAAGTATTCTTTTATTCATATGTTAATATGTAAATATGTAAATATAAGAACTGCCATTGAGGTGTATGTCTAAGGGAACAAAATTTGCCCAGGCATATTATCGGCTCATCAGGTTTAAATGTCCTCAGTGTAATTGTCAACAGGCAGTTAATTTACAGTGGTTTGATTTTATTTGTGTATCTATATATTGTGGATTTTGGAGGGATTGGGATTGACTAGTAAAGAGCTTCTAGGAAAACAGTGGAATATTAACCACTGTAGATTACAATAGGAAATGTTCAAAGCAAAGAAACCTCGAGGAAAAGCCCCCTAGGGTGTATACTAACACATTGGAGGGATATAGTGGGGTGAGAGTGTACAGAAAGTAAAAGAACTCTTATCAAATATTGTAATCAATGGTGGCCACTTTATAAACTAGAGGATGGAGCGGAGTGGCCCCTAAATGGAACTATTAATTATAACACCATATTACAGTTAATGTTGTTTTTTGTGGAAAGAAGGAAAATGGGATGAAATATGGTATATTGATTGATATGTTGTTTCAGTATCTTGGAGGGAAAAGGTATGGAATTAAGTTGGACTCTGACTGAGCCTTTGGTGTTGGTATTAGAAAAGTACGGGCTTGAGAAAGATAAAGGAAGTGTTAAAAGGGTTGCTGAAGGTGTTAAAGGTGTGGCATGTAGTATTTAACAGAGCTGTTTGAAATTGAATGAGCAGGGAAAGGTGATGTAGGCATTATCTAAGTAACAGTCTAGAAGTTTTGGTATATTTGCATATTTGCTGTGATGTTTGTTCAGTTTCCCAAGCATCGGGGAGGGGGGGAACAGCCTGCTCCACCAGGGGCCTCTCCAGCAGCCGCAGGGGGGCTTCAGCTCCAGCGCCTGGAGCGCCTCCTCCCCCTCCTTCTGCACTGACTTTGGTGTCTGCGGGGGGGGTTTCTCGCTCTCCCAACTGCTGTTGAGCAGCAGGGTTTTGTTCGTTTGTTTGTCTGTTTGTTTTCGTGGATGTGCTCTCACAGAGGCACGGACTGTGTTGCTATGGCTTGGCTCTGGGCAGCAGTGGGCCCCTTTGGGGCCAGATGAAATTGTCCCTTACCTACCACGGGGAGGTTTCTGGGTTTTTCTCACGGGGGCTGCCACTGCAGTTTCCCACTCCCACCCCCCCCACCCCCCCCCGAACCTTGCCAGCAAACCCAATACACTGGGGCAGCTAAGTCATTACTGACTTGTAAAGCTTCAGGGATTAAATTAACTAATGAAACCCTAAATGTGATGGGGGTAGAAGGTACTGGGATAACAGTGCCACTTTTGGGGAATACTAAGCTGAGACCAGGGGATAAAATGATCACTGGGCAATTATTGTATGTATCCAAGGCGGAAACTAACTTGTTGGGAAGGGATTTGATGATTAAATTGGGCATTCAACTAGTAAATTGTTAGACTGGAATAACAGTGTTATTAATGGAGTGCTCTCAGGCCCTGAGAGCAAACGTATATTCACCTCTGACTGGAAAGACTCTGAAATGGGGGTGGAAGCAACAATATAGGTGGACAATTTTACCTCAGGGGTTTACAGGGCCACCTATCTATTTGGGTAAATTCTAAAAAAGGTTTTGGAGCAATTACAACCTCCCAAGGAGGTATTAATGTTACAAATATGTGGATCATTTTAAGGAGAATCGATACTCCCCAATGGGAGAGAAATGCTGAATAAAGTGATAATGAGGCAAATATTAACTGTTTTACATCAGAAGAGTCATTGGGAGGTGCAAGCAATGTGTGATGTTGTTCTAAGAAAGCATGTCTGTGTAGAAATATATACTTTAGGGAAGCACACATGCAGAGGATGTACTATATGTCAAAAGGTAAATAAAAAAGGTCTTCTGTAACCTATCTAGAGGGGGACGGGAGCCAGGGCTTTGACCTTTCCAAAGTATACAGGTAGACTTTACTGAGTTACTTGTTTGTCCTAATTGACCATGTGACTGAATGAGTGTAAAGCTTTACTGCAAGGATTAAAGCAGGCCTTAGAGATTGAGTGGGATTTTCACAGCCCCTGGCACCCCTCCTCTTCTGGAAAGGTAGAGCGAATGAATGGTGAAATTAAGAAACAACTAACAAAACTTATGCTGGAAATTAAGGCTTCTTGGGTAAAATGCTTACCCCTTGCACTGTTAAACATATGGATGCAGCCCAGAACTGATGTAGGAATTTCTCCTTTTGAAATGCTATATGGTATGCCCTATGACTTGGAATTGCCACTTGATCACCCTCAATTCTAATGAAGACTTTGAAAGAGACTCTTTTTAACACCACAATGGGGAAGGCCCCTATGTTGTTTTGCTTACTACAGAAACAGCCCTTTGGACTGCGGAGAAAGGATGGACACATGCCAGCCGTGTTAAAGGACCCATCTGTGACGAGAAGTGGGAGATCGCTCCAGGAAACAAAGACCTGGAGCTCACATTGCGACAAACTCGATAGGTACCGTGGGTTAAGGTAGAGGCTCTCCCCTGAAGAACACTACTGCTGCCGAGAAGAACTAAAACCTCGTAGTTGGCTGCAACCCAACTGACGAGTGAGGCAGAGGAGTGAATAAGTGGGGAAAGAAATGGGCCTCAGCCATTCCTATCGGTATTTGGGGGTTCTCGCACTGATTTCATCCTGCATAGCGACTCAACACCACTCCCACCAACCTTTTAAATGGACTTTAAGTTGATTCGAAGATCAACAGGTTATTGCAACCCAGATAACATCGGGGGGGGGCCAAGCTTTACTTCTACACTATGTCAGCTGATCTCGAGGCCCCGATGCTGGGAATATATGGGATTTTATTTCTGCCCAAGTTCTAACCCGGGAAAGGGGTACTGTAAATGCCTGAACGTGTATTACTGTGCATACCGGGGGTGTGAAACCATTGCTACAGACTGGACACTTGGGGCTGGTCGGGATAAATTCTTACAAGTGGGATATGGGCTGCAAAGTTGTAACCGACAATTGGATCCCCGTTACAGGTGGTGAGGCCATGGTATAGGGTATACAGGAACCTTCCACGGAAATAAAGAAATTTGCAAGGTTCTATATATAAATATAACAAACTCGGACGATACTAGCTGGGTACTAGGAAAAATGTCAGATTTTACGAACACGGAACAGATAGGGGAGGACTCATCCTAATAAAGAAGGGAAAACCCGAGACTTCCAAGGTAGTCGGGCCTAATAAAGAGTTACTAGGGGAAGGTTTGGTTGTCCAGACTGTAAATATACCTGGGACTGCCCAACCTACTACAGTGTTTTCTAATAAGTTGACAGAGTTATCCTTTCCCACACTGCTTCCAAGCATTGTGAAAAAAAGAAAGGGGTTGTACCCAAGGAGATAACCGAAGGGTACTGGCTATGTGTAAGTGTTAAGCCCCCATATTCAAACTCTTCCAAGTGCAATTGGAGTCAGGAAATCGGGATAACTTTGACCCAAGTTACGGGAAAAGGTAGATGTATCGGCACAGTTCCAAGAGATAAAAATGATCTGTGCCATGCCACTGAAAAAAAAAAATAAATAAATAAAAATAAGAATGGACCAAACACATAAATGGTTAATTCCTGCAAATAACACTAGGTGGGTATGTTCATTGTTGGGAGTCACTCCTTGCCTATCTTTAAAATTGTTTAACACATCTCATGATTTTTGTGTACAGGTGGTCATTATACCAAGGATTCTATACCACACTGAAGAGTATATGTATACCCATCACACAGTGGCTGAATACCATCTGGTAAAGATCATACTGGGGTGGTAAGGGATACAATGACTAAATTGCGGGAAGGATTAGAAAAACGCAAAAGGGAAAATGAGGCTCATCAGAATTGGTATGAATCCTGGTTTAATTACTCACCTTGGCTTACTACCCTGCTATCAACCATAGCAGGGCCCCCTTGTTGTTACTTATATTAACACTGACTTTTGGACCATGTATATTCAATCAAGTAATCGCAATTGTGAAAAGTCGATTAGAAGCTGCTCATCTTATGCTTGTGCGTGCTAAGTATGAATCTCTTGAGCAGGAGGAGGACAACGCAGAAACTTTGATGCTCAGTAAGCAGATATTGCAAAAATTCAATGAACAAAATATGTTTGAAAAAGAAAAAGGAGGGATTGTGATAAATTAGTAGGGGTTTGTTCATTGTCCTTGAGAATTTAAAGAATCTACTGAGGAGATAAGGTTTCACAACTCACGGCATTGTAACATGGGGACAAAGCAAGACATCCTGTTTTGCCCCCACCTGAACACAAGCACAACGCATGATCACCGGAGGAAGAACAACGACTCCCAACAACAGACTGCGCAATCTCAGGACAGGTCTCGACAAGTCGACAGGTCTCGACAGGTCTCGACAAGTCTCGACAAGCCGGAACTTCAATGCTATAAAACAGCGACACTAGAAAGGGGAAGTTGCGTGCTGTGGTGGAGCGGAGACTCCCCAGCCGCCCAGCGCTGTTTTGCTTGTGTCTGCTTACTTGATTAATAAAATAATTTCAATAGACCAGTAAATTGTGTGGTCTAATTTATAACAAGAAGGATGAAAACTGAAGCCTGACTGAGAATCTATGCTTCAGGCTGCCTCTCCTATGGGATCTGAACCACCACACGGAATTAAAATAAGTCTCCCTACCTCAGTGAACATCATGTTGGATTTCAGCCTCCAGTTTGTTACACCATGTACTCCCAACAGAAGCTGAAGTCAGATGTGTCAGGATCTTCTGTAACTTTGGTCGGAAGTGTAGCGCCACATCTTCCTAAGCCGGGCACGTCCTTTGATTCTGCTGCTTGTATTGCTGCTGAGGTAGATTAGGGTGACTACTTACCTTTCCCTTTGAGTCTCTTAAAGCATGTCAAAAAGATGGATCAGTACTACTGCTTAATTTACTACCAATCCCACTATCCTTAGTTGTAGTCCAAGTCAAGCAGCAACATTTTTTGATATTTACATTACGAATTTGCATTCATTTATTTGATTCAGTCCCTGAGTACTTGAAGAGTTGTGGCACAAAAGCAGAAATCATAGGTAATGGCTAGATGCCTGAAATAAACTTGGTCCACAATTCACTTGAGATTCTTCCATACATCATACCAATTAATTTTTTGTTACTGTTTTACATGGATGAAGGAGCTCAGAATGCAGAATAAAGAAGGAACAGGGAGAAGGAAATAATCAGGTATATTATCAGAGCATGATACATGTGTATACTTGAAATCAGCAAAAGTATGATGCATATGAAGAAGGGAATATAAATGCTATGAAAAAAAGAAAGCAATATCCACGTGCAAGCCAAAAAAAAACCAAAAAACTAGTTTATTGTTCCATGTGTGTACAGTGAATTTGATTTAAAACTCTCAAAAGCCACAATAAGGATTCTTACCTACCACAATCATCTACAGCTCAGACCTCATGTCTCTATCTCTATACACATAAAAATATATGATGATGTGGCCAAATATCTTTCTGTCTCTATGCATATATGTAAACAATTATACATGTATGCTTGTATCTGTACAGTTTCATTGGAAGGCACATGGATTAAATGCAGTCTTTTGAACAATGAATGATAACAAGACAATTTCTGGCTGAGTAGCCCAATGCATAGATACATGTGTTCAAGGGTAAGTCTGCCAAAGTACAAAAAAGACGTGCTTAAATGCCATGACGACCAGTTAGCACAGGAATCAACAGCAGCTGGAGTCTAATCCTGCACCATTTCCATCCCAGACAGCTTCACCAGTGACTGAGTGCAGGATTAAGCCTGCCCAGTGCCCAGGAGAATAGCTTTCTTAATGCTCTTAGTGGTGAAAAGGGGATGTTGATAACTGTGAATTCCCCACTCCACTGCCACAAACTGTTTTAATTCCTGCCCCTGCAAATGATACCATATTTACCCACTTCTCACTGTACAGACTGGACTCTCCATGAGTTTGCCCACCTGTTTGTGTACTGAGTTACCTCAGTAGTTTCCTCCAAATACCTCTAGGATTTGCTTGCTGGCCTGAAGAAGGCAGCTCACCACTTTCAGTCCTCCTTTCTGCTTCCCACACTGTTACTGTCAAACATTTTACAGCTGAAGATGTGCTTCTGAATCCTGTAGCTGCTCCTCAAAGTAGAGAAGCTGATCCACCTCAAAGCAATCACTTGCTCTGGAAACCATTTTCTCCAGGTATCTCCTGATTTCCTCCTCACTGGCCTTCTGCTGTCTTGCTTGCTTCAGATAGGTGTACACTTTCTCAAACACCTCTGCTCCCAGCTTCTGGATGGCAGATCTAAGAATACATATTACAAAAAGGTCAAGTCAAAGTTATCTCACATTATATATTAATACAAGCAATTGCTAGAACTTTTTTTTTTCTATGTTGTGGCTACTTTTGATTAAAATCATTAAAGAATACACCTTATTTGTGTGACAGTACAAGAAATTTAAATTTCCTGTGCAATTTCTCTATGGCTGTGTTATAGAAATAGCCCAGGAGTAAAAACCTGGACATAGTAAGTCCTGGGACATGCAGACATCATTGCTGCTAAAAAACAAAATCATTTTCACACCAAATCTGACATGCTGCTTTAACCATAGCAAGTCCAGTACACGCCCATATATTATTGCCTCTGTATTTCATCAAAAACAAGAGAAGCAACCTTATACAGCCATAAACCAGCAGACTTTCATGCGAACAAACACATTTCAGAATTCATTGCTTTATTTTAGCTTCTATCTAATAACAAGGAACCTGTTGTACCAGATCAGCATGAGCTTACTGACATTTCTGTCTTTTCCTACAGCACTATCCTTTTATCAGTAGACAGGTCTGTAATTCAGTGACAAAGAGTACACTCACAGGAACTTAATGTTGATTTATAAAGATTCAACTGAGAACTGCAAGACAATGAACAGAACTTGTTTTTCTAAAGGCAAACATCTTTAAATTCGTATGTCAGAAGCCCTGACTAATGTAAAACATTCCAATCAGTGCTGGGTTCATAATATTTTGATGAAAATATTGGAGTAATTTTCCTTCAGCATATCAGAAAGTCTCTTCACATACGTCTGCCACAGCAACTGTGTTCACTTCCCTGTTTAAACAAACCGGCTTTGTCACAAGCACACCAAGCCAGTTTTCCTCCAGTTTCCTGCTGGATCTCAATGGTGCCAATCTATACAATGTCCACGGCAGGACTGGGATCCTGAATGGCATCAAGCAAGAGGGTTTCCTGGCAAACGTGCTGTGCAGTGCTATGCAGACCTGATAGTGCTTATCTGGAAGAATTTATAGAATATAGCGGGTGAGAGAATTTTGGGGTGAAGGGATTTCAAAAACAGCTCCTTGAGTGTGATTTATCCAAGAAATTCAAGGGTGTGAGCCAATTACTGGATGCAATGGCACCGCAATGCAGTGTAATGCTGACACACAAACGGCATGGCTGGCTGTGCAGCCTCATCCCTGATTTTTTCTTTTACTGATTTTTTGTGTTAGGGCAGCTGAGATTTGTTTTTCTTTTAGTGTCGAACTTGCATGTTCCAGAGGTAATGATGCCCTTCACTTAGTCAGGAAGTGAGTTGGGCTAACTGGGATCTCCTTACGTAGACATCAGCAATTTGTATTGAAAAATATCTTGTTTTGGTTAGGCAAACTCCTGGTAGGCAGCCTTTCCTCCCACCAGCATTTTGCTAGAGTTTCAAGAGCATTTGGGTGGTGCAATCATTTCTTTTTCAGGAAATCTATTGTGGCACGGAGACCTCTTCAATAAAGCTTCTTAGCGTAGCTAACAATGTTTCTCTGAAAAATGACTCTTACCTACAAAAAAATAAAAAACCAAACAACTGACGATATCTGTGATTCTAATGCTGTAGTGTATTTTTCAAGGATTAAACATACTGTGTGTCTAGCATGTGAAAGCATTTGATGCCTTAGCACTTTGCTTCGTGGAAATTCTTTTAGACAAAAAGGAAGTACTAGGAAATTCGCTGTATAGTTTTATAACATTTCAGCCTGAGTATCTGTGCTTTTGTTCCCCTTTCACTGACTTTCTGTTACATGCTGTTTTCTATAAATTTAGACTATGGTGAACTGGGAGGATGGACCCCAGAGTTGTCCCAGGATGGGAACTGTCACATTCATCATCACAGCAGCGAGCTACCTAATATTTATAAGGGATTAGCAAGGTTCCTGAAAAATCCTAACATTAAGAACAGTAGGGCCTGCAGCTGATAAAAATGGACAATATACCCAATACATTTTCTTGCCTGAAAGAGAGCCTTGACGACTGCTCTGATCGCACAAGGAGGAAGCACTTCTCCTCACATCCCACCCACTGTCACTGTTTTGCAGCTTGGTCATACGCAGCCGTGGTTCACCTTTTGTCCATACACTACATATACGTCCTGCTGACTCCTGACAGGTCGGGAACTGGCAGCAGAGGCAGCTGAGACCCAGTGTGAGAAGCCATGGGGCCAGGCTGGGTTCTCTTCAAGTCCAAAGGTGACTCAGTCCTGCTTCCCATAACTAGAAACAGATTTTTTTATTATTATTTTTTTCTTCAAATACTGCCTTCTAGGGGAAAACACAAACTGCTGAAAGTGATCAATTGCCAGAATCTGGCAACCTAATGATTAGCTTAGTACAGAAGTCTAAATAGGGATTTGTTTGTCAAATAATGTACACTTCTTCACCAAACCTGAACATAAATATTATATTTCTCTTCAATGGTTAAAAATCAATACCTGAGAAGCTACCTTGAAACAACTACTGCTTCATTAGTGCCTTTACTGACCCCCCTCCATCCCTCCTAAACAAATATATTTTTTGTCAGTCCTTTCTATTTAAAAATGAAAAGTTAACCAAAGAAATAGTCCCGAGGTATGTGTTTGCTTAATAAATGTGACCTGAAGATGGGAATCTTTTCAGTTTAGCTTGGCAGAACATGCAAATCAGCTAATCTGTATAATTGCTAGTACAATAAAATTAGGGAAAAAGTATTCATAGGTTGAAAATTAAGGGGTAGGTAACAAAAATTATAACCTCCTATTACAAAAGAACACATCAGACTCTATTTGGGCTTGAAAGCTGCATTAATGTGAGTCTGCTACCACATAATACATTTTCTGTGATGGGGACAGAAAAGCAGCAGCTAAGACAGTAAATTTTAAAGAGACATTACTGACTGAATCTTTTAGTATACCAATGGGGGATGAAGGGGTAAGTGACTTCCTAGAAAGCAAGGATTGCCCATTACCGCTCCGATTCTGTGCTAGTGGTTATTTTCCGATTCATGATAAGACCTACAGAGGCATAATTATGCATTTTTCACTATCCTTCTGTTCATAGTTCCTATTTCACAGGAGGTGTGGAACACCTGTATTTACAGCTCTGAAATAACTAAAAGCCTCACTTCTGAATGCACTGTGAGAACCAGTACAGAGATCCCACTTACATTCCCACGTTTTCTGATTATCTGGTATTTACTCTCGTTATAGCTCACACACCTACAAACTCACTATTTTCTCCCAGAAATGAGCCATGATCCCTTTCTCAGTGCAGATACACAAGCTAAGGGGATACTCGACATCTGAGGTTGCATTACTCAGACAAGTTTTGTTGGCCAGAATCCCACCCTACGCTGTCCTAAATTGCTTTTCACTATGCTGAAATCAAAGCAGTTATGTCAGCTTCTACCATCCAAGGAGCTAGTCCAGGATGATAAACAGTAATGTGCTTAAATGAGGTATCTCAGATCCTCCTCGTGCAAACGAGCTCATGAGCAACTTCTGTGTTGCTTCACCGAGTTACAAAGACATACATATACCAAGGGATTCTTTGCTGGCATTTGAGCCCTGCAGTTCCTAACTTTTAGGCACCTCCTTCATGCAATAGCATTCACAGCTCTGTGGCTGAACCCTAAGCTCCCTGTACGACGCAGACACCGCAGAAAGGCATCAATGCAAAACATCAGCCCACCACAACTGAGGAAAGGGAAATCTCTAATCTGATGTCTGTCTGGCTTTAGTAAAGTTTGGAAGCACTTCTTACCCTACAGAACTTGCAACATGATCACATAGGTACTCACTTGTTCTTTATCCCAGGTTAGAGCTAATCACCATGGGCACTGGGGAAAGAAGGACTCTCCTTCATCCTCATTTTGAATTGTATAAAAGTAGATGTATTGTGCCAGAAAAGAATGAGGAAGGATAAGTGTAGATAGATTGAGGACCAAGGACAACCAACACTGGAGGTGTGTGCAAATGTTGTTATCTGCATGAAACAGTCCCTGGATAAAACACTGCCAGCACTCCTTGGAGTCTTTCAATCTTTGGGATTGAAATCCAGGTTACCATGTGTGAGTGCCCTGTGTGCCTACCTTCTCGCTGCAAATGGCAAGAAATTCAACAGTGAGCCCAACGTCCCCCACTCCTCCTGGCTGCAGAGGGCAGCCCCAATGCTCCAGGCAGAGGTGGAACAAGGCTGGGGACTTCCATAGCCTGGAGGCACGCTCTGACCACCTGCCTACTGGCTGGATAGCAGATATTGCCAGACTCCACACTGTCATCCTTGGAAGCTGTGCTTTGGAATAAAAAGCCTCATGCTGTCAGCTTCTGTTCAGCACAAAATCTAGAGAAAATTAACTAGAACAAGCCTCAAAGGCCACAGAGGCAGACAGATACCTGATTTGTGGCTAATGATATGGTTTTGGCATGAGATTAGCAGTTGGTTCTATCAAGGATAAGGTGCTTCGGAGCATGTGGGAAGCAGTATCAATATCAGCTAAATCATAGGTACTTAGTGCTTTGACTCACTGCCAGTGTTAGAGGGGAGCTAAATAGGAGCCTTCAGAACTGCAATTTTATACTCAGGGTGTCTAACTGTGCCGAAAAATGTGCCAAGTCATTTAGTAGATCTGGGCTCAAACGAATTTATCAGGATATCTGGTGATTTCCTACACATCAGTGCAAAATTACTAAAATTTGACAATATAATAATGTTGTGTTCTCAACTGGCTGATGAAGTTGTAAATCTTTCCCTGGGTGAACAAAGAATTTTCTATTATCCCGCGGGCCTTTATTTTGACTCTACTGCTACTAGCTATGTATTAATGTTTCTTTTCTGGTCTAGAGATCAATTACAATACACCTACCTTTATGCAGCACCAACAAAAGCCACAAAACAAGATTAATGCTTCAGTTTGCACTCTTCCATGCGCGTTAGCAGCTGGGTTAATATCTCTCAACAGCTTGTCATTGCCTGCCTTAAAGGATAACTATGACACAAATCAGCAGCTAAGGGGGTTTTCAGCTTCTCACTTGAGAATGTCATTCAGCATGATAGCAACTATCATTTAAAACCATTCTGCTCTCCCTCCTCCATCCCCAGAGGGAAGGAGCACTCTTCACAGAGCATTTTCACCGGTGCTTCAGGGAGTGGTGGTGTGGGTTATTCCTGGGAATATGAAGGCTCGGCAGTTGCTGAGCCACCACATTCTGCACGAGACACAACTGAGCACACCACAGTGATACCATGGAAGTCCCCCTGGATCAGACATCAGCGATAACACATCATCTCTGCCATAGCAGACATCTAATATGCAGCTCCTAAGTCAATCACAGTAAAATTATTTGTTTATAAATCCTCACAGCTACCTCAATATCAACCTTAAAAAAATAAGCTTTCTGGACAAGGAGCATCTGTCCAAGTGGGCATTTATTTATCCTTTCACACATGTTGTTTGCATCCTATACTGACAAGCATATTGTAAAGTAGGAGGCAAATCTATTGTGATTAGGGATCATGGGGCATAAAAGCCTGTGCAGAGATCTTTGAAATAATAATTTCAGCAGACTTCACTAAATTCTCCCTAAGTCAAATGTACTCTCATGGAGTCCAGCAGTGTTATTTAGGATTCCCATCAATACATCCAATTCTGATTTGTCCCTGAACATGCTTTCTAAACATTCATTTATCAACCTTATATTTCTATTTACAACAATGCAATCTTGCCACTTTGCAGCTAAACATTAGCAACATGAACCTTGGTGAAAATGATTGTTATATTTATCTCCTGAAATAACTTTCTGAAAAACAATCCGGAAATTACATATCTTTGATCTCATACAAAATACTGTTTTCTAACTGTACTAGAAAATCTTAAGAGTACCTGCTACAGCATCTCATGGTTCAGTAAATAGGTTTAACTCAATTACAACACAAAAGGTCCTTGTTCTCTCAAGTTACCTTCCTTTCATTCAGGATATTGACATTACTGACTGAATCACTACAACCTTTCTGGAACTTGAAAGAAGCTGCCCTGGGCTCAAAACTTCATTTGCAGCAAAGCTTGTTGGTTGCTCTGAAAAGACCCCTGGAGACCTGCAAAGAGAGGTGCACTATAAGCTCCATGATTTATTTTGTAGGAATTTACTTCTAAAGGTAGGGCACTTTCTAGTTCTAGCTGACAGATGTTTGGTCTTGGGAATGTGACATATATAGCAAAGTCTAAGAAAAGTGCGTATTAGAATAATAACAATAAAAAAGGTCAGAATTATTATATAAAAAGGTAGTAAAATAAAATCTGAATTATTAAGATTAGCCCCTACCTTCCACCTTCAAGCCTCAATGGACTTTGACTTTCATCGTATTACTGCGGAATGAAAATTTCTTCACTTGAAGACACAACGATAATTTTCATAATTCATCCTTAATTACTTCATAATTCCTGAATTAAAGCATCTTAATTTGATTGCAAACAAAACTCTCTGATGTCCTACTTCAAAGACTTGCAAAATCTAAAGCATATTTAGGACATGTTTTCCCATGAGATAAGAAGAATCTTATTATTTAAAGCTGTAGACACAGCTGAAGAAATATCAACAATAATATTCTCCATGCATTTCATTTTCTGAGATAAATGAATTTGTAAAATAGTAATTGAAGTTGACACCAGCTCTTGGAAGAACTGTGAATTAGAATTTAGAGCTGTTAGTTGAATACTAACTACTGAAATCAGAATAAAGTTTATGAGAAGGGGAAATTGCTTTTTGCTTTGTACTTCATGCACAATACCTAAGCCAAAACCCACAAGAAACTTACCCCATTAATTAATTTACACTGAGCATTTAAATCTTCATTGAATGTGAATGACTGAAAAAGTGGAATACTATCATAGGCCAATCACTTAGGGATAAAACCTTTATTCTGGGACAAACTGGTGGAAATTATAAGCCAAATCCTCACTGATCTAAAATAGACTTCATGACTCAGTGGGAGATAGGAGGAATTTCAGCAGAGTATTTCTCTCCCTCTGGAGCTGTGTGCCTAACCAATTTCCCACAGGAAAAAACAACAACAACAGCAACAAAACAACATACAACAACACATGGTGTCTTACATTTCTCTGAAAAAAGGCTTTGATTTTTCAGTGAAACAAGAAGCAGAAAAAAAGTAAATTTCATGATAAATAAAGAAGTACTCTGTGAGCCTATTCAAACTGTTTCAGCATTTCCCATTTTCCGTGCCAATCCTGTTCTCAGTGGGTAAATATACAAAATTATCTTAAACGATATCCTGTTTTTCACCAGCATCACAACATCCAGAGTCTCTGGCAGAACCACACAAGTCAATGAGTACTTCATACTAGAGAGAAAAAAGAAGAATTTACAATAATGGACAATAGACCTACAATTTTCAGAAAGGCCTAGGAAGGTTTATGTATTCAACTTCCTCTAGATCTCTATCAGGACAAGACAAGCTCTGTAAAGCTATTGAGATATTTAAAGAGGCAGATAGAGGTTTAGTCCCTTTTTTTCCCCTCACAAATAATAAATATATGGCACCTAAACACTTTTCAAAACAGCACCCTGGTTATTTCTCTATCTCAAATCTCTTGGAAAATCAAATATTACTGCATCTAACTGCCTGGAAATATGTCTTGTAAAAGACTAATGAAGATTTCTATTAACACTTACAGAAACACAGGAAGCATAATGTAGTATCTAAATAAGTTGTTTCACCTAGAAGACTCACAGAGACAAAACCCAAACTTGCTCTGAAACATTACCGAACCAGAGTAACTACCTCTTCTCTTCAGGATCAAAATCATACTTCTGCAGAAAAAAAAAGTTAATGTAGATACAAGTGTTACCTTACAACTAAGAGCTAGGTTAGGTGTTGCCTCAGTATCCTCTATTTTTGTCACAACTTTTGTCTGTGTCTGGTTAATGATTACACTGCAAATGGTTTGGTATCTCTACACCCTGAAGGCCCACAGCTCAGGAAAACAAGCCACTCAGCAGGGAGCTTTACTGAAGAAGACGGATCTGTGAAAAAGCCACCCCTGTGGCTGCTTTACCCTCAGAAGTGGCGGTTGCTTCCTTTGGAGCCATGAGAAATGTGGTGTTTTGGGTCTGCTAACCTCTCTTTCACACAGGATTGTTTGCACATTGCCCCGCTCTCTGCTATTTTACCCTGTGAGCTATTTTTTGTTATACCAGTTCTGCATTGCTCACCTCCTTCAACATGGGAATATGAGATTTATACCTTAACGACTCACAGATGTGTAAGAAAGAAATTACTGTATGATGACTGAGGAAAAAAATGGTTAAGGAAAGAAGGAAATGGACTGATTTTTCTTCCAAATAATTACACTACTGCAGTTGCAAGCAGATGAGGACAAAAACAATACAGGAAACAGTAAACATCAGCAGTCCTAGCAAAGGTTTGCTGAAAGCCCTTTGTGTATTCACTACCTGTATTCACTACCTGTATTACTTCCTCTGTGAACCTTCCAAGGTCACTGTGCTGCATCTAGCAAACACTGCCAAGATTCTGCAAGTGTTTCTATATTGAAAACAGACTACATAATTAATGTCACGTGAGCTCATTCTCACATTTGGAAACTATTGACGAAATCAAGGCACTAGAAAACAGAACAGCTCAATCCATGTATTAAAAATGCACAGCATGAGGAACTAGGGAAATCATGCTTTTTGTGCAAAACAAAAAGATGTATTAGTATAATTGTAATGTTTTGAGTGTTTGGGGATACTTGACATTTTAAAATGAATGAGTCTATACTTATAATTATGTGTTTTATAACTTGAATACAATTTTCAGACTGGATGAAAACTCTCTACTGCTAAAGCAATTATGACATTACTCTCCACTTAAAAAAAAAAAAAAAATCCTTAGAAATTTAGGATAACAGAAAGGCTTATGGATCTATGAAATGCAGCTCAGTAAAGAAGCTGAAAAAGTCTGGTTCCAAGTAAAAAAAAAAAAGTCTGTATCCAAGTAAATTCACAAAATCTTATACTTAATTTCAAGGGTTGGGCCTGAGGCTTAATATTGGGCAAACAGAGCACCAGGATGAGCATCCCAATACAATACATTACAGTTTAATTGTACCCTTTTGTATATCAGCTAATAGATCCACTACTAAGTTCATTCTCTTTATGTATTCAAAGTGAATCACAGCAAATGCAAAGCTGCTAAGAACAGCTAAAGAGATGGCATTGGCAGCTGGCATGTTCTTCCCATCCCCAGTTGCAGGATGGGAAGGAATAAGAATAATCTATGAAAGAATAATCTATGGCTTTCAAGAAGTGAAAGTACCAGCAAAAGCACAGTGAATGGTCACCCGCCCTAACTTTATACACTTACCTTAGTTGGCTACCACCATAGGCACCAGCATGACAGAAATGAAATTTATCTTCCAAGGAAATTCAGAATAGGAGCTTACAACATATGTCTTGAACTATCCTGTGTCTTTCTACACAGAGAGCCCAGAGAAGTTTGCAGGCTCCCCGGAAAGGTTTTTAAAACTGGGCACTGTGAATATCCTCCTTTGTGGCTACTCTGTTCAATGCCTGATTAAGCCAGGCAGTTGAATATTTGCATAACTTTAAGCATCTGTTGTCTTTCTGAAGACAAAGGACTACCTGTGTTTAATAGTATTTATATGCTGAATTACTTTGCTAAACTGGGACTTCAATCTTTGGCACCTTTACTAGGACAACAAGAGCAACTAAACATAACATTTGTGGCCAGTTTTATGACATATAGCAAATAGGGCTACAAAATGGTGAAGGGTCTAGAGGGGAAGATGTGTGAGGAGTGGCTAAAGTCACTTAGTTTGTTCAGCCCAGAGAAGACAAGAATGAGTGGTGGCCTCATGGTGGCCTGCAGCTCATGAGTGGAGTGGAGGAGAAGGCACTGAGCTCTTCTCTCTGGTGACAGGCTGGATGTTAGGAAAAGGTTCTTAACCCAAAAGGTGATTGGGCCCTGGAACAGGCTTCCCAGGGAAGTGGTCATGGTACCGAGTCTGCTGGAGTTCAAGAAGCATTTGGACAACACTCTCAGATATATGGTCTGATTTTTGGGTGGTCCTGTGTGGCCCCAGGATTTGGACTTGATGATCCTGGTGAGTCCCTTCAAAGCTGGGATATTCTGTGATTCTATAATTCTAAATAACCTAGTATTGATTTAATGTACACTACATGGCTGAAGGTTTTGTACTGGAGACAACTTCAGAGAAGCCAACACACATCCTATTCTACAGACTGGGTAAAAATTCCAAGACCATTTACATTAGTGACCTGCAACTTCAAAATGTAATCCCGCTTTCCAAAATCATCAGGCTGGAGAGATACATACACAATATCTCCAAAAGCAAACAAAAATAATGGTAAAAACACACTGTTCTTGCCAAATACTTGTCAGTAGCATCTGTTCAGTTCCTACATTGCTCATAGCTGGCAGGGCTGCACATTACAATCTATATAATCAGTACATCCCCATCTAACAAATTATGGATCACTTGCAATTTTCACTTAGCTCAGATGCACTGGAGAACTAGCACAACTTTCCATCTTTTCCTTCCAACAGATACCGCTAGGATGAAACGTTCTTGAGAATAATAAGAGGTCCTAAACCTGAACAGCCACTAAAATTGAAGGCAAACAATTATAATATTCTGCATGTGGGATGAGTGCTCTTGACTGTTTTAAAGACAATATCATTTCCAAATTAACAGTACAGAACTTATGTCTCATTACAGTGCAGAATTTCTGTCCCATTACAGCACAGAAACACACATTCAACCTGCAGGTGTGAAATCTGAGGCTTGCTAATTATTTTGCCATTGCTCTCTGTGTGATTCTGTGTGTATTAGAAAAGGAGAAGCCACTAGTAATGAACTATTTCTAGAGAAAATTGGATCTAATCAAATATTTTTATTTATTTCCTGTATGGAAGCTAGGCAAGGTCTAAATGAACATGATGGGTTTTCCAAGATTTACAAAATTTCACTTCTCTCCAGACCTACCACTCTAATCTTGAAGATGTGATTTGATGCAACTGGATACCAGGCATCACATTGGTCTAGATGTGAGGACAAAATGCTATGAGCATGCAGACTGAATAAGAACCAGGAGAGTATCCCAGAGGAGTCCTGGAGATTAGGACCCTATCATGCCCTAAATGCTTAAGAGATGGAGACTGGTCTTTGAAAATGAAGTGTGAGAAAATCTGTGGCAAGGACGATGAATATGATACTAATATGTTGTCTTAGCCCACAGAAAGCAAAAAGCTACTATTATGCTGTAAGCTGTCTTGGGATCACCACACAGAAATTACTACCAGAAAATGGAGTGTTGAACAGAGTAGCTGAAGTGTGTATAAGAGGAAATCTCATGCTCAAAAACATGGATCAATATCCTCCAGAATAATATCCTCTACCTGGCTGCAAAAATCAGTCATAGCTCAGCCAATGACAATACCAAATTTGTCTCTTGCCTGCAGGAAAACATCTTAGTACTCATGCATATTTACATCATGATTCCTTCAACATGACAGTCAATAGCAATCAAGGTCTCTGTGATTTTTTAATTTTGGTCTAAAACCCCAATTAACTTTTCTATATTTGCTGCATTTTGCTTCACCTAAACGTATCTTCAGTGATGTCAATAACTAAAACAGTTTCAGTAGGCTAAGAGTTGGTCCTGATGAAGGGCCACCCAACATTTAATAAAACACTAAATCTAATAGTTTCTTTACAGCAATACTGCAAAAATATGTGGAAATAAACATATACAAAGTCTTCTATGCTTTAGGCATTTTAGGACTACTTATCTTACAGAATATCCACTGCCTATTCAATCACTTCAGGATGACCTTTCTTTCTGAATTTTTAAGATGAATGATACATTTGATGCCAATGTCACAAGCAAAAGAAGGATATATGCATACAGCTCATGAGCCTAAGCCAATAGTGTTATAAGCATTCACAGGAATAGAATAAAAATATCACTAAATGCCTTTCCTCTATGACTTCTGAAAGACAACTTTACTTACACTCAGTGGGTGATGATGAAGCCTTTTGCCTGATCATGGTATGCAGCTGTGTATAAGACTTCAGGGACTGACTAAGAGGTGCTTACTGCTGTGCTAAAGGATTTTAATTTACTTAAAAATTGGGGCATAAAAGACTTTTCCTTTTACTGGCATGCATTTTATTGAATTCTAAATTGCATATTAAAGTTCACTGCTATTAAAATGACTCATTGTATGTATTCATGGATACCTCCACAAAGGAGCACAAAGTATGCTGTACTAACATTTTTTTTCCTGCATTTTCTACATTTTTATTTCTTTTCATATTTTCAGGACAGAGAGGACAAGACATAAATTTTATTCTATAGACATTCAATTATGAAAAAAAAAAAAACACAAAAACAGACTTACTCTGTAAAACACAAATTCTCATTTTATAAAGCTCAAGAAATGAATTTTTACTACAGTGATGAGAAGGCTTCAAAGGGAAGCCTCTACTCACTGGACACTTGGGAAACAAATGCTACTTAATAAAGGGAGGTGAAACTGAATATAATCACTGTACCAAAACTTGAATAAGGCTTTTTCTTTTCCACAGATGTCAGCACACGCCTGTCTAATTTCTCACCATCTCTTTTCCATTTTAGATCATGAAACCCTGCAGTCAGATCTCAAGCATGCATCGTAAGACTTTCCACGGAGCTGTGAAGAGCCATCTGAGGTGGTCACACACTTGGAAAGAAGTAAGACACAGCAAGATGAAAAGAAGCAGAAAAGTATTTTCAGTTCCACATCTAAACGTGCTGGGTCTGTCTCTTTTTATGCGGATTTTGACCTCTTTAGCCTCTTATAAGCTACAACAGCTATCAGTGCTGTTAGTTTATAACTGAAGAAAGCACTTGGTTTTGTCCACCAAGCTTTTCAGACACTGGCAGAATGCAAGCCAGCATTTGCTACAACTCCTTTAGGTTTTCTCTAGGGACAAAGCCAATCTTTCAGGCAATTAGTACTAACAAAACTTCTGATATCTTGCAAAGAAGGCTTTGCCAAGCTTTATGAACCTCAATGAAAAAAAAAAAAAAATAGAAAATGCAAAAAGGAATAGGTGGTATAACAATTTTATATGATGGAAACAAATGCTTGGCATCAGGAGTTGTTTCTGAAGAACAGCGTGGCTCTCTTCTGAGTTGTATTGTTGGAAATTCTCTGTAGGGGAGCACCACTGGAACTGCCACTAATTTTTCCTCATTTATCTCTGTGGTGAAGACAATAATGGCTCTACATAGCATGTGAGAGTATAGCTTATTAGACTGCAGCATGCAATACTGTCAGGAATAGGAACCACCATGAAAATGAGATGGTGGCTGGGACAGAAAATACTCCTCCTGTTTCCTGCATCTAACAAGATTCCTAAGCCTAAAAACCCAATATGAGGGATATGAGTCACAGAACTCTGATTTATCTACTTGGCTGACTTCCCACCACTAGCAGGCAAAGCTGTGAAGGAGCATAATAAGAAAAAGCTCGGATAACCTTTGCAGGAACTAGTTCAAAAAACTGAGATTTCTCATCAACACTGTAGAAGATCCTAATACTGAAATTGTTAGCACCGAGGTAGAAATTTTTGCTGAGAGCATGAACTACACTTGAAAGATAAAGTTAAATTTCTGCTGCTATAAACTTTATAATGAATACTGATACCAATTATAACAAGCTAGAAATTATTGTCAACCAGAGTAGGTGATTTTACCATAACTTTTACAGAGAGGACAGCAATTCAAAATGCTGGAACAGGGTGTGCAATAGGGATTGGAAAAAAGATGTTAGAGGAAACATTCAGGGACTTAAGTGAAGGAAGCTGGTGACTGTATCATAAACACTATCAGGCTGCCTATAGATTAAGCCCTGAGCAACTTGTTTTATTTAAAATAGGAGATGAAGGACACCTACCTACCTTATTCAAGAACATCAGTGGCTTCCTTCTATACTCCTGTAAAGGCTTTTAGCACAACTTCCTGATACCTTCTCACATGAATATATGTATGAAGCCCTGCACAAGAATACACTTGAAGCTACCTAAATTGGCACTCTGAAATCCAGCAATTCTCTGCACTGTCAAAGAACACATTCAGTGCAACACACTGTGATGACTCAAGCAATGAGCACATCACACCTTGTCAGGAGAATGTCCTTCTGCAGCTGTTTGCAAGCCCACATCATTCACGTGTCAAAAATAGTTAAAGGCCCATTTGCTGTTAAACCTTATGTTCATTTTATATGAATCTACCATTTTATCAGAGCTAATGAAAGAGGTTTTTTTTTTTTTTGTTAATGTTATTTGTAATATTTAGGTATAATGATTACTTTCTGAGCAATTCATGACATAAAGAAGAGTTTCCCTCATCACCATCTATTGTTGTTGGTGCCAATACCAAACTTTTATATTTCTGTTTCTGCACTTCCACATTGTTTCCACTGCTCTTCTCCATTTCCTTGCAAGAACTCCAGCTACTCATTTCCTATGAAACAACAACAAAGAAAAAACATATTCTCTCTTTCACTAGAAGATGTCAACTCAAGACCCCAAAAAAAGTCTATGGTTTCCTGAGTGAAACTGAATAGCACAAATCTAAATTATTTAAGCCTTGCCTAAGTGGCTCTGCTGTGCAGATGAAGTACAACACATCATGTGAAGTTTGCTGAGGAATGAACAGAGCAGCTGAGGCTACATGCATCATCCTGCACTCAGATGTACTCCCTTCTTACTGCTAAAAAATCCTCCACTGTGCTATACATGCAGTATGGTCACATGTGAGAATTTGTAAAGATCTCCTTGTGTATGGGTGTACTGGATAACGTGCCTGTGCTCACTCACTTGTTCCTTAACACTAACTTTCAAGCATGCTAGCTCACCTTTAGATATTTAGATATCTAGATATTCAGGTATCACACAGCCATACTACATCTAGAAGAAAGAAAAATAACCTGAGTAGATATTTTGATAGAGTTATTTAAACTACCTATTATAGTTCACAAGAAGAGATCTGCAGTCTTATTAAAAAAAAAAAAAAAAAAAAAAAAAAAAGCAAAACCAAAACATTCTTCCTTCTCCCCTTGCCCCTCTCTTCCTCCCTTCCTCCACCCCCCAAGTTTTTCTCTTAATAAATTTAATTTTAAAAGGGTGCACAGGTATGGCTCACAGATACAGTCTGCCAGATGTTCTCAAGATGCCAGCTGGGTGGGCATTGTGGCCCACACACCCAGCTGACTGTTCAGGAATTAAATGACTAGGAAAGTGTTCCAAAACTGTGAGGTCTAATGCATTAAATGTGAATTACTGAAGTTAATCAGCCTTTTCATTAGCATATGACTGTTTTATAAATTATGCTGAGGCATGTCATTTCCAAAGGATCATACAACAGAACTCCCAATTTTTTCATTATTTAACTTCTGCTACATGCTGATCCTCTCAGAACCAACAAACTTTGAAAACCAAGAAACAGCACTGAAAAATAGACTTTGAGAAGTAATTTAATCATAAATGATGATGACCATGAAGTTCAAATGGTTAAGGTTTATCCTGTAACTCTGAGAACACAAGGTGAAGACTGGAAGATAGGTGGGCATTTTGACTAAACAAACCCACCTTGCTACTAGCTGGTGCAACATGATGTGTTTTTTTATTATTATTATTTATTTATTTATTTTATTTATTTATTTATTTTTATTTTAAAAGTACTTCCCATGAAAAGAGAATGGAAAAGAATCAGGCTGGCAGACTGTGAAGCCTGCTGACTGGTTTCACAGTAAAGACTAAGCCATGAAGTGAAACACGAAGAACAGCTGCTTCTTGAAATACCACAACACCGAAAACCTTCAATCTGGAGTAAATCTGATCAGTATTTCTCTTCAATACATGGTGCATTTTGCACTGTAATGTATTTTACACAGTGATTGGCATCCATGCTGTTACAGTTGCATTAATTTTCTTTAGTGGACTGACTCAAATAACCACCAGGATTAACTGTTTGGACTCACTTGTATTCTGACAACACGCACCACGTACCTGACACTGCCCACCCACACCACAGAGAAGTGCCCTTTCTTTAAAACAGCTTGCAATCTGAAATCAGTTGAATGTTGCAACACTGCAAAGAAAACCTGAGTTCAGACATAATGCATAGCATTATGATTATCAGATAAGTATCTAAATTAGGGTGCAGTAAATCTTGGAAGGCCAGAAATTACTGACAATTTACTGGAAGATGCTCAAGATAGATTAACCAGTACATTATAGAAATGAAGCACGGACCTTTGTTTTACCGAGACACTGAAATCTTTATTAATAAAGTTTGGGCTTTAATGATGATGAAAGCAATCAGACAGAGTTTCAAAGATAGCTGCACATGTAACTTCCCTTGTCTCATTTGACAATCAAAGGCAGCAGCAATCACATTTGGTTTTAAACAGCATATCATCATGAAAAACAAACCTTAGCCTTTCCATGCAAGAATGAACTGTGGATGGAGGAGCAAACATGATGGGAACATGGAGATCAGCAACTGATTTATGGGCATGAGTTGAGCTAATAAAGAAAGAGAAGTTGAGAATGATCTAGACAGCAGTGAAGACATACTGGAAAGGATGACAATACTTGTGCAGATTATAAGAAAATAATCAGAAATGACAGTCAACCTTCATCCTCTGTTGAGGCAAGTATGCATCTGGTTTGGAAAGAATAGCTTAGCATCCACTTCATGTTGTTGCAGGAACGTGTTTTTTTTTTTTGGGGGGGGGGCAACACATGGTTTTATTTAGTGTGTTCTGCTGTTTTTCAAATCCCTCCTCTTTCCCTAGATATTGGTAACACAAAAATATGTTACTTACTCCCTCATGCGTTTCAGTTTGGTCTCAGCCATAGTGCTGTTGAGAGCTCTGAATCCCTGGGGAGTCCCTGGAGCCACTCTGGTGACAGTTCCCGAGCCTACAAATCAATGCAGACACACAACCTTATTCACCTTCATCCCCTGAGCACTACTGCAGATCAAGGGCAGTTGGGAGGAGGAACACTATTCCTGTTCCTCACAAGGTGCCACATTAATTAAATATGAATTAGATTATTAAATGCCTATTAAAAACAACTCCTTTCTTAGGGACGTGTAGATTTATAGCTCAAAGGCAACAAAATTGTAATGCGAATTTTCCTGCTGTGTAGCAAACAGAGAATTACATTACAACGGAAGAGACAGTTACCCAAGGAAGTGCTGGCACTGATAAATATTCAACAAAATGAAGTTGACTAGGACAATATTTATTTTTCTCCATTGTTCTTTCCCTTATTTGTAAGAGAAAGAACCATCTTCCTAACAGGCAAGTCTCTCCTTTGGCTTGCTTAAAATGTAAAATGAGAGTATTTTACCAATCAGACAGTAAATTGACTTACGA
The DNA here is from genome assembly GCF_964211825.1 of Aythya ferina. Classification (NCBI taxonomy): domain Eukaryota; kingdom Metazoa; phylum Chordata; class Aves; order Anseriformes; family Anatidae; genus Aythya; species Aythya ferina. Next base: position 45,202,011 of record NC_140297.1, on the reverse strand, counting down.
CATCACTTTTCCTTTCAGATGAAGGTAGTCCTTAAATCCTTTATATATATATACAGACATACATATATACATATGAGGAATATGAGAAATATACATATGCCCCTCTCTCCCCCTACTTTCTGTTCACTTCACTTGCCTTGTGGGTTGTTGCAACATTTAATGACCTAATAGTCATAGAAGACCATGGTTTTCATCTACAGGAACCTAGATCTGCTCAGTCACACAGGACTGTCAGGGTTGTCACAGAATCACACAGAATCACAGAATTTCTAGGTTGGAAGAGACCTCAAGATCATCGAGTCCAACCTCTGACCTAACGCTAGCAGTCCCCACTAAACCATATCCCTAAGCTCTACATCTAAACGTCTTTTGAAGACTTCCAGGGATGGTGACTCCACCACTTCCCTGGGCAGCCTGTTCCAATGCCTCACAACCCTTTCAGTAAAGAAGTTCTTCCTAACATCTAACCTAAAACTCCCCTGGCTCAACGTAAGCCCATTCCCCCTCGTCCTGTCACCAGGCACGTGGGAGAACAGGCCAACCCCCACCTCGCTACAGCCTCCCTTGAGGTACCCATAGAGAGCGATAAGGTCACCCCTGAGCCTCCTCTTCTCCAGGCTGAACAAGCCCAGCTCCCTCAGCCGCTCCTCGTAGGACTTGTTCTCCAGGCCCCTCACCAGCTTCATTGCCCTTCTCTGGACCTGCTCAAGCACCTCGATGTCCTTCTTGTAGCGAGGGGCCCAAAACTGAACACAGTACTCGAGGTGCAGCCTCACCAGAGCTGACGATCACCTCTCTAGCCCTGCTGGTCACACTGTTCCTGATACAAGCCAGGATGCCGTTGGCCTTCTTGGCCACCTGAGCACACTGCTGGCTCATATTCAGCCGACTGTCCACCATCACTCCCAGGTCCTTCTCTGCCTGGCAGCTCTCCAACCATTCCTCTCCCAGCCTGTAGCTCTGCTTGGGGTTATTGCGCCCCAGGTGCAGGACCCGGCACTTGGCCTTGTTGAACTTCATGCAGTTGACCTCAGCCCATCGGTGCAGCCTATCCAGATCCTCCTGCAGAGCTTTCCTACCCTCAAGCAGATCGACACACGCACCTAACTTGGTGTCATCTGCGAACTTACTGAGGGTGCACTCAATGCCCTCGTCCAGATCATCGATGAAGATATTAAAGAGGACCGGCCCCAGCACCGAGCCCTGGGGAACGCCACTAGTGACTGGTCTCCAACTGGACTTGGCTCCATTCACCATGACTCTTTGGGCCCGGCTATCCAGCCAGTTAGATCAAATATCCAGTCAGATCAAATGTCCTGCAATTTTATGTCACCATTACATCACACAAGCCCCTGCCTAACCTGACCAACCTTCAGGTTCAAGTTAGTGATTTATTTATTTATTGCCCCTACTGCCTCCATTGGAAGACAATTTCAGAGCCTCACTGTGACCTGCTGGCTAAAACCCCTCCTCCAACTTCAAACCAAAATTTATTTACTGGCCAGCTTGTGCTCATTTTTCTCCTGTGTCAGTCTTTTTTTTTTTGACTTGGTTCTTCCCTTCCCTTTAACATATTCCTTTCATTTATTTGTATTTGGAAAAATAAAGATCCTGCTTTCAGCTTTCACTTCCTAAACCAAGCAAAGCAGCTTTTTTTTTTTTTTTTTTTTTTTTTTTTTCCCCTTGCAGATTATTTGATATTAGGATTACACTTCCAAGCTCTGAGCAGACACAGCGGGGCTCTGCATAGGGTATGAATAAGCCAAAAGTCACACAAACAAGTTAACGCAATGCCTGGTCAGCATGAACACACTCTTCCCTCCTGGCAGGGGGTTTTTAGCTTGGACTCCACTGGGTTTTAGCTTGAATTTCATTAACATTGATCATGTACAACCAGAAGGAGTTTGCAGCTACTTTTCCTCTATAAGCAATGCAGACACCCCCATAGAGTACTGAAGGCTTCTCGTGCATGCATAACCATAACCTTCCCAGGAGTTAAGCTCCTATGTCTTACATGGTTATAGATCCCGACCATAGAAATTTGAACACTGAGAGTAAACTTTCCATCCTGAAGGAACAAACTGAATCCCTCACAGTGAGCATCTGCTGGATTTAGAGCTTTACAAGTGAACATAGGAAGCTGGCATGGAGAGAGACTACAGAAGAAATGGATTCCTGACTCCATTGTCTAGCTATGGAAAAAAATGTTTGACTTTTTAAAATATTTTCTTAACTTCTCTGACTACTTAATGTCTAATAGTTGTCTGGTATTACAACTGAGGCATAGATAAGATAAAAAATGACAAACTCAGTTCTTATGACCAGCCAATAACTTCAGACACCACTCTATTTACTCTAATACCACACATGTGTATCCATACATTTTAACATGTGGTCTTTAAGCATTCAACTACTTTAGCAGCACTGAAGAATTCAGATATCCACAGAGTGGCCCCAAGGAAGCTTTAAGTACTGCAAAGCGATGTTCATGACTTACCAGATGGCTCACTCCTCATTGAGTTGGTAGAGAATTAGGGTCCAGATGTGAGGATTTGGGCTTTGATAACATTGTCAGACTTCAAAAGCATTAAAAAAAGTTTTGTCCTGAGCACCAATGGTCTAAGCAAAATGTAGTTTTTGCATTCTTTCAAGACAGAGTATATTTAATAACAGACCCCACCTAAATTCTGATATTACTATTATTACAGGATATATCATTGTGGTAAGAGCTCAGCCTACTCTTTCTGCTTAGTGGGTTCAGTCTATTTATTGCTACAATACTTTATCTCCCTCTCCTCTGACATTTCATTATTAAAGACATCCTTCTTGTTTTTTTGTCTTTTTTTCTTTTTTTTTTTTTTTCTCCCCCCCCCCGGGATTCCAGGCTAAATAATTCGTACTTTGTCTACTCTCCACATTGGCAGTTGGCCAAAGAAACCTTCCTCTCTAAATACAAACTAATATCTATCTTTCTGTCCATTAAATATGATCTTCTGGGTACTGTGAAGTAGCTGAAAGGACTACAGATTGTAGGATGCTGCAAAGCTGTGGTTAGTCATAAAAAATGAGTTCTCGGTGAAAACCACTAAGAGCTTTTCACATTGTTGCTATGAAAAACGTCAAAACTTTTTCTAGAATGATTCATAACCCACACCAACTTCTATATCACAGGCATTTTCGTAGAAGCATTTACTTGATTAATAATATATTTTGCACCCAGCTTTCAGCAGTTTGCCTACCCATACATCAACACAGAACATGTAACTATGCTTCTTCAAAAAGTGGCCAAGTAACTATTTGCATTTTTATGCAATTTATCATTCTTAATTCTTTAAACAAAATCAAATAAAACAACAATAACATTGATATTTTAAAACCAAGTACTGGCACTTTCTAAACGTGCTTAAAAGATGAATACTCTGCCAGTCTTTAGCCTAATACAACATAAAAGAACATAGGGCAAAATTGTCCTCTTGGGTCAGAGTGCCATTTTCAATGCCCTCATTGCATCCTTTCCACTCTGTCTAAGGGAAAAAAGACAAAAGGTTCTGTAGAGAAAGAAATACTGTGTCTCACATTTATTCACAGATACAGTTAAAAAGGATGATTATGATTAGCCAATGAGACTTCCATACATTATGTCCCAAAGGAATTCCTACCTACATTTCTACTAAAAACCCAGTAAGTGGTGATAGACATCTCTTGCATCTCTTGGTAAGTCATTATATGTTAAGAAACTATTAAATCCACTGAATCATACATTTCTAGTTTGGATTTGTTTTTTTCAGCTTTCACTTCTACATTAAGATCCTCCAATGCCTTTTCCTACAAGATCGAAAAACCCCTTAGAAACAGATGTATTTTCCTGAGTTTAAAATATTTATAATAATACAAAGTGACCAAATTGCCTCTAACTTTCTCCTCTTTTAAACTAAGCAGACTTAGTACATTTTAAAGACAGTTTTTCAAACTTTCTTTCATTTTGAAGCTCTGTTCTGGGATCTCCCCAGTTTTTCAAACTTTACCGGTAGAATTACCGGTGTGTACTGTGATATTTCAAATCTACCCCCCACAGAGCTGTGTAGCTAACCCCAAATGAACCTTGTACTGCACTGAAGTGCTGGTATTCACAGTGATTCAGTGGGAACTCCTGGGGAGAAAACTCAGTTACTTTAAAAAATCCCAGGCTTTTACCATTCAGTACTGAGGTTTTATACAGAAGAAACTTCACCTGTGGAAAAACAATGCATATTTATTGTATTCTCTTTATCACAGCCCTTGCTGACATAAAAAAAAAAAAAAAAAAATCTAGTTTTTTCTCTACTCAGATGTTGTCTAAGATCTGCTATAAATGGCACATAATTTTTTTCACAATTCCTTTAACAATGAAAAATGCTATGAGAAATTCTGTCCAGGCCAAACTTCTACATCCAGCTTACTGCAATGAAATTTCTACTGTTTTCAGGAGTAGCTGTTACAATAACGTGGGTCTGTAGCCCAGCAAGGTGGTATTGCTACTGCTAGTACCAGGCCACAGGCTTGGGCCTGGATTTGCAAGACCTCAGCACTAAGGTATGTCAGACTTTGTCTGACCTTGTCTTGGCCTGGTGGGAGATCTGATTTAATTGCTTAAACTGTAACTTCAGTTCTTCCAATAACCTTGTGGTTATTTTTCTTTATTTTCACTTATTTTTGTATTGTACAAACACAGTTTTTAGATTAATAATGAGCATTTATTCATGTAGAATAATATATTTTTAACTAACATAATTAAAGAAGAAATGTAGGGAAAGACATGCCCGATACATCAGAAGAAACCTTGAAAAGTTGAAACACGGGATGAGGCTATAGGTATGGGACTGTAAGAGGTGAGGCATGAGCTGGCACTGGGGATGCCATGGCTATAAACAACTCACCAGTTCCTAAAGAAATGCCGACGATGAAATGGGCAGAATTAGCTTTAGGGTTAACAGAGATAACATCTAAACTATATAAAATGCACATAACATTTTTGATGTGACATGAATTTAAAGGCCAGTGAAGGAAAAGTGAGGTATAAATGCATGTTGGCAAACACACAAAAATGATCCCAAGTGGAGGAGGAAGTAACCATGATCACCATTTCTGGTGAAGGACTGGGGAAGTTCACATCCCCCGACACGTCAGGCTGAAGCTACCAGCGTTAGGATCATCAGGAAGGTGAGCATAGCACCAAGCAAAGTGGGAGTTAAGAGGAAATGCATGTATCTAAAATTAAGAGCTTTTCTTACAGTAGTAGTCATTCACTTGTCTCCTTTATCTTTCTTTTATGTAATTATTAATTCTGAACTAACAATAATTCTTTGATTAGACTGTTAAGATTTCAATAAGACTAATAAAAAGTTATTGGCTTCACATGTAGATGCATTTTCTTTTTGACTATAACAAGACTTTGAGATTACATCTACCTAAATTCATGACCAATAGATACGTTATGTGACATGTGGTGACTATATATATATGTTATGTGAAAACTAAGCTAATGCCAAGCTGACAATTAGCCTTATGAATTTTATGTAGGATGTTGGAAAATATTCAAACAATCCAGAAACAAAAATAATAGGGAAAGGAGCAGATAGTATGTGCAGAATCTCACATTCAATTACCTATTTTTTTGGTTTCCAAAAGGTCAAGATATTTGTAATATTTTTTTACCTGTATGTTTTTAAATATTTTCAGAAATATGTCTATGAATTAGTTCAAGAAGTTTAAACTTCAGGAGATGTTCTCCCTTTGGTGAAATGCTCACTTCCTTGTCACAAGTATGAACCATAGAAATCTTTCATACAGAAAGTTGTGATACGAAAGATATCCCACAAAGAACAAAAGCTTACAAAAATGTTCTCCATGTATTTTGCAGAGTTCCTTCGAACTATACAACGGAAATATCTTTTCATATCACAGATAGACTTTTTAAATGAAAAATGAGTAAGTTTTTCTCACTTCAGAAAACAAACAAACAACAAAAACAACACCTCTTTTCTTTATGATACAGGAATTGCTAGTTGATAAATATGATACTTCTAGATTTTACATCCTGGCTCAAAAAGAAATCCTGTTTTATAGGATTTAAGATGTGCATCTAATTAAGATGCACATTAATAAGATGGGAGATATATTAAGTTTATTTTAAAGATAGTTTGTACTCTGTTCAGCTTTGTAGCTAGACATTGGAAGAACTTAAAACAGTAAATGTTTAAAGCTCCTCAGTGATACCGAGCATACAAAGATAAAAGGGACCCTCACAGACTCCTCTCTTACTATCATCAGATTTATTTGTTTGGAACAGATCACACAAGCCTAATTACTAGCTCAGCTTGGAGGAAGGCTTTAAGTTTCAGTACAGAGTAGTCAGATGTTTTTCTAATAATTAAAGCATAATTTAATTCTTTAATATAATAATTTTCAAAGGCATCTTCATGTTCTTTGTACTGAAAAAAAAAAAAAAAAAAAAAAAGCAGCCAAGAGTGTCTTCAATACTATGAGTTTGTTTTTTTTTTTTTTTAAATGACACTGTTTGGTTTTGGCTAATACCAGAGTATTATTCTTTTACATTAACATAGAACATTAAAGTGTAGAGATAAATTTTGCCCTTTTCTACTTCTACAAACCCACTGCAGGCAAACGTAATGCAAATTTTTAAAGGATATTCCACAACTCTGGTCATCATGTTTTATGATTCTATTATTTTCAACAAAAGCAATTAATTGTGTATGACAGTGTATTTGGCATACTTACACTTCTGTGCAGTAGATTAAGGAAGCAATTTTTAAGAAGATCACTTTTTTTGAGTTGTTCTTTTGCAAAATGGAAGTAATTGGATTGTGATGAATAAGGACTATTAATAAGTGCTGCTATTACATTTAGAGAAGAGATGCCATCTTACCCAATGAGCTGTTATTCAGGACACTCTCCAAATACTTGACCATTGCCTCAACATCACTGTCCTAAGGATAAATGAAATAATGAATAGCATTAGTGTGTGCAAAATCTTAAATCTGGTACACAAATCATTGTGTACCAGAGGTATGATCCCACAAGCAAAAATGACATTATTTACAACAATGAACATCAACACTAACTACAGTTAAGGGAATACATTGCTCAGAACTTTGTATGTTTTATTCCCCTAAAATAGTAGGCTTGGGAATAATATTATATACAAACAATTATTTAAGTCAGATTCCTTGCAGAACACAAATACATAGGACAGCTATGCATAGAGCTTAAATAATATGTTTCTTGTTGAGAGTGGTGTGCAGTCTTTGAAATAAAACCAGCATTTCATCATTGGTTAGTCCTGAAATATCTAAAACAATACCAGATTGAAAATGGAAAGTATGTACTTTGTAACTATCCCAAAAATTCTTAGTTATGATATTTGCCTCTGTAAATTAATACTTATGTTTCATTTAATCACATCTACCTACATATCTAGTAGCAATGAATAATTAAAATTTTAATTAAGAAAAGATTTGAGCAGTTTTCCATTATAAGCTTTCTGTTACCAGACAAATAATTAAGAGTTTTGCTATATCTTTCACTTCAAATGTTATTTGTGTATACTGATGACATTTAAGATCTAACCATTTAGCAAAGATTGTGCTGCAGGAAGGAGAGCAAATTTCATTCAAGTCTATGAGACAAGCCTGAGTTTCTAGAAGCTCCCATTTGACAACATGGTGACATGGCATTCCTTGACTGAAAGTCAAAATCCTGACTTTGCTGAAAAATCCACCCAAATCCTGTATTTTTAAAATATTGAGCAGTCTATGGTTTTAAAAACCCTGCAGAACAGGTAAGGAAGTTTGACAGATGCACAGAAAAGAGGCACACCCACACATAAGAGGCAGCACGGAAGAATACTTGGACATTTCAAATTCTGAATAAGTGAACCCCTTTCTAACAGCAACAGATCATGCCAAGGATGATAAGGCAGGCATTAGGAACCTAGTGGAGCAGTTTTGGCGTGATAACACAGACCACCTACAGCCACTGATGAAACACTGGAGCTATAATTCACTAGAGCTATGATAATTTATGCAATATCACCAGAATTATGATAATTTATGTCAGCTGATTATGTTGCTTGACAATCTCAGAAGCGACCTGGAAATTGAAAATATGGAGATAATGTACCGTATGGCTAGACTTTGTCATAATGAGGAAGGCTAATTTGCTATTATTATTGTCACTAAAATAAAACACAAAGAGCAAGGTGATAAACTGAAGTAAAAAGCACCCATTAGCATCTCAGCTAAATCAAAGCCAATGTGAAACTTTCGCTGTTCACTAACTTTTCAAGATGAAGCCTCTTCTATACAACGTATTTTCTAATTTATATTTAGAAACAGTTTCTTATTCTCTTTCATGTTTTCCCCTTAATTAGCTCTTATACAATTAGAAATTACTGTTCAAGGAAGGAAGGAAAAATGACACTGAGCTCAAACTCTACAACCAATACAAACAAGATGAGAGGTTAGATGTGGTTAGGGTGGTAACTCCACAAGTGGGCAATGTAGCTGAGAGCACATGGGCTGTATTGAAAAGTTATCAGCAAAGGGAAAGTACTTGTGTCAGCTCCCATCCTAAAACTTTATATTACACTAATGGAGTGCATGACTGTATTTTCTTAACTGAAGAAGGGTTGATTCCCAAGTGTAGTGGGTTTATGTGGCAAGGTTTTGGTAGCAGGGAGCCATAGGGGTGGTTTCTGTGAGAAAGATCTAGAAGCTGCCCCATGTTTGGGAAGGCCCCATTGTTTTCCAGATCCGAGCCAATAAGCGATGTTGTTTTGCGCCTCTGTGAGAGCATATTTAAGACAGGGAAAAAACGCTGCGCCACACAGCAGCCGGGAGAGTCAAGGGAGTGAGAGAACAGCCTTGCACCAAGGTCAGTGTAGAAGGAGGGGGAGAGGTGCTCCAGGCGCCGGAGCAGAAGTCCCCTGCGGCCTGTGGTGAGGACCATGGTGAAGCAGGATGTCCCCCTGCAGCCCATGGAGTACCACGGTGGAGCAGGGCTCCATGCTGCAGCCCGTGGAGGAGACCACGGTGGAGCAGGTGGCCCTGCATTGATGGAGGCTGCCGCCTGTGGAAGACCCCTGCCGGAGCAGATTCTGGGCCAGACCTGTAGCCCGTGGAGAGGAGCCCACGCAGGAGCAGGTGACCCGGCAGGAGCTGCTGCCCGTAGGGGAGCCAGGTTGGAGCAGTTTTCTCCTGAGGGATGGGCCCCGTGGTACGGACCCATATCTGGAGCAGTTCTGGAAGAGCTGCTGCCTGTGGGAAGCCCATGCCGGATCAGTTCATCAAGGACTGCATCCCGTGGGTGGGACCCCACAGCACAGGGGACGAGAGTGACCGAGAAGGAGCGGCAGAGAAGAAGTGCTGTAGACTGACCATAACCCCCATTCCCCCGTTCCCCTGCGCTGCTCGGGGGGAGGAGGTGGAAGAGGGTGGATGGGGGGGAAGGTGCTTTTGGTTTGCTTTTTCCTTTGTTTTCTCACTTCTCTCGCTTGTTAGTTGTAGGCAATAAATCTTACTATCTCCTTATGCCGAGTCTGTTTTGCCCGTTACAATAATTACTGCGTGATTTTCTCGTCCTTATCTCAATCCTTGAGCCCTTTTCACATATTTTCTCCCCATTCCTCTTTGAGGAGGGGGAGTGAGAGAGCGGCTGTGGTGGAGCTCGGCTGCCCACTCGAGCGGAACCACGACACCAAGTAAGACCACTACTTCTCTTTCTGTCTTAAAAACCATGGGAGCTTAATATGACTGGAATACTTAGCTCAGGTCCCATTCTACATTATGCACCCCATTGTGTAGTTCAATTAATCTGTGACCCCATGCTACTGCATATCAGTCTTTATTTTTTGTTTGAAGTAATGGAGTCACCATGGAGTACTGCTAGAGGTAGACTTTCTGCACTGACTGCACAAAAGTAACTAGTGTTTCAATCTTGGCATTGGAAAATTGAGAGGTTTGCACAGATTAGGGTGGTAAATAACTTACAAATCTTTAACACTGCAATGCAGTGGAATGACTCCTTTATTCACACAGTCCTCCAAAAGCTTAATTTATAGAAGTATTTTTTAAAGAAAGAGTTAAAGTGTATGAATCCTATCATAGAAATAGGTGTAGGAGTTTTGGTATTAAGTAGATGACTGCTGAAGCAATCCCCTGCTATATACTAGCAAGATCAAATCTATTCTGGTAGGTTTTGAAGCTTATTATTATTGTTGAGCATGACACCACCTACCTTTGAGTGGGATTCATCTCACATAACTGTTGACATCCAGAATGAAGAAGTCCCATGCATGCTAATAACTGTAGATCCCTTTACAATCACCAGAGAGAAAGAGGTACCTCCTAGCATATTCTATCTGACCCATACATTAGAGGTTTTTGCCAAGATAATATTACTCCCAAAAATGTTTACTTCCCCTAACTGTACAGAGTTTATATTCGGTTAGGTCAGATGTAGGTGCACAGCTAAGTCCAGCCTGCTTTGCCTTCACATTCATTTCAGAATTTTTCACTAGAGAAAGGGAAAATTGAAAATTCTGCTCACTTCCCAAGAAAAAGAAAAGGTGATTGTGGCAATACCTGCAAACACAGTCCTGTCTTATCTAAGGTGCTGGTCAATATGAGTGAAAACAAAGACTTGCTATTTGCTTCTTTGATGGAGGAAGTCCTGAAAGGCAAATGCTCAGAGAGGGTATGCTTTCCAGTCAGTCTGTGTAGGCCAGTTTGCAGAGGGGTAATGATTACGTGCACATGGACTGCTGGTAAAGCAAAGCCACCCAGCCTGTAGGGGCTGGATCCTGGCAAGAGATGTCAGTGGGACAGCTCTTCCAACACACAGTGTCAGTTCTTGTCACCACTGTATTCTGAATCACTACAAAATGACAGAACGTTGTTGTTCAAATCTGGCTGCCAACACCTAATTTATTCTGCATTATTGAGAAACCTATTTTTATCTTCTGCCCTTCATTAATTCTAAGCAGCAGTCTGCCTGTTCAAAAGCAGTATTGATTGACACTTAATTATATCGTCAATGAAATCTGAATGAAAATTTTAAAAGTCATTCTAAAAAAGAGATTAAAAAAAAAGTCTGATAAAAGTGAGCAATAATTTCTTTTCAAGAGTACATTATGGTAGATTTTTCTGGCAACAGAGTGTTTGCATGTCTATGTGTTGTGAGTAAACACAGACCCAGCAAATTGCAACAAATCACTGCCTTAGATATTCTAACGACCTACAACTATTTGTTTATATTACTACTATATTAACTGTTAAAGCATGTTATATGTTTAGTTTGAAAACTAGGAGGACATTTCTAGACTGCATGAGACTGTCTATGAGTAAACTTCAAGTTTAACTGGTTGAGAGAATTTCAGGATTCCCTGCCACTGTGGTAAAAGTAGTGCTCTGACTTATCATATAAACATTTAACTTCTGCTTTAAAACTACAAGAAACTTAAAGAAACTATTAGCTCACAAATTTTAAGCAATATCACAAGTGATTTATAATTTAATAAAGAGGTTTTAGCAAACCTGGTTGGTTCCACAAAACGCAAAAAACCATCATCCTCTTCCCTGAATTTTTCACACATGAACTCAGACCAACATTTGTGATCCTAAACAAAAGCAGACAGTACTGTTCAGAAGCACTGTAACACAATGCCTTACGTTGATGACACAGGGTAGAAAGTAATTGTTGCTGAATACCTTAGGAAGATCGATTTTCAGAACTGACTTGGGCATTTTGGTTCATTGATTTCACTGAGACTTGATCACTGAAGACAAGGTTCATCTTGGTTCATTCTGATCAGATCTAAATTAGGTGCCTTTTCCAATCATCTTCAACATCCTACAAACTGCAATCACTAAAACTTTCTTGTGGCAGCCTCACCCAATAAAGCTTCTTTAAGCCTTTCAATAATAAGTTTTCTTTTTATTTACACTGTCTAAGATTCTTGGATAAGTCTACAGATATGCTGGTCAAGACTTGCTGTTGTTTAGGCTCATGCTAGAAAATACATCTAATACAGGCTGGAAGAAGTGGCATCTAGAGGTGCCTATCTATCCCCAGGAAATAAATCTGGAATTTAGATCTTATTCTTGAAGTATTCTTTCAGCTTTAACTTAAATAACACATAGCTAACATTACGTATAAGAAACCTACTCAGAGCATGTGGTGGCCACAAGGGAGTTTACTGACAACAATCCATGCTAAGGCAATCATAGGAGCATTATTGTTAATCTTGAAGGAATGCAAGCATCTTTTTCATCAGTGTATCAGATTAATTATACATATGCATACTCACATAACTAATTCGTGATACTGCTATACACACAAATTCCTGACAAAAGCAAATTGCAGTAATGTCACTAGGACAAAATCTTAGAAGTAGTTTCATTTTCCCTCGGAAAATGAGCATCAAATGTGTACTGTTTTCCCAAAGGTCACACACACCTGGTGATTTGTCTTGGAGACAGTCTGTGATGCTTCCACATCCTCCTCTTCTTCACTGCTTTCTGAACAGGACTCAAACTCATCATTATAATATTCTTCTGCAATTTGTGGGTCTTCAGGGATCTCTAAAGGCAATTAAGAGTTTATAGTATATTGACGACTATATGCGTAATCTTAAAAAGATGCAGTGGATTTTGTATCACCAATGTTATGTCACTAACAATGCATTCTGTAATTGAAGTCACTGGATAGATTCTCAGCTTAAAAAGTGATCTTATGACATGATAAGCAGCACTAAAGCTGTCTCTGCCAAAAGGTCAGATCCTCATATTTAAATTAATGACCTCAAAGAATCTATATTCATTTCAGGCTGAAATCACTAAATAATAGAATAATTCAAGCTGGAAAGGACCTCAGGGGATCCTCTAATTCAACCTCACTCAAAGCAAACAAAAGTTTAAATTTACAGGAAAGAAAATCTGCATGTCTTGCCAAACTCTCCCAAAACAAAAACACTGAAAAATGAAAGAAAGTAGTGAAAAGTCAAGCTCCATATATCTAGCTGTCATGCTCACTCAATTTATTACTATCACTTGAAAAGTTATAGAAATAGCAGTGAGTGCAATATTAAAATAGACAATGAGCCTCTGAAGCCCAGGAACTGTTACTAAAACTCAACATATTCATCACAGCATAAAAAACATCACTTCTCTGCTCCAGGAGAAATCTTTGAGCATCCCTGACTCCATAAGAAATGAGTTAGTAAAATAACTTGATGTTTGATTGCACCTGCTTCAGCGAGCTGACCTTTCTAAGCAAAAGCCCTTAAGCACTTGTTCAGTTTTAAGCAGAGGCTGGACTGTGGTGACTATCAGAATTAACAGCAGGATCCCTGTTTTTCTAGATAGAAAACTGCAGTGCAAAGGGCTGCCCATGGGAAGCACAGGTCAGTGGCAGAGAAGGGATCAGAGCTCGGGGAAGCCTGGCTCAGCAACTGTCCCATCAACTTCAGCATTTGTGCAGGGGGATGCTCCAGGAGTGCTTCCTTACTTCCTTACTGAGTTATTTTCAATGCTATGTACAACATTTTTTGTCCTTGGCTAATTTTATTACAACAAATGCTATTTGAAGACAAAGACAATCTAATATTAACCTGTCATAAATCACCGTGGTCTTAACATGAGCTCATGCTGACTTCTCCCATTCTCCCAATTGTCTACATCTTTAAAGAAATTAAAACTGATTTATCTTAAATATTACTGCATTGAAATCAATTAAATTCAAACGATATGTTATAAAAATTAAGAATGTTTAATATATTATTTTTATTCATTTCACATGGATAAAAAGAAAACAAACATACAACAACAACAACCGAAGTATTTAAACAAGTGAATATAATTAAGGATGCCCGTGGATATTAGGCAGGAGGAATGATTCTAATCTTTAAGGCATAATAAACTCAGGGGAAAAGAAAAAAATAGAGAAAATGTATTTATCTGCAGCACTAGGTGGTTGAAGTTCTCCTGCTGAGATATTATCTCTGCTATTATTTACTGTCTCCGGAGCATTTTCAAAAATACTTCCTTTCTTTATAAATTTGATTTACCTCCAAAATACTGACACATTTTCACTTAGTTTTCTATTTTTAGGATATTTGTACAAGCTCCATTGCCACAATTTCTAATAAGAAAAAAAAAAAAAAAGATAACTTGTGCTTCCGTAGGAATCTTCCCCAATCCCCCAAAAAGCTTTTCCCACAAAAGAAAGCATTTACTATTGCATCTAATTGAGTTCTCTGAAGTGCTATTTGACAGAAAAGCCTAAAATTTCATCCTAAACAAATAAACAAACAACAAAAAAACACCCTCAAATATCATTCATTTTTAGCATGGAAAGAACGCTACTAAATGAAGACATGTCTCCATTTCCAGACAGAGTAAACATTTATTTTTCTTTCTTTCAGGGACACTGTCATTCCAGTGATTACTATAATTTTATTAGGTTCATCTGCATGCTATCCATGTGTGTATAAGTATTCACAAGCATATGAATCGGGTTATTTATTATATTATAATGCAAGCATTGGACTACACCAGTGTTTTCAGAGTTGTTTTCTCCTCCCATGTTCTGCTTTTTTTTTTTTTTTTTTTTTTTTTACTGTTATACTAAAAAACACAATCCGCCCCTTTCCGACAGAACTAGGTACAAAAATCAGTCATTTACTCACAGTTGTAACCTCAAACTATGTGCTCTGGCTACGGTAAAGCTGTATACCATGTGAGTAGCCAGGCTGAACTGAGGCTGATGCATCTGAACTACATGGAGGGGCTGGCACCGTCCAAAGCCCACTTCCATGCCAGCTTCTGCATCCTTTCCAGAATTTCTCACTTTACCATTTCTGATATTGCTTTGACAGCTGCAGAAAGATGGCCAGTTAATCCGAGTTCAGTAACACAATTTTAAATGTTAGTTCACACACTAGAGATACTCCAGGATACAGATGTTTCCTGGCCCCAGTTCAGAGGCTGTTCCAAGTGACATTTCTCCAACAAAGACAACGTGTCCAGTGAAGCTTAGGAGCTAACAATGAGTCTTTAGAACTTGCTATGACACGCATTTTTTAGGCAGGCACTTTCAAAACATCAACATATTCATTTAGAATACATGGTTTGGTGTAACAGTTTCTACTAAGTAGAGCCAGCTCCCCATTGCCCATATGCTACAGATGCAGAGACACAGCTCTGCTTCTCTGCCGATCTAATTTGGATACAGAAGAGCTTATTTAGCTGAGGCAGGATCAGGAACGAATTTCAGGAACACATATGCTGGCTTTAGCACAGCAGATATCAAAAGTCATCACAGTGAGCTGTGCCCGTGCTGGCTGCCCACAGAAACCCTCTGAATATTGTAGCATTGTAGTATGGTGCAGTATAGCTCCACAGAGTGAGGCACCAAAGAAACAGCTGAGACTGACTCACCTCTGCTAGAGCCAGTGTGAAGAAACCTAGTAAAATTCAAGTTAAACCCCCAATAATGACATGCTTGTCTCAATCCTTAAGTGAAGTGCGGATAACTTGAGTGAGCTGGGGTATGGATTCCAGGAAGACACTGTTAGGGGAGGCTGGGCCCCATATGCTGCCATTTCCACATCTGCAGTCCATCCTTTAGGACATTTACTACCTGATTTTTCCCATGATTCTCAATATTTCAACTCTTCCCCTTTCCACCAGCCAAACAGCAAAGCTGTTGCAGAGTAAGCAGAGCTGGTTACTGCCACCATCTCCTGAACGTCCTTGGCGCAGTTCCACATCTCAGCAATGTATTACAGAAAGAAAAACCTTAGTTTGTGCTTTCACATGACTAACTTTAACAAAAATGTTCTTTGGGCTAGGTCTGTTTGACTCATTTATGCACTTTTGCAAAGCCTAGCATGGACTCCAGGACCAGAACCTTGACTGTCCTTTCTGAGAGAAAACAGAAATTAAACCTGTGTGTGCCTGGAAGGTACTTTGGGAAAATAAATAAATAAATAATAAAAATAAAAACAAAGTAATAAATGATGCTAGTGAGGTGAACACAAGTCTATCATATCATATCATATCATACCAAACTTCTGCTGCAGCACCCAGGATATACAGGACCAGAACAGCACTATATTTCAGAAGGTCCTGACACCAACTGCAGCCCATTGGACCCACTTGCTCACACAGCACTCCTGGTCTTCCCAAGAACAGCAGGTCCAAATCCACCCATTCCTTCCATGCAAGAAAGTTACCCTGTGCAGCATATGCCAGGGGCTCTGCCTTCTTCACAGAGCCTTGGAAAACAAATGTTGCAATAACATCCAGTGTAAAGTTTTGTAATACTGTGTCAGATAAAACATGGCCCTAACACCATTGTAATACACTTGTCCCTCAGTCACCTGTTCTTCCTCTGATACAGCCCACTTACACACTCCTGATGGAGCACAAAGCAAGGTCTCTATTGCTGTTTCCTCACATTCATGATCCCAATCTGTTAGCTGGTATCTGAAAATACATGACATTTTATCTAGCTTTGTGTATTTCGCTAAAGACGGTCACAGCACCTTTTATGTGCTCACAAAGCACTCCATTCAGAACAAACTCAGCTATTGCTTACATACCACTAGGCACCTTAGGTACAGCATTGAGAGATTCAATATTTGTAAAGTGTATTATATATTCAAAATAAAAAAGCTCTGAATAATATCCTTCCCCTTTAGATTTCTTTCTATATATTACCATGACGTTAATAGTAGAAAGAAGGGTAAAACCCCATTATCTAACGATCATAAAAGCCCAGCTATTTCCCAAGAAGACAAGCTACGCAGAAAAAAAAGAAATGCAATACTTGCAATATTTTGTTTAAATCCACCAAGAGCTTTTTCCATGTAACATAGTATCTTGGCGACAACAACGGTTTTCTCCAAAGAGACTAAAATACTTTGATAAATATCTTTAATTTTCTCTTGCCTTGAAGTCATAATTGTAATCAGTGTATTAATGCAGCATTCTTACATTGCAGTGCATGCAGAAGACAATGAGTAAGGCCCTTTTTATTTTATTAAGAAAGAGGGACGAGAAAAAAAAAAAAGAAAACTGAAAACTGACTTGTATAACATATGCTCATTTTCACCACCTGTATTCACAATAATGAAGGCACACTCGGCACTTAAGGACTATTGCACTTTTTTTTTTCTTTTTGTTAATCCCAAACTTTAGCACACCCCTGGAAAAAACTAGATTATCTCAGCAGTCACTTTCTGAACTTAAGGAAAAAAGTAGTTCTTGTTCAAACAGCACACTCCTCTGCCTGCACAGTACCACAGACAGAAAAGCAAGGAGCAAAGCATTCTACTACTCTGACATACGTGTGCTCTTCAGAATAGCATATCATTTATTACAGAGCTTTCACAAGAGAGAAAACAGAATGAGCTGAGGCATTGTATCTAGGAGAGAGGTTTGAAACACAGATGTGAAACACGAAACATGTGAGTTTCATAATCCCAAATGAGAGCAAGGGCTCCGTGCCCCCCAGGGCTCAGGTCAATACTCATTTGATTAAGAAAAATAAGATAACTCCATTATTATAATTTAGGATCACATAGATTATTTATTTTCCCTAGGGTGGGATAACTTTAACAGCTTCCATAAAACAGAACTGCCATCCATTGCTTAGCTATAAACAAGATAAACGTTATTAAGCTCTGAAGATTCACTGCTTGGCAAATCAGTTGAAGCTTTTGTCCAACTAAACTAGGCTGAAAATGACTTTGGAAAATGCATTGTTTAGGAAATGAACTAAGGGATATAACAGGACTTCTGTGTCCCAAAACGTCTTGTATGATCCTTTTGCCTAAACACAAAAGGATTACTTTTTAATGACAGAAGTCATTAAAAGAACTACTTTCTGACACAACCATGTACAGCATAGCTGTAATGAAAAATGATTTGTTCTAAAATGAGAGCCAGAAATATAGCCAAAATGAAACATTAATACTTTATACTTCTGTTTTTACCATTATAAAAAAGAAAAAAGCATGATTTACCTGTGGACTTCACTGAGTAAATTTAACTATTGTGAAACGTCTAGGAAAAATGGAGATAAAGAGAACAGAAATCAGAGTGCAGGTTGTCTATTACTTGATGTTAGAAATGAAGTAATTACTTCAAAGTGTTTTTCCATAGGGGGAAAAAAAATCTCTTTCTTTTAAACCCAAATGAGATTTCCAGGAAAAATGTTTTATTTCATGAACATAGCTCTTTTCCTCAGACCTTCTATATCTTGTCATTTTATCTGTATATCCACAGGCAGAGCATGAAAGAAAAAAAAAGGAGTTGCTAAAAGGAGCTGTTAACAAAAAGGAACAGCAAGAATGCATACTTTTATTACATTTTTCCCTTAATTTTCAGAGTGTTTTTTTTTTTTTTTCTTCCAATTTTCTAATGGTCATGCATAGAGAAAAGGGAGCTTTGGCAGGCAGTGACAATGACATGATGCCATACTGCCTTTCATGAACAGTTTAAATTTCATCAACTCTAGAAGCTTTCCAGATATTCAGAAATCCTTTTAATTCTGATGGGTGAACGAAGAGAAAAAGCAAAATAACAATGTAGTCAATAACAGGGAGCACTTACTGAGTCCTGGAAGCCATTTCATTTACGCACAAAGAGGGTTGCTTTATGCACTGCTACTGTAAGGGTTGCTCTATTACTTGCACGACATCCAGCAGAAACAGAGTAAGAGCTGTACATTACAGGAAAAAATGACCATGAAGCTACCTTACAACATCAGCTTAAAACTACCTTAGTTCTTGCTTTATTTCAAACTTTTTGATCGGTCAAAACATACTGTCAAATAAAAATTCAGTTTTCCTGTTGAATCTGGCAGAGACTGCCTGATACTTTCTCTCTCAGTGCTGGGGAGGAAAGAGTTCATGTATTAACTAACACAAAAAGCTGCCGCTTAAGGAAGCCACTTCCTTCACCCCAAGGTTCAGTAGCAAGAGATAAAATGGGACCGTTTTCACAATGAGAGTAGAAAACATGGAATGGTTCAGATCAGAACTCGGTGTAAGCAGTGTGCACATGAGATTCTGGATGTAGTAAAGATACATGTAAAATACATTTAATTTGGGTATAAGTAGTAACATAAATTATATGTTTGACGTACGAAAACAAGTAAATGACTGCAGCCAAGCAAATCTACAAACAAAATATTGAGACCCCCAGCACCCAGATGTAATTAACTGGTGAAACTCGATGTATTTTCCTAGACTGAATGGGTACAATTTGCTTCACGTAGCAGATGAAATAGCAGGAGAACATAAACTCAGTGTCTTTATTGCTGTCACCTTCTCATTCCCTCCAGCTAGTTGTCTGACAGACACACACACCACTCAAAGCTAAGCTAGTAGAAACTGTAAACTAATTCAGTATATTTCAGAGCAAATTCTCACTCACTTGGAATTGGCTCCAGTCACCGTATAATTTGGCCCAGCTTCCCAGAAATGCTGTTTAGTTTGATAAGTAAGCCAGAATACTACAACTGGGGGCAGACTGGCATTCCTTCTGCAGTGCTTTTCAATGCCATCCTGTTCACAGATGCTTTGTTTGCAAGTAAATGCCTGGTGTGTCTTCATTTCCATCGGTTTGAGCTGGAGTCTAAAGTGCAGTGTAGAGTTATATTGCCCACTAAGCAAAACAACTTAGAAAGGTACTAGTTTTTGTTCCAACAAAGATTTCCAATACTGAAATTGTAACAATATCTGCCATAGGATCTAATATAAAATATTTTGTACATATACAAATTTGGTGCATTTGCCTCCTTCCTCAATTCATGCAGTGTTTTATAATTGGGTTTTAGCATAAGGCTTTGGGATGAGTGAAGGTGTTTCCAGTGCAGACTTTAAAATGACTCAGTCAGAATCGTTTTAACTATTGCCATTGACCAAGGTGACTTAGGAGGTAGCCTTTATTTATCAATGCCAAACCAAATCAATATGAAAAAGAAATCAGAAAAAAAGTAGGAACTATAGAGTAGCATGGTTTGTTTTCCCCAAATGTTCAGTGTTCGTAGAAGAGGACAACACTCTTCTACATAAAAAAGACAATGCTATTCTACAAAGATGCTTCTAAATTACCCTCAATACTAGACAATCTGAAACTTCATAAAATTTCCAAGAATAGTTCTTTAATTGTATGGCTACCCTCATGGAAAAAGGATTTAAATAGGGAGCAATAACCAAAGCAAGAGATCAGTTCTCCAAAGGCAATACTTCTAGGGAAGAACCATTTAGACAAGGAGAATATTCAGTCAGTAAGATAATAATAATAAATAAATAAAAATAACAAAGTATAGATTCCTTTTCCTATTTGTGTCTAAAACTTGAAAATTTTGTTATACCTTAATCCTGCCAGAATAAATCAGATTTACTATTCCTTTAATTGAATCTGGAACAAAGTGGGATCTCAACACGAAACCAAGCAATGAAAACATGAGACAGATGAGCATGCTCCCAGTGTGCCTATGCTCTCAAACCCTGTGAGAGCTGCAGGAGTTTTGGCACCCCATGTGCAAAGGACAGGTGAAGGACTGGTAGCTGTAAATTTCAGAACTAAACGGGCAAGATTCTCTCAGCAAGCACCCCATAGTGTCATTTCAGCCAGTAGGAAGTTGGGTAATACGCCTTATGATTCTGGAAATATTCCTGCTTATGACACAGATCTGTATTTTTACAGCTACTATGACATTATTCTTGTGTGCTAATTTACTCACTTGTTAGCTGTTATGGTCCTCACCTTCCTACTGAAGAAACAGCAATGTAAATCAGTATGCACAAATTATCCCTCAAGAATAAATACACTTTGCTGTGACTCCAGTAAAGATACACATTATGTCTCAGATGAGTTTCTCTAATTATTTTTATTCCCCTTTTGCTTTTCCTAATTTGCATAATTTAATTTAATTTTGACGTGCAAAATTTAGCTTTCTGGCCTACCTGCTGCAAGAGTGGTTCTGAGCAAGTATTATAGAAGAATTTTTCATCTTTCTTCACAGAGGGGATCCATGGCAGAAACTCACCCAAGCCTTAATTCTTAGCTCAAGAAAAGCTGTTTCCTTTAGGGCTACTAGGTTTACTGGTTTTGAGGAGACCAGCGGATAACCCACAGCAGAAATTACTGCAATGTTATCTTCTTGCAACAAGTCTTTCTGGTTACAAAGGATACTACAACAGTAATAATAATAATAATAATAATAATAATAATAATAATAATAATAATAATAATGCAGAAAGGTTCTTACTGCCTCCTATGATAAATATTATTCTACTCTATCTTGACCTGCCAGACTGAAAAACAAAAGAAGACATGATTTTCCTAAAAGACTAAAATATAAATATGTGCAGAGATGCTTAAAGATGCATTCAGAAATATTTCATGGTTTTTATCTTATAGGATGAAAACAATCCTGTCAATTTTTCAGAAAAGCTTGTAAAAATAACAGTAGAAAAATATTATAATATTTTATAATGAGTGAACATTTCCTACTTGAGAGTCAGCTGAACTTTACCTACTTGAAATTCAAAGCAATATGTCCATAACTTACAATTAGCAATGGAAATATAGAAATAGCATATTCAATTACTGTAATGTATTTAGCTATTTTAGAATTGTAATGAAATCAGGGGTTTGCCAGATGTAACATATTGCAACATATTAAGGTCAGGAATTTAACATGATGATAATCTTTGGAGTATAAAGAAATAAAAAGAATAGAACACAAACCAGAAGGATTGTGTGATATGTCCCTTTAATTTATGTCTTTAGTTTTTGTTTTCCTTTTTTTTTTTTTTTTTCTGTACAAATAATTTAAATACAGCAAGTAGTTAGTTTAAGTTATTTTGCTCCTTTAACTTCACTCCCTCCCACACACAAACAAGGCTAGTAAGGGCAGAAGAGTAGCTTATGTGGAACTAGCACTCTTATAGGAAGGGAATGAAATGGATGCGAATACAGGTGAAGTCCCAACTAGTAATGTACTGATGATCCAAAAATGCAAGACATAATATTTTATTGGTAGCCCATAAGTCCGGTGTTGTTTTGCTGTGTGGTCTTTTTCATTCTAGTCACTTAAGTACAATGCGGACAAGCCCTTAGAAATACGGATGTAGTATATATATTAGTATATATATATATGTAGTATATATAATTTCTTGAATGCTTAAAAATCTTTCTCACTCTAATTTACTATGTATTATCAACTGTGAAGTTGATATGAATGTCGAGTAGCATATTTAGCCACAAATGCCAGTGTGTGGCTTTAACTTTTCATGCTTGTTAGACTGTAGCTTGTTGAATTTAATACTCCTTATGGCCCCTGTAAAAAGTATGGGATTCTGATAACTGAGATAGCTTTCAGCCCAATATCTTTCAACTGCAAAAATTGATCCAAATCAGTATCAAAGATAAGGAAATGGTAGTTTTTGTTGCACGTGTAATTGCACTGAGCTTTCTGGGAGCACTTTTAGATATAGTTTATGAATTTGCAGCCAATTTCAAGGTAACTTCTACTGTAGAAATTGAATCAGAAACTTTGAACATTTAGCTATTACAGTTGTGTAACAGGATTATATCTTGTTCTTCATGCTTCATGCCACTGCAAAGACTGAGCTTCTCTACCTAGAGGATTTTCTGTGTAGTAAACTAAGAAACTGTAGATTTTCCATACTAATTTCTCACATGGATAAGTATAGTGCATGCTCTGACAAAGATTTATCTGGTTTCATTACAAATAAATCCCCATAACTAGTCTTTCCTATTTATTAAATACATCTGCAAACTTAGAGCCAGCCAATGGGAATCAAGTTGTATACAGAGTTGAGAGGAATTATGCTGTAAAATGTGGCTTCATTAGATAATGCTGCAACTGAAGCAAAAGGTATTGCACACAAATAATTAATGTGATATAGTGACAGAGCTGCAACTTTCCATCCCAGCCCAGCATGAGGTAGCCCACAGAGAAAAGCTGAAGTGATCTACCAGTACAACAAAAATCCGTGGAAAAGATGACCCTCGGCACCAGAACCTTTTCTCAATACCTGGACATCTGCTCATCTGATTACATTTTTTGTATAATCAGAAAAATAGACTATGAGCTCAACAAAGTTAATCAGCGTATCATCATGAGGTATATTGATATATTAGAAAGTAATGCATGACAATGCATGATGTTTTGTGATGTTTCCAATAGCTTTTCAAAAGGAGGCCATATCAGAAGGAACATTAAACATCTAATGAACTCCACCCAGCTGGAACAGACTTGTTCTAGCTGCCATAGGAAGGCACTGACCGTATACGTCCATAACATCAAGGCTGGGTATAGCTTATGGATACTTGTATCTTTTCAGTGATAATTTTTCCTGATGTTTCATAAAGTAAATCATTTATTCCACCTGAGCTTAATACCTTTAATGGAAAAGAGCAGTTAAATATGGGCAGTCCTTCTTCTTTACAGCCTTTTTTTCTTTCTGATATATAAAAGTGACATCTAGTTGTCCAGCCCTATGATAGAATTTGCCTTGTCATTATTCTCACATGACCACTACTGAAACAAAGTACATGCCCTGGAACAGGTCAAGAGACAGGAAAACAAACAAACAAAACAAACAAATGTGCTGTCACCAAATTCATTGCAAAGTAGCTTTTTTTTTTTTTTTGATGACAGTCAGAGAGGATGAGTGACTAATTTCCTAGATAAGTGTTAACAAAAATAGGAAATATAGATACAGGTTTATCCTGACACATTTTTAATTTTCAGAATGTGCTTTTTAATATTCAGAAAAAAAATAAAATGAGCTGGAGAAATGTATCCAAAAAAAAAAAAAAAAAAGGGAAAAAATCAAAGCACAAAGGGAACTTATTTATAAAACATTAGCAATTTTATGCTATTCTTTATAAATAAATGAAAGAACATCTGTAAATGAATACACATACATGTATATTTTTGACACACATATTTGCATTTAATACTGACAATGACTCCGTGTCTCTGAGTACCATCTCAATGTGAGATTTACTTCAGCTCCTTTATGTGTCTTGCTTGTACTTGGAGAACAGGAGATGGAAAAGATGGGAAGATATCTAGAGAAAAAGACTGTTCCCACTGGTACAATATACTCTTAACTGTTCTGTCGACCCTAGTTTTAAATTATTTTTATGATAAAAGTTCCATAACTTCCTGGATAAACAAGATGTAGACACCAACATTCTTCAATTAATATTAAATACAACTACAATACATATATCAATGAATATCTCCAGTTATCAAATACAATTTATTTTAAATTTGGTTCCCAATTAACAAATTAAAAAAAAAAAAAGATTTAAACTGTTGCACAAATGTTTCAAATAAGGAAAAACCGTTTTTCATTGGTTTGTATTTACAAAGGTTTGCATATCTGAGGAATAAGGCAGTGCTCTACTTAGCTGAAACAACACAGGAAAAGTATATACTACTCTAATAATATACTCAACATACCACTTCAGCCCTTTACTCAGTATGGTTAGTAATAATTAGAAAGGCAATTTTTCTAGGTGACTCTTACCAACTCTGTTGTCTGCCTTTCTACAAATAAAAGGAACATTTATTGCTCCAGACTGTATGAATAAAGATGCAAAACTTAAGAAGATGATTACAGTAACTTAAGAGAAATAGAAATGTAAAGCACATATTTAAATCTTTGCAAGTAACGTTACCTACCCACCTGCGACATCTCTTAGGAGACTTGCAATGTGCAGAAGAGTAATTACCCAAACTTGAAGAATCCTTTGCTCTAACAAGCATGCAAAATGTAGCAAAACCTAGGACCAGGAGACCTGGTCCTCCTAAGATCCAGAACCCAAAGATTTACAGAGATATTTCTTAATAATCCACTGTGGATACCTACTTACCCTGCTGGCAGTGCACGCTAAGAGGATTCCCTACACTTTTGTGATTATGAGTTCTCCTAACATACTGGCTGATGTTTTATGAGAGGAGATGTGATTTCCTTGCAAGCTCAGCCAGCACTGCAGAGCAGCACTTCAAGTGCTTCCCAGCGCTGTAAGGATGGTGACAAGGAGGGTGGGAAAGGCACAGAAGCAACACACCACTGTGCAGAAAAAGTTTCAAGGAGAAATCTAAAGAGTTAATTTAGACTAGCCAGACATCTCTGAAATAAGCTCCGGGTACTAGAATACCTACTTGATCCCTCAAGGACCTACATATCACGTGTCAAATTACATAGGTCTGAACTGATTAATCAGCTGTGGTTTTGCTGTTACTAGATGGAATACGGGAAGGGCATGTTGATTAGATGGTATGATATGTAATCTGCAGCTGCAAATAATTGAGGAATTAGCTTGCACACTAAATCAGTGGAAGATGGTTTGCATCAGGTCTTGCACATAGCAGTTTATGTAACAGTAGCAAACTTTTATGGTCCAGGCCATTTTTACCCTTCCATCTTGGGAAAGATGTCTTAATACAATTAAAACATACAGTTACCACCTCACACACAGGTTATATAAATCTATGTAACCAGGAACAACACAGCAAAGCTGGCAAGGGAGAGGTTTGCCCTGCTGGAGTTAGTATGTATGGAACCACCTTCCAGAAGCTAAGCTAAAGTGAATCACCAATACAAAGAAAGACAAGAATATTATAACAACATACACTGGATGACCCCGAGAACTGGAATCATGGAAAAGGAAAATTCAAAGAACAGAGTTGTAGCAGAGTGCAAGCATTAAAACAAAAATAATCTGTTGTAAACTGGAAGATGACAGCTGGGAAGTGTCTTAAGGAAGGAGGGTTCAGGTATGCTGTGAGTGGCCAGTGTTAAAAGGTATGTAAAATACAGAAGTATTTCATAGAAGTGTTACACAGAAGGATATTAATGGTGCCATGCTGCTTATGAAATCATGAGGAGAGTAAGCAAAGGAAGGAAAATCACTATTTAAGCTGCAAGTCAACAGAGTAATGCATCCTGCAAATGCTGGCATGGAACAGCCAAGGGTAAATCTAAGGCAGAAATAAGAAGGTTCAAAAGCCCTGAAATATTTTGGCCCAGGAACAACTTTCTACACATAGTAGCAGAGGGATCTTGCCAGAATATATCAAACGTGTCAAATTCTTTAGGAAAAGGAAGTATGAATAGATACCTATGGCAGCCACGCACTGGACTCATTGGTGAGAAGGAAGCTTGTAGTTTTTCTATGGAAGAAAAGCAAATGGTGGGGAAATGATGTCACTGTGGATAGCACTTGTCTAGCAAAGCACCGAGCACAGCCAAGATAACAGCTCTGAAAATGTGTGTTCTCAATGCACAGCTTCCTCTCCTGGGTCACTGAAACAAAAATAGCATAACTTGCTATTCACGTAACTTTTCACTGTTGCCCACTCCCATGTTAAAACTGGACCCTTCTTGAGGTAGATTAATCACAGAATCACCTAGGTTGGAAGAAACCTCCAAGATCACCTAGTCCAACCTCTGACCTAACACTAACCAGCCCTCCACTAAACCATATCACTGAGCTCTACATCTCAATGTCTTTTCAAGACCTCCAAGGATGGTGACTCAACCACTTCCCTGGGCAGCCCATTCCAATGCCCAACAACCCTTTCAGTAAAGAAGTTCTTCCTAATATCCAACCTAATCCTCCCCTAGTACAACTTTATCCCATTCCCCCTCATTCTGTCACCAGGCACATGGGAGCATAGACTAACCCCCAACTTGCTACAGCCTCCTTTAAGGTACCTATGGAGAGCCTATAAGGTTGCCCCTGAGCCTCATCCAGGCTAAACAACCCCAGCTCCCTCAGCTGTTCCTCGTAAGACATATGTTCCAGGCCCTTCACCAGCTTCGTAGCCCTTTTCTGGATACACTCCAGGACCTTGATGTCTGTCTTGTAGTGAGGGGCCCAAAACTGAACACAGTACTTGAGGTGAGACCTCACCAGAGTACAGGGGGACGATCACCTCCCTAGACCTGCTGGCCACACTGTTTCTTATACAAGCCAAGATGCCATTGGCCTTCTTGGCCACCTGAGCACACTGCTGGCTCATGTTCAGCTGACTATCAACCAATATGCCAAGGTCAGTCTCTGCCAGACAGCTTTACAGCCACTCATCTGCCAGCCTGTAGTGCTGCTTGGGGTTGTTGTGCAGTGGCAGATGAGCAGCTCCAGGTACTGATCCCACAACATCCTGCCCAGGCGCAGGGAGTGCAGCCCCTCCACAGCGCGACATCCTCATTTTCTCTAAACAACCCTAGGTTTCTCATGCACGTTCCCACTGTCTCTGGCCAATTTCCACCTTCACAGCTGATAAGCTGTTCCTCAGTTTCTTGTTCTGTCCTTATCAATGGTGGAATGCAAAAAGCAACGTAGCTTTCCAAGACTTCTTTTGGAGAAACAGAAAGCATATATTCTTTATTAACACCACTGGGTTATGTGGGGAATAATTCCATTTGACATGTACATGCAAGCAAGACAAGTAGTAGTTATTTCTGGTACGGTGATATCCATATTCATGCAATTCTTAAGAAAGGGCAGGACTTATCCTAATGGTTTCTCAGACCTAATTATCATATTGTCCCTCCTGCTATTGCAGGCATAGTAAACTCTGGTGGTAGCACTTGGGGGCTTTCTGATGAAGGCTCATAACCTTCTTCATTTTGTACTTCGGTCTGTTCTTTTTTGCACATGCTCAGTCATTTTTTAACTGCTTCAGCACTTTTGATCTTCTGCAAACTCAGCTAATTTAATTAAGTTCTACTTTGGGCACCATGTTCCTTCTTCAGCCTGGATTTTGTGGATAGAGCTGAATCTTCTTATCATGCGAGGCCAATACAACAACTGAGCAATTTAAACTTTTGTAGCTGCTCCTGTCCCGAACACTTCCCATTCCCATGACGACTCCTCACCCCCAAATGACTTCTCACCCCCACGTCTCACTCACGGACCCGCCACCCACAGCCACTCCCCATCAGGAGCAGACATCCCCAAACCAATTCATGGCGGGGACAGCATGGGAGGGCTGTGTCCAGCCCCCTTCCCCCCCCCCAATCCCCCTGATGCTGAGCGATGCGGGAAGAAGTGCAGGCAGAGGCTTTGCAGGGTGGAAGAGTGGTAATTTATTCTTCCTGGGGGAATCGTGGCTGCCACCCCCAGCCCGTCCCCAGGTGAGGCCCGGCCGCCTGCTCAGGCGGGGGGCCCGGCCTGCCGGCCCGCGTGGTCCCCGTGTCCCGGCTCCTCCTGCCGCACCCTGTGCAGCCAGGATGTGTCCCCGACGTCGGCGTCCTGCGGGGAGCGTGGCAGTCTGCGCCCGACCTGCCCCGCGTGC
The DNA here is from genome assembly GCF_964211825.1 of Aythya ferina. Lineage (NCBI taxonomy): Eukaryota > Metazoa > Chordata > Aves > Anseriformes > Anatidae > Aythya > Aythya ferina. Next base: position 45,173,589 of record NC_140297.1, on the reverse strand, counting down.
CAGGAGAAGCTTCTCTCAAGTCTGCGCTCCGTGGAGGGGCTGCGCGCCCTGCGCCGGGGCGAGACGCTGCGGGAGCGGTAGATGGAGGGGCTCCTCTGCCCCTGCCCCCGCTGCTGCTGCTGCTGCCGCCGCCCCAGCCGCGCGTTCCGCTGGAACCTTCCGCGGGGTCTTCGGGCCAGGCGCACCACTGCTACGATGGGCCCGCGGGACATCGGGCAGGTGTTTCTTGCCTCCGCCCAGACGTGGATGCACTCCAGGCAAAAGGAGTGCTTGCAGGGGTTCACACGAGCTGCGCTGGACAGCGGGCCCAGGCAGATGGGGCACATCTCGTCCCCGGGGGCCTCCTCGGGCTGCTCCTGCCGCCAGCTCATGGTTCCTGCAGCTTCCGCGATGTGGAACCGGTCGTCCTGTGGGGGAGGCTGCCCTGGTGCTGGGCGCTCAGCAGCTGCCCGGGGTCTTCAGCACCTCGATGTCTCGCGGGTCGCCGGCAGGACCTCAACAACTCACGTGCCACCAGGAGGACTACTGCAGAGAGAAGCAGGAAGAAAATATTGTATCAGCAAGCAGACATTAGCTTTCTAGGTTCTACCAAGTTGTCTAGAGTGCTGTAGCTGTCAGCAGTGTGTATATGGATTGCAAACACAGACTAGGCTTAGGCCAGATGAGGTACATGGATGTCTATAGGTGTGAGAGCATTACCAAAGGCCCTTGATGGTTCACGTGCAACAACAATGGCTTCGCGTATGCTTCTAGCAATAGCTCCGCCTCTCTATCTCCTTCCAGCCGTGGAGACTCGAGCTCTCGCCTACCACCAGCCGGACTGGCCGCAGGCGCCCTGCGCAGGGCTTTTATAGGCAGCCCCCTTCTGTGAGGACACCCCAGACCCTGCTGATGTCACCTCTGGCCTCACAGAAGGGGGCTGCCTATAAAAGCCCTGCGCGGGGCGCCTGCGGCCAGTCCGGCTGGTGGTAGGCGAGTGCTCGAGTCTCCACGGCTGGAAAGAGAGAGAGACGGGCGGAGCTAGTGCTATAGGCATACGCGAAGCCATTGTTGTTGCACGCAAGCCATCAAGGGCCTTCGGTAATGCTCTCACACCTATAGACATCCATGTACCTCATCTGGCCTAAGCCTAGTCTGTGTTTGCAATCCATGCACAGACTGCTGACAGCTACAGCACTCTAGACAACTTGGTAGAACCTAGAAAGCGAATGTCTGCTTGCTGATACAACATTTTCTCCCTGCTTCTCTCTGCAGTAGTCCTCCTGGTGGCACGTGAGTTGTTGAGGTCCTGCCGGCAACCCGCGAGACATCGAGGTGCTGAAGACCCCGGGCAGCTGCTGAGCGCCCAGCACCAGGGCAGCCTCCCCCACAGGACGACCATCTGCACGTCGCGGAAGCTGCAGGAACCATGAGCCGGCGGCAGGAGCAGCCCGAGGAGGCCCCCGGGGACGAGATGTGCCCCATCTGCCTGGGCCCGCTGTCCAGCGCAGCTCGTGTGAACCCCTGCAGGCACTCCTTTTGCCTGGAGTGCATCCACGTCTGGGCGGAGGCAAGAAACACCTGCCCGATGTGCCGCGGGCCCATCGTAGCAGTGGTGCGCCTGGCCCGAAGACCCCGCGGAAGGTTCCAGCGGAACGCGCGGCTGGGGCGGCGGCAGCAGCAGCAGCGGGGGCAGGGGCAGAGGAGCCCCTCCATCTACCGCTCCCGCAGCGTCTCGCCCCGGCGCAGGGCGCGCAGCCCCTCCACGGAGCGCAGCCTTGAGAGAAGCTTCTCCTGGCACGCGGGGCAGGTCGGGCGCAGACTGCCACGCTCCCCGCAGGACGCCGACGTCGGGGACACATCCTGGCTGCACAGGGTGCGGCAGGAGGAGCCGGGACACGGGGACCACGCGGGCCGGCAGGCTGGGCCCCCCGCCTGAGCAGGCGGCCGGGCCTCACCTGGGGACGGGCTGGGGGTGGCAGCCACGATTCCCCCAGGAAGAATAAATTACCACTCTTCCACCCTGCAAAGCCTCTGCCTGCACTTCTTACCGCATCAGTTAACTGGGAGGGTTAGGGGGGGCTGAACACAGCCCTCTTCCGCTGCCCCCGCCATGAATTGGTTTGGGGATGTCTGCTCCTGATGGGGAGTGGCTGTGGGTGGCGGGTCCGTGAGTGAGACGTGGGGGTGAGAAGTCATTTGGGGGTGAGGAGTCGTCATGGGAATGGGAAGTGTTCGGGACGAGCAGCCACAAAGGTGACCTGGCCCGACTGGAAAAAAGGCTGACAGCAAAAGTCTCCTAAAAGCCTGGCAGCAGAGAATGCCTGCCAGTTGGGGAACCAGGACTGGCAACCTGCAGCATCCCTGGAAGGCGCTGCTGGCCTCCTGCAAGTGCAGCCTAAGAACCAGAGGCTGTCTCCAGGTGCCACCACCAAGGGCAAAAGCAGGGAACTACAAGAGCAATGGGCTGTCTGAGAAGGAGGAACGGCTCTGGGAAAGGTGCCATTCTCAGAGACTAGGAAGCATCAGTGTCTTTCGCTCGTCTCAGGTAAAACACAGAAATTAGCAGCAGCTTTTGGCTGCTCAAAGGAGGTGGTGTCCTCTGCCCTCTTCTGTCTCTCTTGATAGAAAAAGGACTCCTTCTCGACCCTAAATGGATCATCTCTCTACCTCAGAACCTTCTGTGTGGCACAAATTGTTCTTGCCTACAGAACATCCTAAATCCAGTGAACCTGTGCTGGGGATTCCCGGCTGACTCTGAACTCTGATGGGAGCCTCACATCTTTGCAGTGACGCTTTGTTCTTGATTCCTTGGGGCCTACTCCTGGGTTTGGTCTCTTCCAAGATGGCTTTTCTTAATTAGCCTGACACCTCTCTCCATGCTTGCCTTGAATCACAGAATATTGCCCAGTGGTGGTTTGTGGCCATGTGTAATAACGAGAACTTTTCAGCAAAGAAAGCCTCCGTGTATCGCAGCACCCTACCAACTCTCACTTGCCATCTCCCCACACCCGCAGGCAGGGGGCATCCCTGAAGGGCTCAACCCTTTGGAAGGTCACGGCATGAGCTTCGTTGTCAGAAACAGGGTTCTGTAAAATGCGCACTCAGCGATGCTTTTGAGGAGATGGTAGAAGAACACTGGAAAGTGCACGAGGCTGTCCTGGTTTCAGCTGGGACAGAGTTTGTTGTCTTCCCAGTAGCTGGTATGGAGCTGGGTTCTGGATTTCAGAAGAGAGTGATGCTGACAACACACCGACCTTTTAGTTGTCGCAGAGCACTGCTTACACAGAGCCAAGGAGGTTTCATCTGCCCACACCGCCCTGCCAGCCAGGAGGCTGCGGGTGCACCAGGAGCTGGGCAGGGTCGCAGTCTGGAGAGCTGGCCCAAACTGGCCAGAGTCATGTCCCATACCCTATGGGGTTGTGCTGAAGACTAGGACTGGGCAGCAATCTGATGTGATAAGTCAGACTTCCGCTGCTTGAGTTCTGGCTGAGCATTATTTGGCAACTGGTGAGCAATTGCTTTGTGCATCATTTGTTTCTTGTACTCTTTTTTCATTACTTTTTTTTTTTCTTTTTTCTTTTCCTTTCTTTTCTGTCCTATGGAGCTATCTTTCTCTCAGTCCTTGAGTTTTACTTTTTTTCCACTTCTCTCTCCCATACCACCACAGGGCAGTGAGGGTACATATGTGTGGTGCTTATCTGTCTTTGGAGGGGAGCCACAACAAAAATATAGCTAGATGGTTTAATAAGGAACATAGTGTTGAAAAACTAACAATTTTGTTACTTAAAACAGTATTTATATTGCCCGCAGCATTTACCTGTAAGTACTGTAAGAATCAGGTTATTTCTTTAAGTTTCTGAAGAAGTTTTTGTACAATCTGTGAACAGTCTGAATGGACCTCTTCTGTAATAGACTGAGTTCTCCTCAACATCAAAAGCACGGTGTCTGCTTAGATCTCTTTCACATTCCCAAAAAGTAAACCCTTTTGAAGACTAACAGATTGGTCAGCTATTTGTTATTTCAGACAACTCTTTTAAATGTCCCTCAAGTGTACAGAGGTGTTAACTAGAATGAATAATATTCAAAAGATCATCGCTGATTACATAAAACAAACATGGAGAGAAGCTTCTGTTTCCCAGAGAACTCTTCAGCAGTTAAATGTTCTTGACTTTGCTGAAACTTGTCCACCATGAAATTCTGAACTCCAAACCCTGATCTTGATTTTAATTCATCTATCTACACTGCCTTTTTTCCCCCAGCTTTCAATAAATGTGCATACTACTACTAAAATTGGATCGGATGCCATGTTTTTTAAATCTACTTACTAAAACCAACCTCAAGCTTTGTATCTGACACCTTCCCCAACCACATACACCCGTGTTTCATAATGCTTTAGGTAATTTTCAGTTAAAGCACAGTATAAAGTGTTTTATTTTCTATACCTCTCCCTAACCTTTAAAAGCCTCATCCTGTCCTCCAAGTCCTATTCTTTTCTTCACATTGCAAATTTTTCAAGGACTTCAAGATATGAGCTGAAAATAACTTGAACTTTCCTTCCTACTTGTTGGGATTGGGATGCTATCCTTAGCTGTTCCCAACCAGCTTTTCCTACTCAGAGGATTTTTAGGTCTGTCCTGAAGGAGCTTAAAGGTTGCTGTTGCTGAGCCTCCCTGGTGTTCATGTACAGACTCCCTCCCCTGCCTTTTTGCCCCTTCCTCATTTGCTTTTAGTTCTTAGTTATAACTAGGGAGCTTGTTAGTCTGGCATTCATCAAACTACTTCTGCTAACCTGGTATACGTTAGCCAAATTTATTCACATGTAAGACTACTTTACAAAATCATTTTATAGCCTTGCTTCTAGATTTCTTGTTTTTCTATTGTAATAGTCCATTGATTGAGAACCAAATTCTACTGAAAATCAATAGCTGGAACTGTTTCTACATTTTCAGATACACAGACTCCATTAATAACTTAATTAATAGCATGTAGAACATGTATGGTTGCACTGAAATTTTTGACGAAGAGAATGAATACTGCATAGAATAAGTAAGAGCTTTGACATCAGGTTCAGGAACTACAAGGTATTCAGGAAGCAAGGAAGAGAAGCCATGTAATCCCTTTGCTTATCCATAAGCCCTTTTTCTCATGAATCTGCCACTTCAGAGAGTCTGACAAAAGAAGTGTCACTAAACACACATCCAGTTTTGTATAGCTTTGGATTGTCCAAACTTTTCTATCACAGATATAAATGTACCTTATTTCCATCATCATAGTTTAACAATTAAATGACCTCTAAAGACAGAAACATCAGTTTCTCTCCTTTCTTGCATGTTGTCCTGTTTCTATTTAGGTTTCTTTGTATGCTTTGCCCGGTACATCTCCCACACACATTTACTGCTTTCTCTCAGTCTCCTACTTGCAAGCTTCTCCACCCTCCCCTCAGGATGTATTTCTAGCAGCTGGGTTCTCTCCTACACAGATCATCCCTCCTTGTACTGTGAAATAGCAAGCTAACCACATCGACATAAATGAGGCTACATTGAAAGAAAAAAGCCATTTGCTATTAAAAAAACCACCTCCATCTCAAACTGATTTTGATGCCTTTGATTTAATGACACATGCCTTCACAGACACACATAAAACAACACTAAAACACGGAGCTATTAGTTTCTAAATTTTAAATGATATTAATGCCTACTTTCAAGACTGTAATCTGAATAAAAATCTTCCACCATAATAGTGATTACACAACAATTCTTAAATATTAAAGGGTATGACATTATGCCAGAAGACTGTAGAAACAAAACGTATATACGTGCTCTGAAAAATACTTTCCTAATTAAGTACATCTCCACAGTCTGACTCTTTTTTCAAAAGCCTGACTATTTGCTTATCTGTGTACAGTTAAGCACGTTTTATAGTATTCATATCCTCTAAACAGTAGCTACATATCTGAGGACAGTATAGGTAACAGTTTAAAGAGTTTCCATCTGCTTCTCTCATTGCTATAGGTAATGAAAATGGTATCAAAGTGTACCGAAGGTGCAAAATGCTCTGCATTCTTGTACTGTTTTTTTGCCCTGATGAGGTAATTTAGGATATGCATTTCTAATGCAAGTCGTATAATCTGTGCAAAGGTTAAAGCTATTTTCTTCTAACTCTCCATCTCTTTTGGAGAAGGTGTGTTCACCTTCTTTGCTGCTCAGACGCCACTCCAACTCTGGACACCCAGACCTCCTGCGACATAACCATGCTGTACATCCAGTCTACGTGCATCCACCTAGATTATTTCCCAATCTGACTGTTTTTTATACTGCAGTTTCTGCACCATAGATTAAGTATAGGAGACAAAATCAAATCTTGGTTTGTTTACTTGAAGTTTCATTTCAATATAAGATTTTTAATTCTTACCATGGTCTGTAAGTTTAGACATGCAGAGTTGACTTGATCTCTCATTTCCACTTTGTTTATCGCATCCTATGGACACAGAGTCACATGTAATGACTGGCTCAGAATGAATTAGCAGTTTTGAAGTCTGCTCATCAGATTCCTTAATCAAACAAAGCAGCACAGAGAAAAAGGTACAGTTAGAGCTTTCAGCAGGATCACGATACAATGGCTGCCCTGATCCACACAACTGCTGGGACTCATATTAAACAACAACAACAAAACAAAACAAAACAAAACAAAACAACAACAACAAAAAAAAAACCACCCTCCTACCTCTTTTCTAAATGATAGCAGTGACTCAGCCACAAGCTAACACAGATTTAACATGCTTTTTTTTTTTCTCCAGAGATAATGAGAAATAGAAACTAGAGTACACGCTACAGAAAAGATAGAAAACAAAACACTAAAACAAATCTTATTGTTGCTGTGATGCTTTTACTGACTATTTCCAAACTGATGCTGTTCACTGTATGATAAAATGTAGTACTAGTCCTGAACAGGACTATCTTATGTTGCAGATATCCTAAAAGCAAAGGTTACATTATACTGGGAAGCATTCTAAGACTTTATTCTTACTAAGAAGACAGTTTAAATGTTAGTATTCTGTACTACTCAAATGAAAAGAACCCACAGCCATGCCAAATAAGAGTGTTTAAAGGATTAAAAATCCTGAAAATAAATGTATTTTGAACTCCGATATCACACAAAAGATCAGTAAGTCCATTTCAGAGAGCAGATTTAGATTTATGGGTGTCTAAATAGAAAATTGTTCAATAAATAGAGAATTGTTAATCTCTGGACTGGACTGTCTGTCCAGTCCTAAAGAAAGTGTGTGGAGAACAGAAAAGAGGTACATTGAAAGTACATAAATAAGGTATCTGAAACAACAGCTCATACTTACATGAAGGACATCGACATTCAGCTGCTGAAAATTACGGGACCTGAATTCTTGCATTCTTTTGATATTTTCTTGATATTTTTCTTCTGCCAGCTGTCTGTAAATACAGAATATTTGTGATTAAGATGTGCTATCAGGGATTGCGCAAAGGGATCTTCTAACAGTAGATGTGGAAAAGCAGTTTCCATAATTAGAGTGCTATGGTGCCAAATATTCATGGCATCTGCTCAAGTTGAGGTTAGTTTTAGTGAACTCAGAAACAGATCTCAGGCCTTATTTCCAGCTATTTATTTTAATTTATCTTTCACAACCTGCATAATTAATTGAAAAATAGTAAATTATCCATCCCAGACTCTTTTGTCTCTTCCAAAGATCTTAAATATGTCAGACTTTATTCCACTGTGTAGTCAGGGGAACTTTCAGATAAAGACAGGCGCACAATACTTGTGTGCTATGAACACTTCTCCTGGGGTAGAGTTGGTAATTGTGCTTTTTCTGTGCAGGACTACTTATGCTAGGTCCTACATTACGCAAATCCTCCAGTTTCCATTACTAAATACCCTAATCTCTTCTATGTCTAGATTTGCACTGCTGAGAGTAGATCTCCAGTGTGAGAAGGTACTATGTTTTTGCACTATTTCATGTTTTCAGGCAGAATCAGCTTGCAAGTACCCAGGGTTGAAATTGAATAGATCAATTTTGAAGACTCATGATTGAGAATAAGGTTAATTTTTAATTTTAACCTAAGATTGCAGATTAATATGTTGCCTTTGTATTACAAAATAAATATATTTACTTTTGTTGCTGGGAAAAAATGTGAAAAATAAATAGAAAATGTTAAAATGAAAGAAAGCAAAGAAAATGAAAAGCAAACGACAAATATCCTGTAACTAGTATTACTTCCTAATTTCCATCCATTAAAAAAAAAAAGAAAGAGAGAGACTTCCTATATATAAATTTCATATAAGAATGAGCCTACCATATTATTGTAAAAACCATGTAGAAGAGGTGTTATATTTTATATAGTGGTATCATTTCAAGGAGTTTTTTTTTTATTTTGTTTTGTTTTTTAATGAGAATAAACTTGCATACCATCTCCAGTCTCAAACAAAAGAGTTGGTGTCAAACAGACATAAATGATGATCAGACATGTTTTTCAAAAGGAAATTAAAGCCTTTGTTGTTTGTTTTTTTTTATTTCCAGCTTTTGGGTATGGACACAACAGGCTGGCACAAGTAACACTAGTGATTTTATAGAAACTGAATTTACTATTGAACTTACAACTGAAATTACTATTCATTTGCAGATATATGCAACAGCTTCAAAGTTACTGAGGCCACAAATTCAGGCTTCATGTTACTTTCCAATATTTCTCTGTAGTAAGATGTCATCGCTTTACTGAACTGCTAGCTTGCTTTGGCGTAACAGTGTTAAGATGCTGATTCTCATGATCAGAAATACTTATTCCTCTATTATCCCTTATAAATAGCTGAGTAAACATTTGTTAATTTACATTGCACTTTGCAAAACACTTTTGAAGAAAATGTTAAAAATGAATGTGCAGCTTTTCTGATTTTCATTCACATCATATGAAACACTGAACATTTTTAATGGGCAAAAACTCAAGTGTGTCATCAAAACAGTATTTTCTTTCTATTTAAAAATGCAATTCATGCACAGATACATAGCCTTCAAGATGTTTCCCACATGCCACTTGGAAATGGTACTTAAAATCCTCTCTTTCCTTATAACTTTCTTAATAAAATGATAAACTGTAAAGCCCTTATAATATGTTGATCACCCCATTGCTTGGTCATTTGATAAGACTATTTTTTCTGAGCTATTAACTTCCATTGACAAATCTCTTGGGCCAAAAGAATTGAAAAAAGCTGCACTGTAACTAAATGTCTGACTCCTCAGAATAAGCAATCCTTAACATGACAAGTCATTAACAAAATCCCCTATTGTAATGAATCTGTTAATCTCTCATGTAGTTATTTAACCCAAAATACTATGCTCAAAGTACCAGTTTTGAGCTAAAGCTCTGACTTCTTTTTCTACATAAATAATTACTATGATTTAACTCATCAAAGTGAATGGGGATTCACATTAAGTAGCTGAAGACTCTTTTTTTTTAATTTAATATTATTTTTATTTTTAACTTGACTGTTCGAGTTCTCTCGTTAGACTGCTGAAAGAGGAAAACTGCACGGTTAGGGCACAAAACTAACATTATGCACAACTTACTTCAACTTCTTTGCTTTCTCATCTGCTGCATTTAACTTCCTCAGCCTCATTCTTTCCCGTGGTGTCATTTTCTGAACTTCAGACAGTTCCTGTAGAGTCTGCAAATGAACTTTCCTCTGCCTGAAATTGAATGCATGCCAGCTTATTTTCATATAAAAATGTAAATATTGGTATTTTGATTTGCTATTGAAACATACTGACATTTCAAATGGAATAATTAGAAAGTCACAGGTACTATAACAGACTAAACAGACCTTAATGTGGAAAGCAATGCTTCTTTTACACTGAAACTTAGACTTAGATTAATGAAGAACATGAATCATTTCAGGCATTTCATGTGAGAACAGAAAAACGTAAACTCAGCTCCTTAGAAGAATAAATGTTGAAGCACAGTGAAATATTTACCCTGTCAGGATTCATTATTGAGCATATTACAAATCCAAAGGCAGTTTTCAAATGAGAACCACAGGAAAAAAAAAAAAAAAAAAAAGAAATACCATTCATACATTTTGCATTGGTTGTTACAAATTGGCTGCAATAAAAGATAGCATTAATGCATCTTCAATGAAAGTCATAATTATCATGTCATCCTCTTGAGTTTCTAGTCCTAATCAATAAAAACAATTCACTGGTAAAATGGACTTATCAATACAGGAGAGCAATACTAGACCTGTATCAGAAAAAGGATATTAATTTCAGATTTTACCTCACATCATATAGTAATTGCAAAAATTGAACCATAGTTTGCAATGACATAGCAGTCATATTTCACTCACACCAAAATTTTGCAATCTTTTTATTCATGATAAAAAGTTCTGAATTTAAAATGTCTATTTTTGCTCTTATGAGATAAACTCACTTACCATCTAAGAGCCCAGTTTTGTAAGCATACAAATTGCAACACTCCTTGCAGACTACCATTTTGAAATCAGTATTTTAATAACTGAGAAGCTTTCATTATGCTTTTCAAATGTTGACTATGGAGGGAAATAGTGTAAAGATATGAAAATTACTGTGAAATATGAAAGACTAAGGACAAAGACAAGAAGATTTTAATTATTAATAAGAATGGAACTAACTCCTCAAGTATGAATAATGCAGACTTATTTCTTGTCCCCTGTTAAAAAAAAACCTTCTGATTTAAATTATAAGAACCTCATGGGAAAAAAAGTCATTTTTCATCCAATTTGAAACTGAATTCATAGAGTTTTCTTCTTAGTTAAATATTTAAAATGTATGACTTGCCTGGGACTGGAATAAACTAAGACATTAGAGGTTTTTACTAGAAGAAACCGGACTCAACTATACACACCAAAAATAATTTCTGGTGAGGAAAAAAAATCATAAATTTAAAGTAGCGATGACTGGGGAGGACACCATAACAAGCAGCTCCCTGTACACACACCAACTACAGCACATGCGGGAAACTCCCTATGTTTAAATTATTTTTCCACCACTTTTCTCTTTGTATGCCACCATTTTTCAGATATTTTTACTTCATTGTACCTACCTCTTTAAATATGGGCTTGAAAAAAATGTTTGTCACTTTGCTTACCAGTAGCAATACAGAAGCTAACATTCTCATAAATGCAATAAAAGTCATAATAGAATTATGCATGTATGTGTATTCTAAACATTTAATCAAAAAAGAATCAGACTCCAGTACATTCATCTCCTAGGACGACTTTTTTTTTTTTTTTTTTTTTTCCTCAAACTGATGCTCTGAAAAGTTCAAGGTAACTTTCTGTGCTCTAACAAATATAGCTCTTATCCAGTTTTTACGATTCTGGACCTCAGCACAGAGAAGCTGACTTTTTAATGCTTTTAACCGAAGTATAAGAAAAAGATGTTTGTAGTTAGAACTTGCTCTTCATCTTACACACTTGAGACTTCCTTTTGAACAAAAATAATTGTAGACCCTGGGATATGCAATCATGTCCTGCTTGGGTGTTAGCTCTGTCAATAAGCGATGTCTGCTTGGAAGGTGAAAAGACTTGATATATTCAAACTAATGACAAAGGAACATAGTATATTTTATGGATAATATAAAATGGTTTCATCAATCTGTTCTAGAAACACAGGGATGTTTGAGGTCTAGATATATATTTTGCAGGTAAAAATACTACTTCCTGAAAGCTTCTATAATTTTTTGATGCATATGGATAGTTTGAAATCCTATATGGAATGTAGGTGAAAACCCACAAAATAAAGGCATGAATTAAACATTTTTTGAAGATTCTCATAGTGTATGTTTTAATAAGCATTTAACCTTCAATATTATTTATAGAGAGTTGGCATAATATTTGGGCAAGATTTCAGTGCCTCAAAACTAGTTAAGGTATATCTCTGAGGAACATCTCTGCAGTTAACTATAATTCATTTGAATAAACAGGAATCCACTCAAGAATTAATTAATTCAACCTGAACACAGCAACAATAAGCAAAAGGTATGTCTAATATTTCCTGAGTACAGCACATCTGCCCGTGTAACTGTAGAGTTTCCGCTATACTAGCAAAGAGCTATTTGTAGCAGAAACAAGAATAGTAGAATATTAAGAATACCAAGAATTAGACAATACAGGCATCATTTGTTATTGCCTCTTATATCTATTGTTGCAAAGTTCAACAATGTGTTTATACTAAAGTGGAAACCTAAACAGAGAACTCTTGTCTGATAAGAGGACAGAGACTCATCTGACAATGAGAGAAAGCAAGAACAGAACTGACAGGGTGGAAACTCCAACCACAATTTCAAGCTATGAGAGCTTTACAGAAATATTCTAAGCAGTCACACCAGGTAACAAAAACGTACAGAATATTTTTCTGTGTTGAATCCAGTGTCCTTATTTCACATTCCTCCTATCACTGTTATTAAACAACCCTTTCTTTTGCAAAGTTGCAGTTGGAACACTAAAGGAACACTAGCAAGCAGCAGTCTTGGTAACAACTGCAAAGTGACCATAGCTGAAAAACTGCCGGCCTACACTGAGAACAGAGGTCACAAAAAGAATGAAGGGAAAAGGCAAATTCCCTTGAATCTACTGTTAATTCTGAATTGGTGCACGGGCTTTTTCATTGCTACTATTTATTCATTAAAAAAAAAAAAAAAAAACAAAACAAAAAACAAAACAAAACAAAAAAAAACAGATAGCTGTTGAAGTCTTGAAAGTTATTCAGAGGAAATAAAAGATGGAGATGACTGCCACGTCTGCACAGGATCACAAACTCCTGATTTTGAATGTGCTATCTCCTAACAGAGCAAAACCACATCAAGAAAACTCAGGGACAGCAAGCAAAGAGGAATGGAAGCTGCCATTGAAACCACGCAGATAATTTACAAAGACAAAATGAAATTGCCCGTGTTGACATTTGCTTTAATCACTGCCGCACCGTAATTTGACACAATTAATTAATTTAATATATATTCGGTGCCTAAAAGAGAGATCATGTGCAAAGGCAGCACTGATTTAAGAGTCAAGAAACACCACAAGTCTTAATTTCTCACAAGAAAGTTACAAGACAAATATAATAGCATCCTATGGATGTATTAGATGAACCGTTTAAGTGTTTATGTCTTCATTTGGATATCGTTTAGGAAACATAGCCTTCACATTCAACAATTAGTCAGTACACAAACTAAGTCAGTACACAAATGACCATGACTTAACTAAAATGATGATCTAAGCCTTCAAAATATACAGACAAAGGTCCTAACTTAATTGCACACTCACTGTTACTAAATTAATTTGTGCATGTGCTACATACACACTCACAATTTATGGCTCCAGAATAAAAATATTTAATTATTACATCCATTTTTTACCCTAAATTCTGATTATGCAACTCATTAATGTGGTTGTCTTGTATTTCTGGGGAATGGCAAAATCCCTTTAAATGCAAAGCATGAGGAGATTAACACAAACATTTGTTTACAACAGCATAGTATTTGGCAACACCATAACTGTTTATAGTTCTGCCCACAAAACACTTAAAAATACTTACAAAGCATCAAAAATGGGAGCAGCTTCTTTCTGCCAGTTAAGCCCCTTGTCTTTCACATTCATATTTGTGTATTTGTACTGCATATTCTGTAAAGAAATAAAATAGAAGCAGTATCAATGCTTGAGGCTGAAGTGATCCAGATTCCAATATGACACAAAACAGCCCTAATGCAAAAAATGATCAAGCAGTTTCCTTCCCTACTTCCTTACAAAGTCAAATAATAAATACGTTGGAACCAGGGACCAAAAAAGAAAGATGCACTGTTTTTTGTTAAAATTATGACTAACTAGAACAGTTAGAGATGACACGTACCCAGTCCAAATGATCTGCACTCGTTATGCATAAATATCCATTCCCCTTATTACTCATAAGATTTTAAAGGGGGGTACATTCAGCATGTAGAGTGAGAAAGGCTTAATTTCTCACTGCCTCTCTGCCTCAGTCATACTGTTAGCTTCAAAAGTCCCCTAGATTAATGTTCCCACTGGCTGCGCTCTAAGTTATTTTTTCTCTACACATTTCCTCTGTCTCCACTCTACTTCTGTAAAATACATACTCAAGTGGCAAGTGTACAGCTATCGCTTTTTCTTCTTAGATACCTTTAGTTGTTCATCAACATAAGGGATTTTTAGGATCTCTGCTGCTGCTGGTCTCATCGAAGGATTCTTACTTAACATGCTGAAACATGAAGAAAACAAAACTGAAAATTCAGTGATTTTCCAAATTAACTTAAGTAACTGATAAACAAGAGAGCAATATACCTGCTCAGCACTGCATTCAGTTTGCTCGGATATCTATCAGGAAGAGAAGGTGTATCACCTTCTACTATTTTTAGCACAACTGACAAAAAATTGTGTCCAGAAAATGCATGGTCCATACAGCACATCTCGTATAAAATGCATCCCAGAGACCTTGAAGGATAAAATAATCAGAATAGCATAGATGTTATTTTTACAAGTACCATGCATAGTGACATTACGATAAGAAAAATTACAAGTGCATATACGTTTTTCCTGAGAATAGTATATTTTACTATTATGCTAATCTTTTCATCTCAAAAGATTATGATTCATTACTCAGATCACCGATTGACATCATATTAAACAGGGGCAATCATCATTCAATTTTGATAAATGCACGCAAAAACCTACAATCTGTATATATATTTTACACATATATGCAGGTATATAAACACTCATTTAGCCACACGTTCAAAATAGATTCCAAAACTGGTTTGGACTCAAAGAATTATCAAATTTTAGATGACTGCATCATGTTGTAACACATAAAACAAAATTTCCTCAATTTTTTATTTGGAGATGAAAAAAAAACTGAATATGCCAGGCTGAAGACCTAGCTGAGAACCAATGTCAGATTTTATTTATCAGGCTCTTATTCCTCAGTCCTAACAGAGATAGCAAAGACCACCAAGTTGAATATTTTAAGAAAATCACTCTCATAATGATTTATGTAATGACTACTCATAATAGCTTGCACTTCGATTGGCCTCTATCTAATATATTTTTTTTTTAAATAGAGATGCTGAGCTTTCCAGGCTTTGAAGCGTGCCCAGTATCAACTCCAGTTGATACTGGAGTGCAGGAGAATACTGATACTGATATTCAGGAGAACAGAGGCAGTGCGAAGTGACTTGATCAAGGTCATAAAAGATGTTGGTGAGAGCAAGCTACAGGACCAGACTCACCTAGGTAACCAACTTAAATAGCACAGCAACTTTACTTTTCACGTAATATTTGATTGGGGTACTTATCATTTACAGCAGTATGAAAATAAAGCATACTGGTAATACGTAGAAGCATGTATAGGTGAATGGCTTTGGTAAAAAGGGTATAAACATTATCTTTGAAAGCAAATAATGAATAAATTTAAATAATTCATTTTGGTTAAAGAAGAGGAATAAGTTCAGTCCATCTGACAATAAAAGAGCACAAGCAAATAATTTTAGAGCTGAAACTCATGCTCTCTGTATAATGTAAATAAACCCAAGGAGAGAGAACAGAAGGGTTCTCTCACTGGTTCTTTACGAAGATCTATTTGAAAACAACTATGAGAATATTTTTGCTAAAAACTGCCTAACTATAGAGGTACCTAAATAATTGCCTAGCTTCTGGAAGTTTTAACTGTCAACCAGCTTTCAAACTTCCAAAATCTACTGATCTTGGAAGTTTGAAAGCTGGCTGACAGGCAAAACTTCAGGTAACAGTAACACACAGATGATGCTCTACATTTACAATCTACGTTCAAACTCTGAAACAAGATAATGACCACATGAGAAAATACTTTACAACCAAAGTGCAGACGTGGCATCTGAAAGCATCAAACAAAAAAGGAAACCAGCCAGAGGGAAGAAAAAAAGGAAAATCCCAACTTGATAGACTGTACTAAAACTGTTGTGTTTTTGTTTTTGTTTTTTTTCAGAATCAATCTGTTTTCGGAGGCTGCTTAATTCTGGCAGCTAAAAATTGCTTAATGAGCCATTAAGAGAACAGGATTTACCACATGAGGGAAGCCCATTTATTCAGCTAGCTGAGTCCTCTGACTACACCTGAGACTTTGGAGAAAGATGAAAAAGAACACCCGAGGCATTCTGGTGAAGCTGGGGCAGCAAACAGGCTGCCCAGGGAAAACCCCATCTGTCCCATCACAGAAAAAAATAACAGAAAGAAAAAATAAATAAATAAAAAGCAGGGAAAAAAAGAAAAAGTAGATTATTTATTTATTTATTATTATTTTTTTTTTTACTGCAAAATACAACTCTTTGAAATGACGTAAGTAGTTCTAAGCTGAGAAAGGTTGTCCTGAATCCTAGAGCAAGGCCACTTCTTCTCAGGACAGCTGCTGAGCTGTAGTTGCCTAAGGAAGTTACGAAGTTTTTGCCTCGAGACTGCATTTCTCAGAGCAGTTGTGTTTCTACAGTTCCAGCCTAAGCATGTTGTAAGAAGCAAAGTCAGCAAGAGAAGATTTCTTCCTGATTCCCATGAGCAATTTGCCAATGACCAAAACATATCATTTAATTACTTTTATAATCCTAGCTTGTATAACTGCCAGCGTTATAAAATTCTAAAATGGCCATGAAAGTATCCAGCCAGAGCATTTGGTTTGACAGCTTTCTGTTTGTGAATAGGTTCAACAAATGTGCTAAACAGCATTTCATTTCAGCAGAACTGATGCAAGATCGTTTCACATTGAAGCCACTTATGCTCAATTATATAATAAAAAGGAGCATCTGCACAGGTTTCAGTATATTCTCTACAATATCAAAGGACAGACTTCTACGTTCTCAGGAGAAACCACCCTGTGGTTTTTGGTGCTACTTGTTTTCATAAGCATTGCTGTCCCATTCACATCTTCTGGTCTTTTATAGAAATTTCTAAACTTCACTACAGTCCTTCAAAGGCTGTAAGGTGCACATTAACTTTTTAATGAAATGCTAAAAGCCAGACAATATAAATGCCTATACCTTTGTGGCTTGTGCATCTCAGTCTGACTGTACCAAGTCTTAAGAATTTGCTGACCCCAAGGTCTATGAGGAATACATACATGTACATACATCTGACCCCAAGGTCTATGAGGAATACATACATGTACATACATCATGACACTCTCATCCACGGCTTTTCAGATCTTCATGTCAGGGTTTATCCAGCTGTAGGTGTGCAGCGTTTATCATTAATCTTCCTGCCTACTTCTTTCTAATAGTTGTTGGTGTCTAATGGACAGAAATAGATCCAGATCGTATGGCTCAGTCTTTTAAACAGTGAACCAATTGGATAGAATGGCAGCATCCTAATTCTCATAGTAATTAATTTCTGTGGGGTCTTGTGGGAAAAGATCAAGGTAGTCTGTGCACCCAAAACTTCACTGGATTTTTAAATACCTCCATATACTTCATGGATACTTCCATTGAATTATCGCAAAAGACTCTCCTATCTGTCCTCTCAAGGAGCGATTAAAGCTGAGCACACAGCAGCTTTTGAAAACAAAACAAAACAAAACAAACAGAAACCAAACATACAGAGATTACAATATTGCTATATATATTATTTATCAGATTTACTTTTCATGTGCCATTATGCTGACTATGCATCTCCCCAGCACTTTCAAACATTTTGAGTGTTCACGAATCCTTCCAGCTTCTATCAGCTATTTCCAAACACAAAGCCAGTAACACTTGGGAAATTCAGAAAGACTGGGGAGTCTCCCAAAATCACGTATACTCTGTGTACACTTTGTAAAAACTCTCTTTACAGCGTTAGTCATTCATCCAGTCAATAAACAATATTTTATATTACATATCATAGAATAGGCAGATTTAGAGTTAGCAGCAAACCATTTATATTATTTTAATAAACTTCCTTTCAATACAAAATCCCATTCCAAAATGTTCCTCACTACGAGATTGATTCAAGTTATAACCTCAAATGCTGTGGACACTATTATTAGTTATATAGATTGCCTAGTTTAGAAATAAATTTGGATACCTCCAAACCTTTATATTTGGGTGAGCAGCCCACTTACGCGGGTGAAGTTATATACAGCACTAGGGGCCAAAAGCATGACAAAGATTGCCTGGCTTGGGTCACTGTAAAAAGAACATCACTGTACTCTTTTCAGTAAAGGAAAGGTTCTTCCTCTTTTTTTCTCTCTCATTCATGGGGTGGAAAGGGCTTGGCTGACTCTTGGTACATGTATATAATAGCAATTATAAAAAGGGTTTTGGTCAGCACAGACATTTAATAGTCTTACAACCATCTAGCATTTCTACGGTACAAAGAAGTGGAAAAAATAAAATAATAATTCCTTCTGAATGTTTTATTGGTTCTTATCACAAGATACATAATCTCAGCAAAACCAGCTATGAAATGTTTTCAATAACAGCTGTTTGAATTCAGCTAAGATGCACTGAATTTCCACTGGGTGATGATATGACTGCCTTTATTATTGAACTGAAATATTTGTTTCTTGCTATCTGTATGTGGGATGGTGAAAATAATTAGAAATAAATACTTGCCACATTCTGTTAAGAATCCATTATAATCAACACTATTGCAATAAAAAAAAATCAAAATCAAATACTTGTCCCAAAATTATTCTTAATAAGAGTATCGCACCAGCATAATCAGCTATAGGGATCTTCTTTTTCTAATTGTCTTGGGACTAGATAGAGGAATATGGGAGGAAAAGATATTTTAGACACCATTATTAACCCAAATTACAATTTGTGCTTTACTTGAAGACCCATAGTTTGGAAACTCTGGGACAAAATCTTACAGAGACAGAGTAGGCTGAAATTTTCTCCCATGAGTCACATATTGGCAATTTCTTTCTACCTTAAGTTCCATAAAATAAAAATATTGATGAGAACATAGCTTACAAATCGCAACTCACATTGCTTTGAAGAAGTTTTTGTTCTGCATTTATCTCTGAATTAAAACCAGGGATCATTTCAGTGGAGCTTTGCTGATTCATAACAATGAGGATCTAGCACACCTTTTCAGCATAGATGAGAAATCTGTGATGTCTGCTTCAACCCTTGCTTTCATATAAAACTGCACTTTAAAAAAAATCCATCGGTTAAACATTACTCAAAAGACCAATGCATGAATTTTATGGCTGCTTTTGGTAATTATTCGACATAAAATTTGGCACTAAAAATAATTATTTTTGGATTGTTATTATTAAAAGAAAAGACAAACTGGGGCAAAAGTACAGACAAGCAAGCACAATTAAAATGAAAGTCCCGAGATGTGTGGCATAGGGAACCCAATATAACCAAATCCCACAGAAAAAAAAACATTTATCAAAAAATGGCAACACTTGACAGTTGACGTAGAGTATGATGGATTCAAATGTGATATTCCTTTGTCTCTGCCAGACAAAAAGAAAACAATTTATACCTCTCTTGTAAAGAATTTGCTTTGCTTCCAAATGACAAATACATTTGGTTTTCAACTGAATCGTTTCTGTTATCATTTCTGCCTCTGAGATAATTTACATTACATATTATGCAGAAATTCTTTGTGAAGTTCATGGGTGGAGTTTGCCAAATATGCTCATAGCTTTGAAAAGGAGAGAGAAATATCATTGTTCATAACTGTTTGCTTACACTTTATCACATCTACTCAGAAACAAAATAAGATGGTTTTAATAGCCACTACAATAGAAGCACTCAATATTTGCACTGAGGATTTATACTGATCCTGGGCAGACTACAAACCAGTGCAGATTACAGTCTCATTTAAGCAACCCCAAACTCTCAGAGTTAGAAAACCTGAAAAAAATTGCAGTTGTGCTAACAACTAGTGGCAGGCAAATATTGTTAACTTTACTGGAGACGTGAACACAGAGACAGTTGCAAGTGTGACGAGAAAGTGACGCTCATTCCCCAGTATGAAAAAAGCAGAATCTAAACTGTTTGGGAGCCCGTGTGACAAGTGAACCTCCAATTTTCTGATGTAGAGGAGACCTCTGGGAAAGCTACACCAGTCCACTTTAACTTTAGGACCATCTGTGGGAATTATCATTGACCTCCTTGGTAAGTTTAGGCTTTCTAGGTTGCATGAGGACAGTGGAAAGTACAAAGGTTTCTCTGTTCTTCAGAGATCCTTAGATATCGGATATGTATTCTAACATCTAGCCTCACTAACACTCTTGCTATTATCACTACTTGTGCAAAACTAGCAGTTCTGAGTGATGACTTGCTTTATCATTAGAAATATTTCTATTTCATTATATTTCAACTAATTTTAGAAAAAGCAACCTGATCTAAAAAGTTGTGGAATGAATACTGATGGATGGGACATGTATTTGGTAGATCTATGTTAGGCACAACAAATATCATAGAATCAAAGTTGACCAGAAGGTCTCACTCCCCTCAGCGTGGTGCAATTCCTACAGCCATGTTTGGTCCCCAGTAACAGAAATGGCACAGTTTCGCTGCACGTGGTAGGGCTGAGGGTAATGTTTATGAAGTTTATATATGGAGTTCACCTTTACCAGGGCTTCTTATGTGTCATTGCATAAAAATTGTGTGAAATGGGAACAGGCTGCTCCACAGCTCATCTGATCTTTCTGTCCTTTCCTCCTCTCTCACAGATGGATGCATTTGGGCTGTAGAATATTCCATAGTTTGAAGGACACGAGAGCAGCCTCATCAAATCTGAGCTCAGATATAAGAATAAATAACCAGACAAGGAATAACAGTTCTTCCTAACATTCCTACGTATTCCTCTACTGAAGTCAGAATTGAAGAGAAAATATTATTCCTCAAATTTCAAAAATACCAGGTCATTTTAGCTATCTCCTGGGTTTTTCATTCTATGAAAGGAATAAAGATATTATGCTACATAGGTACAATTGCATAGGCCATGTTTATATATAGATATTACTGTTGTAAGCAATGATGACAATATAGACATATTTAGACGTAGTGAAATAAAGCTGGGATCAAAAGAACTCAAAAAAAACTCCCAAGCCATTTTAATAATGCTAAGATTTTACACTCCTTGTAAGCAAGGGAACTAAGAATGCTAGCAGGATGGTGTGTTCCTTTAGGTAGAAACTCGCTATCACTTTTTGAAGGAAACCAATTTATTTAATGAATTGAAGTTACTGACTCCTGGAAAATGAGCTGTCACACTTAAAAAAAAAAATAGCCCTTAAAAAACAAAAAGACTGAAACAATAGCAGAACTTGAGCTCTCACATGTCAAGCAATTAAAAAATGAGCTTCCTTGAGCTTTATCAAAAAGCATTTATATCTCATAACTAGAGAAGTTTCTCAACAAGAAGAGACATTCAAATTTACCAGCCTTTGTACTAACTTGATAACAAAAAGCTGCAGAGAAACCCAGCAAGCTTCAGTTAACTGGTCATGATTGGCTAAAAACTGTTATAAAATGAACTTGGAACACAATCTGTCTTCTACATACTTTCAGATAAATAAAAGTGACTTTAGTTTTTAGAGCCAACACCTTAACAAATGTCTTCCATGGCATGTTCACCTCAATCATCAAATTCTGTGTCAGGGAATAGAGTTAAGATTGTCCTTGGAGAAAATATGCTTTCCATTGAATGCATGGAAAACAGCCTTCTCCTCCCTAGCTCTCCCAAAATCAGACGAAGGATGTCTGTTCAAACACGTGGCACACTGATTGCTGATCAGCAATATCTTGCTCTCACATGCACACTTGTTAAAGCTTTTGGCTTTGAACTTTCTAGGCATCACAGGGAATAAGTAGAAAAACAAACATGAACAGAATTGATGGTCATGACTTCCCCAAATGTTTAACAAGAAGTGCCCTAATTTCAGAATCAAAAAACATATGCAAGGTTGCAAAAAGTTTCAGAACCTCGGCACACCCAACTATAGAAAAAGGATAAAGTATGAGACAGTGCATTATGAAATGAAAATGTGAAATGATATAAAAGTGTTGGTGCTTACTACTATACAACTATCACAAAACCAAGGGCTGGAAGCAGATGTGCAGCTGGTGGGCCAAGACAGTTCACAAACAAGATTGGGGATGGACAATTCAAACTCAGATGGTCTAGTGACTCCTTACAAGGCCAGCAAGTGCAAAATAAACTCAGAGTCACTATTAAAATAGTAAATGAAGGAATTAAACCACCAATGTGTCAATTCAATGTATGACCCTTCATAGTTGAAAAGTCCTTACAGAAAGAGAGTTTCTTGGCTCAGAAAGATTTTGTGGGCCAGGGTTCTAGTGAGACAGGGCACATCTCTTCCTTTGTGCCCCCACCACAAAGGGCCAAGAACCTCCTCGTGAAAGCAGTTCCACCCTTGGCTGAGTACTCTGGGTATTAGTTTGGAAAGATAACAAAATGCATCAAGTATAGCAAAAAGCCAGTAGCTAGTGACTTGCTCTAGGGGCTTTTCTCTGCTATTTTGTAGATTTTAAAAGAGTGATCAACACATCATTTATAAAAATGCTGACAAAATCTGGTTTCATTTACTCTGTAATGCTGCAGTGACATATGGATTGACACATGTAAGCATGAATAGAACTTAAACATATATTTTACATCCAGTGTCAACTGCAATAGAAATTATTCTTTACAGTAATAGTGCACAAAAGTCATGTTTTCCTGTCTGTTCAGTTGTTTTCACATCTTTTGAAATGTTCTCTCAATATATTTTTATTGACTACATGTATTAACTCATATTTATTTTGATACAGATGAACAAGATCGAATCTGACATTAAATCCATCTCTGTTCAGCTATAAAGACCATGAGATGAGTTTCCTGACACATCTGTTGACTGGATTGAAGATGTTAACCGTGAAAAATGGTTGTTAGCAGTTAAAGGTACAGATGACTGTTCTGAACTTCCAGAATTATATCCTGCACTCCCAAATATATTTTGAAAAGTCAGAACAGAGCAGAATTTAGAGTAAATTATCAAGTAAACAAACTACATTCCAGTGGTCAAATGTTTTATACAGGAAACTTCCTGGATTGAAATATTCTTTAAAACAAAACAAAACAGTCAGATGTGCATAACTACAGAAACAAATACGTTTTAAGAGAAGAAACAAAGTATTTTATAAAAAACACTATGACAGAATTAAAAAACAAACAAACAAACAATAGTTTTAACAGTCACCATGAAATACAATGGGTGTTTTAGAACATAAACAAGACAGGTATTTTCTCCACTCCAAAAATCATTCCTCATCTTAGTTTGAAAAAATACCTGCACTACTAAAATTTTCCTTTAAAAAAAAAGACTTTAAAGACTTGTTTTTTAAAATCTTTCAACAGATCTCAGGTTCTCAACTTGATTCTTTAATTATTACCTCAGAAGTCAGTATTTTGTGCTATCTAAGTGCAGAACTGACACTTCTCTTTCTACCTTTGAGCCTTTTATGAAACCGTTTGCCTCTTTGCTTCTGTCCAGTTATTCTCGTATTCAGCTCTCCTTCCAAGTATCTTCTTCCTTTTGCCATGTTCCAATGCTTTTCAATTCAGTTCCTAAGAAAGTTCTCCTGTTTCCCTCTCAGCCAGGAATTGGTCCTTCCATGGCAATTTCACAGACAACTGTCTCTTTCTATTGATCTTTCACTATAAGAGAAAGATTTCCCCCTTCCTAGCAGAACTCAAGATTAATCCATCATCATCTTGTGTCACAGCAGAGACCGGACCTGAATATTCTTCTCTTTTGAAGTCCAACATAGCCCCATATAATAGTAACCACATGCTTCTCAACACAAAGAGCAAATCTTCAAATTGCAATACATGATGCAAATATCCTGGAATAGTTTTAGAGGAGTAGCGTGAGCACCCTACCGAGGAAGCCCTGCTTCCTTTTTCATTAAACCCCGTTGGTTTGCTTTTTAAAAAACAAACAAACAAACAATTGAGAGTAGTTCCTAAATATAGTCAAATGCTGATCTTGACAATATATGACATTTTACCTTTCATGACATTTTCTTTTCAATAAATGTATAATCCTACTGAAATAGCATGCTGACTACTCACCAAATATCAGATTTTGTGTTATAGCCCTGGTGTTTCAGTGCCTCTGGACTCATGTAGTACGGTGTCCCAGTAAATGTAGTTGCCAGATCACATGAACCCATCAAAAGACGAGAAACTCCGAAGTCCCCTAAAAGTGATAACAGAAAGATCCGCCCCCAAACAATTAAGCACAATAAGACTAAAATTCTTACAAAGACCTTAACCATTAACGCAGCTTTCACATGCTTCTGTTCACTCTCCATTTTTAAATTAAGATCCACATTCTCAGTTTGTGTAAGTGGTCAAAATTCCAGACATGTCAACACAAAAACATTATTTTACAGAGAACCAAGAATATTGGTAATGAGATAGAGATTTTTTTTTTAATTCCTGCTTATCACTTCAAAGTCAACCCAAGTTGACTATAATTAGTAGGAATTTCTTATCTAGGTGTCCATCTTATTTAAAATTATGTGGAATAATGGGCTGACCTACTTCCCCATTTCTACCTACAGTCCATTTCAAAGGGAGAGATCAGCCTTTGCCAACTCTACTTATATTTCCAGGAAATGGCCCAAGGGATTAAACAAAAAAGGTTTTGTCCACATGTTCTGGTAACTTCTACAGATAAAAAAATAATTTTGCTGTTGGGATACTAAGAAAGGTTTTGCCCTGTCAATGTGTATGTAGTGAATAGCTCTAGGCATCAGAGTTTGATACTTCGGTACCACTGTGATTAATAATACAAAAAAAAAAATCAGAATTGTGTTTAAACCAACCTGTTATAATAAATGCTTGGAACTCTTTATGAAAGTGAAATTAATACAAAATAATTTCAGTGGCAACAAAGAACTTAACCTGTAAGTACTGCTTTTTGTAAATAAAGAGGATGAATTAGGACATCCTAACATCCTAACATGGATCGGGAAAACCATGTTCGATTAGAAGCACAGGTAACAAAAAGGCAAGATACTAATTAAATATTTATATTTCAAGGGCATATGCAAATATTTATCTATTTGTATAAACTACTGTTAGACACAATACAGTAACTGAACATTAAAAAATTTAATAACTTTTAAATATGGTTATTCATCCAAAATTCTGTGGTTTTTCAAAATAAGAACACCACATAGAAGAACATAGTTTCAAGAGGTCTCAGGATGTCATCTGATTCAAACCCAAGTCAAATCAGGGCCACCTTCAAAGCTACATGAGGGTGCTCAGGTCTAGGTCCAGGTGAGCTCTGAGCACCCTCAAGGCTGGGATTTCAGTGCCTGTATGGGTCCCTGTTTCTGTGTATGCCTGTCAGGTAAATGTTTGACCACAAATCAAACACTACATCAGACATCACTTTATGTAAATCTCCTTATTCACAGAATGTCTGCTGGACTGTTCTATCATAGTAAAACATATCTTTAAAAAGTATGCAAGTCTCACCGATTTTAAGAAGATTATTCTTCAAAAATATATTCTTGGCTTTCAAATCTCTGTGAAGTATTCGCCTGGAATACAAAAAGAAGTTCAACCTCATCTGACTTGAACGATTCAAAGTCACGTACCAAGTATTTCAAGTATTTATCTTCATTCCTTGCTAGGAAGGCCAGCCTACCGCTGCTACAAGTCTAACCCTGTAAGTGACAATGCACAGAGACTGGCATTAAGGAGCTTCACAAAAACACAGAGGTACATTCACAGACACCCACATGTGGGATGAGAGCCTAAGCAGCCAGGATAATAAAAATGCACCCAGGGATCCCAGCTTGAGAATACAGATACAGGCTTAACATGAGCTGCAGAGCAAAAGAGAAAAGCATGTCTTCCTGTCTGGCTCTTCTTAAAAGCATGACATCCTATTTTCAGCCAGAAGAATAAGATGTGTCACAATAGAATAAGGGATGAGAAAAAACAGCAATAAGAGCAATAAGCTCAGGTAACCCTCCTGCAGAGAAAACGTATTAACTTGAAAGACAAACATGTATATAGACTAGGCTACTTGTACAAATTTTTACGGTAATGGTCTGGAAGATAAAAGAACTTTACAAAGACAGAGATCAAAAGGAAAAGAAATAGAACAACTAGCTTTCACAGATATATTCTTCCATCAAAGACTGAAGCAGCATCAGAAGATACACACCATGCCAGGACAAACAGCATCTCCTCCATTTCTAGAGATTTTAATGTGTGACAGTAATTTTCCAGCTCATTAGGAAAAAAAAAAAATCTCTACAGTACACAAAGCATCTTCTCAATTAATTCTTATTAATAACACTTCCAAGAGGGTTCCCTACAACCTCAGCCAAACTTGAATTCAACCACTTTTAAGTTCCTTATAACTAACACTGTGTGTTATCAAGCCACCATCTCTGCTCAGGAGGAGCTTAGAATAGCTTCAGTACATAATGACTACTGAAACTGTGTTTGGTATTACAAATACACTACTTGTTTAGTCATTTAGAACAGATAAAGAAAGCAACAGAGGCTCTAAGATTCTTGAGATGTGGGCAGAAAAACTCAATATGGTAACAGATTTTATTTGTTCTTGAGCAATCCTCAAGTATTACATCAAATTTTATTGAATTATTATAGCCTAATGCATTTAATGCATTGAGATACTGAAATGATTTCCAAAACAGCTTCCATATTAAGGCCAGAAAATACGTATTCTACAGCACAATTAAAATAAGCAATTTAGTCCATGTCTCATTGGAAAATATTTTTTGCAAGAAAAGAAAAAAATTATTTAATTCAATATACTTAGTTCATAAATTGCATGTGGGGGGGAGAGAAAAATAGCTATTAGAAGATATTGTAGTATGCACGTAGCTGAACAAGGAAACATTTCTATTTTTATGGGACATAAAGAAAAGAGTTCTTTATACATTATGGATTTTTTTTTTTCCAATTTTTGTCCTGAAAATAATACTTCTAGTGAGAGATTGCACATTTGCAAAAATGAAAGTTGTATTCAGCATGTCTCCACTGATGTCTATAAATAGTTTATTCTCTACTTGGAAACTTTCTTGAGCAATATACATACATCTATCATGCATACATCAGTAAGGAAATTAAGCTAAGATTACATTCCTTATTATTTTATAAGCCTACGTACACACAGTTGTATATAAATTTTGCTTTGTCAATTTAGATTCATAAAGTATTTCCTTACCATTCATCACACAGAGCTTTGAAAGAACTTCACTTCACTGTCTTAGATTTTCATTTTTTGTATTATTATTTTGTTGTTGTTGATTTTAGTTTTGTAGAAACATAATCTTGAACCTAAAAGTTAGCTGGGCAACTGTGATTTGAATGACAAGTATCTTGATGTATAAAAAATATGCAAAAAACTTTCAGTAACTTACTATATGAGATAAAGAGAAGTATTTTGGCTACAGTGGTTTGAAATGGAATATAATGCTTATATAAACGTGCAACATAGCAATGAAAATATGATGCAAATTATTTGTGTTGCCAATAATTATAAGATGCTTTTATGCATTAATATGAGTAAAAAATTTTGTGGGTAATTTTTTTGGAACTTCCCGTGATGATAACTCTTGACACCAGCCACTTCAATCTGCCAGGATACGTCAGAAGATTAACAAGTTACAAGCTGAAACCCAAACTGAAACAACTACTTTAATTCTAGCAAGAAATAAATATATGTTGCCAATAAAGGTAACATGAATTAACTGGACTCCAGCAAATCTTAATCTAACTTGACAGTTATTGAAGTGGTTATTGATATTTTGGGTAGAAATTAACACTTCAGGATGGTTTTAAATTTAGACTATAAATACACCCGTACCTATGTTCTACAGATTACCTGCTTGCTGTCTCATACTCATAAAAAAGCAGCACGGATCACTGAGCAGTAGGCAGCCTCCTTCAATAAAGATGCCTCTGCAACATACCAGCAAGTGAAGCTGATTGAAGCTGAAGTAGTTTGCTTCTGCAAAATATTCAGCAATAAATTTCTCTTTCCTTTGTCTGAAGAACTATTCTGAGAACTAAGAGGTTCTGGGCAACTGTGAATCCTGTACTAGGAAAGACAATGTGAAATCCAGATAGACTTGGACAGCATGTGCTACCCTATAGATTGAAAGCAACAAACTTGTTTGAATAAATGGTAACCTCATCAAAATCTCTGCGTTTGCATATTGTTCATAAAGATTAGCAAAGTGATGGATAACATAATGGTCAGCTATATTCAAATTGAGGTTAAATGAATCAATGGCTTCATTGCCTGAGTGCTGTGGGATCCATTTTGTGCACTAATATGTGATGGACTACAAGTACGCCAGAGAGACCAGATGATGGTTTCATGCTAACTCTCTCTGTCTAGATAAGACCACTGAACTATGCTGCCTGTCCTCTACTTGTCTCTTTCGTTATATCAATGACAGATGAGGATTGCATCTATTTAATTCTAGATAATTTAGCTTTCAAGTTTAAATTCAAAAATCCTTCAATTATGTAAAATAGACAGTAGATAGCAGAGTCACCGGGAGATATTCATAACTCCTTTGGGATTTATGAAGCATAAGTAAAAGACATGAATGCCTAATCTGTACAACCTGCTTTATTTGGGGGGAAGAGAGCAACATAAGGTAGAAAAACAGTTCTTTCTGGAGGTAAATCTCAATGAGAGTTTTCAAAAAGCGTAGTTTTCAAAAGTTCAACTAATGGTGCACAAGAAACAGATCCACACAGTAATTTATGTCTAGAACCAGAAATTATCATTTTTGCTGTTCTGGGATAAAAACTCCCACCCAAAGCAGCTAGATTTTCTAAGAAATGGCATGAGGAAGTCCAACCCACAGATAATGAACATTTCAAGATTCTAACTCTAGGGCAAAGTTTTTTTGCATTAAAACATAGTTCAAATATGTATTAAACCTTTTTTTTCCCTTATCAGTATAGAAGAAATCACATACAACTCCTTTACACATAAACAGAGGGCTGTTATTCTATGTTTGTATTTCAGTAATTCCAACAGATTTCTGTAGGTACTTTTAAAGCCTTTTAAGCCTAAGCTTTGCCATTTAAGCTATTGTTTGGCTCTATAATAATAAGACAGAGAATAGTTTTCTAATGTGAATACAGTTAAAACCACGATATAATAAACGAAATACAAATAAAACTGTCAAGTCATTTCTATGTGTCTGGAGCGGTGCTATTAAATAGCTCTAATTCAAAGAGAGAAAATGAAATGCTGTTTGGAAAATCAAATTGTTATTTTCACTGAAGAATTCAACTGTACTTTTCAGGAAACCCAGTAATTTAACATACACATTTATCAAAGTGTTTATTTATAAGAATTTTTTAAAGATTTGAGAACAAATAGAAGATGAGAAAAATAAAGGAGAGAAAAAAAGAGTAGACAAAGGGACCTGTGAGAAAAGTGCAGATAACAGAGGCATAAGGAAATACAGAAGATAAAAGACAAAAAGAATGAACAACTTATACAATACATTATTATTATTACTCTGCATTAGTCTACACAATACATCCTCTAAACACACAGGTTAAACAAAGGATTTTACCAAAAGTGGACCTTCCAGATTAGTAACATTTTTATGATAAATTATTAAACCAGAATTCAAGAAGGGGAAAAAAGCCACTAATGGTTCAGTTAAACAGTCAGGATTTTTATTTCAATTTTCCTCTGTCCTTTCTGCCTGAGGTGAGTGCTGAAAAACACAGCATCCCAAGAGATCTCTCTTTGTTGTGCTCCCATCACTGCAGTCTGTGGGGATGGCATGGTGCATCACGTACAACCCCCAGATAAATTGGCATTTAGGAACCAAAATGTTCTGAGTCACAGACAGTAATTCACTCTGCCCTTTTCCCTCTACAGTCTGACTCTGCAGGTGCAAAAACTCATTAGGCATCTCTCAGTTTAGGTCAAATGTATCCTACATACTTCACTTCAGCTCAACTGAGAAACAGTTGTTCTTGTTGACCGGTGACTATCTCCACCTGCTCCTCTCTTGAAACTCAAGTTCAAGCAACCAAATTTGGCCCAAGCTACTGTGAGATAAATTTGAAACAGCTACATCAACGTGGTGCTGTTTTCAGCCTCAATTTAGCAGATAATAATCTTTATTTTTTTAACTACTCATGCAGAATTGAAGACTAATTATTCTAGTTTATATTCTGAGTAGAAAAAAAGAAAAAGACAAGAAAAAAAGAAAAAAGGAAAAAGAAAAAGAAGAGAAAATAGAAGAGAGAGGAGAAAAAGGTAAAGAGGAAAAAAAAAAAAAAAAGAGAAAAAAAGAATTCTCATCTCCAGACTCTGGATGTAACCTAACTTTTCTCTCTTTCTCTCTCCCCTCACTAGCTGTGCTAATAATTTAAGCCATTATTCTTGGCAAAATTATTATTATTTTAATTTTTCATCTCTTGAAAACATGCATCTAAATCTGAGTGAGGTAGTGTGCAGATTAGTTATTTACAATTGGCAAAGTAGGTGTTACACAAGGTGAAAGCAGAGAAATATCCTTAACCTATGCTAAGACAGTCCTTGCAGCAATGACATTCTTATTTCTGAAAGTTCAATAGGAATTATAGCCCAAACAGTTCATCTTGGCAGGATGAAACACCTTGCAAATCACACTGGAGGCAAGAACTACACTCGCAGAGATTACCAGGTAACTATTCACCTGTTATTATCCCTGTTCTAAACAAGTGAGGTCTCCACAGCTGTTCAAAAGTCTGCAAATCAGTGCAAGCATCTTGTGTGGAGTGTGCTACCAGCAAATCCAAGGGATGGTCAAGAATGTTGGATCCCTAAGGCTCACAAAAAGCCTTTTAAGCCTTGCATTGAGACCTTATTAGACCAATGCTCTACCACTCTCCATCAGATGACCAACTTGACACATGTGGTGTCATGGAATCTTAAACTATTAGTTATGAAATGTGTTAATCAATCATAGTCTCATGAAATCACTGTCTTAATGATCTGTAGTAATTTTTTAGGTTAATCTTTGATGTGTTGTTAAAAGTAATGTCAGTTTTCAAAGAATGTAAGCATATAAGATTTTAAGGGGATTACATCAAGCACTTATATTTGATTCTTCGCATTAAACATCTGCAAGAGCTCTTTGCTGAATCCCCTTAAAAGTTGTCTTTATTTTAAACTTTAAAACTATTTTATTCTAACAATATTGAGCAATTTCTATCATGTTAAATTTTTCACTTGGCTCTTAGAGAATTTGTCTCACACAAAGACATTTATCACTGCACTGTTAAAGATATAACATACAATATCCTTGCATGGTAGACAATTAATTACACTTTATGTATACTACACATACACTACAGCAGTTCGTTGACTAGGATTTTATTCCAATAAAAAATAATCAATATGGTTCAATTTCTATTTGAATAAATACAAGTCAGTAAAAGCTTACTCACTTCCCTCACGAGTTAAATGCTCTTGTATTAAAGCAAATGACTGTACCTTTCATGCATATAGTTGACTCCAAGTAACAACTGTATAAACCAGTCTATTATTTGTCTTTGAGTGAATACTTTCCCAGATTGTTTGTACTCTTGAATTTTGAAGTCTAGATCTCCACCCTGAAAAACATCACAACATTTTTAAATTTAAAGTAAGTACATTTAAAGTTAGTTTTTTAAAATGTCTTCTCTTTCATGAAATCACAGGATGCCATTTTCTTACACCTTCAGGCTCCGCAGAACACAGGCAGTAAAATTAATGCTGGCACATGAATTCTGAACTCTCACAGCACCAAAAGCATACAGAACTGAGGATCAAAATGAGATCAAGCTGTCTGGCTGCAGAAGGAAATTAGGTCAGTTCTCTCTCAAGAGTTACATAAAATCACAAAAGTTTTCAACAGTTCTCACTTCATGTCACCCAACTTTAGACATGTACTTCTGAGCTAGTCACCTCAAACTTCCTTAATTATAATTAAGGCAAAGGAACAGTCACTTACATAGTGCAATTAGCTCTGCCATGTCTGTCTTAGGAAGGGATGGATCATGTTGTACAAATGCAGTTTCTCTATAAAGGTTTATGAGGTCTACATTGTCCAGCTCAGATGTAAACAGCTAAGTTGAAGGAAATTAATCTGCCCCTGAATGGTCCGAACAATAGTTTGTAAATCTAGGGAAAACATTTCCACTTAAGTTGAACAATGCACAGTCAAGAGACATTCTCATTTTTTACACTGAATAAGCGTATCAGCAGTGAAGAAACTGTGCTGTTCTCTTAAGAATTAAAATACAGACTCTTAAATTATGATATTTTGTCTCTCTTCCAAATTCTCTTTTGTCAGAAACAAAGCAGAATTAAACTGTCTATAATCTGTGGCATGTGTTATTGTAGATACTTCATTAAAATTACAAGTGAATCTAGAAGTAACACTAAAAATGGAGCAGTATGATACATAGCAATATATATAGAAAAAGACTACTCAAAAACTATAAAGGCAGATATTTGTAAAAATCAGTCAAACAGCATGATAAAAGAGGCTCTCAAAGAAGCTTAAATGAAGACCATTTATTTTGCTAAAAAAGAGAGAAATGGTTGTTTATCCACTTTATAAAATAAATGGATTTTGTTTACAAGAATGCACATTAGTGGCAAGTACTATGTCGAGGTAACTAATCCCAGAGCAAAGGGATGGTGAGTCTAATTCTATACTAGTGATTAATTACCTTACATCAGGACAACCTACTCTGCATAAATCATTACTTCTGCATAAAATCAGAAGTATTACGTGCCACATACAAGAAAATAGTTTAACCTGCACCACTGTCCTAAGTGTATAGAAAACAGACCACTAGCTATGCTGATACATGCCATTTCCCATGATCAACCCTTCCCTGTGCTGTTGACTCCAAAAGGTTATGGTCTCTTCAATATTCCTTGTTTTTCTGTTCCCAAAACCACAGTGCTTCATACTGACGTTACAAAATAAGCAGGTTCTGTCCTTGCAGATCTATGCATTTCTATTTCAGCATGAGTTTACAATAGTGTTTGTGGTTCTTCAGGCTCTAAAAGTTGCAAAATTCAAGAGTGATTGTGTTGAAAAAGAATATATTTTGTCATACATTAAAAATGTGTTCCCTGACAATGTCCTGCAATTTCTAAATTGAAATGTCTGAGTCATCTTGTTCACTAGGGATGGGAATAGGGCTTTGACTCTCCATCTGCATCCCTGCTGCAGCCCAGAGAGAAGCTCTTCTGGGAACTTGGAGCTCTGAGCAGCTGCTTCCCCTTTGCAACTCCAAATGTTCAACAGCTTCCCAATGGCTGCTCACAGCGGAGCAGAGGAAGGGAAGAAAAGGTATTGCTGGGTACTTTGCTGCATGGCAACCAGATGGGCTGTGCCTGAGCCTACACACCTCAAAAAAGTAGTGACTCACCTACTCCAGATGGCTGCCCCAGACCATTGAGAGGCAATAGTAGCAGTAGCCCAAGATTCAAGGGCTGCTCTGACACGTGCTGCTGCAGGCTACTGTCCCCAGGGGACTGTCCCAGTAAGGAAAGCTGAGGTGCAATAAGTGCTGATCACCATTTCTCACTGTCCCAATATGAAATCTCTCAATCACATGTTGACACACACAGAAAAAAAGCAAAGAAAATAAACATAGGATGTGAAGAGTTAGGCTGGTGGGTGCTCGCAAGTAGGGGGAGGTTTCTTTCAGGTGGTCGAAGAAGAAAAGCAGCCAAATAACTACATGTGCCCTTAGGTTAACTGTATTGCTTTTCACAAGACCAGTCTCAATGTCCCACAGACAATTTAACCTTAATTTTGTGTCTAAAAAGGGAAAACAAAAGTGTATCATAAAAAAAATGCTGAAATACTGCTGCCCAATTTTACATTCTGGAAGGCCAGTTACAATGAAGCTCATAAGGAAGTTAACAAATGAAATACAAATTAAATAGGAAGTTTCCAAGCTGCAGTTTCTATTTAAACGTCAAAAGCATCAAACACACCAGTATCTTATTTAAAACAGCTTAGTACCTAGCACTGATAATGTGAACAGGCATTCATTGCTCTAGTTATTGCTTCCCCTCAGATTTCCTTAGCATATGTATACTCACATCACAGTGAGACTGCAGTGAAGAGACAGAAATAATTATCTGGGGGAAGGTGCAACTAGTTCTGTTTTATGATGTACTAAAATGATACAACATTTAAAGGAACTACATTATTTTAATTTATAAAAACTATTTTATTGAAGTCCAATTTACATCACAAAATTAAATCCAAGGTTCATGAAACCAAAGGTTCATTTTTGTTTCAAATCTGACTTAAATGACAAAGTTTAGATTGCCTATACGACTCTGAATGAGGGCAACTGCCAAAGAAGCTCAACGAGAAAACTGAAACTGAATACATGTACTTCCTTTCTATAAATTTGATAGAATTCAGTTATAATAAAAGATGTCAAGCTTTTTGTTCACAGGACAGGTTTAGCACAGGGCAGCTGCATTGGAGGCTCACTCTGAACGAGTCAAGCAATAATGAACAAAGTACAGTAGCTAATGAATAAGTCACAGTACTTTGGAGAAAACAGAATAAGGCTGAAAGGGTAGTTCTGTTTCCATGCCAACTGGATGTTTATTCTTTATTCTGAGTCTGCCCAAGAGTACAAATTACTGCCAATGTGGTAATTATTCTATGCATGAGAAACTGAATGTACTAGACTTCCATACAAGGATCGGACTGGAGAGCAACACATTTTTCTTATTCTCAATTGAAATTGACATATTTTTCATAAAAAGATCCTATTCCCACCACATTAAAAAATGTAGAAAGAGAAATAAATACAAAGATGCTATAGAGAAATAAATACAAAGGTATAACTTCTAGAAATACCCAAGGTAAGATAGAAAAGAATCTTTATAGCAGTATGAAAAACCTTGCTTTGTACTTCCCTTGCCTGAGTATTTGATTAAATACATCCTAATTGCTTAAATGCAGTGATATGACATCACCTGTCCTTTTGGAAAAATCAGAAGCAAATCCTAGTGGAGCCAGTGTCATTTTTACCTGACCTAGCAAACTCAAAACTGAAAAGATTCAGCTGCACAGCCAACGCATCTATTTCCACCTTCTTTATTTGCCCTGTTCTAATACATTCTCATGTGTTTGAGTATATGTCTCCTGGATCCTCGGGCAACTCCACACTGAAACACTCATTCAGTTTACCTGAACAGAAAAAGGCCCTAAGGAGTGTTGCAGCAGCTGTTGATTATTATTGATTACTATCATGCCCTTTTTCATTCACCACTAACTTTATTTCAGATGGAAAAATAAAAAATAAAAAGCAGTGGACCAAAGCCACCTCCTTAATGCCGCTAAAAGAGATTTCCTTATTCCTATAGGATCAACTGACCTGGTTCTGGGCGACTTTCTACCACTGATAGAGAGAAAGTGATTCACCATGCACAGGAATATCTGGGCAGTTAGGAAAATGTTTCAGTTATCAGGTCTGGAATTCCAATGAGAGTTGGCAATATAAAATTTCCACAAAGCCTCAGCTGTCAGACATTCAGGGCATGTAGCAAAGTAGCTTCTGCATGGGTGTTAAAATAGGATGTTCACAAATGTTTAGATTCTATAACAGAATCAAACATTTCAGATTTAATAAAAATAAATAAATACCAGCTAAAATGTGCATTTAAGTGTCATCGAAGAAGGCAAGGAAGCAATGACTGGCAGGAATTGTACTTCTTTAATTATTCACGCCAAAGCTGGATGCTTGGAGAAACGTGATTACAAGTCTGATGGTGGACAGATAACCCAGTGGTCCAATGTCATTAGCTTTCAAAGCATTTCAAATGTCTAGCAGAGCACGACTGAAAATTCTGCTTCGCAGTTTCATAAAAAGCGCACTACATGTACAACAGATGTTTTTAGAATAGTACATCTATATTTAATACAAAAATAGGGACTTGTATCATATAAACTCTTAAAAAGTTGGCTTAAATATGTTTAAATACTTCTTTTAAAAATGCCTTAAGACAGATTTCATCAACATGTTTTTAAACCAAATGCTGCAGTCAAAAAAACTGGCAACGATATTGTCATATAGCCTATTTTAGTATTTATTGTATCCTCTACACTCTGGTCTTTGACTCATACAGTGTTCTCCAATTTATAAAGCAAATTCTGCTACCAAATTCATGGTTCATATGATCAGGCTTAAGCTTCTTGTAATCAGCTCCAAATCATGAGAGAGTTTTCCCTCCCTGATTTACATCAAATTTCACACTGCTTCTCCACAGACCCAGCCTCATCTTCTCTTATCCCTTAGTAGTACATATATGGTACAAACTTTCTAGGCTCACCTGGAGACCTCATAATGTGTCTGCCTTTAAGTCTGACTTGAAATACTGATTACAGTGAACAAAATGAACTGGTATCTAAATCACCTCTTTTCTCTTCTCTGGTTTGTTTGTCTATAAGCTATGAATCTGTGAGCTCAAGTGACCAGGTAAATATTGTGTTTATGAAATATGCCTAACAAATAGCAAGTGATACCACAATTAAAGAATAAGTTGAGAGTAAAATTCAAATTAGAACATTAACAAACAAACAAACAAAAAAACCTGAGCTATGTTTCTTTTAAGACCCTATTTTAAATCACACATTCTGTCAAATTTCTTCCAAGTAACCTAAAAGTCTCACCTCACAGTACTCCGTGATAATGCAGAAACTATCTCGCTCCACAAAGCTTGCATAAAATTTGACAATGGATGGATGGTCTAATTTGGAGAGTAGTTGTGCTTCCAGATTTGCTTCAACTGTTTCATTAGGCTTTAGGTCTCCAACAGAGATCTCCTTCAGGACCTTTCTAGAGGAAAAAATAAATCTTCATATTAATAAAAACAGAAAAATAGAAAATCACATAATGCTCATAAACCCACCATAATTTCTTAAAATGTAAAATAATAACATTAACCACGTATTTGGCAATACAAAATAATGAGGCAAATATGGGTAAACAAAGAGAATGCATTTAAATGCCATAAATATGCTAGTCACCATAGTGATTAAGCAACATTTTAAAGATGAGATTTTGAAGGATTGTTCACACCAATTCCCTAATGCACTGTTTTCTTCATGACATGTTTTCAGAGCTATGGATTACTGTATAATGATAAACATAAATAAAAAAACAAATCTAAGTGTTTTCAAACCCACTCAGAGCATATGTTCAAGATTCATACAAGAAATAAGAAGTGGCAAGAAACAGTCTGGTTTTGCTGCTTCTTCCAAAGTCT
Organism: Aythya ferina; assembly: GCF_964211825.1. NCBI lineage: Eukaryota > Metazoa > Chordata > Aves > Anseriformes > Anatidae > Aythya > Aythya ferina. The sequence continues at coordinate 45,136,235 of NC_140297.1, read as the reverse complement.
CTCCACGGATGCATGAGAAAAATCATAGGCTAGAATTTCTGTGACTGTTTTTCTGATTAAAAGTCAGGACAAGGATTTATTTTATTGGGTAAAAACACCAGGAGACGTGTATGGATGAACAAGGAGCTCCTGACCAAGCTTGAACAGAAAAAGAAGGCATACAGAGAGTGGAAGAAAGGACAGATAGCCTGGGAGGGATACTAAGCATTGTCTGAGCAGCCAGGGTTTGGGTTAGGAAAGCCAAAGCCTGTTTAGAACTAAATTTGGCCAGAGACGTAAAGGGCACTAAGAAAGGGTTATATAGGTTTATTGGTGATAAAAGGAAGACTAGGAAAATTGTGGGCTCCCTCCAGAAGGAAATGGAAGACCTGGGATATGGAGAAGGCTGAGGTATTTCATGACTATTTTGCCTCAGTCTTAAGAGACGCTTAGAAATGGCTCATTGATCTTTATCTGATAGTCATTCGAAACTACTAGAGAATATCACAGTAATTTATTGAAACAAAGTGAAGAACTTCCAATAACTTGAATACATGAAAGGTAAGTTTGACATTGAAGGAATGTCTTCACAGTGCTTTTGATGATTTCCCATTCGATACTGCATGGTTGTAAAGTCACAATATTTAAAAATGACAGGGATAAAACTACAGTTTCGATTGATCTAAGGAAAAAACGGTGTATTCCTTCATAAGAAAAATTCTTCCTAAATCTCAACCATCAGTTACTAACAACGCATGAATTTTTACTTAAACTTGCCTAGTCCTCATCTGGCAGTGTGATGAAAAACTGTGCCACTTCATTTGTCTGCATCTCAACAGACAAGCCTCATGCTACAAAGACAGGTAATACCTACTACAATCTTCTCATCTTCAGCTGGCATGGGGACATTATTCTTTCCTTCACACAGATCACATCACAGAACTGACAAACAGAATGATTCCTTGTTAAGCATCACTTAATGCAACTTCCTTGTATGCCCAGGACAGCAATAAAAGCCTGATGTGTTGATGTTGTGGGATAGCTTGTCATCTTAGTCACTCGGTGATTTTGATGCTGTCATCAGCTGTCAGACAACAAGACGGGTGTTTTTCTTATTAAAATTCATTCCCAGCAGAACAAATCAGGAAAATGTGCTTTTGTAAATAAGTTCCTAGCTTTCTGCTACATAATGCTAATTCATAGCCAGAATTGGAAGGCGTTTGCATCTAGAAAGAAAACTTTTGTCATGAAACCAAGATTAAGCATATTTGCATGCCACTGGTATGTGTACTGCTTCTGCTGGTGAGTTTGATTTTGCCACATTTAATATAAAGATAGCTAAGGGAGTTTATGCCTTTTGCAAAACTTTTTTTTTTTTTTATCTACTTCAGTAAATAAACTCAAAATTATATTTAAAGGACTCTGTATTGGTTCAGTATTGGCAAAGAAGTTATGTGAGGGTCTCAGAAGTCTCACAGAGAAAATGGGCAATAGTCTCTAGATCTAACGTGGCTCCTTCCTGATAACCTTAGAAGAAAATATACTGAAGCTAAAAGCACTCAGATAGAATTTCATCTATGTAAATTAACTGGATTTTACAACACATAAAACACATTCATGTGCTTAAATTCACTCTAACCCATCCTTCCCTGCGATTTAAGATATATATCCCAAATTTGGCACCCCTAGTGATATCAAACAAGCTTATAGATCTATAAAGCTGATAGTATTTCTGCCTATCAAAAAAAAAAAAAAAAAAAAAAAAAAAGAAAAGAAAAAAAAGGCAATCTTAAGGAAAGCACAAACTTCTCTTAGCCAAACATTCCTGAATGGATTTCCCCTCAACCAAAAGAGCCTACCTCTACACTTTGAAAGAGATGAAGTGTTTCTGTTTATGTGATACAACCTGCATTTTCAGATTGGTTGATAATAGAGTTACCTCTGCACATAATTCAGCTACGGTACCTGTGTATCATCTGCTGAAAATCTGGATGCACTGAACAGTTTAGAAATATGTAGTTAGGTTACACAATGCATTTTAAACAAATCTTTTGAAGCATGTTATCAGAACATATAGTACGAGTATCAGAATTAATAGACTGTCCTACTAAGATTTTGCTGGGTATCCATCTAGAGTATACCAGCCCATCTGAAAGTCAAACTTTTCATAAAAGCTACTCCTGTCTTTTCTGCCACTAAGGCTCAAATATTAACAAGACTTAAAAGGTCCAAGACTATTTGAATGAACTAAGAAATCATAGATTTGAGTGGCACATACAAAAAAAAGATGGGTAAAACACTTAAATGTGGATGTCCTCCAAATGCAGTATTTAGAACTACTCCTTCTGATATGTCAAAAAAAAAAAAAAAAAAAGTGCTAGTTAAGATTTATTATTATAATTGCACTTAACTTAGAATAGAAACAGAAGCACATTAGATACAATGTCAGTAACCACACAACTTGAAAACTTAGTTATTGAAGGACTAGCAGGTATCTTAAAGTTCAATACAAAATAACAGCCTCCAGATTTTAACTGCATGAATAGAAAGCTAGCCCTGTGATTTGATACCATGAAGACACTTTGAACTTGATCTTGAACTGACTGTAACTGAAAGGGCCTTTGAAGTGAATGCATTCACATCTAAAGAATAAAAACCACCGCCTGTCACTGTTTGCATCCATCCTAGAGAAAAATGGATGTGGTACCAACAGCAGCAATCCCCTCTGGGGTGGGAAAACAACACCAGAGGCAAGCCCACTCCCCAAAACACAGAAACCAGCTGTCCCATCTCTGAAGTCCCCTTGCTCACAGGACTTCCCAGGGAATACCTCCTGGCTTTCATCAGCAAAACCTCGCCGGCTTGCATTGTCACGCTTTGAAACGCAGCCAGGCCAGCACACCGTGCCTCCAAGTGCAGTAATGCGGAGCAAATGGGGAGAAATAGAGCAAGACCTAAAACAAGAGAAAACAAGCACATAGGTGGAATCCTCGAGGATACGGACACCCGGTGGGAATCCTTTCTCAAGCTTTACTAGTGACTGACAATATGCCACAGCAGTGTTTATCGCAGTCTATTTGCACTGATCTAAAATTAAATGTTTTACAACCCATCTGGTATTTGTTTACATTGATGGCGTGCTTTATTATTATATAATTTGGTTTATTGGATCAGATGCAATTTTTAAAAGACGACAGCCTATCTCAAAAGGCACTCTGTTTATTGAGTAAACTGCAACATGAATTATTGACTAGGTACATTTGCTAGCTGATAATGAAGTAAAAGAAATACAACACTCTTTTCACGTCAAGAGTAAGAATGTTTAATAAACTACCACCGAGAGGGTGTGCGCTAGGAATAAATGAACCAAATTTGAAGGTTTTAATTAAATAGAAATTTCATTTCATGCAGGCAGTTGTTCAGTTAATTGCACCCTGAGATTACCAAGACCTGCTAGCACATAATCAGTGTGCAAAGCTGGAAATTCATTATTCCAAATATTATTTCTGAGTCACCCCAACTTCAATATGGAGAGTTGTGGCAAGACCCATATCTGTAGATTGTCTTTACATCCACTCTGACCTTCATAAAACCACCTCTTCATGCTGATAACTCTTCAGTGCAAGGACCACATGCAATTCTATCAAAACGTACCACCTTGTACTGCGTCTGTAATTGGGTATGAAATTGGTCATAAACATTAAAATTAGGGGACTGCCTATCTAATTAACGATTTCTTAAATACTATTTATTAAATGGCAAATTGAGAAGGCACAGTCCTACAAACAGGGACTAAAACAAAGAACAGGCCACAACCCTCATGCACAAGTCCTGTCTACACAACAGCTTCCACTGTATTAACACTGCTTCTTTGGGAAATTCAATAACAAGGATACAAGCTGCATACAGACAAGACGAAGACATCCATCATTACTGCTTCTCAAAGCCAGCTGCCTTCTAGAACATTGTACAGTTGATGCAGTTGATGAGATTTGCATATTACAGCCAGTGGCACAGTTCTAAAATCAAAATTTTAGATTTCTGTTGATAGCTTTCATGCTGAAAACACTGTATCTCACTGGAATCTAACTTTTCATACATAGTCTTGCCTGTCCCTAGCTCAAATTCCCCTTCCTGTCCACTTTACATCCTGCTACTGCAGGTTCCCTTTGATTTGACATTGCCCTCTGCGCATGAGGCACTCCTCACATCAAGCTACTTGCCCGCTGCTCCAGTTGCCACATGCTTTCTTTCAGGCCTCATACTTTTGCACTTTGGCACATCCAGGTTTTCCTTCCAATTAATATTTACTGATTTTATATAACACCCTATTATCTGGAATCTATTTCCCTCACTTAGGTTGGTCTTCTAGTTCCACTGTAATTTTCACCCACCATATATATAGCTATCTTTTTACTAGTAATCTTAACAGATTTCTTTGCCTGCTGTCAGTGACAGGCTTCCCTGCAGCTTACAACTTACTATTAAAAATTTAAATAATTCTTCACTTTTTACCCATTGTGCACGGAGCACCAGTATCTGCTTGCTCAAATAATTTAAAAACATCCATTCACCTGTTAGGAAAAAAAGAAGCTGGTGAAAACATAAAATGAAAAAAGTAAATATACACAAACAAGTTCTACCTAGAATGAATACTTGATTTTATTTAAGGAAAAAAAACACCTATAGGACATTAACAACACTTGATATCTGTGGGAAAATCAAGAAGATGTATAGTCACTTACCACACTTCCAATAAAAAACAAATGAGGAGTGCAATTTGTTATTTTGACTTACATATATAGGTCTACTTATTAGCCAAAACATTTCAAACCAAATATTACTGCACGACTTTTTAAATCAAGTGCTGTGCTCCTTTTATCATTCCCATGGCCATTACTGATTTATCAGTCAAGTCATAAACCCATTTCACACCTCAGAACTACAGCGTAACTTCTTAAATCAAATGCTGGGCTTCTTCTGTCATCCCCACAGCCATTGGGATATTGATTTATTAGACAAACCACAAACACATCATTTCATCACCAGTTGTCCAAAATAGTCTATTTTTGCTATTCATGAACATTCACAAGCATGCACCATGGAGAACTAATCCCAAAGTTAACTAAGAATTCAATTGCTGTACGAGCACTGTACTGTGATGTCCACAGATGGATTATTTAAAGATTATTTCAGTTTCTGAATAAACATCGTAAGGAATTTAACAGTGCTTAAACTATCTTCAAATGGTGATGAGATTTCACAAGCGAAATGGATGATTCACTTTTCATTTCCAACAAGTCACAATGATAGCACCTACAAATATTTTTCAAGATGTTTAATTTTTAAATGCCCTAACATATGCAGTAACGCTGAACAGCTTAGCTCCTGATGTAAACAGTTTGTGGTTATTTGAAAATCAACAGTTCCTAATTAGTATCCCACAGAACCACAGAATACATTTGCTGGGACAAACATATGAAAGAAGACATTGTTGAAATAAATTAGCTCTGAGCTTATATAGTTTTCTTCTGCACTTGGCAATTTCTCATATATACAAAGGGGCATATTCCAAATTATTCTTGGACAACCATATGTGCCAATACTGGGAAAAAATCTGTAATTATAAAGCAAAGCAGAGGATTTCTGCGATCCTCTATAGAACTGAACAAGCCATATTACTATTATGCATTAAATCATTATTAACATTATTTATTGAAATATTCAAATGTATTTACTTTTAATGACTCTATGAGACATTTTGGGCTGGGACATTTCAGCTCTAAATCAAATACTGACAGACTGTGATTAAACTGAAGAGAGTTGTGTCTACTCGGGAAATTTATTAAAGACATCATTGGGTACAGTCTAAATACCTGCATAGGTAGATTTTTTTTTTTCCTAGCAATACTTCGTCTCTAAGTGTTGCATTATCACCATCTACTGTTCATTCACCTTTTTTTTCCTACAGCCTAGTCTTGTTTACAAATGTAATTAAATGTAATACTGCTACTAACCTAAGTGGATTTTTAGAGAGGAATGAGACAAGGACTAAGTATTTGTTTATCCTCTCTGTCTTTGAAGACTTAATTTCACCAAACACCAAATCGTTTAAAACAAACATTTTACTGTTATGTTTTTATTACACACGCCTGATACATTTAATTATTAACTGTTCTCTGCTAATTAATACTCCCTTTCAGAAAAAGGAGATACTGTCAGAGAATTACAGCTTGGATGCAGCATTTTTTTTCAGGCTTATGATGTTATTGAACATCTCACAATTGACGTGCTACATTTCTTCAACTTGCATTCTTGGGCTACAGCATCTGCCGAAAAGAGTCTTCATTTATAGGGATTACTTTGTATTTTGAAATTAGTTTGAAATTAGAAATTGCGAAGAAAGACCCACACACCACTTCATCTATATGCATCAGTTTACCAAAAAGAGAGACAATTTGGAGAGCAGGAAGTTGCGAAGGAAAACCAGACACTCTAACAATTGCTGTAAGAATTCATTCCATAGAAATTCAAACTACAACATTTTCTGATGTAAAATGTAATTGGTTCTTCTCTGAATATAAACAAATTTGTAAGCAGAATTATGTTCCTTTCAATGTTGCAAGGATATTTATGTCAACAGTATTGTCTCTTCTGTGAAACTAATTCCCATAAGTAATTTAAATACTAATTGCTTCAACTTTAATGAGAAAACTCTTTCTTCCTATGTCTCTTTCCAGCAGGCATCTCCTTCAGTGTTTATTTCTGATATGCATTGAATTATCTATGGTACCAAAAAAAAAAAAAAAAAAAAAAAAAAAAAAAAAAAGTTTGGGAGGGGTGGGAAGACAGAGACAAAAGGACAGCTTACATCTTTGTAAAGCATAAAGTTTATAGACTTTGCTAAATAGTCTACAAGCAAAGGCAAAGCCAATCAAGCAACTGGGGAAATCAACTGTATGTAATATCTATTGTTAGATAAAAATCTTTTAATACTTCCTAGGCTTCCCAAATAAGATACTGTGGTCTTAGAAGCCTGTGAAATATGTGCAAATCAAACCCAAAGCAACTACCCAGCAACACTGAAAAGTTATTTTAGAACACATGAAGGGCACACCATGCATGTAACAGAAACAGTGAACTAGGAATTCATTTACTAATGTGTCAGATAAGCACAACCTAAAAACAGAAAAAAGGAAAGAAAAATACACCGACTGTCCAGCAAATCCAGATTTTATTTCACTCACTGCAGTGGTTTTCTCATTACAATGTGCTGACTGCAACAAAGAGCCAGAGGCTAGTTCTGCATGGAAGAAACCACCATATCCCTGAAGCAAACTTAAGAGAAAACATCGTGTCAACAAGGCTATACTGCAACGAGATACAATAGGCAGGCATATACAAATATTGCAAAAACGTACAGTATCTTTGAGGTAGGTGGTCACAGTTCAACCTGATGTAATGATATTGTAACCTTCCATTTTCATACTAAAATTAGCTTACAAATGCATAAAAATTGAACTTCAGTTAAAAAAAGGAAAAAAAAAAAAAGAAAAAAAGAACGTGATGTGATCTCAAGGCATTGGCTTAATTACAAAATCATTAAATTCTGTCTGTGCTGTTCACCTCAAAGCACCAGTAATTCACCAGCAATGCCTTAAGCACATTTCTCTGCTCAATGTTGAAAGTACTGCTGGTAAACATTATGAAAAAGGATTAAGTCAACCAGCAGCACCACTCACTGCCTGCACACAAGATCGCAACCTGGCGGGTGCTGCAGCACTGAGCTTATGGGAGATCAGCTCTGTCAAGGATGAAATTTAGAGTAAACCCAAGCAATATTTTCTTTAAGGAGCTCTGCCTCCCACTCACGTAAATTAAAGACAGTTAGAATGCACCCCCGTCAAATGGACAAATCGCACTGAAAATGAAAAAGCTGGCAACTTAGCCAAAGTCAGTCAAACTGCCAACTGTGGTGTTCTACCAATTCTATCAGCAAAGATGTGTGAGTGCATTGGTTTCCAGAGCTTTGTGGCAGCTGTGGCACCATCACGTTCTCACTGCAAGGTGGGTCTGCAGGTCCTTAACGCCATGCTGGGATGCAGGAAAGGCTGGGCACTGGCAGGGATGGAGGAGGCAGGGATGAAAGCACCTCTCCACAGAGTCTCTAGTGAGAACTGGAGAATTGCTTTGACTGAGCCCAGAGTTATCGAACCAGTCTCTGAACAACTACTGGCCTGAACTGGAAATGATCTGAAAAAATTCTGGCCATCATTGCAACTGCATACCAAAAATGAAACAACACATTTAGAATTTCACTCCACAGCAATTTACATTTGCAGGAGTGCTCTTACACTAAAACACCTGAGCATTAGCCACCGCTACAGAGGTTTCAGCAAGGACTTGCACATTTACTCAGGTCTTGAGTCCTCCAGCATTGCTCACGGAATAGGAAAGTCATGTTCAGCCACTTGAGTGGAAAGCTGGTGAAGGCCAACCTCTTAAGCTGCCCTAGTGAAATCAGCAAGACCTCCCTGTCCCTATTTTGTTGTGTTATTCCTTACATCTGGGGCCGAGAGTGGCTGCGGACCTAAGAAGCGATGGCAGCTCAGCTGACACACAGTAGCCTAAGCCCCACATAAAGGAGCAACAGCACACCTGCCTGAAACCAGTGAAAGATGTTTCACTAAGAAAAGCTTATTTAAAAATAGCCAGCAATCAGGAAGGTCCTCGAGGAACCGCACCTTCGTTCAGTTTCCAAGGAGATCATGAGTGTCTGTTCACACGTCCAGAACAACCTGAAGAATTTTAATCTTTTTTTTTTTTTCTGTTTTAAGCAAATGAGGGAGTTGAAAAACGGCCAACAAGCACACAGCAACTGGCAGGGAGTCATTTGTTATTGTTTTAATCGATTCGGTTTCAAACGAGCATTCCCTTGAAATACCTTCAGAGAAGCAAACAGGCAGCAAACGCGGGGATTTAACGACACAGCGATCTGCTGACTCTTGCTTGGATATTCATAAGTTACAAAACTCTTCCACCTTTAGCTTTTATTTCATTTGTAATAAGCATTCATAAATAATTGAAGGCCATGCGATAAATTATTCAGCTAAGTGCACGGTTTCCAAGGCATCATAGCATGAGTCTGGATTAATGGTATAATGCAAGCCAGACGCAGAAGTTGGGCTGACACCCCACAATTACCACACACAGGAGCAGTCCGAGGAGTTTGGTGCTTCTCAGCATGTGCCTTCCACCACGGAGACGTGCAAGCACCTGCTGAATATTTATGAGGCAGAAGTCCCTGTCGCCTACTGTGTACTTCGGCTGCTTGCCTATGCATGGTTATGAATTAATGAAACTTAAGCCAGAGCTTCACTCTGCACAACTGATTAGGGCATTCACTATCTATCAGGGACTGTCTATAAGCACTGTCCTCTAAGACTACTGCTGAACATAAATCTGTCACAAAAAGACTTTGTCCTTAATCATAATTGCCTGTTGTAATAAACCTATTTGGGGGACAGGGATAGAAGTGACTGCAGGGACATTAACATGTTGGTTGTTATAAAATGCTGGTACAATCCTGCTATTTTTTTTGTACAAATCATGTTATTTAATTATTTTGGGTAGGTCAAGAAACACCAGTCCATGATTGCCAGAAACAAAAGCAAATGCCTCAAAATTTGAGATACACTTTTGCATAATAAAACACAAGTCACGAATCTGAAAAAAAAAAAAAAAAAAGAAAAAAAGACCTGCATTTATAAGGTGATTTGCAAATTTACTGAGTCAATTTTCTCTGAATATACCAGTAAACTTAAAGCCAGACTGACACTTCATTTGTAAGAATCCATATAAGCCTATGGTTTCTTAGAAATCCCTTCCTTGTCTCTCCTATTAGAGATTGTATTTGAACAAATCGATGAGAGCTTTATAAATTGGTACTGGCTTGATAACTTCTGAGCTGCTAAATAAGCTTCACTTGTACCTTTGCCTATAAAATTGGTGTTGTATTCACACACAAGAGTGACTTGAGTTTCCTAGCAAATAAGATCAAATATGCCCCAAACCATTTATATTATATGTAAATAATAAGTGAACTGACAATGAGCTGAATGTAAATAATAAATATCAAGTAAATTGGAAAGTTGCAGAAGAATTCTTCGAGTAATTGTCCCACCAGATTTTTTGAAATTTTCCAAATGTCCTTGGTTTATAAACCTTGTTTACCAAGGAAAGAGTAGTGATCTAACAATCACTACTCAACCTATGGACTTCCCATCCAATTTCAACCAGATCTGTCAGAAGAGCAGCAATTTCAAGGATGACATTATGCAATAATCTAAGTAGAAGGTGTAAGAGCCTTAGATTAGTGACCTTGGATCTCAGAAGTTCTGTATTTAATAAGCTATGTAACTTCTGTGTTTCTTGCATGTTTGCCTTGGGTAAAAATATTTCACAGCTTTGAAAAGTGCTTTGAGGTCCCAGAACACTAAATGCATGCAAAACATCATTCTTAATAGACTGTATTCCATAGCAGGTATCCATGGGTCTGGAAAAAGTGACTGAGTAGCACTCTTTGTCCCTTGCTGCTAACGTTTAAGCTATACAAATGTAAAGAAAAAAGATGGCACAAATCCAACTTCTCTACTTCTGAAACTTTTATAGAAGAAAAAGAGGAGAACAAACAAAACTACATACAGAAATAATTTTTACCCTAATTAAAGCTATCATTTTTTCTTATTAAAAGAGTCAAACCCAGAGCCTCTGAAAACTATGAAACTCCACTAGGAGGCAACCTAGTTTGCAACTAGATTTGCATCCCCATCTACCATGCCTAAATACAGTTCAACCCCTGGAAAAGACTTAAAATCACAGCAAATATTTGCAGGAGCATGCAATCCTTACTTGGACCCCAGTTACATAAAGCCTAAACCAGTCTGCAATTTGAAAGAAAGATTTATATAAGCTCATTAGAAGCCACTAGAACAGAAAGGTAGTGTCAATATTATGCAATTCAATTTCACTTTAAATGAATGTACAGTACCTGGCTCTAAACCAGAAGATTTGCATATATATAATGGGAAAAATATCAAATAACACACAAAAGCCATTCTGCATAAACTGGAACTAAGAAGCTTGCTTTCCTACAAACATGCCTCTTGTGTTTACCTGACCTTGGAGTCTAAGGTGATAGAAATTCTAACCATAGCTTCTTACAGAACAGCGAGAAATCTGTGATGACTCCCCTGTACTGGTTGTCCAGTACAGGAGAAACAGTCTTTCACAGTGAAGTCACCCCAGGTTCTGGCTTCTGTCTTTAAGAGGGCATTTATTTTCTATTTTTATTTCTCTGCTATATTTTTTTTTTTAATTTTTCTACTCTGCTACTTTCACTTAAATTGTACGAATTTCTATCTTTGTGCAACCCTCTGTCATATTTGGTGAGAATCATCCAACAGGATCAAAGGCTCTTGTAGGAGATAGAGAACAGATGGCAGAACTTTCTACACAAACCAAGAGGACAAAAGTCACCTTCTTCCCTAGCCACAAATCTAAACCTAGAAACTTGCACTTTTCTTTTTAGGACATTATTATGAAACTCAGAAAAATTATTCATCACATGGCTACACAGAGCAGTCATCAGATGTGTGATCCTGATCCTGGCTAATGGCCAGCGTCAAATGCCTACACAGGGCACCATGTAGATTCACTTCAGCATCCTAATCACTGGTTTGGTTTTCTCCCTCTTCATTTTGGATAATATACCTTGGGAAAAGACAGTATGCAAGTCATCCAGGCAGAGAAGCTATTGCTAAGTAAACTAACTTGTGAGCAGGTCCTATGACAGCATATCAAAGAATATATGACGATTAGTAACTATTATTTTTTAGAGGAAAACAAAGTTCATTGACATTAGAAGATGTGTTTTATGACCAGGGGTTTTAGCTGGCTTAGACATTGAGCTGTTTAGCTATGTTTGTAACTGAGAGCTGTTTACAGCAGTACGTAATTTTCTTGTTGAGAGAGGGCGGAAGGCAAAATTAAAGTGAAAAAGGTTTACAGAATCACCCAATAAAAAAGAAGGCACACAGGACCATGAACAGAAAAAGCTATATAAAATAATATGAATTATAAATAATACAAATTAGGAGGCTAAAGCAACAGGCAAGGAATGAGTCACTCAACACAGCACTTAAGAGCAATGTACAGCACGAGACCTCCATACAGCACCACACTGGCAGTGCAATGCAGCCATTTCACACTTGATTTCTGTGATCTCGTGTGATCTCAGAAAGCCAGCAGTCCTGATCCCATCCAAGTTGCATGTACTTCAGCAAAAGATGGGTATTGTTGGCCTGAACAGCTCTATGTGGAGACTTTCATGTGAAGTAACTGTTAACTTGAGGCATGCCCCAAATAATCAGCCCTCTCTCTGTCCCACCTGAACCAACCATCAGCATACTACTTTGCTCTCCACAGCTAAGATCTTTTAGGGATATCTTACAAGGCATGCCCCAAAATTACTAGAATCATGCAAAAGCTATGCTGAGCATACATTAAATTACATGACAAGCATTATTAGTCTCTGCATTAACTCATTCTGTAGATTACACTAATGGAAAATTGAAAAAGATCCCTGAACAGCTTCTGTACCCATATCCAAGATTTCACTTATCCTGGGAATTTGTACTCTTGCGATTTACTCCTATGCTCTTTCGTAGTGCTTTAGACCTTAACAATTTTCAGCAACCTATCTGAGGCTGAGTTCATGCTGTGTGTAACTTTTTTCTCAGTACATTTTAGACCATCTCTGAAACAATAAAAACAGAATCCTAAGTCTGTTGAGGTCATTTAGGACCTAAATATCTCAGTTCTTTTTTTTCTGCCACAGTGCTTTCAGAACTCCGAGGTTTTTGTTTTTTTTTTAAAGAGTAAGAAACAATTTAAAACATACTCTGAAAAAGTAAGAAACATAATGAGAAAAAAATAATTTGAAAATATATATATTTCCCAAAGGAAAATATACTGGTTATTGCTTCTGTTACATTTTATCACCTTAAGAAATCGATATTGTTAAGTAGAAAAAAGTGGCTACACTCTATCTCAGTATGCTACTTGGGGTTTCACATTCACCATGTATTTTTGTAATCTTTAAGCATATAAATAATACAAAGTTGGGGGAATCCACTCGTCAATCCACCTTTGAGGCTCAGAAGGAATGGAGAATAACTGTGATACACAAGTACCCCCTAGTGATGAAATGATGAACTACTTAATAGCATCAGCACTAGCTCGTTAAATAGCGTAGCTGTAAGAAGAGACTAATAAAACAAAAAAGAATATGCTATTTGATACTCAGCATCTGTCCTCAGTAGGGTTGAGAACAAATTCAGGCTCATCCCTGACAAAACACATACATGAAATACAGCAAATGCTTGTTTAAATACAGTTACTAATATTTAAAGTTCTCAAACATAAATTCCAAAGGAAAAAAAAAAAATAGAAACAACAACTACTTAAAGCAAAACACACTTTCCTTGGTTTTTGAAATTTGGCATTGTTTCTATAGCAGGAAAAACAAAAACTGAAGACACACATTTCAATATCCTGTTAATATTGTAAGAATGAATTCAGTAATAGCTGAATTCTGAATGGTCTTATAAGCTCAAGGGGCTCCTGTCATCCTATTTGCACTATAACTGATACTACAAGAAAAATAAAATTCTGGAAATATTGGTGGAAAACATTTCTAAGTTTTCATTACAGAATGTTTTTGTAGCAGACCATAGCTAGGTCTAAAAGAGATCCAAAAGCCAGATAGAAAAAAATAAGAGCTTAGCAGCCTCTAACCCTGATCCAAGGTTACAGCTGTAAATTGATGTAGAAGGAAAATAAAGGAAAGATTAGTACGTCTTTGCTGCATATTTATTAAAGCAGCATTGCCAAGAATGCATTGTCATAACCAGCAAAACTGAGGCATACATAAATCAGAAAAATCTCTTTTGATCATGTAAGTGGCTCATTAACACACCCATCAGTAAGGACAGGCAGACTCCCAGACTCCCATATTTAAAGGAAGAATATATTTCTGGCTGAAAACCACATCGATTGGATGTTGAAGACTTTAAACAAAAAGCTTCACAAACTTTAATAGATTAAAACAAAGCCATTCACATTCAAATTACATTTGCTCTAAGTATTAAAACCAATGAACAACCACAGTTCTTTACAGAGGAAGTCCAGCCAGGAATGCATTACCCAGGTACCCAACTTCAAGCTCACATACAGAGATGCCAGCACTCTGAAAATGTCCTTCAGTCTTTATGGCTTCAGAATCCTGAGGGGACTCTCAGCCAAACTTTTAGGGGACTCTCAGCCAAACTTTTGAGACCTGTCCTACTTCAGGCAGGTATAAAAATCAAGATTTGCTGTCAGTAAGGTCCATAGCAAATGGAAATGTTTTTTACTGGAATTACTGTAACTATTCCTCTCAAGTTGTGTTTATACAACTCAATTATAATATAAAATAATAACAGTACTGTAAAGTTTCTTTTGTGACACCTCACTAACTGTCCTTACAGTGACATAGAATCAATTCCTGAAAACAACTAACTAGGTGTTTGCAAAAAATTCACCTAGAGTAAATAAAAGATCATCATAAATGAAGAGGGAAGTCCATTAAAATACATTCAGAAATTCTGGTATTTTCATGCTCATGATTAATATTTAAAAGCTTTAACAAGCATGTAGAACTGGCTGAAACATTATAGAGACAGATAAAGTATCAGCTGGAGTTGATTAAAAAATAGATTATCCTTCTCTGTGTTTTTTAAGACAAAAATGGCACATTCGTCAAGAGGGAGGAGCAGGGAATGGAACACAAACCTCCAGCATTTTATTAAGCGTTCTGAAGAAAGAACTCAAAGAACAGGATTTATTTACAAGATGCAAGGCCTTCAAAAATAAACAACACAATTACACTATATGCATACATACTTAATACATCTATAAAATAATAGTTTATAAGTTATACAGCTTTAAGACTTTATTAAACAATTTTGTTACAAAGAATAATGGAGAATTTGTGAAAACTGGCATACACCTTTGCCCTGCTGCTTATCATTGTAAATTTCACAAGGATGAAATTCAGTTCTGCATAAACAAAGGGGTCCTTTACACAGTGTGCATCTTACATCAGCAACTTGTCCAAGGCATGACACAGGGGAATAGGTAAGTTAGGTATATTTTTCTTGTTCTAATCATTAGTTAGAAAGCTTCACAGGTATACATGTACATTACATGGAGAGGATCAGAGATTTGCTACCTACCTCCACTCTGTCTTACACAGTAAGTTGTAAAGGATCTAGATGAAAGCACAGTAAGAGAGACATATCTAATGAACTATTTTAAAAAGAAATGAAGTTGGAATGCTGAGTCAGCATAGTCTGCTCCTGTCTCATGCCCTCACTAAAGAAAACATTAAGGCTGCAAAATAATACCAAAATCAGAGATAGGACACAAATTAATGCAAAGAAAACATCTAGAGTGCAAGAAATATAGTCCAGTTTTGCTTGAAGCATGTGAAGAGCTTACTTACAATTTGTCTCGTTTTGCTTTCTTGTCAGAAACCAGATACACGCTTCCAAAGCTTCCATTGCCAAGTTTCCTCTCAATAGTGTATCTTCTCGCAATCATAGCATCTGAGCAAGCAGAATTAGATCTGCCAACAGTGACATGCTTCGCAGTTTCTTGAAATTTCAGCATTGTTTGCGTAACAGAAACGACAAATTTCTCTAGAATGCAGCTTTCAAATCCTTTTACTCTTCCATGGATGTTCAGAGGCAATACTTCAAATAGAAAAAAAAAAAAAGTCAACGATTGTTCTTATGAAAATGTTCACTTAATTCTATTGCAGTGTTTATAGTGCTCAGCTTGTAGCACAACAAAATTAAGTGTAATCATTAGTTGCTAAACTGTGGGCAGCAGACTTGATAAAGACACTCCAGATAATGCAGATGTGATATAGCCAACCTTCCTCTAAAACAACCTTAAATGAATTCAGTGAATTTATAACACAGGAAAAATGAAACACAGGTGTATATACATTCATTTATTAAAAAGTTAAGGCACTTTTTGCAAGAACAAGTACACCTGTTATTTCATCTGAGAGTTCCCTTCAGATATGGTACTCTTCTTTACCTTTTATACCCTTTTTATACCCTTTATACCACTACAGTATCTGGCACCAAAATGTTTTGGGATTCATTTTTCATGGTTTTTGTATATAATGAAGCATGATCTCCACCCATAATTTGAGTTCGCTCACATGAATAACTACAAAGCTGTTTTCTTTGCTCTTGCATTTGCTGCTCAAATTTCACCTTTTTTCTCCTACCTTTCAGTGTTGACCTTATAGCTTCTGTGGGATTCACTGCTATCTTCTGAAAATTAGAGCTTCCTGGCTACCTACAAACCTATAAGATTTTTATTAAAACACACTTCTTTCAAAAGTTCTGCCTTTCTCTTTTGCTATAACAGTACAAACAGCTTAACTTTGATTTGTAACTCTTATATAACTGAGGTCCTAATTCTGCAAACGCACGGACTGCATAAGCAACCCCCTGGTGTTTCTATGGCTTTCAATAATTGAAAATGGTTTTAGAATGACTTTGTTTTACCCTCCTCATTCCAAATGATAAAGTGTAGGTGCTTCACTACCCATAATAAAACAATATTGCTTTCATTACCTTGCCTTTTTATTTGCATTAGTTGCACTTGAGGATCCTTTGGAACAAATAAAGATGTGGCAAGGCCCTTCAATCAGCAGAGCTATTACAACTGTCTAATCAGCACTGCCTGCTGCAGTGCAGTATGACCACACCGCATTTGCTCACCATAGCATTTCAAAGTCAACGTGTGCATATGAAAATGCTTTGTTCTGGAAAAGAGAAAATGCTTAATTTTAAAAGCCACATAACTACTAGTTCCAAGTGATTGTCTTCACCTCCTAAAAATGCAGAACCTAAATGAAAATTAGGCCAGTCCAAGTTGGACGAGGCCCTGGGCAACCTTTTCTAGTGGGTGGCATCCCCCATGGCAGGTGGTTGGAAATGGATGGTCTTTAAGGTCCCTTCCAACCCAAGCCATCCTATTATTCTATGAGTTTGTATTTTATAATTTTGTGTGTGTGTGTGTGTGTGTGTGTGTGTGTGCGTGTGCGTGTGCGTGTGTGTGAGAACCTATTTTAATAGTCATCTGCTGACCTGCTGTCAACACTCTACCAATGAGCTTGACTTTGCAGTGTCACCATATCATGAAAAACAGCCAAACTGTAATTACCAGAAGCCACCTTGACAACGATATAGATCATGTACTTTTTTAAAGCAAAAACACTCTTGAAGGTCTGTTTCTGTGTTCTCCTTCAGGAGGGACAAAAAAAAATTGAATTGCAAAGAATGTCAGCTAAAAAAATCTACTGCTTCAGTAACTCCAAATCTGTTTTAGAAAGCATAAATGGACCATGTTGAGGGTTGGGGGGGGAGGCGAGGGGGACACATAATGACAGGAAGATGAGTTCCATAAAGTATTATATTGCCAATTCCATAAAGTTTCCATATTTTTCATTTATTATTCTCCCAGGAAGTTGTTGTTTTATGGATGCCTTCATAAATCCCAGATACAGTCAGTCAGTAGTTTTAAAATAAATACTTTTTAGAAATAACTACACCTAGAAAAACTGCTAAACCATCTGGTCTTTTTTTCAGAAGAGTCACTTAACACCTCTCACCTTCTGATTTTGATACCTACCTGGCCCTAGGGATGGGTTATAACCCTTAATATCACAGTATCACCCTTGAGCTAGAGTGCCCTACTGCGACTAATTGCTGTGCTTTATTTCTAACCTTGCCTTGCACCTGCTACTCCCCGTGCTTCAATTCCCCCTATATATAATGAGAGTAATGATGTAACTTTGCAAATGCTTTGATACCTACCTCTGAGTGATGTTACAAGGCAGGGGCCAGTGGCTGTAGTTATGGTCAGATTTTAAGGGCACACAACAGACAAATTGCTGAGCATTTTGAAAGAAATATCCCACCAGAATTGATAAACCCTACAGCCTGACTTAATTGTAAGAATGATTTTTCTAGAAGTCCGTCAGCTGGCAGCCTCTCCTACCTCAAACCTTTCAGCCCAGCCTTCCTGGAATTTTTGTGCCAGTTTCCATATTTTCCAACTTCAAGCTCCATTAAAGTTCTTCAGAACAACTAGAGATAACTCAAAGCAAACAACTGGCTAGCCTCATTTTCTTCAAAAAAACTCAGCACGCTCTATCTGGTAGGACTTTGGAAAACAGTTTATTTTCCTTTCTTCCCCATCAAACCCCATTCTATGGCATGGTACACTGCCAACGCCAAACTAATGCAATTACATTGTCTAGATTACCCTTTGTCTTTATTTTTTCCTTCTTCCTTGGCTGTGGGTAGATCTCTCCCCTTCATTACTGCGAGGTAAGGCAGAGCAGTGCTTCCAGGCTTCTGTGCACAGCACCGCACTCCCTCCCGGCCCCCATTTGTTTACGTATGATGCTGGTTTTAAAATTCCTTCAGGTCTCTTTAGCAACAGCTACCATATTCTGGCACTTTCTGACTTGCAGGATAAACTTTTCCAGACACTAAAGTTTCCCCGTTCTGTCAGGTTTTGTCTTCACTCCCTAAGAACCCCGGTACTACGCCAATTACCGTTTCCCACCTCAGGATCAAAACCCAGACTTTTTTATATTTAAACTCCAAATATCACCAATATATACTACCTCGCATTTATTTATTTTCCTGTCTATGACTTCACTGGCCTGATTTTTAACCATTTCAAAGCATTTTTTTGGAAAATAAAATCGAAGGCATTTGCGTTTAATTTTATCCCTTCGTTTAAAAAACAAAAACAAAAAACAACAACCAAACCTCCTGAACGCCGGCTGCGCAGCCGATTCCTCCAACAACTTTACGAGGCTGTTAGGAGTCCTTCAGCCGAGTTTAAAGCAAATTATTGTTCCTTACTGCTCCCGGGGGGAGGAGGTCGCCCAGGGTTTTACCAGCAGCGCGGGTGCCCCAGACCAAACAGCGACCAACCGGGCACCGACCAACACCTCCCTGAGGCGCTTTGGGGACACCAGGACCCCAAAAGACAGCACGGGCAGCCCCAAAATCACCCTCCGAGGGGCCAGGACCTCCCTTCCACGACCCGTTTCTCCTCCCCGCGTCCCGCCTCGCCCAGCCCCGTCGCTAGGAGCTGGCGGCGCAGGCGCCCTGTGAGGGAAGCCGGGCGCCATCATGGGCGTCCCGGGGCTGACGGGCTTCGTGGGCGAGCGCGGGGCGTTCTTCAGCGAGCTGCGGCTGCGGGACAGCAAGCTGGTCATCGACGGCAGCAGCCTCTACCACCGCCTCTGCTTCTCCTCCTCCTCCGCCGCCGAGCTCCGCCGCGGCGGCGACTACGGGGTGCTAGCGGCCACCGTGCGCCGCTTCTTCGGCAGCCTGCGGGCTTGCGGCGTCGCCGCCGTGGTGGTGCTGGACGGGGGGCGAGGCGCTGCCGATCGCAAGCTGCCCACCCTGCGGGACCGTGCTGCCGAGAGGCTGCGGGTTGCCCACGGGCTGTCCCGGGGCCAGGGCGGCTGCCTGCTGCCGCTGCTCGCCCGCCACACCTTTGTGCAGGCGCTGCGCCGGCTGCGCGTCCCCTTCGTGCAGTGCTTCGCCGAGGCTGACCGCGAGATCGCCGCCCTGGCCAGGCGCTGGGGCTGCCCGGTGCTGTCCCTCGACAGCGATTTCTGCGTCTTCGACCTGCCGGGGGGCTACTGCCCGCTCAGCCGCTTCCAGTGGCAGGAGGTGTGCCCCGGCGAGGGGGCACCCGGCTGCTTCATCCCCGCGCTCTGCTTCTCCGCCGACGGCTTCTGCAGCCGCTTTGGCCGCCTGCAGAAGAGCCTGCTGCCGCTCTTCGCTGTCCTCTGTGGGAACGATTACGGCGAGGTGCCGGCCCTGCAGGGCTTCTTCGGCAAGCTGCCTGTCCGGGCTGGCAGCCCCGGGGGGCGGCGAGGCAAGCACGGCTTCATGAGGGGGCTGCTGGAGTGGATGGCGCAGTTTGGGGAGCCCGCCGAGGCTGTAGAGGACGTCGTGAGGCACCTGAAGGCGCAGCGGAGGGAAGAGGTGAGGCAGCTCCTGCACAGCTCCATGGAGGACTACGCGCCGTCCGACGTCAACCTGGAGGACTTCTTCCAGCTGGGGAAGTACGAGAGCGAGGAGGCCAGCAGCTCGGGGTTGCCGCAGTGGGTGCTGGATGGCTTGGCCAAAGGGGAGCTGTCCCCGTTCCTCAGCGATGCCCTGATGCTGAGGAGCACCTTCCTCCACGTTCAGGTGGAGAACATGCAGAGGCCCAGCGCGCACAGCGCGGCGCTGCCCATCCGGCAGGTTATCTACGGGCTGCTCCTCAAGGCAGCTCGCAGCTCGGAAGCTGCTGCTGTGAGCAAGCAGGCCAGCAAGCCTCCAGGCGTGTTTGAATTCGACAGAAGCCAAAAGACGCTTACAAAAACGTTTCTTCAAGCAGCAGCAAACCTACCCGCGCGTTTTTGCGATGATCGTTTTGCTTTGGAGAAATTAACGGAGGTAAATGGTTGGCGCCACAGATCGTGGTTAACAGTGTTTCATGAGTAACAAATAGTTGGGACTCGTGTTTGCCAGCTGGTCACTAAAGGCGATGCCTGAGCCAAACACCTTCAGTAAGTAAATACCCAATGAGCTTGGCTTCTGATAGTTGAGAAGCTACACAGACCTCATTACTTTTTTATTTTCTCCTACTGTACCAAGACAAATTATATGAAAAGCTGGCGTTGAGTACCTATTAGCATTGTCTAAGTTTTCCATTATACACACTCCTTTCATCCTGTGTGTTACGTTAAACTATTTGCTTTTGTCATTTCAGGAGAGAATTCATAGCTTTATGAAATTTAGGTGCAATTCAACACTACAAAACTTAATTTATATTTGACCAAGCTATAGCTATTTCGGATCAAAGTCAGAAACAAAATCTGACACATGCTTTTTACTAAAAATCAACATTTTTTCATCTGTGAACCTTGCAGCTGTCCAGCAGTTCCTCCTGCCACGAGTATGCATCCTGCTAACGTGGTTCCCTGCTGCTTGCCAGACAGAACAGCACCTGAAAAACGCAGCTTGTAATCAAAGGAAGCTTGTACTAGGTTAGTTCTAGTCACCATCAGCAATTCTGTATGTTTAAATTCTAGTGATTAAGACTTTGCAACTCACCCTCTGAATGGGAAATAATATCTTATTCCCAAAGTTGCATAACTGATTTTGTATGCTTTTTTTTTTTTTTTTTTTTTTTTAACTTCTGGAAATACAATCTATGTCTTTTAATACTGCATATAATTAAGTCATATGATCTGTCCACTCTGGCATTCAGATCAGCTGTAACACATCATTGTGTTTTTATCACCTGCTGGTGGCTATTTCATTAAGAACCTGGTCCATCACTGTGATACGGGTTTATTGCTGTTTAAATGAGCAACGTGCAGACATTCAAGAGTTTGAGAAGTCATGGTTTGGGGTTTTAAGAAACTTTAATGACACCTTAATTTGACCCTAGTATGTATCCTCTACCAAATTTGAGTTTCTGCTATTACAACAACTCTCCTCACTAAATAAATGTGAATTATCAGTTCAACAGAAGGTGGCAAGGAGAAAGGTTCCCCTGCATTCAAATCACTCTTGGCAAAACTGATTTCAATTTACTTGCTGTTCAGAGTATCTGTGAAACTTACTCAAATAACTTTTTTTTTTTTTTAAATAGAAAACATGAAGTATTAGCTAGCTTAAACACAAGCTTCTTTGCATTTTGGAAATCAGTTGCAAAAAATAAAGTCTGTTCCCTTATTTTTTCTACTCCACTTTTTTTTTTTTTTTTTCAGGTGCCTATGTCATGCCGTCAGATGCTTTTGCTGGAGACTTTAGGAGTGAAAATGAGTTTCCTAGAATCTTTCCCCAGTCACTTACAGCTTCCTGTTGCTGTAACTTGTTATTGGACACATTGTTCAGAACCAAAAGTAAAATTGCTTCAATTAAAGGCTCTACTTCTAATGATAGTATCCGGAGAACTTGACAGGATAACTAATGATCCAGGTACGTCTCTAAAAAATACAATTTTAGATGTTTAACTACTGTGAAAATCCGTACCGTAACTTGATTTTCCCCATTTATGGTGAGTTGTGCAAATTCAGATGAATTAGCTTTGATTCACGCTATGTCCTGAAGTATCGCATTCTTTGCATTGATACAGAGCAGAGAAGCAGTGCTAACTATGAATTTAACACCCTTAATAGGTAAAACAGTGCTATTCTATCATGTAAAACATTAAATCAAGGACTAAAAGATTAATTAGGTGTAATTAGGCTACAGAAATTTTGTTGACATGCTCATGCATCAGAAAAGATTGACTACTACTGATGCATTCTGATAACTTTTTACTTCTCATGAGTTTTTCTAAAATCAGCTGTACCTAAAAATTGCACAGATCCCTGTTACCTTCCTGTGTACTGAGAAAACTTGAAACAATTTCTGTGCTGACTTAATACTTTCAGGACTATTTATACATAATAGGATGCAAGGTGGCATTTCCTTCAAGAAGTCGTCTTGATGTGATGCCAAAGATTATGCATGCTAGGGTTATTCAGTTTATTTAGGTTCTGAACTATAAAAGCAGGTTGAAAATTGTCGCTACTTGCTTCCCAAGTAGGCTGGAGTGAGATGGCAATTTATTTCTTTTTTTCAAATTAATCCACTCACAGAACAGCACAGTGACTTACCTGACAAGTAGAATTATTGATTTCACAGTTTTAGATTCTTGTGGATATTGATACTTTTGTAACTTTATGTACTTTGAGATTTTAAAACATTACCATGTAGGCTTCCTGAGCTACAACTGGGCGTTTGAGGTTTGTAGACCCTATACATTGCATTTAGCTTTCATACTGTTCACAGCAGAACGTTTGTCTGTCCTTTTCTATTCACAACCTAGATTGCACAGCTTTACACGATGAAGATGACAGTATTGCATATAATCAATTCCTGAAATGGAAGGAAAAGAAATCACAAAGTAAAGACTTCGACTTAGATGCTGCACACAGTTTTTGCCAGTGGCAGTGCTGCCTTCAGATGGGATTGTATCTCAACCAGCTACTCTCCACTCCTCTCTCTGAGCCAGACTTAAGTAGGTAAGGATATTCCAGAGATCTGTTTTCCACATAAGCTCTTAATGAAATCTTTTCATATACTCCTTTGGCCAGTTTGACTATTTTTAGACTCCTTTCTTTAAAGATGGGAATATGGAAAAAAAATACTGATTAGAATAGGTATTCTTTAGGAGCCCACTGTTGAATATAGTATGTAGTTGAGATTTTTTTTTCACTGAACAGCATATTTCTGTACTTCTGCTGAAGTGTGGTTCTAAATGAGAATTCTCTCCTTCCTTTGAACAGGCTTTATAGTGGGACCCTTGTGCACAGTCTGTATCAAGAGCTTAAATCAACACCTTCCGTGGAAAATATGTTTAGTTCATCTCCAAAAATGACTCAGCTTTATCAGGTTTTGTTGAATACAGTGAAGTCAAGTGTATCTCCAGACTTCTTTCAGAAGGTGACAGAGACCAAGTCTGAGTCCCGCAAAAAGAAGAAAGCATCTAAGAAGACAAAGGCCGTCAAGCGTCCCATACCAGAAACTCAGAATTCATGTGATTTTAACAGGTTTGCATCACTTGGAGTGGATGACTGAAAGCATTATTCCTAGAATAATTTCATCTATGAAGATAGAAATTATATTTCAATATGTGACTGTGTTGGAATTTGCTTTGCTGTTTTTTTATACAAGTTCCCATTTTATCTTTACCAAGAAGTCTTCCTTCAGGGATTTAGTATTTTTGTAACTGAGGCTCTTATAAAAGAGGTGCTATATGTAAGTTGTGGTGGTTTCTGTTTCTTTGTGTGTGTGGTTTTGTTTGTTTCTATAAAAGATATTAATCGAAAAGGAGGGTAAAGAAGTCTAGCATTTCAAATCTGGAGTATTTTAAAGGAACTGTCTTCCTGAACATTTATAGTTCACTATCTCTTCATCTCCCTGAACGCTTCTGCCTTTAAAAATGACTTTTTTCAAAGTTTGTGTTTGAGGAACAGTTGTCTACGCTGTTACACGTTTACAACCTTACATATCAGAGCAAAATGGAAATTGACTTTTTAAAAAATAGTGTCTTTACAGGTAGAATATTTGTTTTCATCAGTGAAAACTGATGAAGTTGGTGTTGCATCATTATAGGTAGTGAAGCAGGCTCAGAAGCTTCAGCAGAAGCAGCTATTTTCTCCTTTCCATTTGGCATATGTAAATAACAGTTAAATGCCTACACATGGCATTTACGTATATAAAGTTACATGGTAACAAACTACAGCAGGCTTGCTAATTCGGAGTAATTGTGTACAATCTGCTGTCATTTGCATTAACCTTTCTCTAAGAGCTATACTAAAATTACAGACCTGCTTTAAGTTGCCCCAGTGTACGCTAAGTTCCTTTGTAAACCCTTACTCTCAGTATGCTAATGCTGAAAAAACAGTTAATATACAAAATCCTACATCATCAGTATTTCTCAGTGGGTTTGTATCAGCTAACTTTGCAACACAATTAGTTGCTTTACAGAAATGTTTTTCTTGTAAAACTGATGTTTTCCTGGTGTCTTCCCTATGTGAAATCTACATTTTATTTATTTTTTTTTTCTCAAGACTCAGTACACTATTTCTTACATCCAGGAAAATCATGATTTAATCATTACTCACCAGAATTCAAGTTTGACTCCTGCATCATTTTGTGCTCAATTTTCAGTCCAGCTTATGTAAGCTTTTTCTCACATTTAAACTAGAAGAGAGACCGGTGTGTGAGGAAAACAAGATGAACTCCCCCCCTATCCTCACAGTAATGCGTTCAGGTTAAAGCATTTTTACTCTTAGAGGCATGACACTGCTCTGAAACATGCTTTTTCCACAGACTACAGCAAAGGACATTTTCTTAAATTTTAGTCATCACACATTGCAAAAAAACGTATTTTTATTTGGAAGGTAAGCTATACCTAAGATGGTTGCATCTGCCCCTTTAAAGAGTGTACTTTAGCACTCCAGTTATGGTAGCAGAAAAAGAGCACTTGACTTGCTTCTAAAGGGGAAAGAGAAGAAAATTCATAGCCACAGATTACATGTCCTTCAGGCTGTTCTTGCATCTGACAGTCATTGTTACCTAGGTAGTGTTCTTGCATGTAGAATGATCACAAACTGACAAATTAAAAAGTAAAATTAGCTAGCTGGAATAACCAAGGCAACACATGCCTTTGCTCAGTGTGATCAGGAGCACTTGTACTAATAATGAAAAATATTCCAGGCATGAAGAAATCCACTAAAAGTCATGGCGCACCAAGAACTGAGTACAAAGCTTCTCTAAAGGTCTTGTGCTACCAACAGAATTAGGTGACACAATCTTTACTGCCATGGAAGATAACATTGTAGTTACTCTATGGTCTCAATAGATGTAGAGACTGTTCTTGTTAAAAATTAAGTCCTTGTCCAAGTAGGTGACACAGACTAGCAGAGACCACTATCACAAAGGCTTTCCTGAAGTGCTACTTCATTTTACATAGAAATAAACATGCAACAGAAAGTAATCCACCACCAAGGCAAATGAACTATTTCACAATGATTTTTAAGTAACTCAATCAAGGAAAAAGTGTTTTACAGAGTTCTAGTCACGAACAACCATAATGTTTCTGATTCAGAACTGTAACACTAGTGCTTAAGTATCAGATGCTGTTAATACTTACTGTTGCAAGTTTTGTAGGGCACTCAGTACATAACGGATGTATCAAAATGCAAAGAATATGACAGGTTGTCGCTCACTTGAAGTTTAACTAGGGCAAGTTCCAGGCAAGGATGAAAACTAACAAGCTGACCCTTGCTCAAATTTCAGAAGTCCTAAATTTGAGGGAAAAACCCCAAACCCAACACCTTCTAAAAAGGAAACATTGAAGTATACAGTATGAAGACCTATGAATAAGCCTGGGGAAAAACAAAATAAAACTTCACTTTCTTTAAGCTCATTACTATACGCTGTAATAAGTGTTTTCTACAGGGAAGTAACTCATTAGACCTTATGAACTACAGGAGTGCTCTCATAGAGCTGAGTCTTAATACTGCCATAATAAAGTCAATGAGAAAATACATTTACAACATCTTTCAATTCATAGGAAAACTATTTTTGAGATACAGCCCAAGATGGTAGGTAACTGAAATAGTAGGTAATAAATAACATTTCTTCCAGTACAGAACTGCTACTTACTATATTACCAGCAGATGGCACTCATACTCAACCACACAGCAAGTCAGGAGCACTTTACAAGCCCTTTCTAAGTAGCCTATTTGCACATTTCCACCAGGTGACTTTACTGAAGTTGAAAGGGGTTAAATTTAAGTTCTTGATTTTAGTGATTTAAGAGTTAAATCCTTCAAATCATTACCATCTCATGTGTTTCATTTTCCCAAGCTTGTAGTTCCTTATGGTTTTTATAATCAACACTAATTGTCCCATTTCAAGTAAGCTTTAAATAAGAAAATGCAGGTATGTTTGATTCCACTTTGTTACTGCTCTAAGGGAGATCTTCACTGGTCCAACTGCCATGCTGGGAGAACACCAGAAAGCAAATTCTTGAATTAGTTCTGAAGTAAAAACTCAAATGTTTCATTTTTTCATCAAAAGGCTGCTGTGATCACATGGCATTTTGGGAATACCTTTGGGACTGCTGACTTGGTGATTACGGATTACCCCACTGGAAACATGTTCTAAGTGCAGAAGTCAGCAGCTCTTTGCTCCTGGTAAAATGAAATATGCCTCAATGGAAATACCATTTCTGGATACTGAAGAAAATTAGCCAGTCTAGGATCACTATTCAAAGTTTATTTAAACTGAAAACCTATAATGACTCAAGAAATAAAACTGAAGCAATCTTTCCCTGAGAGAAAAACATCCCCAAACAATAAAAGGCTCTTGCTAGTTAAAACTTAGATGTTCTCTATTCCATGCTTTAATAAGAGAAACTAAATTCCTTGGTTGCTATTTTCACACCCCATAAATGCTTCGAAATTTTTGAGGAAAAAAAAAAAATCACTATTGACTGAATTGCTCTGAAGAACATCTCCAAGCTTGGTGGTAACAATCAGGAATGGATCTAAAAAACAGCAATGGAATTCAGACAGCTGGTCCAGGCATTTCTTACAAATAATGAGGTTGAGCTCGTTACTGTTTCATCTTCCAGAGGAAAACAGCAAAATTGCCTTTGGCATATTTAAAGTGAATTACATGCAATTAAGCTTATCCTTCAAGAAGGCAGAATTGTTCTTCAGTAAACACAATTATATATCTTGTCTACACTGACATACCTTATTCAGAAAGTGAGACGACTTTGTGCTGCTTCATAAAATTTGTTTGAAGACTAGGCAATAAGAATTCTTTGTTAAAAGAACAAATCATTATTCATCTGCACTTCTCTACATATCTGGATTTCTAGGATTTTAATACCAAATGCAGAGCTGTACTTTCTCAAAACCCAGGCTGGCACAAGAGATTCTTCATCAGCATGCATTGTCATAGTTTTTATTATGTCTTTACCGGAATCTGAAGACTTCTAAATATTCTATTAAGGAGCTTTTAAATGTTCTGAAATTGCATTGAAATACTGAATGCATTAGTACTACGGCTTCACTTGTCAAAGACACTCCAACAGGAAGAACATTGACGAATTTGTTCAACTTTTGATAGGCAGAGCTGCTGGAAATTAGACTTGTGCTTGAAGAGAAGAGCATTTCTGTATGAAGTCATCTTGTTTGAGCCCTATTAGCTTGGTGGTTCACATAGCAGCCTGCAGAAGAGCTGAATGCCATACGCTACAGTCTTTCCCCTTACACTGTTAGGTCTCCTGCACATTGGTAGTTCAGGTAATATGTGCACATTCAGCAGGCCCAGGGTCAGCCAGAGCAATGGCTGAATTGCGTGCATACAGCAGACTCAGTAGTTTCTGTATAGCAAATGAACTAATTTCCTGTGTGCTGCCACACTTCTGACCAAGTCTACAAATCTCCAGGGGGAAAAAATAAATAACTTATCAGCAGAGAGATTCGTATAACACTTTCCAGTGTTATTTCCAGTGCCTTTCTTTTTCATGAACTCTCCAGATTTTGAGCGAGGCAGATGGGGCAAGCCACAAAGAAATGTGCAAAAATATCCTGGTTGGTGCCCGTTTAAAATCCCTCATTAACGGTTGAGACAGGATGACCATCTTCTGACAGCACGTCCCCCAGCTAATACCAAGACAAAACACTATTTTCAGGCTTCAGTGTGAAAAGCTGTGTATCCACACACTGAAACAAAAGATCCACCATTCCATCGCCAACTCCCCCTAGAAATCTTGCACATCCTCTTTTCAAGATTCCCTGGGTGACTGATCCTTGCATTTTTCCTCAGGAGGATAAGGAGTCCTATTCTAAAGACACTGATGACACCACCTTCAAGTCTATTTTGAGGGAGAAAACTCTAATTGCTGAATATTAAGAGTATTTAGGCATTATCGTATATGAAAAACTAATTTTAACATATCAAGACATCAATCTACTATAACACTTTTCCAGCCACAAAAAAGGCATTCTGAAGGTTAAAATTTTAAGTTACTCTAAAAGCAAACAGTTTATTTTTATGATGGGAAGAAGAAAGAACAGGAGGGGCACAAAAGGAAAAAATAAGCTTCTTTCAAACAAGGGTGGGATTTTTTGCCATTAGAGTGAGAATGAGTGCATTCCTTTTCTAATTTAGTATACTAAAAATATTTCAATAATAGTACTTACTTATAACCACTGAAGTGTTCTGGCATTTGTAAGCTAAAATGGAACAAAATGTGAAATAAAGCTAGCATCTGAAATGATCAAAACAAGCCTGACAATCTGGTGTAAATGCCAGTTTCTTTTAAAGCAAAGAGACACCACACTTTTAAGAAAAGCAAACATTTACTTCAAATTGCAGTATAGGCTTTTCAATCACAGAAAAAGAAAAGAAAAACAGTGATCCGACAGCGGTCACATCCTGTGCAAAAGAACTCAGGATACAAAAAAACTGTAGCACAAGGTACTTGAGCCGCTTACACATTGCAGGATAAAGTAAATAAATACAGTAGCTAGAATATGGCACTCTTGTGACAGACTCTAAACCCAGTGGAATGCCTCTGAAATATTTTTTTTTTATCCTTGTATTAGTAGCAAAGTCCCACCACCATAAAAGTAAAATAGTACAATGTTTTAAATAAAAACAAACTAAAATATATATATCTAAGAGAAGAATTTTACACAGTTATATCTCTTAAGTGCAGAAAATGGGAGTTGGGCTTAGATCTTTCTTTAAATTAAATCCCCCCCACACAAAATCCTGTTCAATCTCAAAAGTAAATTGGTTTGAGGAAAAACGTTACCAAAGTTGCATAATTTCATTTGTTACTCCCACAGCTGGAAGTTAAGTTCTGAACAGTCTTGAAACATGAATGTTCATCATTAGCCAGTGAAACAAAGGACTTGTCAAAAGCCCTCAGGATTTCTTAATCCTCCAAATATTGTTTTGCTTTCTCCTACATCTTTAGACAGCAATCCCTAAGTTTGCAAACAAAAAGAATGCAATATGCATCATACATCAAGAAAAGACGAAGTCGACGAAGAAGAACTTCCACGTTTCTGGATCTTTTCCTTGCTTCTTTCAAACTTCTTTATGATCTCAGTCACTATGCACACAGAGGAAGTGAGCCCCAGAAGAAACAATAAATCTAGAAGAGATAATTAGCCTTTTTAAAAGTTGCTACTTAAAGATTAGGACAGATTCACAAAAGAATATGACTTACAAGACCTTCAAATTACCTCCCTATTAAGTAATTTGAGGTATTGCTTCACAGTAAAGTGAAGCAAGAACCAATTTTTGCAGAACTATGCATGTTATTTGTCTGGTTTATGCACAAATCACAAGGACATGCGCAATATTTGAAACTTTTGGAATATTTCATAGCTATTTTTATTAATACCTATGAAAGCAAAGAATCCTAAGCAACATAACTACTTTATACTGAAAAAATACTTAGATTCTCAGAAGTGACATCACAATAAAAAGGCAAAGAATTATGTAAAACTTGTATTTCATAGCAATAATTTATCTTTAGCTCCAGAAAACAGCAACAGCAGTAAACATAAGTCTTACTGAGGCCAACAGCACTAAGTATGTATTTAAATAGCTTCTTAAAAGCCTCATAGCTTTTTACTCTACAAAAATGCAGTTGATTTAATAAAGCATAAGATTTTAAAATTTTTTTCCAAAGTCTATGCTTCATTTTACCCACATCAATACTCATACTAAAAACCTTAAAATACACAAGCACTTCAGAAACCTTAGAATGCGATCATCTGTCTTGTGTATAATACGTATTTAATCATGATTTCCAAACAAAGGATCTAAAAGGATTTTTCCCCCCCCCTCTTAAAACAGGTCAGCAGGATTTGTATTCCTGCTGTATGCAAGTAGGCAGAAAGAACTCTCAGAGAATCACAGAATGATAGAGGTTAGAAGAGACCCTTAAGATAACCAAGTCCAACCACCAGCCTACTAGTACCAAGTCCACCAATAAACCACGTCCCTAAATGCCATGCCCACAACCATCAGCCAATGCACTTACAAATTAATCCTTAATACACAGTTTTTAAAAATAAACTGTTCTTACCCAAGATGCTCAGGCTTTCTGTTTGGAAAACCTTCTGAAGTGGAGGAAAGTAAATGACCAGTAACTGCCCCATTATAGATCCAAGGACAGCATAGCAAAACATTTTGTTACTACAAAGTCCAATCTCAAAGACGGATTTTGTCTGTAAAATAAACAATATATCACACCACATGTGTAAATTCCATTGTCTAGACAAGAAAAATATTCATAACTACAGTGTTTTCATCTGGACTTTCACAGAAATGTAAAAATATATTGTTGACCTTGAAGATAATCTACAACAAGTTCTTGAGAGGCTAGTTTCATGGTAAACTGAATGCGTATCTTGTCTTCACAGTCAATGATCTGTTTATTGAGCTCACTTTTCTGCAAGTACAGTGCATTAGAAGGTGCACACAATACTAGAAGGACGTGTTTTCTGACTTTCATATCAGAAAACAGACTGCCAATTAGCATAAGTGCAATAGTATGTATTTTCTTCAACTAGCATAAAGTTTCAGACCTTTATTCCTTAGAGCAAAAATATAAACAGAAAGAATGGTTTAAGCCACTTTCATTAAAGTTACAAGTTAAAAAAAAAAAAAAAAAAAAAAAAAAGCTTCAGATTCTGAAAAAGTTGCTGAACTGACAGGATTTTCAGGAAAGAAAAAAACAAGCCTATGTAGCAATACAAAGGACTGCCACACTTCAGATTTTAATAGAATTTCCTTGCACCTGTGAGGACAGCAGCATTACAACCAGTTCTGCATCGTAAATTAAGGAAATTAACACTTACCTGTGATTTAAGAAATCCTACATAGTATTATTATTATTATTATTATTTAATTATTTTTAACTCCAAAGCTTAATAGTACATGTAAACTAAGTCTGCAGGATAACATTTGAAACAAAGACAGCAAGATCCTCCTCAGAAGAAAAATACTGCTTTTGTAAATACTGTGTAAATGGCAATACAAATCACTTACCTGAGATCTAGAACTCAATGCATTGAACATATCAAAAAATACAAAACAGGTGAAAGTCATGGTTGTATCCCGAGGTGTTATTACATTGTCTCGTAACTGCCAACAAAAAATAGCATGTTTCAGCATGCTTTAGTTTAAACCCGCAACAACAAAGTGTAGTTAATGCAATAATTCAAGTTTGACTAGCTAATACATGAACGCAAAAACAATTGTTTGCCCCCAAGCTGATTTTAATAAATCATACAGCAAGAATTGGACACCTGTAATTTAAAAGAATTTGTAATCCTAAACTGTAATTAAATGAAGACTCTTAACAAACATCTATGTGAGCAGATGGAATACCAAGAATTCTAGGCAGGCACTACAAGAAGTTTAAAAAAAAGAAAACAAAACACAAAACTTTCTTCTCTACATGGAAAAGAAAGGCAAATAGCTGTTTCATAATAGCCTGGCTATAAGACTTCTTACAATTAACGCCCATTTGAGTTTTCCAAAAGCTTTCCAAATATGTTTAGGTCCTGAAAAAGTCCATGGTAAAACAGATTGGGGAATAGAACTGTATTCCTCATTTCAACTACTGCTTTGAAATTCATCCCCTTCAATTTTCATTATTATTAAACAAGTATGGATAAATCTTACAACAAAGTTCATGCAAATTACAAATCCCATCTGCTAGGATAAAAACGACTTTTAAAAATGTTTGCTACTACTTTAAGTTTTATGTTTTTGTCATACCTCTCTCCAGAAGACGAACAGTGTTCCACACACAATAATTATTGATGAAACCAGTATTTTAACGATCAGGTTTTTAGTTAAAATGCTGTCCTTCAGATTTCTCGGAGGCTTCTGAATAACATCTTTATCCACAGGCTCCACTCCAAGACTTAAAATTGAAACAACAACTTAGATTTTTATAATCACAGAAATAATTAATTGATTTCATATAAAGGCTAGATTTTACAAGTTAAAAAAAAATAAAATCATCTTCTCTGTACAGCCTACGAATCACATAATTCAAACAAGCATTTGTGATTTTTCACCTTCAAAGCACTGAGTTATAAATGTTAGTAACAGGTAATACTCTAACACTGCAGTTTGAAAGTCTAAAATGTGATATCAGACATTATCAAAATTAGTAGATGTCAATTTTTAAAGGAATTTGCTATATCAGTAATGACCCTCATTTCTGCTACCTTAATCAGCCTAACTAAGGGATCCCCTACTATCTATCTGCAGTGAAGAGTCAGAGGAAGGACACAGAGAGACGCCAGTATCCTGCAATCAGGTTCCACAGACATATCCATGCTGTGACCCCAACCAAGCATTGTTAGCTATTAAAGCAAACCAAAATAACGAACACTGAACTCTAATATTTGCAGTATAGTGCTAAGAAAAATGTTTGCTATGTTTCAGAAAAATATCACTGAAGCCTAACACTTCACAGAATTTCTTCTACAAACAACCCTTTTCCTTGTTGAAATAAACGGGACCACAGACCTCTAACAGAGTTTAAAGTAAAGGTAAGTAATTACTTACCTTTGAGCTGGAGGTCCATCCATAATAATATTAATCCATAAGATCTGCATGGCATTGAGAGGATTAGGAAAGTTCATTAATGTAGCCAGTGAGATTAAAGTCAATGCTGCTATACTCCTGTTGAAAGAATCCATTTTTATGACTGTCAGCACAGAACATTTCTGAAGATCCACTGATAACTGCTTTGTAAGCAAAACTTCACATATTTAAGAGTAGATATAGATTTTGACAAATTAAATCACAATTGACATAACCCTAACTTTAAAAGGCTAGTATAGTTGGAAGGGACCTTCAGAGATCAAATCCAACTGCCTGGCCACTTCAGAGATACCCAGAAGTTAAGGCTTGTTACTGAGGACATTGTCCAAATGCCTCTTGAACATTGACAGGCTTTGGGCACCAACCACCTCACTAGGAAGCCCATGACAGTGTTTGACCACCCTCACAGTAAAAAATTTTTTCTTAATATCCAGTTTGAACCTCTCCAGCACAGCTTTGCGCCCTTTCTGATTATCCTGTCATTGTTTACTAGGGAGAAGAAATTAGCACCTAACTTTGCTTCCCCTTCCTCAGGAAGCTGTAGAGAGCAGTGAGGTCACCTTTGAGACTTCTTTTCTGCAAACTAAACAGACCAAATGTCCTCAGCCTCTCCTCATAGGACATGCCTTCCAGCCCTTTTACTAACTTTGTTGCCATCCTCCAGACGTGTTCAAGTATCATAAAATCCTTTTTATATTGCAGAGCCCAGAACTGCATGCAATATTCGAGGTATGGCCACACCAACGCTAAATATAGTGGGAGAATCACCTCTTCTGACCTGTTGGCTATGCTGTGTTTCGTGCACTCTAACGTGTAGTTTGCCTTCCTGGCTGCCAGGGCACACTGCTGGCTCACGCTGAGCCTGCTCTTGACCAGTATGCTCAGATCCCTTCCACTGATCTCCCAGTCTGTACCTCTGTCAGGCATTCCTGTGTCCCAGGTGCAGAACCCGGCATTTTCCCTTGCTGAATTTCATAGTACGAAAGGGATGAATTCATTTAGAATCTGTAGTTAAAATGGTGTTCTAGCAATTAAAAGACAGCACGTTCATGTCTTAAAAACCTCCCAAACATTAAAATGGCATTCCAGATTAACACTTTCCTTCAACTAATTGATTTTTTCACTATGGAACTGGGTCCTATACTTTTATTGCACATGAAGTAGAACTTCTAAACATGGTTTTGAAAAGCAAACTTCTTAGACACTTTTGATATAAACACAACCAGACTGTGCACCTGTCACCAGTTTGACAAATCAATCAAAGCACACTACTCAGACTCCCTAAAAATACTCACACCACTGCTCATTAGCAAATGAGGAAGCTAGGCAGAAGACTGAAAATAGATTAGCTGTTTACAAACTTGGTATCAGAAACCTCTCTAAACAAGTTATGCACTAATCGGTTTCAGCACGAGATTAAATGTTTTCATATCCAACAAGAAGTGAGCAAAGCTTACAATAATTCTGTATTTGGCACTCTACTGAACCCTCATATGCTCTCCCTACAAAGAGAGGCAGAAAAAAGGGTAACTCATTCATGAGAAACCTAAGGCTACTATTCCCAAGGCTAGCAGGCATGCACACTTCCCTAAAATATCTATGCTTCTTGATTTTTCAGAAGCAGACTAAATCTCCTACCAGTTCAGGACACCATACAAGATGGAAAGTATGCAACTCTTCTTACAGTTTATAGGCAAATTTTAAGAGGTTGGTGATGTATATTTTCTGTGGATTTTCTTTGATAGATTTTTTTTTTTGGTTTTGTTTTTAATTTTTAAAACTTTGGTCAACCACTCCTAAAATGGCTTCAAAAAAGTTCACTAACAACACAGTGAAGAAGAAAACCACTTTCCTGAATCCTAATTCAATAAGATAGACTCAATACATTTTGAAGTGAAGCTTCGTAAACTCATCTTATATGCAGATAATGCAGGCAGCACCACAGATCCATAGGGATCCTTATATGCAAAAAAAGGAAGTCAGTTTCACAGAACTCACTCCACAAAGCAGTATATGGATTACACAGAAACTGACCTCCCGTTTCCCTCATTTTCTCTGGTTGATATACATCTTCTGGTTAAGGAGGGAACTACCCACTTCTCCTTTAAACGAGCCCTAAGGCAGAGCTATCCTGTTATTCTTCATCCCCTGTTACTGACTTTTCACATCTTAATAGGAAGAACAAAGTTAGAGGTCTCTTTGTTGCACTATTTTCTGGTTCTTTAAAAATGAAACAGGCCATGAAGGGCAAAACACTGAAAATTCAGTCCTGGAAATCTTTTGCAGTTATGACCACTGGTATTTCCAGTGCAGTGTATCAGCATACTATGTAAAATCTAAAATGTTCGTGTGAATTTATACAGCATCTGCTTCACGATGTAGTTAGAACCATCCGATATCAAAGATGTTTTAGACTTACGTGCTCAGCTGAAATCTAACAAAATTTTTTATGTTATTATAAATTCCTTTACCCTCTTCAATTGCAGACCTGCAATTAAAAACCAAAGATTACACCACTTGACAAATAAGGCTACTGCCAAAAAGCTTAAAACAAACCAAAAAAGTTTGTCATTTCTGTTATTTTAATCAGAAATGCAAGTGTCAAGAAACAACTGGAGTTGACGTTCTTTACCTTTACAGTCATTGTACTTCACTATAAGATCAAACACAATGGTTCTTATTCTGGCCTGCTTAACTAAACTTTCAAAATTAAATGTCAATACTAAAATTTCCCCCTTGTGTTTTAAAATACACCACCTTCCCTGATGAGGCCTTCTGAGTCAAGGTAGATAATTTAAAAAGAAACAAAACAAACATAACACACACACTTTACAAAAATCATAGAAATACATCATGATTTCAGAAGACCATGTATTCTTACTGCACCAGAATGAAATTCATACAAGCCATCTTTTTAACCTCTACCATATGTCACAACTTGTCTAACAAATTGAGAATTACAGCAGTAATGAGTGATTTCTAATACAGAGGCCAAGTATACTCTACTGCAAAAAAACACTCTTTCATTCACTAGGGAAAGTTTCATTAAAACTGCATAGCACAATGTATCTACATAAATGCCACCTACATTATTGTCTGAAAATCATCATCCACGAGGATCATATCTGCTGCCTCTTTACAAACATCTGTTCCAGTTTGTCCCATTGCTACACCAATATCTGCAGCCTTCAGAGCAACAGCATCATTCACTCCATCTCCTGTCATAGCTACTACTGCGCCATTATTTTGCAGGGACTAAAGAAAGGAAAAAGAATTTAGATAGTGCTATACAACTGTTCTAGACACAAGCATTTAGCTGTTTCCCCCCCTGTTTTTTATAATTCCATTATAAAATCCTAAAAAAAAAAATAAAAACGTATGTTTGTATCGTGATGGATTTTTTTATACAAGATTTTAGGTTAAATTTTAGTTCATATATTCACACAATCTAGATTTGAAAGTATATAAAAGCTGCATTTAAGAGAAAACAGAGCTATAGAGAGAATGATACTATATTTATATGTTAATGTTATCATCCTCTGATAATTCTCAAAAATATTCCAACAGTCTCATAATGTTTTACTTCCTTCTCTTTATTGTTGCTTTTCCAATTGTTATACTGAGCATGTCACTCTTTGTTAGCTTTGTTTCTAAGCTTCTGAACAGAAGCGTTACCTCAGACATGACTTGAACTTCATGCCCTTTTATCCTGTTCTGAGAAGTAGCAGAAATATGGCTCTCAAGTTCTTATAGTCAACTCAACTGCAATGTGACACAGTCTCAGCTCCCAACATACAGGAAAGCTGATGTTGACTCCCAGCAGTTGCATATCCTTTGTGGACATTATATACTTTTTCAAGTAATATTTTCAAATACACTTCACTTTCAAACCATTCATATTTCTGGTCTCATCTAGACACACTGCACCACAATGTAGTTTAAGAGAAGACACTACAAACAGTACCAGTAGTCGCTGTCCAGCACTCTAGTCTCTACTGAGACATACCTTTATAATTTTTAATTTATGTCGGGGACTGGCTCTGTAAAATACAGCAACCTGTTAAAAGCACAACAAAGAAGCAGTGAGAATTTGAGAAATTTCAAGACTTGTGCTGCATACTATAAACTATAAAGCTAGAGGATAAAAATATTATCTAAGGTGAACTACGCTCTCATTAGCTTTGAGGTTGAAGCATCAGTGAAATGTATTTTGATTAGATCGAAACCATTAATTTAAGAGAAGACTCAAAGCGTGTCCCGGTAAACAAAACTGGTGCTACTTAGTTCAAGATAGAATTTGGAGTTTAAAAACCCTCTGAAAGGGTGAAACAACTGAGTTAAAATGGCTTGCTATCATCTTTCCTGGCTAAATTCACACAGACAACTGCCATGCTAACTCAGCAAACAGTGCTGCTTTTCTTGTCAGCACTAGTGGCAAGCTACTCAGGAAATTTTAATTTTACTATTTTATGTGGCATAGCATGAACACATTGAAGTTTTAATGCTAAATAACAAAGATTCTAGCTTCGAAGGAATTATTATTTTTCAGCATTATTTTGATCCCTGGCCTAGTCTAAATTGAAGTTTGAGTAAGTGGAATTCAGTTTTCAATGAAAATCCATAATGATAACACTCACATGTACTCTTCCTTTTCAAGAGGCAGGATAAGTTAGATTTCTCAGCAGACGCATTAGACCGTACACAGATATCAACCTTATTGTTTGTTTTTACTTAATTCTTAATAAGATTTTAAATATGTGCCTGAAAACAAATTGTGTCCGAGGTCAAACATGCAAAAATTAAATTTGTTGCTCTTTCTAGTTACTTAATGTGAACAGCCTGTAAGAACAAGCATTACTAAATAAATCAGATATTATCTGCCATGCAATTCTTTTCTTTTTTTTTCCAAATTTGTTTTTTGAGACTCACCAACAACAGACACAAAGCTTTCAAGTTAATGTGCTCACACCATATGCACACTTCTTGATTGTAAATACCAGCTTTTAGCTTAGTTGCATCACTCAAGCATGATGCAGTCTAATTTTGCACTCTTTTGCAAACAGAACGGTGTTTTGATGCATAAATTTTGCAAGAGACAATCTTGAATTACATTTATTATGACTTTATATTTGCAACAATGATGTTGGTTAATGCATTTATTTATTTTATAAGTAAAAGGTCATAAGCAGTCAATGTAATGAACAGATCTTCTTAAAATTCTTAACTAGTGGCCTCAATCTAAAATCACTAAGCATACAGACAGCTCCTCTTATGAATTACAAAAGGATGGGCTGTCTGAACAAGCAGATTTAAAATGTTATAAGCTACTCAAAGAAATGAAATTGTCTAATTGTCTAAAAATACAAAAAGGTGATGCTCACTAAAAGGCGGCAAAATGAAAGTTCCAATATAGGTGCTGAAAGGTTAAAAAACAAAAACAAAAAATATAGCAATTTGAATCATTTAAAGTGGCAGAAGTAATGAACTCACTAAAACTTGTGAGTTGAAAGAAAAACTTCATACGATCTTGTGTTAACGTTGGATCTGT
Source organism: Aythya ferina (assembly GCF_964211825.1). NCBI lineage: Eukaryota > Metazoa > Chordata > Aves > Anseriformes > Anatidae > Aythya > Aythya ferina. The sequence continues at coordinate 45,097,277 of NC_140297.1, read as the reverse complement.
GACAGCTTAATACTCTGCACTTAAGGCTTCCACTAATGTAGTGTATCACCTTTTTCTATCATTGGTAACTCAAAAGTTAAATTTCAGCTTTCCACAGATAAAATAATTTCTCAATATAAAATATACCCTTTACTGCATTTCAGTAACATGTTAAAACAAACCTTTGGTGTTATTTGAGAAAGCTGCTGAATATCCAGATCATCTATTTCTTCTCCAGAGATTGCCTGTGAATTTTTAGAATACAATCCTAGTCGACTAGCTGGAAATAGATAATAAAAAGGTGTTACAATAATAAACTTTAAAAAACAACATGTTACCAACACTCTTCTCATCCTAGTCCAAAATATAAAACCCTACTAGCTACTAGGAGGAAAATTAACTCTATCCTAACTGAAACCAGGACAAGCACATAATTATTTTTAGAACTATTATGTTCTGCAGCATTTGAGATTTGAAATGACCATAGCAGAATACCCTATTGTTAATAATAATAATCAATAACACCTTATTGACTCAGTATGCTGAAGTAAATTATGTAAATTCTTGAGAAATACAAGTTACCAAGCCTGTTCTAATCAGATATTTCCTTTAAACTTTTTAGGTCTTAAGGTCTGTATCTCACTGTGTCAGGTAAATATAAGAGCCCAGTCCTCTCTAAAGACTTTAGAATTCAGAAGTAACAAGACAGAAAATGAGATGGGGATGTGCACAGCTCTCAGCTGCAAATCTGCAACTGACGAAGTACTGATAATTTGGGGATGTACTTGTTATGTGCACATTCAGCTTTTTCATCATCATCCTGTATATAAAGAAACTATATTCTGGCTGAAGTACTACACTTTAATGTATTATATTGTAAAAATAAGTAATTTCAAAATTTATCAGTAGTATTTAAACTTCAAAGTTTGTTACATGGACACAACGGGATCAAGAAAGCATCAGTGCCATATCCATCCTAAATATTGTCAGCACCTATTTTAGTTTCTCTCTGTTGCTATAAGACAGGCATCCAAAGCTGAGGGTGGGGAGGGTGGTGTTGGGTGTGTAAGAGTAAGAATTGGAAATCAAGCATGTTGTGAGAGACCACAATAAAAAAAAAAAAAAAAAAAAAAAAAATACATTGTCTAAAACAGCAGTCATACATTACCAAATTAGAAAAACTACAATTCAAGCATCACTTCAGACTAGTTTTTTTTCTAATTCCACCACACCACAGGTTAACCTGATATACAGAACTCACAAATATTAAAGACTTAATACCCACACTTTAAACCAACTAGCTAGGCATTGCCAACACAGAAAACAAGTGAAAAATGAATAGAAGTGGACTGTTCATACCAATGGCAACTGCAGTCTCCTGTGAATCTCCAGTAATCATTTTTATTGCAACTCCCGACATAATAAGTGTAGTGACAGCTTCTTTTACACCAGTCCGTGGAGGATCAACTATTCCCACAAGCCCCAGAAAAGTCAGTTGTCCTAACTCAGGACCAGAAGCTAAGGCCAGAACTTTTAAGAGACAAAGAAAAAAATAAGATGAGAATTAAAAATAACATTTACACCATTTAAAACAACTGCTAATATTTGCTTTCTAAAATTAAAACTAAAATTAAAACAACTGTGTCTGCATATTGACCAAAAGCCTCAGAGCTGAAAACATTTATGAGTAGCAACATTCATCTGAATATTCCACTTGAAATTAGCTTAACACAAGTGGACATTCAGAAATGAGACCTAATTGAACTACTAGGTTAGAATAAAGCAAAATACAGGGATTATTTTTTCCTTAAACCTTGGTAGCAACATCTGTTACCTTAAGTATTCAGAATAGCCTACTTCTGTATTTCTTTTCTTCTGAAGTCTTTTTATCAAACATACATATTTCATATTTTAAAGAAAAAACTTTCCCATTTGTTCTCAATTTAAAGTGTTGATGCTCCTACTGTGTGGAAAAGGAAAGGCACCTAAGCCTTGTGGTTTCTGTGTACATGCAAGGTCTTTTATGCAAGAGGACAAAGGGAGGATCAGTTAACATATTTTTATTTTCTGCCTTCTTTTTGTTTTTGAATAGAAGTAGATTTTATCAACTACGTGCTGTATATTTTCTGGAATGTCTTTTACAGTAGGAACCTTAACTCAAATATATTTAAATGACAGATTTGCAAGAGAACAGAAGATTCACTTTTTTCAAATGTTACACAAGATTTGCTGTTTGACAGTTATCCAAGGCAGGCATGTAAAGAATGACTGTCTGAAGAAAACAGGTACAAAGAGATACCACTCCTAGTGAACCCTCTTAATTTCTAGTAATTTGTATCTGAGGAACTTCCTGAGCCTTGACTGTCTTGGATTTATGTGGCAAGGATTTGGTAGCAGGGGGGCTGCAGGGGTGGCCTCTGTGAGCAGTGCCCAGCAGCTGCCCCATGTCAGATCAGAGCCAGCTCCAGCCAGCTCCAAAAGGGACCCACTGCTGGCCAGAGACAAGCCACTGAGTGACACTGGTTGGGCCTCTGGGAAAGCAGATTTAACAATGGAAAAGAAAAAAAGAAAAAAAGAAAAAAAAACACAGGTGAAAGGAAGGGAAGTGGTTTTAGTTTGCCTTTAGCTTCTCACTGTTCCAGTCTGCTAGTGATAGGCAATAAATTATATTAATCTCCCTATGCTGAGTCTATTTCACCTGTGACAATAATTGTTGAGTGATTTCCCTGTTCTTAACTCAACCCTTGAGCCCTTTCCATCATATATTCTCCCCTTTTCCCTTTGAAGAGGGGGAGTGAGAGCGGTTGTGGTAGAGTTCAGTTGCATAGCAGAGAAAAACCACCACAGCCACACAGTACCCATAGTTTCACATTTAAATCCTCTGGATGGACATAACAGCCCAGAGATCTCTTTACAGAAGCCAAAGACAGCTATAGTGTCCTGTATAATGCTTGCCCACAAGCCTCCTATCAATCATCTAATGAAAAATACTTCCAGCTATACTTAAAAATCTATGCAGGAGGTTAATATAAAATGTAATCTTAATGGCATCTTCTAACCTGCAATCAGTTGTGTTAGCCTAACTTACAAAGGTGCCAAGAGCCAAAGAGGAAAATGAACACATTCATATTATTCTTTTTTATTTATAATAAGATCTATACTGAGATGTGGAAGCTATCAACTAGCAATGTATTTTTCAGTTATGGTCAAATGCAGGAGATGACGGGAACCAGCAACACCATTTCTCACCTGCTGCAATATAATCAATGCTGTTATTCATGCCTTAAGCTACATACAGCACCTGTTTTCCACTCCCCAGTTTTAATGGGAAACTAACCAACCCAGTGGCACTTACTGAACAATAATAAAAAAAATCTTGTATCTGAGGGGTTTTTGAACAAGTCAACAGTACTATGTAAAAATGGCTACTTTGAGATACTGAAAAAGTCTTACCCCTAAGTCCTGCAGAGCCCATGGATGTCTTCTCTTGCTGGTATTGCTCTCTCTGTTGCTGAGCAAGAGGTAGGGTCTGTCCCTTACAGTTATATGATGTACAGTACTTAATGACTTGTTCATAGGCACCTTTCATAAAGCAAACCTCTGGTTTGTCCTAAAAGGGAAAAGAATTATTTGCACACATGTATACATACAAGAACACACATTGTGTGCGTGCATATGTACTCAATAAGAAAGAATGGCACATCTATACTTCTTGGAAAAGCCTTCAGAACATATAAGGAAGATCAAATCTATGCTTCTAAACCTAAAAATCTGTTACTTGAAGTATCTCTCTACACAGTATATATTTAAGAGTGTTAATACCAAAACAGCCAAGATAATGATCAGTATCTCATTTCAGTAGACATCATACACTTTAGACATTGTGAGGTCACAGTTTATAAACAAGAGGCCATGCAAAGGATAGCAATGAACCCTACACAGAATGTAGGACTTGGAAGATCTCTAGTTCATCATCTGACCACCTGTTTTCCTCCATAGGTCATTAAATATCACCTTTAGCCTTGTATCACATAACTCCAACATTTTTCAGAAAGACTTGTAGCCTTGAAGGCAAAGTGCTAAAAATCCACCATTTACCTTCAACATTTATTCCAGCACTAAATCAACTCATCCTTTCCCTTCCCCTCCTTTCCATTAAGAATTACTGCCTCGGCTCAATTTCCAATCACTGATTCTCATCTTCTCTCCCCTGTTGTGCTAAAAAGCTCTTTTTAATACATCTATTTTCTCCCTGTGAAGGTGTTTGTGCACAGTCATCAAGATACCTCAATTTTTCTGATAGGCTTAAATGACAGAGCTCTAATTCTACTGTATCTTTTTAGCCTTTGAATAATTTATGCTCCTTTTTAAACCATTTCCAATTTTCAACAATCTTTTAAAAATGCTCATACGAAAACACATCAGACACAGTGAATCAGGGAGTAGGAACTGCTTGATGATTTTTCTACTTTTCATACAGACAAGGATTATACCACCTCATTCTCCATAAAGAAAAATGGAGTCAAATGCATTGTTTCCAAAGCAAAGATTTTGCTGCAATAATGAATGACTATTTGCAAGATATTTTTTGTCAGAAATACTATGACATTTTCCACAAATCCAGTATCTGTTGTTGAACATATCTCCGGTTACCAGACTGGCAGTGATTATGTCAATATTCCTTACAAAAATATTCAGATTGGTCTAAATGAAATATACACGTAAATATGTACATGAAAGCACCAGAAGATGGAAAAGGAGATTTAAGAATTGCTTGTATTCATAATCCAAAACATGCTAACATAAATCCTGTGAACACTGAGCAATGTGCTGTCCACACCAAAACCAGAAAAACTATGTTTTCAAACAAAAGCATTTTTTGACTATTCAACACCTACACATCTTCTTGCTTTTAATTCTCCATGTAACTACGTAGCCCTGAAACAGCAGAAGATTCACAGACTTGCTTTAAATGTTTGATGAGGGAGGAGAATGAAGAAATGCCAGGTAGACATTCAAAGTCTCAGATATCAAAATGCTTAGAATTATTTCCCAGTATGCCTTTTATAGAAAGAATTTCTTGTCCTTCTTAATCTCTTTCAGAACTTGAAGCTGAAACTAGATAATCAAACCATATTCCCAAGACAATGCACTAACACCAGCTTGCCATAGTCTCTGAAGTGAAAAATGAGGACATTAACCAGGGTACATAACTATTCTACAGAGTCAGTGCACAAGAAAATTGTGATTGAAATTTACCTGCTGTGCTCTGTGAACACATTTAACAGCCATCCATTTTTGCTCTGAGCTGAAGGGATATTCAGCCTTCCTTACATAGTCCTCCTGGATCCCATCTAAACCCATCTGCATAGAACAGAAAAAGCAACATAATGTAAGCACCTTTATTTTCCAAACAACTAAACAATTTATTGAGACTTCTTAGTTAACAAAAAATCACTTTCATTTCCTAAATTGCTTTTCAGAACATTGCTCCACGTAGACAAACTTCTGAAAAACAAGAACCGGAAGAACCTAGTAGCTTCTTTGAGGCTTCAGCATAAGTTAGACCATTTCAGTGTATATCTTCGATTCAAGGATCTTGATATATGTTCCAGATTATGACCATCCACAGACACAAGTTTTGCAATGACTGCCAATTTAGTTCTTTGTTTGACAAAACACATCCAAAATCCCAGTGCATTGTTTTTTTAATCTATTCAGTTTCTCTTCTAAAAGGGCCTAAAAAATTATTAGACAAGAGTGGCAGTCTGGAGGACGCAAGTCATTGATTTAAAGTTCAAATTATCTAACCTGAAATGGCTTTTTTTTTTTTTTTTTTTTTTTGCTGTTATGAATTTCCCCAAACGATTGATGTAAAACTAACCATAAAGATTCCAGGCAAAACGCATTTCATTCCCCACCCCAAAACGCAACTCAGTGAATTCCATGCTCTCTCCTTACTTAGCCAAGTCCAAGTGCCAATTAAAAAAAGAAGCTTAAGTAGCAGCCTGCCATAAGCCATTCTCAAGTACTTATGGACCTTCACATCTCCTTCACTACCTCCCTTTCCTGCCACAGATGTGAAAGAACCCCTGTTCTTCTCTGTTTCTATGGGCTCTTGACAAAATAACATCACTTTAGACCTTTCCAGTCAAAGACAGTAGACTTGGAATGAAATCTCAGCAAGATGGTATCTCAGTCCTCAGTTACACAGGGAGGAAAAAGATTGTAATGCATTCACCTTCCAGTATTTTTATGAGTCTATTTACCTTCACAGAAAAATCAAGTACTCAGATATCTTGCTATGTTTCTCAGTAACTGAGTGTCACAGCATAAAGAAAAGCATTTAACCAGAGTGTCCACAATTCAAACTACCTGTGCCCAGCACTTAAATGGTACCGTAAATGGTGCAGCCACCAATATATCAGTCATCAACTTATTAGTACTCCTGATGAGAATTGGGAAAGAGCACAGTCAATATGCAACAGGTAAATTAACCTATGGCAGACAAAATAGCAGTACTGCGTGCAAAAGGATAAAAAATATTTTACTTCAATTCTAAATAACTTTTATCTTTCAGAATGCCCAGAGATTTCTAAATGGTAAGAAACACAAGAGATGAGCAGTTGCAATACAAATCTAGGAGATGCAAATAAGGGAAAAATGAGAAAAAAAAATACATTTCTACACACTTGCCACCTATCATGAATCAAAAAAGCACCATTAAGTACCCACCTTCATAGCAAGTGCAATTAAAGCTCCTTCTGTTGGCTTCCCCATTAAGGTGTTGTTTCTAATCACAGCATCATTACACACACAGCCAGCCTAAAAGATGAGGACAGAAAGGGGAGAAAACACAACACAGAGTAAATGTCATGCATAACTCTTGTGCTATCATCAATTAAAAGAAACCTGTCTCTGCCAGTATCTCACCTCAACAATTCTGCTAATGGACGGGTTGTTATAACCATGAATAACTTCACCATCAAGCATCACTTCTCCAAACCTGTTATAACCTACTCCAGTAACCTGTAAGACAAAGAGCCAAAGGTAGCATGCAATGTAACATTTGCTGGGTTCTTAAACTGTTTTAATCTCAGCTTTTCACTACGAACTATAGAAAGCTAAAACAATGTCGTGCATAATGATGCATTTTACCCTGTGTGAATAGAATTCTCTACTTAACATCTAATGTAGCAGGTACCAGATTAGGAAAAAAACTCTGAGGCAATGGAGTTTTTCAATTAAATATTTTAGGCATTATTTTTCAAAAATTTAACAATTTTATTCCCATCTCCTTACTCAATTGGGACATTTTTTTTCTCTCCTTTACTCCTTTTGCTTTCTAATTTTTTCCTCCTATTCCTAGTTAATAATGCATACCCCCTGCAGGGGAATGGAAGTACACAGCCAAGACCTACTTTCATGCAGGAAGAAGAAAATCATAGTTGAATGGCCTCTCAGCTGAGACTTTTGAGAGGTGTTAAAAACAGTAAAACTGTATATTTAATGCATAAAATGCAGGCATCCAATTAGGATCCAAAAAGTCTTCAATTCTATGGCATTAACAGCTAGTATATTTTACAGCTATTTCAAATTCTCTTTCCATTAGGACAAAGGAGTTGATTTCACGCAGCTATAAACAAATTATGCTAGTAGTAAAGAAAAAAGCAATTAAAGCATTCCTATAAAAATTTAAGAATAGAAAATAAGTACCAAGAAATATAAGCAAACATAGGTAAATAACAGGAAAGGATAAAGAAAATTCCAGTATTTACTATTCCAAAAAAAAAAAAAGTAAAGCTAATGGAGGGTTTTGTCAATGTGAATAAAACCCTAAGCATGAGGAGTTCAGGAATTCATGAACTTGTTTAAAGTACACTCCCATGGAACTACATATAGAAGCATGCCTTGCTGCTTTTCCATTCCTATTGCTTTTGCTTCTTTTTTGTGCATTTACTTCAGCCTTTACAGCAAACACCCAACCTCAATCACAGCTTTATGTCCTGCCTCCACGTTAAACTCCATCCATTATGAAAAAAGCAAGTATGATAGTGCACTTGTAAGAAGGGTTCATACTACACATCATCTTTTAGCCAAAATCTGGATACCCCTCCTATTTCAACTGTTCTTGACATATACATTTTGTTTTTATGCACCTGCTACAACAGGTGCATAAAGTCCCATTTTCCACACTGAAAAAAAATGCCAAGTCTCATTTTTGTCATGCATCTCAGCATCTTTTATTATGACCTACAGAACTTTATATATTATATAAAGCGAATTCTTCTATAACCACAGAATGCTTGGATAATGCAACTCAAAATCTGAAATACTAGATGAAGAACAGAATTAGCTAGAAATTGAGGAACTGAGATTTGGTGCAACTAATTTACACTTCTTTAATTAATGCTTTAAATGAAGTATAATCAAGAATATCTCAGCTGATACACACAGTGAAGTAGAAGCAAAATTTAAGTCTAACAGAGCTTCAACCACATACCTCAGCATGTTGCCCATCTGAAGTAAAAATATGAGTAACGGTCATTTCATTCTTTGTCAGAGTTCCAGTTTTATCTGAACAAATTACATTGCAACAACCTGAAATAACCAATTAATACTTGTAAGACAAGGCCTGCCTAGAATAAAATGAGTGGCTAACAAGAACAAGAGCATTCAAGACATGCAAATTTCTAGAAACGCTGCAGCTGTCCTTGGGAAAAAAAAAAAAAGATGGGATATAATAAATACAGGAAATTTTCAGCTATTCGTGAATAGCTGTGCAAAGTTCTTCACAAGTTTGTGCGGTAAATTAAAAAAGCTAATTAAAAGCCCAAATTGACAAGTTGTCCCAAGTGGTTCCATTCATTACCTCCTTAATTTTACTCTGATGCATCTCAAACTATACTCCTAAAGACTCAATTGGAACTACCATTGAGGAGGAAAGTTAAGAGCCTGCTTTACAGCAGTCATTTTTCTCAATCTATAAGTGTGACTTAATACTAAAGCCACAATTTTTAATGAGATTAAAAAGATTACAGAAATGTGGAAATATATACTTGCTCTTTTAAGTCAAGAAAAGTATTTTGAAACAGTGTTGCACTGTTTTGACATTCCTTGACCCAACAGCAGAAATTGAAAAAGCAACAAAAAAGCTTGCAATACTAATTAAACTGCTAAAGGCATTAGAAAAAATATTCCTAGTCTTCAAAGGAGAAATTCAACTGCAGCAGAATTACTTAAATTACGAGTTCTGTTTCTTTTTCATATACTATGAATTACATGTTTCATGACTGAAACTACGTACAGAATGTTTCCAAGCTTACATCTTTTAAATATTTTAGGTTTTAATATAAGCAGCACAACGTCCTTAAGGTACATTTTGATTATAAAGATTTTTTCCGATATGCAAACTTGGATTTGTTTCCAACTGTCAAAAACACTCAAATTTATGCCAAAAAAAGTTGATTTAAAGACTGTTTCACAAATCTGTTATTTAGCAAGAACATCTCAGAGCTAGCTAAAAATACTTGTACTGACATATTTTCACTGTTCTACTGTGAACGAAGAGTACTCCATACATCTAGTTACACATGCAGGTTTGAGTGTTACTAGTGTGACATGTAATTAATCAACAGACTGCTTACTGCAATTCAAAAACCGAGTGCTGATAGGGCACACAAAAGCATAGACTTGAATTCTAACTGCTCACGTAAAAGACACTCAGTTTCAAAATGTTTTAAAGATACCCCCACACTGCCAGCAAATAAGAACACCTGCTTCATTTACCATTAGCCACTGAGATTCTTATTGATTTTGTAAGATTTATATCCAACTACTATCTCTAAGTTAGTCTTGCCATACCTAAGGTTTCAACAATAGGGAGCTTTTTTACAATAGCCCGTTTCTTCACCATTCTCATCACACCTAGTGCCAGTGTCACTGTTACCACAATTGGGAGCCCTTCAGGGATTGCAGCTACAGCCAAGCTGAAACAAAAATAAATACACAAATCTTGTCTTAGAATGTCATAGATTAATGCATAGTAATAACGCATTCACAGCTGAGGGCGTTGCTTCTGTACTTACCTGTTAACACAGGTTAGAAGTGAAAGGAACCAAATGTCATCTGATTCTATTTGTATACCACTTAAGACACATACTGAAAACAGTAACAATGTACAATGGCTTAGACACTTCTACCCATACAAAAGAAGAAAAACTGGGAAAAAAACAATTTTACTTTTGTTTTGCATACATGAAAAAACTACTGAGGACTGTGCAAAGCAGTCCAGGTTGTGAAGAATAAGTGTAGTCATCACTAAAAAGAAAGATATGCCACCACTCTCTGCCCTATTCACTGTCCATGTAATAGCAACCCAGCAACTTTTCTGAGAGTAGAGAGCTAGAGCATAAAAACTCAGTGTTATTCTCAGCAGACAACAGCCTGGAATTAGGTTTTTGTGATGTGCTGGAAAATGAGCTAATGAAGTACACAAGTAATTCAGTTTTATTTGATGCTACTTATAATACTGCATTTTCTTTATTTACTCAGTGACTGAAATTCAAATTGCACAACTCTATTGTCTGTTTACAGATGTTCACAAAACTCTCAGAAACCTCCACACAAACACACAATTTAAGAGACAGACAAGTACGTCCTGTATCATTAAAAACGAATACGAATTTGCTTTTTTAAGCACAAAATCTGGTTTTACTTTGTATTACTTATCTAAAGAGACTGTGTGCAAGCACAATATACATCACTAGCTTTCACACGCATCCTGTCATGCATAATCAACACTATTTAAAAAATACATATACCTTACCTCACTCCAATTGTGAACATATCAAGAATATGTTTTCCTTGCAACCAGCCAACCAGCATAATAACTCCTATGAAAAAAACAGTTGTCATGGTAAATACAAAACCAACGTGCACTGTAGCCTATCATTAAAAAGAACTCAGCCAAACTTATCATTATGCTGCCTATAAAAATCCATTGTTTCTATCACTGTTGGAGCATGATTCCATTAGTACAGCAACGGTGAAGAAAATTTTTGCCAGTCAAGTTGCCCAATCATACCAGCAGTAAAGGACTCATGCACACCTTGAATCAGAAGAGACACTGCAACTTGAAGCACTCAGAAGGCCAAAAGAAGTCAGAAAAGCATGTTAGTGGGCAGAAGTAAACTTGCATTGTAAGGGGGTTTGTTATGTCACATCAGTAATCTTCAGATTATTACTTGCATGAACTCATTAAACACTAGCAAACAAAATCAGAAGTCAAAATATCTAAAAGGAGATCAAGTCCCTCAGTTTTCCCAAACCCATGGGTTGGTTTCAGTTACAAAGTAATTTGTAGTTGTTTTGCATAAATCTCTTACCTATGATACCAAAGGAATACAAGGAAAGCTGTTTTCCTAAGAGATCCATGCTCTTCTGCAGAGGTGTCTTTGGAGCCTTGGTGAATGGTAAACACCCAACAGTTAACAAGCAGAAGTTAAAAGCATAAACTGTATCCTATTTCTTCAGGTATGCAAGCTTCAAGGCCTTGTCTTGAAACTAACTGACCAAGATGCAGTTATACAGTATGTTTCCATGTGTTTACTTTGTGAAAGCACAAACTACTTTGTTCAATTCTCATGTAGAAATCAAGAAGTTCAAGGAATACTTCAATGAAATGAACATTTTTTTTTAGAAACATCCTTTGGGAGTTTTGTGATGTCTACAGCAAAATCTAATACAAAAGGTCATATCAAGGATTTAAAAAAAAAAAACATGGGCTAAAAAACAACTGCATTTCTTCTAGACAGAAAAGTTCTTGATAACAAGAACAAAACTGACTTTTCAAGGCAGAGGCATTAAAGCCCTGGAAGGCCAATTATATTTCAGGAGGAATTTGCTAACAAGCTGCAGAAAATACAAGTTAGCCAAATAGGAAGCAATAGAAACATTTAGTGCCAAAAAATGTATAAAAAAAGAGGAGGGGAACACCAAGAAAAAAATTAAATAAAGAGATGATAAAAATTAGGAACATAGATTTTTATATTAACATATGGTAGACCTACAGTATGGGAAGTATAGTAATAAAAGGGAAACTGCATCAGTGTAAAATCTTTGTTCTACAAGGTACGAAAAGTGCACATATTACATGGGAGTTCTGATACTGGGTTTGATTCACCCTTACCTTCAAAATCTACTTTTAAAATAAGATTACTGCAATAAGCATCATAAACGTAACTCCACAATACTCTGATACTTCAGAACGTTTGTGTAAAATGCGCACGCTTTTTGTTGCTGGTTCTTTCTTCATTAATAAATGCAATTGCTCCAATATAAACTATGTATCATAATCATATTTTCCTCACATGTGTAATAAAGTGGATTACATTCTGCATGACAGAACAGCAGTATTCCCTTGAAAGGTCTAGTAAGGCACTGCAGCTAACAACGTGAGGTCAGTGATACACCCCCAGCTGACATATTTGATGCCTCACCTAATGCCCTTAGTTGTTCTGTTCTGGCAGATTTCAGAAATGTAATTTGGAAAAAAAAAAAATGTACTGCCTATACTAGGCCTGATCATGCCCTGACAGCTGAAAATAGACTGTCACCTTATGACCTTATGTTGGTCAGAGAGCCAGGGAAGAAGTTAGAAGGCTGTTGAAACACAAAGTACTCCAAGAGTCTGACTTTCCATGTGGATCAGAGCACTGCAATAAAGAAAGTTACTACAGGAGTTTAGTATACTGAAGTCAAAGGGAGCTCTGTAACCTTGGAAGGATGGGCTAGAGATCATGAAGCAGTGGGAAACAAATTCATAACCCGAAAATACACCGATCCTCAAGGGAAAACATAGTCCTGTGCATGCAGCATACAAATCTGTCATAACAAATACCTTTTGCACAAACATAGTTCCACTTGAAAAAATACACTACCACAAATTGCAGCATGATTTGTTACATCCTTTAAACGCTTCAGAAAATTATTTTAAGAAATAACATTTTTAGGTCACCAATGGTGCATTTTTACACTGAATCCAATTAATACTTTCATGTTCAAGAGAGATTTGTTTCACTAGAGAAAAGAATAGTATTAAAACGAATGTAGTTAAATCTAACAAAGTTCCTATGAAATAAACTCCAAAAATACAGTTTTAATGAATGAATAATTTAATGTTGTTTCTAAATATCCATTCTTACCTCTTCTGCTTGCATCATTTTAAAAACCTCTCCAAATTCAGAGTTTTCTCCTGTTCCAATAACAATGCCCTAAAAAAAATAAAATAAACATCACATCACCAAAAAGCAGTCATTTCAGATCTGAAGTTTTAAATTAAACGTATGTGATTGTTCTTGACAGCTTTGACTTAAGTAGTCAATGGGCAAATGCCATTTAAACCGCTACAATTGTTAGCCTTATTAAGGCAAATAGGATGTATTTTTGTTAAAAATAAAAAATAAATTTCACCCCCATGAAACAAACTGCTATTCTGTACTGCTGAAGTACAGCAACTACCTGTAACAAAATGCCAATAACGCAACATCCAGCTAGCACCAAACATATCTGTAATTTCTTTTACAGGTTTTCAAACTCTAACATATAAATGTAGTTCTGCAAGTTCACAAATACCAAATCCTAGATAGAAGGGTTTCACACCACCTGTTCCCTGAAAATCTGAGGGCTCCTGGCCATGGATTTTTTCCCCCCCGTGTCTGAAAAAGCACCATTGAGAACAGCTTTGCATTGTATCACACTAAAGTCATCCTCATCCTTATTTCCAGTAAACATTTCCATTCCTACTCTATTTCTACAATTTAAGAAAAAATAAAACATACTTAGTCATTAAATAACAGTTATCAACAGGTAAGTTAAAATTAAAAATAACTGGTTTCATTCAAATAGTTAAAACACTGAATATATTGTTTCCTATCAATAATAATTTTTACCTTTGCTTTTCCACATCTGACCAACGTTCCCATGAAAGCAATATTGCTCCTTGAAGTAAGGTCTCCATTGGTTGCTGCTGGCTGAGGAGCTATAGATTTAGAGCAAGGAGCTGTCTCACCTGTGAGACTGGATTCATCAATAGAAAGGTCCGCAGCCTTTGAAAACAAAATATATAGAGTAGGTAAAAAGCATAGCAATAATCTTTCGTAAGTAGTTGAAGTCGTAATAAAAAAGTTTCCCAACTCTGGCCATGAAAAATATACCTAATTTATTCATATGACAAGAAACCATGTATCAATATTGACCATATTTTCAGAACCAGCACAGCAGCAGGCATTCCTACAGAACACTGCAGCAATAAATTTGCTTTGCAAAGTCAAAGTTTACTCCTAATTTTATGTTTATGACCTTCTCTACAAAACAGTCAAGAGGTTGTAACTGTGATGCACTCCATTACCAAATAATACAATTAACTGAGACTGTAAATGTAAATGTAATATCCTTTCAATTCTTTCTCTGTCCATTTCCTCCTATCTTGTTCATTAAGAACACATAACAAAATACATACAGTGGGTTTTTGTCCACAAAATGTCTCTAAGGAAAATGCCATTCAGGCAACAGGCAAGGCTGGATCAACTTTTTTTAGGTTTTGCTTTTGTGTTTTTTGGCAACAAGCGCACATAGTAGGAGAAGGAAAAGGGAAAAACTGAATTAACATTACTCAAATGTTTGATAGGTGAAGACAAGAAAGACTGTTTTCTATAAACAAAACATAAAACAGAGAAATATATAATAAAAATAGAAATTTAAATGTCTTTCCCCAACTGACATCACTTTTAACATTTTCTATTGACTTTAATGGATCACGAACAAAGTCAAAGCTTGAAGCATAAAATTCTACTGATGCAATCCAGGTAAAATAATTTTGCAGTATTAAAAATTATGAAGTCATTACTTGTGAATATATCACTAAATTTCAATATATCTGTATTGAGAAAAGCAGCATTAAAAGGATGCTTAATAAAACTAAATTACCAAAAAAGCTCTTTGAAAAGATATCACTTGCAAGAATCACATTGCATTTGGTACCACCATACTATAGCACACCAGTCTGAGGTTCAAAGTTATTTTTGCTTTATTCTCTTAAGTGACATGTTACTCCAGTAACTCTTGCACTCCAGTTCCAGCTGGACAACAAAATGAACAAAGGCATACTAAATCAAAAATTTAGTAAATGTTCAGAAGAGAACAGTACCCTTACTAAAGTGCTTTCTAATCACATTCCTCTAATTCTTCCTGTTCTCTCAAGTATGTACCAGGACAGTATCCATTTTTAAAAGATGGATGATTTATCAATAAAGGAAAAGGGGCACTTATCAAAAACTGCAAGGAATGTTTCAAGCAAAGCCATAAGGAATGATTAGCTCCGGAAAGTTCTACAGCAATTTTTATTTGCAACATATTCCTCAGACTCCAAACTGAAACAGGATGTTCAGATTTATCCATGAGCTCTGAAACACTTGTCATCACTACTGAAGTCAATTTTGTTCAAAACTGAAGTTGCTACAGGCATGTTAGTTGTAGTGTTCTGGATTTAAAGAGTATTACTAGAAAACTTGACAGAGGACTCATTAACCTGCACAAAACTTAGGCCAGAAAAGGTCATTCTATAATGTTTTGGAAAACAAGATTGCCCCACAAGTCCAGCAAAGAAATTTCTTCTCTTATATATATGTATACATGAAAACAATATATAGAAAAATAAGACTTCAGAAAGTAAACAGCACTTAATTAGCATTTCTATAAGTTTCTAAGACAGTATTATTTGAACACGCTAAAGAAATCTCATTTTTTATCTGAAAAGACAACCTTTTGTGATCCCACAAGAAAGGTTATCTCAAACACAAACCTTCACGGAATCATAGCAGTAGGCATTCCTGCACAGATTGTACATTTGCTTCTCCCTCCACTTTTTTCCATGTGAGAACATGAAGGCACGAGGTTAGGCCTAGCAGCTTTTAAGAATTGACTGCTTTGGCCGCAAGTCCAGAACACAAAAAATACAAATTGTCTTTTTTGTACTGTTTCTGATTATGGACTTATGTTGAAATATCTATTTGCTTTGTTTATATCTTTAATGTAATATCTCCTATTTATACAGGAGGATAAATTAAGCATATCAGAGTTTTCTGGTGATCATAGTTAGCCTTTTTACAGAAGATTGGACTTGAAGTTTCCAGAAGAAGGCATGTACATTTTGCCAAGTAAGACAGATGCATCATACACACACGTGTATATATAACAACCCCCACTGTGTGGTAGAGATTTCCAAGGCCAGAGCAAGGCAATTCCTTATGATGACATGCTCTTATTTTCAAATATCTGCAAGAATAGTTGAAATAAAGATGGTGCAAATTTTGAGGTTGTGTAGACAAACAGATTAGAAACTTTCAATTCCCCTTCTGCTTTCCATTGTAACAGGTCCAAGAATGCTGCTAACATGGTATGCTATGAGCTTACGAATGAGATAGTAAATGCTGCTGCAACAGCACTTCTACACTAACATAGACACTACACAATTGTTGTGGGAAGAAGAAAGTTTTTGAAGTCACTAACAAAGATTATTCAGAAAAACATTAAGTACTGACTATATTACAAGGGCTAACAGATGATCCACTAACAGATGATGCAGACAAACTTCCCAAGGGCACCACAAATTTTTCTTAGACACTAGCTGGTATAGGTTTTGTCTATAAAACTAGCAGTGTTCAGAGAACACTGCAACTACACCCTAAAATTAATGCAAATATAGACACGAAATCAGCTGCTAACATATCTTACAGTTCAGACTGAAAACAGCCATTTGACTTAACATTCAGAAGTATTCAACTGAAGTAACAGACTGCATACATAAAATTGGAAAAATACTTCTTTCATTTCCTACAATCAAAACCCACATATATTAAGAATGCACAATTACATTTAGGAGTTTAATTATTTCAAAGTTTCTATCAAAATAGTTGCAAGCTCCAAACAATAATATTTATGCAGTTCAGTATTCGGTAGCTATCTTCTCTTCCCCTCTGTCCCACAAAAAGAAATGCTATTAAATATTAAAGCAAGAGTAGGTATATACCTCAAATAATCGTAGATCAGCCGGGACTCTGTCTCCAACTGACAAACAGACTGTATCACCTGGGACTAAATCTCTTGCAAGTGTATGTTCCACTCTACCTTCTCGTACACTGTAGGCGTAAACACAAGGTCAAGGTACATAAGAATGTCTTCTCTGGCATTTTGTCTAGAAAAGTGAAGTGTTGACTATACGTTGCAGTGCTACTGATTCCAGAAAAATACAATTTCAATTTTGCTGTTTATTTCTCTAGAAATTATACATCAGTGATATCATTTGAAGTGTTCAAGGGGCAACAACGTGGAGTAATATTTTTTGCCAATAAAACAATCTTTAAAATGAGTCAAAATAAGTTTTCTATATCAGTGTAATGCTTGCTATAAAAGGTATTAAGTTCAGTAAAAACTTTTTCTTCTACTCATTTCACATTAAACTTAACATGACTTAATTTAGGAGAGAGAGGACATACAATTCCATACCAGTGGCATTCTGGAGGCACAAGTTTACTAAGCTCTTCAAGAGATTTTTCTGATCTGTACTCCTGCAAAGACAATAAAACAAAGAAGTGAATGTTTTTAAAACGGGCAAAACCTAAACAATAACAAGATAGATTTCAGCAGATGTGGATGTGTTCCATTAGTAAAGTTGTTATAACATTCCAAAGAATCAGTTAAGATATGCCCTACAACAGCTCCTTATTAGATATACTTTAAAAAGCAAATACAGTCCAAATACTGGAAGTTTTACAGATTTAAGAACTTGCCTACACGCGTTATTTCTGAAAAACTGGTAGAGATTCTTTGCATTTTCTTTTAATACCTTCAAGGCTTTGTAATTCTTACAGTAATGCTTCTAAACACAGGGATCAAGTTCTACAGTTTAGCAAGTTTGTACCAAAACCAGTGTTCAAACTCTAAGCCCCTGGAGAACTATGGTAATACAATTCACCTCTAACTCAGATTTTATAATAAATTTCAAGATAAACAAAGATTAAAAGCACAAACAGGAAGCTATTTTGGTTTAAGCAGACACTGAATAAAGCTGGGTATTCAAAGAATGATAATAACGTTTTTATGACTTACGTTATTTAAAATATATTTTGGGGGGTAAAATTTCTGTATGACATTGCAGCCAAAGCTTTATGGTCAAAAACTGTTTTCTATGAAATCAAGTATTTTAAAGCACTTCAGCACAGTTTAATCTGAATGCTTCTTTACAAGTAGTCTTTTATTGCTGAGTATATTACCCATACAGATGCATAAATGTCAATGTAGTTAAAGCAAGAAAAATCGTGCACTTTAGAAAAGGGAAAAGACTTGGATGAAAGCACAGAGCTCTTTAATCAAGCATTGTGCAGCTGCACAACATATCAGGACAACTACTTATTAAATAGAAGAGCATACATAAAAGCAATAATCTTGTTTGGACAACAGATGTCTTACCTGAACAAAGGCAACTGTAACGACGATGAGTATTGCCTGCGAGAAAACAAAAGCAGATAAGATAAAAGAATTCCAAATGGCCATGAAAGTTACTGATCATATTTGCTTTTTCTCAACCATAGTTGTTACTACACATTAGCAATATGGTTTGGAAACAGACTTTCTCATGCTCGAAATGACCAGATTTCCCTCAGGCCTACTAAAGACAAAACAAAAAACAATGGCATTATCTCTACATCTGTTTTAGTGTCATCCAAGAACTTCAATAAGGTAATGCTACTAAAAATAAGATTGATAACTAGACAGGGACTTTGAAGTAAAATGTTAAGCGATTGTAAGCTCTCCTCTGCATTTCTAAAAGGTGAACAAGAGACAACAGTGGGGAGAGATCCAGAACACAAATAGAAAAAAAAATGTCTGAATGAAGTACGAATGGTGTTCACTGCCACAAAAACTGTTGCAAAGCATCAGATTTTGTTTCATTCAAATGACCAGATAACAGAAAGATTAAGAATAAACTGAAGACTAGACACAGAGTTGAGGAACGGGTGTGGAGCCATAAAATATCTTGGTAAGGAAGACAAGTGGAGGAAACTTGGGAACTTTGCCCAAGACTCCCATGAAGTAAGATAATACATTGACTCCACCCCAAACAGCCAAGATCCAAACCAAAAAGGCAAATAAAAAAGTTGCCCATTAGGAATAATCCAAGAGAAGCACCAAGACCTCAATAATAAGCCTTCCCCCATATCACACACAATTCCGGGCACAACACTTCAACATGAACATCACTGGGCTTGTAAGCATGGGACGTGCAATGAGTGAATGAATGAGATCTATTAGAGAATGAGACAAAGATGAATGTTGTTTAAAGTACCATCTTCCCCCTCAACACAGTCTAGAGTTTTGCTACACTAAATACATTTGTTACTCAGACTGAGTTGTTGCACTTCTTACAATTGTATCTTAGATATGGCTATGTATCTCAGAAGTGCAATAGCAATTAATTAAGCCATTGAAGTGCACCTTGTAACTTCTAAAAAATAAGATATGACCATTTTGCAAGAGAAAAACTCTTGCAATACCATTAACTAAATCAAAGATAAAGTCTGCCTGGTTGGTGACACTAACATTAGCCTCAATGACTGAGTCCTAGTAAAAAATTATATGCATTTCTTCCTCTTTCCTTGGGGTATTGCTTCCAGAGTTACATATATGCTTCCTTGGCAAGCAGTACTAACTTCTTTTCATGCTACCTGTCACAGCTTTGATATCCTAGTCTCATGTCAGTGTCTCACTTCAGGGTCTATGTGCAATGGCTTGAAACAAGAAGCCAGTATCTTCCAACTGTGAAAAGGTAGGGTGTTTTTTTGTTGTTTTGTTTTAAGATCTGAGCCCAGTTCAAGTCATCACACAGCTCTACAGTACATTTTTTAACATCTGAACTAAAAACCTTGGCAAAAGTTGCTCAAGCCAGCAATGCTATCAAAAGAAATGTATGTCATAGATATTTAGCAGCAAATTAGTTTTGTTGCTAAGGCTCTCAGCAGAAATATACAGACACAGAAGTTGCACTGTCATCTGAGAAAGAAGCAAAACATATTTACTCAGTGAAAATACAAGCCTTGATAACTACAAGACTAAATGGTAGGTCAGCTGTAAGCTAAATGAAATAAACAATTAATGAATTTTAACTGAACTGCACTTACTCTCCGTATTTCAAGACGCCTCTGCTAACATTCATGAGGCTGTTGAAGATTCCTTCTCAGATTGGAGCACAGACTACAGAAATTACTGCTCCCTTACACTGCCTTGCTGAAGGGTACAGGAAAATAGATTTAAGGGCACTACCAAAGGGCAAAAATATTCTGACTTTTGGCCACAACAGTTAAATACATTTAATGATAGAATAATTTTCCTACATCCAACATACGAGCACAACAGACTATACTACTATGAGTACAACTAACACTACACTCAAATTCAAATTGCATAATGTTTCTTAGAGGAACCATGCGTTCTACTGTGTCTGCAGAAAAAGAGGGGTCAGGAGCAAACCTCTGTTTATCTTGAATTAATTACAGAAACACAATTCCTCACAATATGGAGCGTGGAGGTCAGCTAAGACAAAATAAACAAACAAAAAAACCACCACAGCTACAAACTACCTCTGATCATACAGAAATCCCAATTTCTACTTTTCACCCCAAAAAGGTCAAAGGGAATACAAATTTCTCCTCAGTGTCATTTGCCCTGACAAATGCTTAGCAGCACTACAGTCACTCATTAGTTTAACACCCTATTTAATTGCAAACTTCTATGACAATTCCTTATTTCAGCTTCTATCTTCTTTCTGCTGTTTCTAGAGAGTTCAGATTAGATTTCTTTTACATGTTTTAGAAGATCACATTTTTCAAGTAAATTATCAGAAGACCTCTGTTGGTTTCACCTTGAAATTAAAGCATAATTTGAGATTAAAACATTAGATAGAAGGCACCAAAAATTGTTCCTCAGAACAAACTCCTAGACACAGATGTTCTAATCAACAAAACAGCAAAGATGTAAGATGTAGGCAGGTAACTATTAAGCTGATATTTTGATACGTACTATTATCAGTCAAGAAAAACAAAATCCCCTCACAAACTTAACAACAGATTTAATGATAGCATATAAATTAGCTTCATTAATCACAATCAAGTGATACCATCCCACATTAGCATTGATGTGATGTTGAAAGCAAACGTGGTCATCCATTCTGAAGTATTGTCTCAGTAGATAAAATTTTAGTTCCTTACCACGGTGATACTGACAGCATCATCAAACTGATGCATTAAAACACTGATGACCGCAGATGCCAGGAGAAGCATAATAAGGGGATTTTTAAACTGAAATGAAACAGAACAGGAATTCAGTAATACTCGACACAGAATGACTTTTTTGCCTACCCCCCATAGAACATCCATTTTTAAAACACATTCTTTAATTATTATTTTTTTTTTTTTTGCAATCTGCCAGCACAAACAGAATTTGACTCTGTATGGTTCAGAATTTACTTGAATTATTCTTTCTAGTATCAAAGGCTTTGAATGGACCATATTCAGTACATAACAGTAGGAAACCATTTCTTACATTCCCTGATTCACATTTTCAAGACAGAAAAAAAGGATCTTTCTTCTACATGACAGATAGTTGCTGTCCCCTTTTTGAGAAATCTTACAAAAAAGTGAATCTTACAATAAAAGTAAAGGACACTAAGAGTACATATGATGAGCACATTCAAAGCAAATCCGTATCTTAATAAATCCTACCTAAAACAGGCTTGGATAATACTCCTTAGAAGTCTTCTGATGCATCTAACTGACATTATAGATGGATGGGAAAATGAAGTATTAATGCCAGAGGACAGCTAGTATGTAATGATGTTCCCACTCCTACTATCAGCAGAGAATGGAATTATCTTTGCAGCCACTTCCAAGGAAAACAGTTTCTCTAGAATTAACCACCCATTACTTCAGGGTTTACTTTAGAACTTAACTGTACTGCTGCTTAGACAGGCTGCAGGAAATACTAACCAAAATGTTTAACAAATTGATTAGGAAAATCTGTGTGAAAAGTTGCTTTAAGTGTCTTTGCCAGGGAGAAGGGATGGAGGCAAAAGAGTGGCAAAGCAGGGGCATTTCCAAATATTCGTAGTAGATCAAGCTGAGAGGAAGAAATTTACACGTGACTTTTGCTGATTCTGCTTACCATCAGATTTCAAGGTGGACCCCATGCCCACCCTCACTTCAAAGGCAATATTTTTGCTTTCTTAAATTTCTTTTGCCCATCAAATTATTGACACTTCATATTCCATTTAAATATTTACCAATCATAAGCATTTGTGTCTGACTTGAGTGTGATTCATGCCTAAGTCTTTGCTTATAAGGAAGTTTATTCTACCTCCCCAGTCCTTGAGATATTACAGATGGTAGCCTTCTGCTAGCTATGAAATCATTCACAAACAAACCATATAACCTAAACACTGACGTACCTAAATGAAAGTTTTTTTTCAATAGGTAAGTTAGATACAAGTTACAGAAGAACTTCTTACTCTACTTCAGCTTACCCGCTTTTATCAGAGTACTTTCATGTACACAAAAGCTAAGACAGCAAAATTACTGATAGACTATTAAAACCTAAAAGCAGAAAAGACAAAAATCTTAACCTGGGAAATGTATTTTTTCCACAGTGGTTCATCTTCACTAATATCAAATTCATTCCATCCATGGAATGCCCGTCTATGACACACTTCACAGTTTTTTAAGCCATTCTGAAGATTAGCCTATTGAAATATACAAAAAATAACACAGTCAGCGATTACACTGTTAAGATAAGACTTCAAAATAAATTCCAACACCAAAATACAATGTCTTAGATTATAAAAATTTGGCCATCAGAAATACAAGCTTGGTACTGGTGTTTGTACAACAATAAATGCTAACTGTTTTAAAATAAAATTTGGCAGTAGTTAACAGATTCAACAAAAAAAAAATCACAGAATTACAGAAGCAGATGCTGTTTCACATCTCTGATTGCTAATCTTCCCTGCAGAAAACTCTTTAGCAAGCCAAACAGTTCAGACTGCTGAGAATTATGTTAGGAGTTCAGTTACCCAGCTAAATGACAGCCATAGCTTCAAATTTTTGAGTTATCAGTGACCAACGTTTATCATGATGTACTCCTCAAGCAGTCAAGCATGCAGAAAATGAAAATAGATCATCTATCAAGAAAGTTAACCCAAATTCAATGGCTCATATATCTGTCTATGGGTAGCTTTCTCAATCCTGTTCCTCCTCTTAAAACAGAGGCTGCCAAAATATATCAAAGACATTACGAATTCCTTTGAGAAATGGAAGTGATAGCTATGAAAAACAGGACAGTTTTACAGGAAGAACTCAATTCTGAAACTCAAGGAGAGTTTTATTAACAAAAAACAATCTCCAAAGCATACAGAAATCTAAAGATTTTCAAGCTGAATCATACCACCCCAAATTAACAATTTTCTCAGAAACACTGCAGATTAGAGCATTTCAAGAAACAATTTAATAATCGATGTGCTTTTAAAAGTAGTTAGATGGTAGTTAATACCAAACAGCCTGGTAATGCATGGACTCTTAGTAACAAGATCTGTTCTTATGAGATATCAAACATCATTTGGTAACATCAACACAGTTTAAAGCGATGCAAACTTACTTACTTGCAAAATGCTTGCAACTTCATCGACTGGCAATTCACTTGCTTTTTTTGAGGACAGTACAGGAATCATTGTCTCATTGTCACCGTCAGGGATTTGTTGAAGACGTGCAACCTATGAAACAAAACCAAAGTTTGAAGGGATAGGGAGCACTAACATTTCATTTCAAACAACATATACCAGATCGATGCAGTATTAATGCCATTAAAAGATAGATTTCAATAACCATTTGCACTTAAAAAAATAAAATCTACAGATTCAGCTTCTTTTCCACGCAGTATCATATCAGCAACTATGAAGCAAAAACACTGGACGTGCAATTGAGGGGACTATTTCTGTAATGATGTGTTAAGCAATGGCAAATACCCTTACAGTTACATATAGTGGTAATCCTTTAGCTCCACAACTGATCAGGAAGTACTCACTCCAAAATAAATTTCACTTCCTGCCCTTACTTTCTACTTCCTAATGAAGTTACTCTAAGCAAGCCTATTTGTGTTTCCTTGCAGAGAAAGAAAGGAAAAACAATACTAGGAAAACCACAAGAGCACAGACGCCAGCGAAGTCACAGAATTTGACTATAGTACAAGAACTTCAAGACAATGTTATAAGAAGCAATGATTTCCTGTAATTTTTCAGAAATGAAAATTTTTGTGAAGTGCAGAGTAGTGCCTTAGCAACACTGACAGCCTGCGCTGACATTCAACGAAACTGAAGTTTCAGAACGCTTGCTTATTAAGTATTAGATGCTAAATACTAGACACTCTCTCATCACCCCTCGTCTCCTTTACCATCACTCCATCTCACTGCACCCACAATTCATGATTTACATTTTGTCATCTACCCCACCCTTTCCCCCTGTTTACTGGAAAACACCTAAGATACAAACGTGCACACCACTGAAATAGTTCTCCCATTACACTCCCACAGAATTTGAATTGGTAGTTTTATGCTTTTATACAAGACAATAAAGGTTTTGGAATTCCTCAGTGGATGCTGAGACAAAATATAATAAAAAAAAGAAAATACTCCAGGATGATAATGTGTTACAAGATTACAGCATTTTTATACCATAAAAAATCTATGACAATCTTCATTTTCTATACTACACACCGTTTTGTCTTGTACTCAAATATGATAGCTGAGATTAACTCAATTTTTGTTCTTCCAGCTGCTTACCTAAATAAGATTACACAAAGGCTTCAACGCAGAGGCCCAAGGGAACAATGAATGAAGGTGAAAGCACCACAGTAGGCACACACGTGCTTTCTCTTGAAAGAGAAACCCTTGGAAACTCTCTGCTCGCCACGTAGTTCCTAGTGGAACAGTCAACCACGAGACTTGCTCCACTGTAGTGCTAAGGAAGCAAGTCTAGAGACTAAGGTGAAACTCAGGGCAATGTGCAGTGTGTGTTTGAGCTCTTGGGAGGAGGGCATGGCAGACTAAAGACCTGTTCAGTGGCTTCAAAATTGAGGGAATCCCTTGGACTTGACCCAGCCTTGTGCAGCTTGAAGCCAGCAGGATTGTGCAGCTGGGAGGGCATCAGCAAGGGACCAAGAAGCAAAGCTCGGCTATGCTCTGTCACACCTCAACTGCAATACCTCATTCTGCTGAAAGAGTTTTGGTTTGCTCTTTTCGTTGCTATCCTTTCTAGGATGCATTTAAGCAAAAACCACAACTGGAAAGCCTGCAGCCCAACTTTTAGTGTTACAAAATCTGTCCAAAATATCCTTCGGTAGTAGGTACTTACTGAAATCTTATGTATATACACTGATGTAGGTCTTCATTAAAAATGATGGTGATACACATTATTATATTGCATAATATATATATATATTTGCAAAAATGTTTCAGACATGGCTCAAAATATCATGCTTTTTCTTTTCCAACACTTAACATATATTTATAGTACTTTAAAAGAACCTCACTAATTGCTTTTAACATCAGAAAAAAAAATCAGGAGTATAATTCTATTCCTAACAAGGGGTCTCTATATGAGTCATAAAGACACCAAAATTCAATGCTTTCCAAAAACAAGAAACCCAACAAATGGTACCAAATCCTTGCACCAGCAAGGTTTCATTACTCTGCACCAGAGTGGCAAACATTTGCCCTGCAGCCTAAGGCTTCTCAGATCCCTCTTCAAAGCAGAACCACATTAGAGCAACATAAGCTGGCCGTAACTGCAGCAGGAAAAAAAGGTGTTTCAGTTCAGAAGAATAGGGGCATTACAACTCTCAGCCTTAAAAAAAATATATATATATATATACACACACACACACACTCTTTGGCATACATGTTCAGCTCACTAAGTAAAACTTCATCATGGGAAGAGATGCAACATCACAGACACTCAGTTTTCCATGCAGACATGTAGCCTTTGGTTAGGTGTACTGCTGCTTTGAGCAGTGTCCATGAAGCACTTTATGCTCACGAGAGTCCTAGAAAGAAATACTTGCATTCAAATCTGCCTTGCAGAACCTTCAGTATGTATCGTGCCTATCTGGGGGCTACAAATACAGACGAACTCCCCTATTCTGCTATTAAGAACACACACAGTTAAGGCTGCTAAGCCTCTGCACATGAACCAACATTAAGTTTAAACAATTCAATTCTCAGGAAATTGCCATTGGAAATTGTGACTTTTCATACTTTGAAGTTTACAGTCAATTTCCTTTGGATTTTAACCTTCCTGCTGTTTCAGTTTTCTTGGCTCACACACTTCCTCAAACCAAACATTTACCAAGAATTTTGCCACGATCTCCCCTCTTTGATACAACACTACCGAAGAACTCATGTTCTTTTCTTTACAGTTTCCTCTCCTAAGTGCTAGCTTTTGATTTTTGTTGAATGTAATGCTATGAACGTAGTATCTAGTTACTGAACGCCAGAATTTAGGGCTGGAAACAATTAAGCCTAAATGCTATTTCAAAACAAATCCACAAACACACACTTTTGTCGAAGATCACTCAACAAAAACACTGAGCAACCACGCTTTCCCAGTAAGACTAGGCAGAAATGAACTAACAGCCATTACAAATTTTAGTGCTGAGATTTTTTTTTTTGCCCTATAGCAAGTATCGTGGCTGGTAGACTCAAACACCAGCTCCAAAAAAGGGACACACCTCATCATGTCCCTAATATTAGGGAATCAATTGGGATGGCAGAATGTCTAGTAACAAGCTCTTTAAAGATATCTTAAAGAGTTAAGTATCCTTAAACACAAATGTTAAAATAAAGAGGTTTCATCCAAATAAACCTTCATCAGCACATTAGAATTGTGCTAACAAAGCCTATTTTTACAACATTTTTGTGACAGGCTCAAAAAGCCTCTGATTTTAAATGTGCGTTGCATTCAAAACATCTCCCACTCCTAGGGAGAACATTGTAGAACCTTTAGGACATGAAAAAAAAAAAATCTACAGAGAAAATTTGGTAAAGGATTAGCAAAACAAAGGCTCTGAGTCTTTTTATAGCCAGCTCTTTTCTCTAGGGCAAAATTACTTATGATAAGACAATTCTGGATGGATCCCTCATCTCACTTCTCAAAAAACTCTACAATCTCTGGGTAGATTAAACTACACTTACAGTTCAGAAAATAACGATATATCCAACACTTTGCCACCAATTAAATTCAATTACTTAGCCAATGAGAAACCGATCACTGTTCCCTTCAATAGAGTGGGTTACATTGACAGATTTAAGTCAAAAAAAAAAGTTGGAAAAAGCACTTGCCATCTGCTGGGACATAATAACCATATTCAAACAAGTATTTTTGCCTTTACTTGAAAAGAAAGCTTTCTTATTTAGCAGTGTCAGCAAGTACTCAATAGTCCTTTGCACTGGTGCCCAGACCTGCAGGCTGAATGCCTGTGGTTCTGTAACACCTGTTAGCACATCCAACAGCAGCTTACCCTAAAAACCACAGCCTTCTATATTACAGGGGTCAGTCCACCACATACAGTAAGATCTCTTCCCATCCTATGATGTAATTCGTGTTCAAACATCCAGCAGTTGGTATCTTAAAACACTTCAGAACTTTTTGCCATTGCAGGCAAAGTTTTCATATGGATAATGGGGCTAAAAAATGACACTGGCCTATTCTTTTATACCAGTGAGACAGAATATAGCTGAAGTTTTTGGAGCAATGATTACAGCTTTCCCTTCCCCATTCACAGCTAAACCTACTAGGGAACAAAGAAGCAGAATACTAGCTAGTAAAAAAAAAAAAAAAGTGGCAGCTGCCACAGGAGGGACTTTTCCTGGAGCACTTCCAACATACACACCACCATTTCTATGGCAAGAAACACACATCAATCTTGTGACCACAGAACTGTGACTAAAGCATGTTTATCAAAACGAACGCAAGTTAATCTGGAAGGTTTACATTACTGGAAATTCAGAGTTCCTTCCTGTTTGCTCCAAAGGGAAACCTGTAATTTGTCTGACCAGTTAACAGTAGCACGAAGAAATTCTTCCTCCTCAGACGCTACCACGATTCTGCCTACCTTCTTTCTACATCCACTTATTGTCAAGTGCCAACATCCTACCTCCATCACTCAGTGGAGCAGCTTAGCAGGAACAGTCCATTACCAATCAGCAGGGCACACTGACAACAAGACACTTTTTTAAAAAAAAAAAAAAAAGGTAAAAGGGAAATTTTAGCTCTAGATGCTCAGGGAATGTAAATGGCAGGACCTACATTAACTGCGAGCAATCTAAAAAAATTTGTAGAGCACTCTCACAACAAAATCTATTTTGAGATAATCTTGTGACCAAAACACTTTAGCTAATTAGCTAATACAAAGTCCTTCAAATGTTACACGCAGTTACTTAATTGACCTACAAATACAAAATGCAAAGGAGATATAAAAGCGAAACTATTCAGAACCAAGAAAATGAAAGAAAAACAAAACCAAGATGTTTATAAAACAAAGAAAACAGCTACGGTAATTAAAAAGAAATGATGATTCTTTCTTTGAAAACTTCTGTCAGAAACACAAGAGAAAAGAATACATCTGGATTTGGGGACTCTTCTCTTGGAAAGGACAGTTTAGGATACCCCATGAGAAGTCTCTGTGGCAAATGGCAGGTTGAGACAACCAGTTCCTGGGAAGCCTGCAGTGCAACTAGAAATGGAAAAAGATGACTGGAAGCACTGGCTCAACACACCTTCCAGTATTTGCCTGTGAACCATACCTATCACCTTCTTCTGAGTCTTCCTACCCGTCTGAACAGCTCATTCACTCAGCCTGCATCTATCCCATCAGTGTTGTCTTTTCCACTTGAAACATTACGTGCACCTGATCAGGAACTGCAGCTGTATTGCCAAAATAAGGGCATTACAGCATGTTGTCCAACACACTCTCCAAAGCTCAATTCACATTCCAGGCCTGAATGCTATTAGCTGCATTTGTATTGCAAGCGAAACCCCATACGAGTACTAATGACCTGAGAGCAGACAAGTTCTGCAGTGTGCCGTGCCCTGACCAAAGGGCCATCCAAAACCACATCACCTCAGGGCTCCAGCATCAGAAAGGACATATGATTTTACACCACAGTATCACCTCTTCTGGGTTATTATGTCAAATGTTTGTGCTGTTCTTATTGGGATGCAGAAAGAGTCAGCACTTCAGTGTACACTGTTCCTCCCTGCCCACTGTGCATCATTAATCAGCTTCTATTTTTGATTTACCTTTCCCCCACACACTGAAAAAAAAAAAATAGTAGATGTTTAACAATATAATAAGAACGTGTTTCATTGAACACAAAACGTTGAAAATTAGAAACATCCATTTTCCTGAATATTCTATATGATAAAATTGTAAGTGATATAACCCCAAAAGTTTGGAAAGCTCAGATTCGGGTAAGCATGTTCACCAGTTGAGTACAATTCAGAGCCAGGTGCAGAGGATGACGATGACAAGTAGATCGGTACTGTGACAAAGAGCAGAATTCAGAGTCTAAATCACCTGGTGGAACTGACCATCAGGAAAAGAAGCAGCTTTATGTAGACATCTGTGCCCATGATAATGTAATAAAATAACAAGTGCTCACCTCTTTTGCAGTCTGGCCCCCTGAAAGCTCACAGGGCTAGAGAACAACTCGCTACCAATGAGTACAGAGGCACGAGTCTCTGTGTGCATGGACAGAGACTTTGGAAACAATTCCTGCTAGGCAAAGTCTCCTGGCTGTGAAACATGTCTTTAAGGAAAAACATACCACGCAGAATGGAAGTAACCTTTTGTCAGTTCCATCAGGTATGAAATATCTATGCCATGTCTTCTCCTGCTCATTAGCACACTGTACCTAGAGGTTTTGGAGATTCAGGTCTTTGACCATCTTTTAGCCACCTTCAAACTCAGTTTAAATGAGTCACTGTTCAGTATCACAACTATGATACCACAGAGCCATTTTCTAGTAATGACCTTAAAAATGTTTCACTAAATGTTTCTACAGTCTTCGCCTCCCCAATTTTTCTGGAAGCCAAGGTGCTCCTGCAGCCTCAAAAGTGGCCCCAGTCACAGAACCATGGCCAAGTTACAGCAAGACACAGCAAAAAAAAAAACAGGTTAAAAAAAAAAACACAAAACACATTAGGCATGCTCAATAGTTACAGTAAGTCCAAGACCAACTACATGCCCAGAAGCAAAAACCCCAGGTGTATATTCAGGACTCCAGAATGGGAGGCTGGGCACAGAAGAGCACTTTCAGAGTCCTCAGACTGCTTTGGAACAAGCAATATCGAGCATGGTTGTGACTATGATGCAACTCCCGCTGTGAAATTCCTCCAGATCTTAGCAGGAATCAAGTCTCCAGAGGAATTCAGCAGTTGTACTGATATAAGAAGCAGGTAGAAATAGCTGAGCATGGTAGATACAGATTTAATAAATAATTAGGAATTGGTAAATCAAGCTCAGGAACCATACACGCAGACAATCTACAAGCATACCTTGATGAAGTAAATATAATTTGCAATGCCTTGTTCTTGTCTTTTAAAACTAATTTATCTGTATTTTAATTATGTGGACAAAATTGGCAGTTATATTAAGGGAGGTTTCATCTACGCAGACTGCACTGACACAGCTGGTTGTACCTCGTGTATGGCAGAGTCATGGAGACCAGTATTTTCCTGTATTCTCAATTAGCAATTTCTCTAATAAGGCCTCGGAAACCTGTAAATTTAGAGATGAAAAATGCTCAAATACTGTGACTAATCAACAACCCCTATAATGGAAGCAGACATGGGCAAGGGCAATGTGCCCATGAAGCTCAGGAAATAATGTAGGGTGTGACTGACCACAGCTCTTACAAAGAAAGTTGACTTTATCAAAAACAAAGAGGTGACAGGAAAGTGGTCTTTGCTTTAGATAAATGGCTGCACCAGCTGAGTGGATCAACTGCCTATATCACAGCTGAGTCGATCAACTGGCAGCACGTTTCTACCTTAGCTTGTTAAAAGCTTGAATATCTCCCTGAGTCAACGTGGCATGCATGGGGTGGCAGGGGACAGGGGACATAAGTGGCCCAGCCCAACAAGGAGTATGACAATTGACCTGACAAAAAATCTCTAAGAAAGAAATGGGCTTGAGATGGTTTTAACACACATTCATTCCTTCTGAGTGACTGGGGATGCCCAGTATGGTGACGGTGAGCATACCACAAGGCCAGGAAGGGCAATCACATTGGTATTGTGATTTAATTGTGTATTGTAATTGCTAACTGCAACTTACATTTGTGCTGTGTTTTCAGTATATTTTGTATCACTGCTAAAACAAAAATCCTACGTAACCTCAAATACCTTCAAATTCGTACATTTAATACAAAAAAAGACACCACCCACACATGGAAAATCTAAAAGAACCTGGTCAGAGTATTGGGCTCAAATACCTCTACTGGAAATAGTGCTGCTTTCGAAGAGCAACAAGTGCATTGCAGTGCTCCTTCAGCACACAAATAATCACGACCAATTGGCAAAACATGTATTTCACTCACCCCTGCAAAAAGCTTTCCCTTCTCACCTCCAAAAGGTTGAAGTCTGCAGACTAATGAGCCACTTGTTTTCCACCAGGCACTGTTTGCTCAGGATAGGAAATATTTTTTGAAGGCTTTGAAGTTGCTGTGTACTATATTCATTTGAGCTGAATCTTTTCTGAAAGTGTGACAATTTTTCACTTCTGGGGAAACAGCTGTAGCAGCCTTGTATTCCAACACTCTGAAAAAAATTGCTCCTATTCAACAGTATTTAGTTTAGACATTTTACCAGGAGTCCCCACATCAAAGGAAGTGCACACAGAAAAGTTCTGTCTCTAAAAAGGCCAGAAGGAAAGCAAGACACTAATTTACATTAACGAGTTCTTGCAGAGCAGATTTCTGTCCTGGGAGACCACGTGGTTTCAAGCCCCTTGCTATTGTGTGTTCTTTCATATGACTTCATGGATAGAGGGCAATATTCGACCTGGCACCGAGACCACCCATAAACCAAAGAAATATAAATACCCAAATTAGGAGAACAACCTGCTAGGCAGCCCCAGGAGCCTGACAAAGCCTGCACTGTAGTTGAATGCAATTTCAATGGTGCTTAGGACTGTTGCTGAGGCCAAGAGCCAGCCATAACAGCAGAACTGTACTTCTTGGTACACGACACCTCTAATTCGGACCAACTAAGCAACAGAAAACTGAATACCAACACTAAATCAAGGTCTGCCTAATTTTAAAAGCTGTAAAATGTTTAAGACCTCTCTATCCCTTACCCCATCTGCTTCAGGCAATATAATGAATACTAAGATGGCCCATTTAATATCCAACTGATTAACTCTACAGAAGTCTATAAAAGCTCAAGAACTATTTTTAAGTACCAAAACCACTAAAAATTTCGAAGAAACATTTAAGTACTAAAAATACCTTCTAAAAAAGCACTTCCCCAAGAAATACATCTTCCCATCCTCAAGTGCATTTTATTCTCAGGATGTTTCACAATGTCTTCTTTTATTTAAATACAGAAGGGAAAGTAGGGCATTTAGTTTGACTGAGGATATCGGCACAACAGCTCAGAAAGCTCAGCAATTTTCTGTAATTGTAGTATATGCTCCGTGTGGTTATCTTGCAAGCCTTGTGAATGACAACTGCCTGCTCTCTAGCTAGAGAAAATATTTCACAAAAGTACCAGCACCTTAACCTGACTGCAATGCTGTTGATTCATTTGTGAGCAGTGGCATGAAACATTCAGACTGAACCCCCAACAGCAGCTCTGTCCAAACCACCTTACTTTTCCTTTAGTGCATTTGAATCTTTAAGGAATGCCAAATATTCAAACTGTGAATTCGATCACTGTAAGAGATTTACCATTTGGAACATTTCTGTATACTCTGGATGTGCTACAATGAATGTAAAGTCTGGTTGCTCAAATCATCGAGCTGCCATCAGAATTACCAAGATCGCATTGACTACTCGTGTATTTGGTCAAAACCCTTAACTTGAATTCTTCCCGTCTGAAAAACTCTTTGCACACTGGAAAGATCTGCTTGAACGTTTCATATGTTTTTCATTACTTATTAATCAGAAGAACAAAAACTACAGTCTCCCAAGGATTCTCTGCAATGCATCAAAACAACACTTGTGCCTTGATGAAAGCAAAGTTTATGTATAATGGCACTTGGTCAGTTCAGAAACTCATCACCCAAGCAGGAGAGCACAGATGGCCGTATCTCACTTGACTCCAAACAGCATATGCCTCTGCTTCAATCCAGATTCGCACGAGGCATTTTAGAAATTCAAGGCCAAAAGACTTTGGGTAGAAATACCAGCCATTAATCTTGCCAGAGTTGCTAACTTCCTAGAAGAGAAAATTTAAGCTTAGAAATAAGATCGTGTGGCTTCCCTCCAATATCCTGCTTCTATCTCCTAGCACTGAAATGCTGAGCTTCCCAAAATGAAGGATGGCACTTCAACAACAACTAATAAAGGATTTTAGCACCCCATGAGATACTACCAACATACCCATGATATGTGGGGATGTAGTTGCCATATAATTTTAATTAAACAAAAACTCGAAATGTTTTCTCTGCATTTATAGCTTAGATTTGTTTAAAATAATGAATGAAACTTCAGGACCTAATTGTTGATTATCTCCCTGGCAGCTATGCAGTTACTTCATAATGTGACAAAACAGAATTGTAATAAAGAAGCCAAAACATAATCCTAAGCTCATTGTTTGAAAGAGTTCTCAGGACCAAGCTGGTGTCAATGCCTTTTAAAATGCACACATAACTCACTGCATAATTACTCTACTTGTGATAATAAGGTTTCTTATAATTAGCATCAAGAAAACAGCAATGTTATATTCACCAAGTTCTTTCTGGTGAATTATGTATGCGGGAAAAAGTTCTGCAGAAAATTTATGGCTTAAAAATATTTTAAAAGCCTTTATAAAGCAGATTCTGTAGCCTGCATCTGCTAACCCATTATCCATCTTATCCCTCCTAATTACTTAGAGCGTTTGCAAAACAAATAACTAGAAACAGATGCTTGTCCCGAATTTATACCTTGACTATTGTATTCTATTTTCCTTCTCTTCTCTGCACTGCACCTTCATCCTTCCTTCTAGCTGCTACAAACCACAGTGCATATGTCAACTTTACCACCTGGTGTCAATAAGTTATGACCTGAACTTTTTCACCAACTCAAAAGCAGGTCTCGAAAAAAAACACAAATCTACTTATCTTTGACTTATTCCAATCTTCCAAAATCCCACTGCAGTCTATGGATGAACATTAGTTCTATTTATATTAAACTGATGAGTGTATTACTTTTTTTTCCCCCCTTCTAAAATCACCATCATCCCTTTCCAAGTGCATTGCAGTACGTGCCCCATTTTTTAAACAGTGGGCAGTGCTAATGTCAGCATGGCTCAGGCTTACACACCAGAGCTATGACCATGGGAAGGACTGAGCCGATCCACTGGTCTGCCAAAAGGTGGATGGAGGTCTCACTCCTTTGTCCCTCGTGGAGGTTCACATGCTGACCATTCCTGACAGTAACTGGACCTTCCACAAGGCCGTTCGACTTCCTATTTCGGCAGAAAGCTGCCCAGCATGGGGTTAGGGGAAAAGAAGGACTGGGCAAGCCTTCTGCCAAGTTAGCAAGCCAGGCAAGCCCAACAACCATGACAGCCAGCACAGCACATGCTGCAGGAGCACAGCTGTGAGCAGGATCTTCTCTCAGCAGTAACGAGACCGCATCATGCAGTCCTGCATCCCAAGATAACCACTCACTTGTCAGACTGTTCACCAAAAAATAGCAAGTGGAAATGCTTGCTCCTCTGTCGTTACGTTAGGTACTCTGAGAACTGTCTGCATTTTCCCTACGCTACTGTTTTTATGACTCACTAAGAGATTATACCATAGACTCCCCACGTAAAGGAGCTCGAAAGCAAACAAAATAACTAAACATACGTCCTGTGGCATCCGAACTCAAGCAGATCCCATGTTAAACCATTTCTACACTACTATAGATTAGTACTTCTGGTTTATCTGTATGGAAAAAAAAATACAGGAAGGAAAAGACTGTAAACTATGTAACGAACCATCAGCCAACTACACAGCACTCAGAGGCGACACTGACTGAGCAATTGAAAAGGAAAATCCATATTTCTAATGCAAAACACGTGCTGTGTTAATTTAGCAGGGCTATAACTAAAACAACTCATAACAAATGTGAAATTATCAACGAGGATTGGTCTTCAGTGAAGATCCAAACACCATGGTTTAAAAAAAGAAAGGCAAAAACCTCTTCTCTCACTTTATGCTCCAAGTCAAGCAGAAGAGATGTCACTCTTATGGCAACATAAATGTAAAGTATTGGGTTCTAATTTTTGCATGGCAAGGCACAGATGGTAACCAAACAGCAATCAATGAACATCAAAATTCTTGTCTCACCTTTTAGTTAAGAAATCATCTACATATCAAAAGACATGCGAACTGCTGTGATAACACCACATCTAACGCTTTCCATCAGAAATTTCATTCTCACTATTTTGGATATCACTTTCAAGAATAATTAACGATGCCCCTCTGGAACAACATAAATAGTTTTCAAGTCACTGCTGCTACAGACACTCTGCCCCCTTTCTCCTCGGTTGCACATGCGCATACTCCACCCTGTCACCAGTCCTTACAAGTGCCTAGCCCATGGTGAGCTAGTCCAGGATGCTACCACCTCGCTGCCCCTAAAAGCCATTCACTGATCTTAAATCTGTTCACCTTCCAACAAAGCTTATTTTCCTCATTTAAGGAATACACGTGAAATTAATTAGGAACACCAACTGCACTTCAAGCACACAATAAAAACAGAAACGACGCATTTGTCATCTCAGCACGATGCGACAAACTAAAGCACCTTTTTCAGAGAAAAGAAATGCATTGACTTATCTCAGGATTCATCCAGTTATTAAAGCTATCTTGAAACTACCACGGAGAGACTATAGGTTGAAATTAACAGTCTGTGAAGATCAGCTGAAATTAACTAGGGCTCGAAACAATGATTTTGGAATTGCGATGGTTTTATTACTTACAGTGAGCCTGGTCTGAGTTGGTGTGCCAATGTTCTACATGACTTTGGGAAAACCTACAGGTGGGAAAGTGCTATCCTGACCTCTTCTGCTAGGCACACAGTGATCTGAAAACAAATGCTGCAGAAGGCCTTGGTAACAAACAGTGCTCTTATTTAACAATTCGTATTTGTAACCACAGCCTGACCTGAGAGCAAAAGGGCTCAGAGTTGATGTAACATAACCTGTATCCTTTGTTGCTTTTTTTACTAAAGCACAGTCTTCTACAAGACAATCCTCACTGGGACAAAGAACCTGCCACAATCTGAAAAATAGTGATAAAAGAAAAAAGTCTGACTACAATCATAGAAAATTACTTAAAACAGACAAAGCATGTCAATGGGGAGATCCAAAAATTCATAATGCCTACTTTGCGCTCACGTTTATTTTCTCTAAACATCTGCAAGTTCTCTCGACTGCCCACAATCAAAAAAAAAAAAAAAAAAAAAAAAAAAGCTCCACTTATCAAAACAAGTCACAAAATTCTATCTTTCCAATACAAACAACACTCCTTTAAGTCACAGTTTTACTGAATAAAGCAAAAACCTTCTTATGACGGGAAATTCTCTCACTTCCCAATTACTGTGAGATACATGAATCTGGGAGGAAGTTTAATTAACTAACTCCTCCCAATACAAGATACAGAAACCACAAAGTCTTGGGACAAAGCATTAGATAGCTTAGAACAAACATAGTACATGGTTTATGAAAACTGAATTAAGAGACAAAAACATCAGTTTTCCAAAAACACATTATCACTTCCTAACCTTGAATGTTGCTCCAAATAGAGGAAAAGAAAGAAATCCACCATTCCTTGCTCAATATCTAAACTAAAGAGACCTTTCAAACACAAACTTGGAAAAAAAATAAACAGACAGCAAATGTTGTCTTACTGCAATCTTTCTTCTACAGTTCAAACTACCTCCTGGAGAAAATACATTAAGGATCCTCTCAAGAGTGATGAAAAAAAAATCCAAATGAAATCTGATGGCTGGCTCAAAATGTCAAATGGGTAGAAAAAAATAGGCTAGAAAATACTAAGAGGACTAATACAGACAGTAGACAGTCGTAAATATATATGCCTGTCTGGAAACCCAACTGTGAGACAGTGGAGGTGAGGGGAAAGAGTGGAGAGGAAGCCACCCAAATGTTAAGGGAATAAACCGAATCCTTTTATTCGTACTGATTTCTTCCTATCCCCAGGAAACTGCACCATTTTGAAAACTTTCAATAAACCATAGCGTTTATTTCTGCCTTTGAAATACATGTCAGATCATCTTTTAAAGTACTTTTCTCCTAGATACAGCCATGTTTTATGTTGCTTCTGTCAAACAAATACACGCATTTTTAAATATAAAATATTTATTCCAAAAGAAAAACAAGAAACGACATCTTTCTGCTACGAGTATTCAGAAGAATTAGAATGGGCCAGACTCTACCATATGTAACTTGATTATAAACTACATCAATGATATCATATTTCTTTGGTAATAGAACTAAAAGGCATTAAAAGTCTTCCTGCTCTTTAGGGTTTGGCACACAAACATCAGACATACTTTTACCCTAAGTGTCTTTCTATTTAATGGCATTACATCTGCTTTGCTTTCTCCACCAAGTGCTCCTCATTCAAAAGTCTTTTATTTACAATGCGGTGACTGAAATAAAAAGGCACTGACACTACTTCTGCCAGCTAACTAAGCTCCCAAAACAGAGATCAATCTGATAGAGATGTCCCCACCTCCACATACACACACTTCAAAACTTCTATCAGACTAGTTCCCTGCTCTTTATTCCAAGTATTTGCTTAGAAGACATGATCAAGAGAGTTAATTAAAAAAAAAACTAATTTCTTTAAATAAAAGAAACTTCTGAAATTCCAGATTGTAACAACCTATGTAGCTTCCAACATAGGTTGGATTTCACAATAACCACAACTTCTTAGTCACAGAAGACAACGTATTTCAAAACAGAACAACATCCAACCAGAGAAGCCAATTTAATTAGTCTACCCCACTGGTGCAACCCAGGTCTCCAAGACAAGCTATTAAAAAGCACCTCCCTTCTCAGAACAGGGGGGATGGGGGAAAAAGGAGTTCCTGAGGTTCACATCAACCTATAGCAAAGGAAATATAGCAGCCACTTAAAAAAAAAAAAAAACATATATATTCAAAGGATAACAATGACATAGATTGGGAGAAGAAGATTACATTTCTTACATCTATTTTATATATATATATATATACACATACTTATATATATATACATATACTTTTATATATATATATATATATATATGTATGTACATACACACACACACACACACAAATTAGAGAAATTTTCAACACCCCCAGTCAACTAAAAAGGGAAATTGTCATGTTCACAGTCACTAATGCAAATTGGCTTTCAAGGTTCCCAGAGCATATCCTGAAACCCAATAAGGAAAAAAAGAAATAACTTCCTGGACTACATCATTTGCAAACTAGACAATGAAGAGAAAGCATATTAGAGCAGCTTAGTAAAAATAAATAAACTTCTTGCACTGCATGGAGATTATTACAATTTAATACCAGATCTTTGAAACGGTAGAACTTCAAACTTCAGAGCTACTTTTTAATTAAAAAAAACGGTGAAGAGGGCAAGGTTAAGTGCTTTTTTAAAAACACAGATCATGCACAAGAATATTTCAACGTAAGATGCGATTAATGCTTCTCAATTTGGCCGTGAAAGACTAATTCCAGGGAAATCTCAGCCTCAGCAGACGCCAAGCAACTGACATCCTATATAGCTGAGAGGGAGCGTTCGCTAAATCGCTCCACAGATGCTCTGAACGTTTTTCAAGGGGGAATAAAACCTGCCTGGCAATCAGCTGGAGGAGCAGCAGTGCAAATAGAGACACACGAGAGCTTTTTCAGGGGTGAAACCCGGAACAAAATCCCTGCCACAGAGCAAACCCTGCGAACCCCTGGGACGGGAAAGCATGCACACGCACCGGTCAGGAGTTGTCACCAAATTGCATGCAAAATTCCTCTTAGCTCCAATGAAGTCAGTGACTCTGGTGAGACCTTTACCTTCATTTTCCATCGAAATCGTAACGGGGAGGCGAGAGAGTTAACTAAAGTCTTTAGCGACACCAGCACCGGCGGGGGAGCTGAAAGGTGAAGAGAGAGATGCCCCAAGATCCCAGGCAATCACACTGCTCCCTCTGCCCCCACCTGCAGCAACATCTGCAAGAGAAACCAGCGCTAAAGGAAGGAAAAAAAATAAAAAAATAAAAAAAATAAAAGCTACTAAGGTAAGGCCCTGCCAGCCCCGAGGCCGCGCTGAGCCGCCCCAGCGCAGGGCGCAGCCGCCGCCGAGGCCGCTCCCCCCGTGCCCACACACACACACACAGAGGCTCAGGGAGCCGGGGGAGGCTAAAAATAGCCCCCAAAAAATCCCCGGGGAGGGCCGGGGAGCGGCTCCGCGGTGGTGGGCGAGCGGGGAAGGAGCGGGCGGTGGCGGCAGCAGTGGTGGTGGCGGCGGCAGCAGCAGCTTCCCAGCCTCGCCTCACCGCTCACCTCCGGGGCCGGGGGCGGCGCGGCCGCATCCCCGCTCCGCTCACTTCCGCGGGCGGCGGGGCAGGGACGGAGGAAGGAGGGAGGAAGGGAGGGAAGAAGGAGAAGGAGGAGGAGGAGGAGGAGGGAATGGGAGGGAAGGGGAGGGAGGGATGGAGGCAGCGGACGGGGCGGAGCGCGCAGGCGGAAGGGCCGGGGGTGGCCCCGAGGCTGTGGGGAGGGAGCCGCTGAGGCGCCCCAACGGCCCCTGCCCGCCCCGAGCCGCCGCGGGGAGCGGCGCTGAAGGGGTTGTGAGGAGGGCGGCGGGGAAATGTAAAATGCTAAGCACTGTGACACATTTTTAGACACTCCCCGTTCCCCTGTCTTCACCAGACCCCAAAATGAGCGTTACTTGAGGCCACGAGTCCGACACAGCGGCAGGGGAAGGCTTTCAGTACCCACCTCCGCTGAGGCAGCTCTATATTTAAGGGCAGCCCGTGTTAAACAGGATGCACGGTGCCACTCAAAACAAAATGCCTTCAGCCCTCCAAGGTCACAAATCTAATCGAGATGTTCTAATTGTAGGCTTGGCACCCGGTCTCCAAAAGCAGCGTGACAAGGTGGACGGGGAAGTACTGAATGTCGCCGACAGCTCGTGATTAACGGCCTGCCGCCTCCCCCTTTGTTTTTTTTTTTTTTTTTTTTCCGAGGCAGCAGCAGAAACCGAAATCAGTCTTTGTCGTTTCATAAAGAGCATTTAACGGAGCGTTGTAATTTTAAGCATTTTAATTAAGGCTCCCAGCACATCATGGCACGCTTCTCGAATCCCTCAGCCAAACGCGGTCTGCTTCAATAGCGTATTTTCGCTTTTCAAGCTCTTAAAGATAATTTTTTTTTGGGGTGGTGCTAAAATAATAGACAAATAATAGACAAATTTAATGTCTATACACGGTGATAAGTGAAGAAGAATTAAAATTGCTGACTTAAAGCATGGGCCCTAAATACGTGCATTTAAAAAATAAGGAGACAACAAACAGGCTAATTAAGATTACCTAATGCATAATTTCAGGCCTGTCCCACATATTTGCCACGTTACTTGAAAATCCCTGTGGTTACTCCATGAAATATCCCACTACAAGTAGGTAGCACTGTCATTGTAGCAATGACTTCCCCAAATACTTTTTCTGTTAACTTGTTTGTAATGCAAGCAAAGAACCACGTTAGCTTCTTGTGACACTCGCTGTGATACTTGTGTCAAC
Source organism: Aythya ferina (assembly GCF_964211825.1). Taxonomy (NCBI): domain Eukaryota; kingdom Metazoa; phylum Chordata; class Aves; order Anseriformes; family Anatidae; genus Aythya; species Aythya ferina. The sequence continues at coordinate 45,056,138 of NC_140297.1, read as the reverse complement.
ACAAAACTGATGCACAGTGACTAATTAGGAAAAACACTCGTTTACTTTGTTCAAACTGGTAAATTTTGCTCTCAATATCAGAAGTTATCATTAAATACAGTGGAATTCTGTAAATTCTTTCATGAACAAAGAACATTGGCATTGGCATTGCCTGTAGCTCCTAATACTATTTATATGTACAACAAATTTGGACTTCTTTACGCTATGGTATGAGAAGCTGTATAGAGATGCTTGGGAGTTCTTGGATGTTACTGAACTTGTTCAGAACTGCAAGTATTGAGATGTAAGTGAGGGTATTGAGGTGTAAGCATCTGTGACAAAGTTGGCCTAGTAAGAAATAACTTTTGTTCGTGTCTTAAAAAATGAGGAAAAAAAGTCAAAAGCAAGCCCTACTGTATAATGACAACTGAAAAAACCTTCATCTCTGGGGCTTAATCTTTTCCATGTTAGTGTCAATAGCCAGTCATGCACTCCTGTATGCAGCCACACAGTTGGGAAGTACCTCCTTTGCATCATACTAGGACTGTGTCCATCCTTGGAAAAATTGTATTACATTTTCTGCCATACAGTACTCCTATGCTCAGTGACTGTTTAATAAGCAATAAAGTACTGTATCTCCATCTGATGCTGAATAAAAAAAAAAAAAATCCTGACCTTAAGTTGAGCTTGAAATGTAAGAGTATTGTAAGTGTATGGCACAGTCATTATTTAGCAAACCAAAGCATCATTATTATAATTTAATTGTAGATATAAAAGTCAAGATTAAAAAAAAAAAAAAAGCTTTGCTTACCGTAACCAGCTGTAGTCAGTCGTTTTAATTGCAAGAATTTATGTTAGACTAGAATTTGTTACTTTTTTAATCTCATGTAAAAAAAAAATAATTGCAATAAAATATTAGTGTGAAGTATCTAATGAGCAAATGTTTCTGTGTCAATCCACAACATAATAATTTGAGTTGAAAATATGAAACATTTTTTTAAGATATGAATGGCCAAAAAAAATCTAAATCTTAGGGTTAAAATATCATTTAAAAGAAAGGTAGCACTTGAAATGATGTGCAATACTGATGGGTTTGAGGGAAAACAGGCTGCATGCCTTGGTGGTTGTTGCATCACCATTTTTCTTTCTCATGGTTGCAGTCCTGAAACTACTTCCTAACGAATTGAGCCTGCTAGTAATAGGTTTGCATTTATGAGATCAGAGTTTCATGTCAACTTAAGCAGGGACACATTCTTCTCATGGTGTTTTCTGTGGTTTCTCTGCCACCCAGTACTGCCTAAGTGTTCTGCATCACCAAAAAAGGAGGAATTCCTGTTATCCTGTCACCCCCTCACATCCCCTTCTCAGCCTTTTCCCCACAGAAATCTCATCATCTACCTGCTGTTGATGCCCCTCTTCTGTGAGCAGCTGTCAGCAGCAGGGAGCCGCTAGATTATCTCAGAACCACAAAGTTGGACGTTAATTAGTTTGAGGTTATGTGGGGACTAATTCACGTTGAAAATCAGTAAATACAGACTTCTCAAACCGAATCAACATTGGTTATGCTGGCACAGCCAAGAGGGTGGCACCAGCACGGGAAGCATAAATAGGTACTGCGGCTTTCAGTACTTTCTGTGCTCCCCTAGGCCTTCAGGGATGAAAACTAGTGATTTGATAGAATGAAGCGGGATATGTGGTTTTTCAGCAAAGTCAGACCAAAAAAAAAAAAAAAAAAAAAAAAGTATCCTTCTGTGTGAATCTAAAGGCAATCCAAAAACTTGTTTTTAGCTGTCTTTATAGTTATTCAGGAAAAAAAAAATCATGAAAAAAAAAAAAAAAAAAAAAAAAGCACCTCTGAAAGTCTGGGAAAAATGAAGAGGTAATAAACATGTGACATACCAGACAGAAACATTCATCAGATGGGAAGAAAGGAGAGTTCTGTCTAACGTCATTAAACAGAGAGGCCTTCACCTGCAGCCAGTTTATGAGCAAGCTTAACTTCAAGTTTTAGTCTTCAGGATCACAATCAATTCAACTTCATCTCAACTCTTCCCTTGTGCTATATACAGCACTATCAGAAGTAGTAAAAAGGAATTTTAAACATAATAAAGATAGCTATAATGGCATGTCTCAACGGTTTGGAGATCCATTCTTTTAAGTCACTTTTCAGACCACAACAGCATTCAAAATACTCGCTGTTCTGAACTAAGCTTCCAGATCCTTTTAAAGGATCCTTTTAAAGACAGATTTATTTAAATGTTGTCAATGTTGAGTAATGCTAATGAAGTCTACTACGAGTTTTGTTGATCTCATGAGAAGTTTATTTATAAATTGTAATAAGAGACAAGCATTTTTCTGAATCATAACGTCAATATTATCTTATTATGTGACAAAGCTTTCTACAGCATTTCAATCTGGGGCAGAGGAGATTAATATGTGATCCTTCTGTCAAAACACACATCAGCTATTTTCTTACTTTGCTTTAGGCATAATTTGACCTGCCCTCAACATGCTGAGCATGAATTAGCCTTTCTGGAAGAAAAATTACTTTCTGGTAAGATGGACTTTCCTTTGATTTAATCTCATTATTTGTCTTCTTTCATCTTGGTATCAAAAACTCACCAGTGCTTTTACAGTCCTCAACAGAATCCTTACATGACTTGAGTCAGACAGGGGAAGGGTAAGGCTGGATCTTCTCATGTACACACTTTTTAAATTGTTTATGTCATTCGTTAAGCCTGCATTGCATATTTTCCTCCCCACACCCTTTCCATCTGCACTGTCTGGTTGATAGCTGATAGGAAGCAATCACCTTGTCTCTGAATAGAGTTCTCCAGAGGACAATCCATGGTAATTCCAACTAAAGGTTGTTTCATATATGTGTGTGTGTGTGTGTCTATATTTTTACGTATTTTTTTAACATATAAAATGTTAAAAACAGTAAAAATGAAATTATATAGTCCTCACAGAGGAAACATACTTTTTTTTTTCATTTTATACACCTGAGCATGTTAAAATGTAAGAAACGTAGTTACATTTTCAAATTACCTTATCTCAGCTCTGTCTTGATGCTGTGCAATTATGATAATTAAAGAACCTTGGTTTATGGCAGTCTTAAATTAGATTTCGCTGATTTTTAAAACACCATTAGATTTAAACCTCTCATCCCATCCTTAAATAGTGTTCCTACATTCAGAGTGGAGGTGCAGCACTGCAGCAATTTAAGTTGATATAAAATCAGGCTTGTGTGATTCTCCTTTTGCTGACACCCAATCAGTGCTGGCTCTGGCACTGTCATCTCTTGATAATCCAGTTCAGAGGGACTGATCCAGCAAAAAAGCAAGCCTACCTCAAAAGAGGCATTACTGCTGAACTTTAAAAACTGGTGCAGGAAGAAAATGTACAGCAGCGACAAGGTTATAGGAGTACCGTCCTTACATCCACATACATGGTTGTGAATTCATACTATCAAAGAACTAAAGGCAATTTGGTTTAACCTATCCTTTAGGGAAAGACTTGATGCATTCATTTTCTGACCATAGGACTCTGTTGTATCTCAAACCTGTGTTTCATCTGTAGTTTTCTTGACATTCCTCCCACATTTTCAATACTCACCTGCCAGGCTCTTCCTTCAACTATGCTATTTTGAAACAGTTGAAAGTATTAATTACGTATTTTCTGTAGAGGTTTTCCCTCCCTTCATTTAGAGCATAACAAAGCTCTTCAGCTGTTTCTGATTTACCCTGTTTCAAAGTTGGCTACTCCAGTACAAGCTTCACTGCTAAAGTGTGGGCTTTCAGGACATGTGCTTCTATACTATCTATTTTGGTTTCAGATTTCTTAAGATGATCCTACTCATTTTGTGAAGTAATGAGCAAGTTTCCTGTTGCCTGTAAAAGACAGCCAAGAGATGCATCCAAAGAGATTGTGCTCTGTAATTAGAATATGCTGTGAAGCAAGTTACTATTGGAAATCTCTGCTGAGGCAGGCAACACGTCTTGTCTGCTACAGGACAAATGCACCCCACCTCTGCACCATCAGCTGCAGCTACAGCCACATTACAGCCCAAGTATTGCAGAAGATGGAAACAACTGCTCCCTAGTAATGTAAAGATTACACGTCCTGATGATGGATTATTGCAACTCTTTAAAGGGAAAGAACAACATCCCATTTACTTTTTAAAGATTTCAGTTGCATTACAGTAAGATGCCTGTGGTAGAGAACAAAGGCAATTCAACAATGAAACTATTAAGAGTTAAAATAATCAGTGGTAGTGAAGTAGTTTAGTTTGAATTGATTCCAGGCTAACGTGACCAGAAATTCAGGAATGCTGCATATGTTACAGACACAGCCAAGTCTCTCTGCAGTAGGAAATTCTTTTTCAAGGTTATCAGTGGGGGTAAAATGGGGTGAAGGTAATAGTCAGAAAGGAGCTGGCAGTTGCTAAACAGATGTTTACCTACTCATAAGATTTCAGCTCCAGGCAAGAATAAGATAATTTGTTTGATTAAACTGTAAAGAGTAATGTGTCAGACTGCATAATTTTATTCAGACTGGGAGCCAAAAGCTTTATCAAGTGAAAGCATGTGGTAACATTTCAGGTTGGGAGAAATTCATTATAAACTTTTGTCTTACAGGACAGCTGACATTCTATTTCCCTTTTTGCTCTGAGAACTACTATGTGTGTGTAAATGAAGGTCTAGTTGTCAGGAGAATTTCTTCCTCCCTTCTATCTTAAAAAAACGTGGCCTGAGGCCACATTTTTAAAGCTGATAGTGGTTACTGATAAAAGCAAACATAGCATGCGTCTAGTGCAACCACGTGCTCTGGCGTAACCCCACCATCACCTTAAGGTAACTCCAAATGAAATGAAAGACTAAATCTGTATTCAAATGCATTCTCAAAGAATCCCAACAATTAGGCTGCAGGGTGACGAGCAAAAAGCTGTACACACAAGTTATGCAACACTTACAAACTTAAGCACACTTAGTAAAATAGCCGAGTTTAACAAGGCTGTTTTGACCTGGTTCCCTATCCAGCTACAGAAGCGTGTGCTAGGACGCAGAGGTGAGAGCAAGTGCTCACAAGTGCTTCTCTACCACCGCTGATGAATATCAAGCTTCAGCACAAGGAATATTAAGGAGGAATTGAAAAATAAACGCTCATTTCAGGGCGGCACCAAAAGGCTCTTGTCTGGCTTGGAAATAGGTGCTGGAATATTTTCAGCAACATCATTGCCTTTAGGCTAACTGTCATTGAATAATAAATAGATCACACAGATCATTGCATAATAAATAGATCACATACTCCGGTCCATGCATCGCCAAGGGTTGGATACAGCCCCAGCTGAAGTTAGCAGGGGTGGCTACAGGAGGGACAAACCCCACAGCTATATCACATAAAGCATGAGCATGTATTCCACCAGCCTGTCGCAATGGGAGGGCTACGAGGGCCCCGAGGTGCCCCTCTCCCTTCCAGTAAATCAGTGAACTGACGTCAGCTGCATTCTGTGCATCTGCAACAAGCCAAGAAGCACCAGAGGGGGATTTAATTTAAAAAGAGTTGAAACTTGTACCATATGCCCTCCTCCCCACCATCTGGCTAGGGGGGACATTTTGTACAAATCCAGCATGCCAACTGCCTATTCACAAGGAAAAAAGAAGTTCCTCTTTCAGTAAAAATATTAGGCAGTTCCCATTCCATCTTTAGGGGCCTCCAACGTAATCCAGATCTATGGAGGAGTTCTGCAGATGCAACCCTATTTATAGGCTTCAGAAACTGGCAATGATAGATCAGGGAAAGGCTTGTTTCCCTGTTTGAAATTCAGCCTAAAGTAAATTATAACCTGAAAGATTATATAGCATGTCTGAAAACTGCTCAGAATCTGTTTATATCTAAACAGATACACGATTTCTATCAGATATCTTACATATTTCGTATCAGATTTAAGGTCATAAGATCATATTATTACTCTAAGTTGGTATTAAGTCATGATTATGAGATCATATTTATCATATCACATTAGACAGAAATAATTTAAATACATGATGCAGGATATTGTATTTTATCATACAGATTTATGATTAGGCAAATCGAAGATACATTTATATTTATCATTAGCTTATTTATCACTAGTTTCTGTCTATTCAAGTAGACATCTAGCTGTATATCTATGGCTTATTTAATATGCTGTATTGAAAAAAATATATAAACATCAAGCTATAACCATTTCTGATTCATTATTCATTGATCTGTGAAAAATCATTTATCCAGAGAGAATAAAACAACACAACTCTCATTGGAAGACCCTGAGATTGTAGGAGCAACGCAGATGAATTAGAAGTTGCTAATGTATGTATGCAGTGGGCATCAAAATCTTGATTTTGCTACTCTCAAGGCTGCAGAACAGGACTCCCAGAAAATATTCTGTAGTGGGTATAGATTCCAACAAACCAGGTTCTTAAGAATTTGTCTTATATATCTGCTATGAGTTTCACTCCAAATTGTTTTCTGGTTTTGACAAGTTATCTTTGGTTGTTTACAGCCTCACATCTTCAGTATGTGTATACACTCTGATGCTGCTTTTCTCTTCCTGGGACAGATGACAAAGGATTTTAAATAAGCTAACCTTAATGTTTCCAGTTTTCACAGAGTCAGAGAATGGTTGAGGTCAGAAGGGAACACTGCAGATCATCTGGTCCAACCCCCCTGCCAAGCAGGGTCACTTAGCACAGTTGATCAACAGTTCCTGTTGATAAAGTTTGTTACATCCAAAGCCAAAGCCTCAGTGAAATATATGAAGCGAGAACTAGGTTTGAAGAAACCATGCTTTGCAGCAGTTAAGCTATTACATCCTACAGAGTCTAATCAAGACACTTCTTCCAGGGCTGCAGCTTAACAAGTGCAGAACTGTAACAGAGAAACTGAAAATCAGTGAGAAAAAATACAGTCCATTTTTAGAGCTGACAAAACCTTTGAAATTGCATTTTTCTTCTGCAATATACATGATGCTTGTGACAAAAGGAAAAATATTGTTTTCTATACACACACACACCCCAAGGCCTAGGCCATTTCATTAAAGAAGAAAGCCCATTTTGAACAAAAGAAATGGTGACTCCATACCTTTCTACAGCCATTCACACAGTGGCTTCTGAACCCAAGCAGAACTTTTTAGCAAATATTTGCTAATGAATTCTAGCTTCACTGCAGATACACAAGCTTCTCAAAGCACTTATCGTTAAACAGAACTAATTTTTGTTAATTGTACATAATTTTGAACCAGCTTAGCCATTTGCGACAGCAATTCTATTCAACCTTTTAAAACAGTTGTGGCATGACACCTTGTCCTTCCATGCAAAATTTGTCGTGCTCAAACAGTGTCTCCTTGGCACACTGTAATTGCTCCAAGTTACTCCCGTAGTTGTAGTGACTACGTGAAATTTGTTCAGGTTTAAAAGTTTCCAACACCAATGCCAGCAACTCCAAGTCTATGTAAAGAACTGCTGCAACTGTGTTTTTAGATGTAAGCCCTCATTGAAAATACCACTCGTTGCCGTGAAAGGCAACCGCTGTTATCACTAATTCAGTTTCCTCCCTTTGTCCTAAGGACTGAGTTCAGCCTGTAGTGGCCTATAACAAGCTTCCTGTGGATGCAAAGCAAAGATCATAAAGAAAGAGGTGTGGCACAGCATGAACACCAGAGAAAGGCTACAACCAAAAGTCCAATTCCTATAATACTGCTGTATTAATAGCATTTGCTGTCCCTGGGCTTTAATATCATATTCTTTAATATGACGTGCTAGTTACCAGAACTGTGCGATTATATCAAAGATGTTTGCCTACGCTGAAAAAAGTTTCTAATCCTTGTAGCTGCATAGAAAAACTTGAAAGCGTGAACCTTAAAACCTGAAGAATAGAAAGGCCAAATGAAATTCCCCTGAAAAGAAATCAGAATTTGAAAGGCTAAGTCATTTTTGTAATTGTTGGGATTGACAGTGCTGGAATTTGTAGCATTCAAAAGAATTTTCAAGTATTTTTTTAATGCCTCTTGAGCATTCTATGCTTTAATTTGTTTCAAAATATAGTAAAAACATGGCTGCTGTAATTCTGTCTGATTTCATGGAGAGAAGTGTTAACATATACATGTGTTACTGAGTGCACATGAGCCCAATACATCTTAATTGTAGCACGTGTTCAGTACATCTGATGGAGCTCAGTAGGACAGACTGCAAACATTTTGAAATTGATCTTTGCACATAAACTGAGCACATCCAGAATTTTTAAAAATCAGAAAATCCAGCAGGAGGAAGTTTCCAGGAGATTAAATACATAGTAAAAATAGATGCAGGCCCTGAGATGTGACTGCCTCATTCTAAACCTCAGGCTACCTCCTGTAAGGCCACAGTTTCTCATTGTTTCACGTAAGGTGAAAAACATCATTGTGATAAGCTAGTTTGGCAGGGCACAGTTTAAGAAATTCACTAAAGTAAACAGGAATTACAAGCTTTTGTTTTGACTGGCTGACTCAGGACTTCCAATGTTGGTGGTTTTCTTGTCTTTACATGGCATTATGAATGCTAACATCAAGGTCCCTTAAATTAAATCTAACAGATCTGCATTTGGCAGACTCACTCACAGTATGAAAAGGGAGGAAGCACTGGGATGGGACAGAGGGAATTTTTTAATTAAAAAAAAAAAAAAAGTTTCATTTGTACACAAGTACTGCATTAATGGAATATTTTAGTTTTAAAATCTTTTCTCTTGGCCTTTCATCCTTGTCATACTTTCTCTTACGTACACTGCTCCATGAGTTACTCAAATAATGCTGTGGAAGTCTCCCTTTAAGCTTGATACTGCACAGCTTATTCTGTTAAGGTTTTTCATTTTGCTAGATTTCAGAAGTGGCAGCCAACCTGCTCCACGCTCCCTTCAACCCAAATCAATAATTGTTATCAACAGCCATCCACTCATGATACTGACCTAAAATGAAGAACCTGACAACATCTGATTGAGAAAGTATCTGTCAGTGTCACTAAACAATGCCTAAGTGACAAATAATATTTCAGGAAGTGTAACACAATTCCATTTTCAATGTCAATAAGGCAAGAATTCTTCAGCGGACCATTCTGGACAGCCATAAGGTTGGGCTCCAAAAAAAATTCAAAATACCTACAAGCAGTGATAACTTAGATTAATACATTTTCTCATCTTTTTAAAATAAGACCTTGAATAGTGCAAACCATTAGTCAAAAGCTGCTGCCCATGAACAGCCAGATATATTCTTCAAGATGCTAAGAAACCATAGCTTCTCTTCAGTTTTGTCAGAAAGGCAAAAGCTCAACATCTTAAGGTTATGGCTCTTATTCAGCTTAGTGCTTCCTTCAAGTGGTTTGTATTAGTTGCTGTTTTCTTATGACAATACCAAAACTTGCTCATCTTCAAGTTTCTGTGTATCTACATAGGTAGACATACCATATGCTACCGAGTAGTCATGTGTCTGACACAAAGTGGTGGAGGTCCAGTTTATATTTCAGCTTTTTATACATGAGATGGTAATTCAGCAGACTTTTATCTGAAGGGGCAAAACATTCACATTTCAATATCAGTAAGCATAATTCAAGAAGAAAATCTACTTCAGGGAAAAAAGAAAAATCTGCACACCCCTGCAAAACTTCACACAATCCTGATGGGACTTTCTACTCAACTGCAGTAGCAAGTGTAACATACAGAAATCCACATTTGCTCTCATTTTACTTCTGATGTAGGCGCTCAAATATTGATCCAAAATGGGTTTAGAACATGACTTAGAAGACCTGAGCTACCCATCTCCATTAGAAGATGCAGAAAGTTTCCAATGATTTCCAAATGAGTTTGTGAACTGCAAGTAACTGTTAGGACACAAGAATAATTTTAATATTTTATGCTTTGCACAATCATGTCAAACAACACAACACCCATCAGCCCCAGAGAATCAGGAAATATTTCTTGATTCTGGACGTACCACCTCAGGGATACACTGCCATCAGTTAGCACTTTTTATGCCTCAGAACAACGAAGAATAGAAACTAGGGAAAATATTTCATTTGAGAAATGAGTCAAGCCCCTGTTTAACTACAAAAAATCCTTAGCACCTTAGTCATGCAAAGCCAGCAACACTTTTAACATCATCTAAAATTTAACATATGCATAGCTGTTACATACTAATAAGTATGCCACTATTAATTAGATTTAACTTGACATTTCTAATGCCATTATAGTGCACTTTTCACTAACAGCTATATAGATTTCTTTGTTGTCCTAACAGAGAAGTACTATGTCATCTGTAATACCTGCTTAATCCAGGCAGTGCTTATACTGGAAACTTGAGGCAGCTGCACTAAATTTATATCTAGATATGGAAATCTTTATAAAGGAAGCACAAAACCAGACTACAGGTAAACCTCCACACATTATTGGTTTGTTTTTTTGAAAAAAAAAAAAAAGAAAAAGAAAAAAAGAATAGTACTTGGATTACCACAGCCATTGCTAACAAAAGTACAAGCATTACCACTGTTACAACTCTGGCAAGAATACATCACCTGTATATGTTAAAAGATAGTGCAAATGGAAAAGCTTTTGGACTTTCACTCACATCATTTCCAGCTAGAGGTTAACTCGTGTGTGATGGGAGGTACTGTTAATCTCAGAGCAGAGATCAAGCGCCAGCTACATCAGCACAAGTTGCTAGAAGATCTATATACTGGGTAATGTGTCCTACTTGGGCCCTTCAGCTGCATCGGCAGTATCTCATCTCCAGGCTGACTAGATGTCTGAAATCTTTCCCACTTGGAAAGCTGATTCTTGCAAAAGTCTTGGATTGTCAGTTAAGGACATGAAACATGTCCTTTAAAATGCCTGTAGCCCTATAATTTCAGTAGCTGTGTGTCAAATGTGTATGCCAGATTCAGTTACACTAATGTTGCTTGGCATATAATAACTACATTGAAACACAAAATTCAACAGTGAATTTAGATTTAATTAATGCAGATTTTAAAGCTCTAAGGAATTATTTCTGTTATCCATGGTGACTGTATATGTAACAACTTTGTCTGTGAACTGTGCACATGTACGCACCACTATTTAACATATTTCACATCTTTTTTAAAAGCATCTCTAACCAAAATTTCAGGGTATGGACTGGCAACAGTTAAATTGGACTTGTTGGAACTGGATGATCTTTAATGTCCCTTTCAACCCAAGCCATTCTATGAAATTATTCCAAATGTTAACTGTTTGAAATGTGCACCTTGGTTCCTATTTGCATGTAGGCTGCATGCTTTTTTTCTACTTGATTAAAGACCCATCCTTTGTGATCATTATCTTCATTTACTTCAAGATAAGACTATGACTCTACAACTGGGAAGAGTTGTCATTTCCAAAGAAACAAAAGGTAAAGTGAAAGAACAATAGGCACACAAACAAACATCTGATAAGCTCTGTTAGGAGCGGGTCCTCACAGGAGGAACCTTACTCTGTGTTCATACTCAGACCTTAGGGCAACTTACAAATCCTGCCCAGTCACAGAACAGTGATCTGAAGGAAAGAGTCTGATGCAAGTCAACAGAGGTGCTATTATGCAACACTAATAACATTAATTTAGAAAGCAGTGATTGAACCTAAAGCAGTGAACTTGAGAAAGTTAAGTATGTTTTTACAGGAGGGAATAGCTCTCCCATGAGAGCTAGGGAATATCTGGTGGCCACTTGTTGATTGACTTGTTCACTGACTAAGCTGCAGCAGGGAATCAACCACCACCACAGCTGAGAAAATCTTTGATTTATATATGTGTTCTCCAGGGTATGGGGTGTTGCTTCATTTTTTGTGTTTTAATATCCAACAAGGTGCCAACCCTGACAGGAGCTTTTCCTGTGAGTGAAGTATTCATGATCATTCTCCCTTCTCCCCTGCATGGTCTCTTTGATGTGATGCTGGCATTAGCAGCAATTTTAATTGAATGCCTCCCATCTTACCAGCCTTATTTTTGTGAAGTGTGTAGTATTTCACATCTTTGAGACTCCTCTGCCCATGATTTCCACGGTTATTAGGGGAGAGGGACAGATACAGCTCACTTCCTTCAGAAGGGGTTCTGCCAAAGCAGCTGTTGCAGCTAATTGCTGAAGACAGACATACTCTCAATGCCAAGCACAATGTACAAATTACACCATGCTGCCTCAGTTCTGGACTCTCAGAACTCATTCTGTGCTTTCCCCCAAGGATCAAACCCCATCTGTTAATGCTCATGTATAGAAGCAGCAGCTCATTGATCATATCACTCTTACGCATGAACTATTAGCTAGAGAAATCATTTTAGCATTCAGTCTGGGGCTGGTGTGGAGCTCAAAAATAATGCTGAAGATGTGTTGGTTGGTGAGGTGTAAGTGGTGTTTATCTACTGGTAGGTTTCAGCAGGGAAGCTGGTATTTTCTCCACACAAAATGGTGGCTCTTCCCTTTTATTAAAGTTAGTCAGATGTCCTTTGGAAGCTGATTATAAAGGGGAAAAAAAGGTCCTGTGATTTCTTTCACAAAAAAAAGTTTTGCCTGGGTCCAACTGGCATTTTCAACAGGAAGTATAAATTTTACTGCCATGATTTGGCAAGAGGTAACCTTAGAATACTCTTAAAAAGTCATTTTCTCAGATGTTAATTCATGTATACTCAAACTAGTAACAGAGGCAGAATTCATTTTTTCCTTTGCCAAAAGAATTGAAAAATCATTTCTTCAAGGAAAGGACATAACCCTTCCTGCATATACACAATTAAACAAGCCACATATACGCTTTCCATTGTGTTTTATGGGAGCAGAGAGGTCTCTTAAACACCTTGAAATAATACATTTTATGTTTGACAAGAAAATAACTGGCATGTTTATGGCTATTCTACAGCTTTATCAGCGGGAACAAACAAAGTTTTCTGATTTATCTACTCAGAAATGGGGTTCACTGAGATTAGTTTGCCATGTCATTAAAAGCACAAACCGTTGCACAGTCACTGAGGGTATCTCATTTCCAGGGCTATTTGGTTGCTGTTTTAGGATTGCTTGCAGTCAGCTTCCAAGACTAAAATTCACAGGGCTTTGGAATTTTATTTTTTTTTTTCCCCTCCCCTTGAAAGAAGCAGTAACCACGTCAATATATACACTATAATTTTAGCCTCCTCTCCAGTGTCTTCCTTTCTGTATCTTCTAAGTTCCTTCATTAACATTTGTATTTGGAGCTTATTTTTAAGGAAAAAAAAATCTATTTCATCTGTCAGTGACAGTTTCACATGCTAGGACATTGTTTCATATGTTCATTCCCTTACCAGGGCTGAATTAATATTAAATACCCCATACCTCCTAAGAATTTAATCATAACCATTTTATGGAAAAATTCAGAATTATATAAGATTGGATCTTTTTAATATATATATATACTCCCATAGGATAGCTATACAGGTCTAGATAAAAAGCCTCATTTAACCCAAATTACCTCATAAATTCAACTATGCTATTAAATCGTCACTTGCTATCAAAGAAACTCTACCATATAGCCTATGGTGTATATACAGACGTAGTTATATATATATGGTATAGCCACATTCCCATACCATTTCTATAAAGCTTGTCAAGAAGCTTTCAGAATTTTATGTTCTACAAGATTCAAAACTGAGTTGAAAGTAGGAGAGGAAACATTAAAGATCCTAAATAAAGTACATTATTGCATCATACCAACACTCCATGAAGTCCATGCTCCTGGGCCTGATATGGTCAGTAATTAATGATTTGAGAAGGTGAGCTAAGGAAGGAGACAATGATTTAATGCATTGCCAGTATGGAAATAGTGTCCCTGAACCATAGATTACTGTATATCCTGAAGCAAGCAAGTTTATCCTTATTAGTGTAAGTCTGGATGTTCTTATCTATGTGCATGTCCTTCTTATAATCTGTTTATCTCTTGGACTTTATGAGATTCTGGGGCAATTTCCAGAATCTATCATTTCTGAACAACACATATTTATTTCACAGCTTCAGTATTTGCTGAAAAGCTGCCTTGAGATTGAAAACATTACATATATGTTTGTCGTCATAATTCACTTAATGTTTGCTCAGTGAACAAGTCTCCTAGGATGCAAATATTTTCTGGAAATCACTCTGAACAGCAGTTATTCAGCAAGCCTCATGATATTCACTGCATAATATCAGGCAGTGCAAGAAGAATGAATAGTAATATCACAGTCAGTCCATTTTATATTGATAAAGCTTTGTGTTTGGGGACCAACATTCTAATAACCACGTGGATGCTTGTTCTGATTAAGTGGATTTCCTCCAGCAATTTGGAGGTGCAGTGCCAGAAGCATGTTGCACTGAAGGTACTCTCATCCTTACACGAATGGAGCTATTAAATTTAGTGTCAAGTTATGGGTTGCTCTCTAAACCATTTGATCCCACCCGTGAACACCCAGGTTATAACTCATCTGTGCACCCTCCAAAGTCCAGCTGTCAGGACAAGCCTTTGAACAACTCAAAGCTATTAGTCAACCAGCCCCATAGATACCCTCCACTTGCAATTTTAACTTTGTGGCTGTACAAGCATCTCACAAAACTATCGGAACAGTACATGAAAACAGCACAGTTAACACGGACCCATCAGCTCTCCTGAGCTTTAACTTAGTACCCATCAAGACCAGTAATGGGTGAATATTGAGAATAAAAGCAACAAAGAAAAATAAAAGAAAAAGCACGTAGTCATCTACTGATAATATTTTTTTGAAAGGCATTGGGCCAATATTAAGCAAACAATCCAAAGGATTTACCCAGCTAGACAAAAGAGTATGGTCTCAGAAATAAAAGCTCATTCTGAACACCACACAGGGCAACCTGCTGAGCTCAACTGCACTTCCCACCCTGAAAGTTTGTAGAGTCAAAGAAGCTAATGTTAGTATTTGGTGAATAGCACCTATGCCAACATGGGACAGACCCAAGGAGAATGAATACAATGTTTAAGTATGCAATGTTTGAGCTGTTAGCCATTGCAAAAACATTAGGAGCAAGAAAGAAAATAATGAATGTTAGTGTACCAAAATAAAACAAAACAAAATTCCAAAATATATCATTTTAAAGGAATGTGCTTTTCTTTTTTTTTTTTTTTTCTTTTTTTTGTCTGTTGACCTCTCATCTAGAGAAGTATGCTGTTCAACATCATTTAGCACACAAAAAGGAAAAAAGTTCAACTGTTTCAAAGGAATGCACAATCTCAGCTCTTGTTGTGGGTTTCTTATGAATGTTAACCACATAGCTTAATACCAAGCACATATTGGATGAAAAAACAGTAAATCATCAGAGGTGGCCCTGTTGTAGCTTCACCCCTTCTCCCCCATGCTAAATCACTTCCAATTCCTTGTGGAATAGCAGCAGCTTCACATAAGTCAGTTCCCTTCAGAATAACCATCTGGGATTTAAGTCAAGAAATCATAATCTACTAAAAAGATTTAAAAAACTAAATTATGAGCCCAACTACAAAAAAAAATCAACTTTTTACTTAACACAGATGTAACATAACAAAGACCCTAAATGCTGACCAGTCCCTACACCTCATCCCAGAGTAATCAACATTGCTGAAGAGAGTCAAAGCCCTTACAGCACTGAGAGAACAGTAGAATGCGACATTTGTGGCTGGCAGAAAAGTTATAAGACAGGAAGTCTGTTTTGTTCTGTAGAAATATTTAGGAATTCACTTTCTCAAATGTATCTCCCTTAGTGTAACAAGCAGATTCAAGACTACCCGAAGGAATAGCAAGTGTAACAGTTTCTTCAGCCAAGGAGGATGGAGATGAAAGATTCAGGATGAACTGGCAGTACACTAAAATTGGCTCATGACAGCAGTGAAATATAGATTTTTGTGATCCTCAATAGACAGGTAACAACTAAAGCTTTATGATTTCAAGCCCCAATTGCTTTGTCTCTCATAATTACCTCAGAGTCAAAAAATATTTGTTCTCAGGGCCAGTTTTCCTCAAAGAACCCTTATAAAAACATAAACTTAGCCATTATTCCAAGATACTGACATTTAAAAAACAGTGCAGCTAAACTTCTGATCCTCTCCCTTTAAAACATAGCTAGGTCACCCACAAGGTTCCAATTTTTGTATTATTATTTTACCTTTTCTTGAATCCTCTTGTCTTTCACTCTCAATACAAGTTTCCAAATTACATGGATAGGAATCTTTATGAAATAGAAGAAGAAAGATTTATGCAGTGGATTATCCATAATTTAAGCAATTTCTGTTGCTGCACAACTAAAGAAGCTTTCACATCTGGAATTTGAGACCTCTTCCCAAAAAAAGGTAGTCTTCAAGTGTTACACAATCCTTTTCTGCAGAGCAACCAGTGAAAAACAGAACATCAAACGCAGAGCCTAAAACAAATGACCAGTGTTAAAATGTGAGCTGGATGAATTGAGGGGAAGCTCTACCAAATGCAAATCATTTCCCTGACAGCATGCTCTAACAGTCCTACTTCTGATAAGACTATTCTGCTGCAAAATTGAATGGTAGTAACTGGATCCTGATTTTTCCTACCCTTCTTTCTGCAAAGAATAAATCCTAACGCCTCTTAAGGCTTGTTCAGCTGCAGTTAAGCTGTTAAGAAACTGCTGTTTCTAGCATACTCCCCTCCTTTGCCCCCCCCAGCTCTATTCCACCAACTGCACTGTCTGATTTCACTTTTGTTTTGCACACAATCCTGTTATGTGGATTTCAGCCAGATTAATGCATTCTTTCATTCTCCACTTCCTAAACTGGAACTGCAAGGCACCAGTCACAGGGCATAACAATGTCAGCTTATATAAAGCTTAGCTTGCAAGTGGAGCCTTTGCCTTAAATCATACTTGCAAGCTCATTTCCTTTCAAGTCATTATATTTCCTTCTTTGAGCCCTTCTCTACTTTGCACCTTTGATCAGCAGACAAGAATAAGTGTTTACCTGGATTTTGTAGTGGATGTAAAAGCAGCAGAGCACATTTCCATCGGTTATTATCCTAAATTCTTGACTTTAGAGTTAGGGAAGAGTTTTTTTCTTTTCTTTTTTTTTTTTTTTTTTTTTCTCTTCTTCTTCTTTTCTCTTTGTTATCATTGATCTTTTAAGCAGAGGTGTCCCAGAGAGAAGCCAGGTTCTTATTACAGCTAGGTAATTCAGTTCTCACAACTCCGCAGCCATTGGAGATTAACTCAAAGTCCTTAAGTCTTTACTAAGGTTATTTCTGTCTACAGTAAATTATTTAGAGCTTGGCTAATACTATGGAATCTATCCTGAAGCTATTAAATACAGATGCCAAAGAGTAACCAGTCAGAGAGATGCTATGGGCCTCCTGTACATCAGTATCTGTGGGAGGCAAAAGAAACCATTTCTTTACCTTGTCAGCATAGTTTCTGGAAAGCAATCCATGTGGTAAGGAAATATTACTGCTTTGCAGGATTCTTCTCCCACTCATCCCTTCTAGCTTTGCACAGCTAAGGAAAAAAAATAAATCTCTCAATGGATCCAGGAAAGGATCCAAAACAGATTTTCATGTTTGTTTTCAGTGTTAGCTCATCCCACACTACTTGCACATACCCTTCCCTTTAGGTTCGGAGGCTTGACACAAGCAACCATTCCGACATTTCACGCTTGGAAACCTGCCTTCAGCAAATCCATTTTATGTTCCTAAATGACTGTTTGGCTGCTTATACTTCAGCCCATCTGTTTGGATGGCACAAGGCCCACTTACAAGGTGAACTTCCAGTTTCACTACTCTTCACATCCTGTGATGCAAACCAATTTTGTGCATTCTGTACAATTCTCCTGCCCTCACATTGGTACAAGGCCCTGCTGCATCAGAAACACTGCTTCTGTCTTTTTATCAAATTTATTGGCATTTGTGTGGCTCTGACCACCTGAACAGCAGAGGAAGAAATCTGTATTTGTCAGCACTGACAACTGCCAAGTACACTTGTTGCTGTGAAGCCAAGGAAATGTTACGAAGCTGAGCAACACATCATAGCATGAGAATTTTAATTGCAAGCACTCTGCAAAGCCAGGATCACCATGAGCAGAAGGACAAGGACAGTAAAACTGAAGACACAGACCACAGACAGAGGAGCCAAGCAGGTGAAAGCATAAAGCTCAGCTTTGTTGTAACAGTTTTTTTTAAGATGGACAAGTACTAGGACAAATTGCTTTTGCATTACATCTAGCTTGTACCTAAGATCAATGTTACGTTTTACACCATTCACTGAAAAATCAGATGAGGTTGAAGACACACCTTGTGAAGTTCTGAAGTACATGACCAAGCTCTTCCAGAGGAAGGGGCTGCTTGCCAGTGGGCTTGTTTCAGGCTCTGCTAACATCCGTGCTTAAGCAGCCACGTGTACACCCACCTCTTGCGCACTGCATGTGGGTACTTACTGAGCACAAAGGGAGACATCTGCAGTAATCCAGATGGCTAGAGCCTTGAAAGCGTAGGAGGACATCATCTGGTTGCTACGTAAGTTTGCCTTGGCCAGTAGCAGAGTTCTACATTTTGTTTAATAGCCCCTTAAATTCCTTACTGGAACAAAGAGAAAAAATAGTTAAGTACTGTACTGGCTTTCTTAACTAGAAAGAACTTGCTAGAACAAGAGTAAGTCAGTGGTATATAAAAAAATGTTTTTCCACCCTTCCTTTAAGAAAGGCAATAACGAGCCAAGGAAAGCAAAGACAAGCTTTCAACATACGATTATCAGCTGTCAGAACGCTTTGGTTTAAGAGTTTAGTGAAAAATTCTCATTTCCCAGTCCAAAATAATGTGTCAAAAAATTCCAAACGAGCATTCTGACACCTGAAAGAACAGTTTCTTCTTGTTGTACACTGTTTTTATTAAAGAAATCTGAACTGTTTCTTCCTGTTGTACATTGTGCTTTTATTGAAGAAATCCAATGGCTTCTCATGCCACAATATTTAAAAGGAGACGAGAATCACCCACAAATGAACTCAATTTGTACTAAAATAGTGATCCATTATGTGCTCAGAAAACAGCAAACAACAGAGAATAAGGCTCTCAGCTCTGGTATGGCAACTATCCAGCATCAGCAAGAATAACATCAACCTGTTTGTTTAACAAACGCATACAGTATCAGTCAAGGTGAATTCAGCAGCTCTCGCACAGCACTTGGAAAACTCCTGCCCTGTACGATAAAAAGTTTTAATGACAGTAATAAAAATATATCAGTAGCAGCTAACACTCACAAAGAGCAACCAGATCCTGTTGTAAAAGGGGTGAATAATTCTCTTTGGGTACAAAATATATAGAGAGAGCTATATCCATCTATGCATTTGCTATATGCATCTATGCATAGATATATAGATGCACACATACGTATTTATATATAGGCACACCCTGAAAACAGACATAAGAAGGAGCTGATCAACGAATACAGATTTTGTTCTTCTACTTCACTGCAAGGTGGTAGTAGCTGGGCAGGTAGCAAGATCTTGCTCATCATGAGCTATCTGTTTTGCCATCTTCTGTCATCCTGCTGTCTCAGACATTTAATTTCTAAGTTTGATGGGCCAACACTTCTCTGTCCCAATGAAGCCATGGCTTTTGGCTCCTCTAGGCATATCTTGTACGCATTTTGAGTTTGTGGACTGTCACAATAAGAATTTACTTCCTCCACTCTTCCCCACACCTTATTGTTTGGATAAATAGCAATGATTTCCAACATAGCTGTTAGTATAAGATTTTCAACTCATATCATTTCCTGTTCTTGCAAGCAGGATGTATTTGTTCAGTTCTAGTAAACACTTGATCCGGTTCCATTTTCATTTTGAATGATGCAAACTCTGTCTTCAATATGCATTGCTGATCTAGATTTTCTAATTTTTTAATGAAGCAGGACATTTTAGTTGTGCATCCAGTTATGGGCTCCTCAGTACAACAAAGAAATGGGGATACTGGAGCAAGCCCAGCAGACAGCCACAAAGATAATTAAGTGACTGGAGCATCTGTTGTGGGAGGAGAGGCTGAGAGAGCTGGGAATGTTCAGACTGGAGAAGAGAAGCTCACATCTCACTGATGTTCATAAATACCCGATGGGATCGGGGATGAGAGTAGAGAGGGCAATGAAGAAGAAGCCAGACTTTTCAGCAGTGCCCCATGAACAGAAAAAAGGCAATGGACATAAATCAAAATACAGAAATTTCCTTTTCTTCTTCTTTTTTCCCTTCCCCCTTTAACAATAATAGTGATGATACACTGGAACTTGTTGCTCAGAAAGGTTCAACTCCAGAGATATTCAAAACCTGACTGGAATCAGTCCTGAGCAGCCTGACTTAGCTCTGCTTCGAGCAAATGGGGTGTGCTAGATGATTTCCAAGAGTCCTTTCCAACCTCAGCTATTCCACAGTTTTGTAAAATTACAAGCTATTACAATTAAGTCCTTATCACATGTAAATGATAGCATCAATTCTGCATAAAAATAAGAGCTTCAAAAAATAATAAATAAATAAGATATAGTTTTAAATGTCATCACTAAATTGATACACAAATGTATAGATTCATTGTTGGTGTAGTTCTCACATATAATGTTTACTTGAGTTTTCATAATGTTTCTCTTAAATATAATACAGTGTTTTTGTGTACAGGCATTCATATAGACACACAAATAACTATATACAGTACACGTCTTGTTGCAGACTGCTAGCTTGGCATTGTTTGACCAGATAGCTAGTCTATAACTCCTCCTAAATCTCAAAGTATTTTGAAATGTTTCTGTTTCTCACCTCTTCCACACATGCATGCAGCAGTCTGCTTCCCCTCATTCTTCCTAAAGGCATCTCGTTCCCCAAGAACACCAAGTTGCAATAACCAACTGCCTGTGACGGTAGTTGGGCTTTGCCAGGGCCTCAATCTAGATGAAATCACTTTTCAAAAAAAGACCACAGCTCTAAGAAGAAATTCAACAGCAACAAGCATTTCTCACAACTTCTTTCCTTGATTAATTTACACATGTTCACCAGCCTTTCCCACCAATCAGAAGATACTGCCAATTCAGTTTTGTAGTAGGCAGGGATGGATTGATGAAGGGGGAGACGGAGGTTGAGACTTCTACACTAAGATAATGCTAAATTTTCCATGACCAACAAATCTCCCACCCATTGCATTTGCCAAGCACAGGAACACGCAGCGGTGGATCAGATGCAGGTGCCTGGTTAGGTGCCATATGGCTGAAAGGTGGACTGTCAGCAGAGCTCGTGTGCCTCTTGGAGGCTGTATACACTTATCTCTATCAGCTCTTCACTCTTTTCAGAAACTTTACTCCTTTACCATCTACCCCTGAGGTCACAACTTCAGAGTTTGTTTGTTTTCTTGTTTTGTTGTTGTTTTGTTTCTTTATTTTAAACATGGACAAGAGTTTGAAGCTTTCCCCTTGTGTTGGCACACTGGAAACACAGAACAGAGATCCTTGTGGCCACTGTCCTACAGGCGACCTCCCTTTTTCCTCTCTGCACAGTTAAGGAAAGCTATTTGTCTTTTTAAAGCTCCATGGTACTGGGATTTGTGCCCCATTTGTTACCCACTCTCCTAAGTTCTTTGCACTACCAATCTTTAATCAGCAGCTTTCCATTTTATAAAGTGTCACCCTCTAGTGTATTATTTAACATTTATCTAAATTAAAATCTCACCCTATTTAAATTTTGCCTCTTATTCTAAAATCTCTTGATCAATCATTCTGTAGCTGGTTTGGCCTTTAAGAATTTTATCAATGCATGCTTCATTTTATCTTCCAGATTGTTTAATAGAAACCTTAATTAGCGTTTTCATTAATTAATACCAGACCCAGTACTGATCCAGTGATATCCTGTTTGATACTTCTTTCACCACTGGTGTTCCTCTGTTAATTATTCTTGCATTGTAGCCCAGGCAATTCTGTATTCATCTTAAGGGATTATGAAGCAAATAAAGTTTTGTGGTTTTTTTCCTTTTTTTTTCCCCCTACCAAATACTTCCAGAAGGAAATCCCCACACATAGCAGCAAAAAGCCATACTAGAGTTAGATAACAACAATCCAATGTGTTTTCTTTGTCTACTAAACACATAATGTGCTGGGGACTATTAACTCTGTTTGAATAGGAAAGATCAACTAATTATTTATATATGCCTTAAAGGAGCATGAAAACATCTTTCTCGCTGTACTGATGGGCTGTGAGTTAGTTTTATGGTGCTTGATGGTGCTGTAGGGTTAGAAAGGACAGGCCAAAATCTGATGCTTAGGAACCTGGGAGACAGCTTGGCTGCTTTGTACCTCTAACTCGCATCCAGGGTCTAACATGTTAGAGCCCCGTGGTGTGGTCTGCCCTGCACAATTAATCTTCCTATAGAGCTGCTGTGCAGTAAGTAGCCTCAATCTGGCCTTCAAACACAGGAAAACAGACCATTAAAACCACAGTAAGTTGCTAGCAATCAGAAAACACTTGGATCCATCACCTTCTAACTACTGCATTGAAGGGGACCTTTTCTCATTAGCCTTTTCTCTCTCACATACACAAATTTTCCAGTTCTGAAGAGGACTCATCTGAATGTTTTCCATCTCTTACTCAGAACAGTCCAATGCAAATGCACTTTCACAGGAGGTTTGCCTCAGCTGGACAGCACTTAGAAATACACTACAATCCTTATCTTTAATGATCCCGTTCATCTAAGAACTAGTCAGAGACATACAAGGTCAGATTGTCTAGAAAACCCACTCTAGAAGACTCACTACAAGAAGGACATCAAGGCCCTGGAGCGTGTCCAGAGCAGGGCTATGAAGCTGGTGAAGGGCCTGGAGCACAAGTCCTGTGAGGAGCAGCTGAGGGATCTGGGGGTGTTTTGTCTGGAGAAGAGGAGGCTCAGGGGAGACCTCATTGCTCTCTACAACTACCTGAAAGGAAGGTGTGGGGAGCTGGGGGTCGGCCTCTTCTCACAGATAACTAGCAATAGGATGAGAGAGAATGGCCTCAAGTTGTGCCAGGGGAGGTTCAGGTTTGAAATTAGGAGACATTTCTTCTCAGAAAGAGCAGTCAGATAATGGAATGGGTTGCCCAGGGAGGTGATGGAGTCACTGTCCCTGGGAGTGTTTAAGGAAAGGCTGGAGTTGGTGCATGCGACATGGTACTTAGGAACATGGTTTAGCAGGTAATATAAGTGGTAGGGGGATGGTTGGACCAGGTGATCTTGGAGGTCTTTTCCAACCTTAATGATTCTATTATTTTTATGAAAGTATAGAAAAACTGCGTAGTGGACATCAAGGACTAAATCTGTACATGTATTTGGGGTTAAGAGACTCATAGTATCTTACTAGGATCCACGTAAAAGTTTCTAGAATTATTATTATCATTATTTTAAATCTTATCAGAACAGTTATAGTAACAGCAAGAAATGTTTCTTGCTTTTGAGATACATTCCTTTTCTTCACACCTAAACAAGAGAGGTCTTTCTCAAACTGTGTCTGGTTCCAGCGACTCACTCTTGAACACTTTGCAGTTGCTCTTCAAAATATTTCTTATATAAGGCTAGAGAAAGGTAACAGGGGAATTTAACATGCATTCAGTCATACTTTATATACATTTTTCTCCTTTAAATTAAGAAGACTCAAATACAGTTCACTAAACTGGAATTAGAATCCTCTAGTAAAATACCTCTGGTATTGAAACCTGCTGTGCAATTGCTATTTAAATGTGCAGTATCTTTTGCTTTTTTTCCTTATGTTTATACGTATGCAAAACTTTTTCCTTTTTTCTTTTTTTCTTTTTTAAATACAGCTACCATTCCCAAGATAATTCAACAGCTGAGAAAAAATAACTGACCTTTTCTCCCATCTTCTCATATTCTGTAATAACTCTTTTTCTTCTCTGAAGCCTTTCCAAATGATCCCCAAGGAACACATCCCTTGAAAATATTGCTACAAACCACAGAAAAAAGGAAAGGGACTGTGACGCTGGCTTTATAAGGGGTCACCTTGCCCCCTTCCTCCCCCCCAGTTCTCTCACTTAAAGAGTCCTAAACTAGCTTACTGTTTATGGATAGTTCTGCTAGCTAATTCTTGTTTGTTTGTTTTTTTTTTCCTCTCATCTTTGTGAAGACATCAGATTTGAAGGTGGTGAAGTAAGCAAGCAAAGACAGTAGATACTGTGGGCATATGAAATGTGACTTATCCTAGAGCAGAGAGTGTGAATCCTACTAATGCCAGGGTATACAGGATCTAATTGAAAGCATATATGTAATCTGAAAGCCAGTGGAGAGTAAAGACCAAGAAGTGCTGAGCACCTGGAACTCCAACTGCAATTAATAGTTCAGCTGCTTAACATCTATTGAAAAAAAACATACCTGACTTCATAAAAGACTCAATTTTTAAAGACCTACCTCCCAGGCCAGTTCATTTCTGTGTTGATCAGATGAAAAGAAGAATGTGTTAGAAACCTACATAAAGCAAAAGGAAGAATCAGCACGACAGTTTAGAGTTCAGAATAAAAGCTTGGCCAACAGGCTCCTGAATTTCATGTAGTAAATTGGCAAATGCCTGACTTGAATGGTATTTGAAAGTAAAAAGACACTCAGAAAATGTATTCTGGAAAATTATTATTGGTACAGGCTTTCTCTGCTTAAATATCAAAGGGTGCTCTTCCTCGAAGCTGCATGTCAATCTGTTCTTTCTGCTTTTTACATACTCCAAAAATTATTTTAGGATTGAATTAGCTGTCAGGTTTGGATAGCCTGGATCTCTAGTGCTGATGATATACAGCCACTTTAAAGACACCAAGCAGAGAAGATTGTTCATATTATGAGTGGATGATCAAAAAAGTGTGCCTGGAGAATGAGACGGAGCAGTGTTTTCAGTCTTATTTTCTATTTTAGAACCTAAGGATGTGTCTAACCGGGAGCACCCATAGCCAGATGTATCATCATCTCACAAAAAACAGCTGCAGAAATGCAAAGATACGACAATAATGGTCACGAGTTCAAAAGCTTTTGTATGAAGTAAGATTGAAAAGTTGCAAACTGTTTGGAGTAGGCAGGAGACAGACACAGAGGGAAATAAAAGAGTATAGAAGAATAGGGTACAGCAAAGAAAGGGTGAGCTTTTATTGCTTTTACTCCATACAGCAGAAGAACCAAGCGATGGGATATATGAAACACAGGAAAAAAGTAATTTTTTATTTTTATTTTTTTTTTTTGAATAAAATAGGAAGTGATTAAAATGTGGAATTTTTGCTGCAGGCCATCTCAGAGGTCAAATGTTAGTCAGATTCAAAAGAAGATTGGACACATAAGCATATAATGGGAACATTCATTAGAAATGGTGCAGGCTGGGATGTATGCTTCAAGGCATAAGTCCCTAATCAACTCTAAGGAATTAGAAACCAGACTTTTATAAGCAGTTATCCTTGCAGACAGGGAAAGAATCGTTAACTTATAATGCTTTTGACCCAAAGTACAAGGGGAGAATATAGACACAAAAGGAAATAGGAATAGAGTTAAGAGGAAAAATACAGATGAATCAACATGTGATGATTTAAGAGGAAAAAAACAACTTGCTCTTAAAAAAAAAAAAAAAAATCTGAAACATCAATTCATCAGCCAGAGAGAAGCAAATGAGATTCTGAAGGTTAGACCCAGTAAAATGCAAATATGAGAAGGCAGGAAAAATGTTCCAGATTTTTAAGTGGAATACAAAAAAGCATGACAGTTATAAAGAGGGTGGAAACAGAAATGCACCATATTGAAGAGATCAATAAATTGTTTTTTTTTTTATTAAAACAAAAATTATAAGTGAACCAAATTACAAAGCAGATGCAACATTAACCATTTAAAATGTTATTAATGTAAGATGCTTCTTCTCTGAGGGATGCAGTTTGTCTAAATCATTTACTATATGTACTTTCTCGTCCTGAGCCTGGACGTGGTTCAATTCTAGCACAGGCGGAAGGTAACAGAGAAATGATCCTTCACCAACAGCACTGAAACTTGTTGACAGGAAAGGGTGATGAAACCTGAATTATGTGTTTGTGCACAGAAAAGATCATTTGACAAGGTTGCTAACCTAGCTTCCTTTGACACTAAATTCTCAAGGAAGGAAGGCACGAAGAGAAAACCTGCCACAGATTTTCTTTCTCATGAGTCAAATGTGATGAACAGATTCCAACTGCAAAGCATGCAGTGTTATTAACTTTTCTCAAGTCTGAACGCTGTGTATGTTGATGGACAATCTGTTGATTGCTGGTGTGTGCTTCTTCATTAACCCAGCATCGCCTCAAATGTACCATAAGCCATGTTTCAGCCCAGGCCATTTGATTACCTTCTCCGGTGTACACTCAAAAGAAATCCCTGGAAATCTACAGAATCCCAGCAAGACATGTCGTAGTCACCATATCATCCCTTTACCATCAATGCTGGAGTTCACTGAACAGCCATGTACATACATATGTACCCCTAATGTTCGTGTTTGGCATGGTAACTTTCAACCTTATCAACTCCTGGAAGAGAATCTCTGTGAAGATGTAACTGAATTATAAGATCAAAGGCACTCTGATCAAGTATAATATTGCTATTAGACCTACTGTCTTTTCTCCCAATGTGTGGAACCACACGCGCTAGATTCACGTGGCAAGGAAGCAAGGAGGCAATGTGATGTAGAAGGTGACAGCTGGGGTGTGTGCCTGTGCCCCATAGCTGAAGATACACAAAAGACATACGGTGCAGAAAACACCAACCTTTCCATTATTTGTGGGATGCTCAATGGTCAATGGATCACAGATTGGGTCACCAAACTGGTCATGGCATATCAGACCTCACAGTGGGCTACAGACATTGGTGAGGTGCAGCAAAGAAATGAGAGAGAAAGCTAAGAGATGGGAAACTGTGAGCCATTGTGCACCCGTGGGCTGGTGGGGCACGGCCTCGCCAGACAGGCCCCATCCCACTGCCCCCATGCAGGGTGCAGGGCAGGAGAGATGGGGGGGTTGCTGGTCACAGCCTGGAGCCCAGGTCACCAGGCAAGTCCATGGTTGATGAGGCAGGTCTGGGGACAGGCTGCAAAGTCCTTTCATGTGTCAGGGCCCGTGTATGCACCAGTAGGGTCCACAGCAAGGCATGGGCATGGCTGTGATGCAGCTACAACATTGATTGAGGTCCAAAGAGCCAGAGTCTGAGATTAAAACCAGATCCTGGGTGAATAAGGGGCAAGAGACCCTCACCAAGGCCTCCCAGCTCTCCACCCATGACCACCAGCTGTACAATTGCTGGACAGGGGTGAGGGCTGCCCTCAGGGCCTGACATAAGGTGAAAGGCTGCCCTCACCCATTTCTGCCTAACAGAAGGAGTATTGTTGTGTTCTTGTATCATGAGTTATGGCACGAGAAGATCTGCATTCTCTTTGTATGCCCTAGAGTTTGCCTTAAGCAATTCGTAAGAGCAGCCATACCCAGCCTGAGCACGTTTCCATCAAGACCCGCCTCCTGCAATTGCTGGTAGTGGATGCATGAAGAAACGACTCAGAGCAGACCAGGCACACACTGCCTCTTCTCCAGGATACTTCCAACAATCTTCCAGCAGTCTGCATGTCATGGACCAGAAGTAGTATCTTTAGGTGTACCAACCCAGATGATTTTTTTTTCTTGCATACATTCATCTAATTCCTCTAAGCATCCATATAAATTCTTGGCACCCGCAACATCCTGTAGCAATGAGTTCTGCTACTTAGCATTCCTAATTCTGTCAAACTCCTTTATGAATCAATTTGAGTTCCTCTAAGAAGAAAAAAAAAACCTGTATATTAGTGTAGTTAAATTACTGCTTAATTTTTATGGGTAACTGAGAACAGACCTTGATCTTGTACAGCTATAGCAGTATCAGTTGCTTTGAATGACTTCCTATTACTGTACATGCAAATATAAAATTTCAGGCTTACAAATTCAAGTAAAAATACTCTTGCAAAGAAATGATGCAATGCTTTTGGTTTGTGTAAAATATGGAAGCCAAAATGTTGAGCAGATGAAAGGAAAAAGTAAAGGGCATAATGTTAGTAGAAATTTTATTGTAAGGAGATACCTCCGGAGACTGAACAAGCAGAGCAAGATACTTCCAGAGACTGAACAAGCAGAGCAATCACAGAGTCAGCACCATTTATCACTGTGAAAAGACTCAGTGTTCCCACTACAGCCTTCTGTTTCTATGGAAAAGGCTTTCTGTTAGCCTTCTACCCGTTGTGATCAATATGATACAATGAATATGCACAAATGCAGTTTCCAGACATAATCATATATTCATGATGGAGAAATGATACACAATTTGTCAGTCAGAAAATATTTAACATATGGTTGGAATGAAATTACCTTACAAATACTGCATTTGGTTTACTTAGTGCAACATATAATTGGGAAATTCTGCCTCACTCTATGGATTATAGAGAGAATGTGAGAAGTAGAGTTGCAGTACTGGGATAGATCAGTGTATCAAGAGAATGGTATCATCCACTGCTGGTATCAAGTGAAAGGACTTTTTCCCCTGTGTCTTTGCAATGGGAATGTGCACATGGGTGATTAGGATATTGTGCTGTTGTAACTCTGTCACACTGCCTTTTAAAGGGCAGGAAAAGTTGCCATATCCTTGAATATTGCTTCTTTGTCTTACATGCATTATATTGAAGGAGTGGCTTTCAAACTCAGCTCTCTGGAGAGCTTGTCGCCAAAGCCAGCTGGGCATAACTTACAGCACTCTTCCAGCCTATCTTGAGTTCCTTCAAGCAACTTCAAGCTGTTGCTGCTGTCTAACATCCTGTAAGAGAAGCTACCCTCTTCCCCAGCTGGCATCAGCTCATGCCAGTGATGCTCTGCTGGCTTTAAAATCATGATGAAAAAGGAAACTTCCATTTTCTTCATGTCTCCATTTTAGTTTTAGGTTGGTATTTATTTATTTATTTGGAAGAGCCATTTTAAGGGCTTCCTGTGCACAGAACAATCAACTTATTGAAAGCTCTTGAGCTGCTCTGATTGTGGGGGAATAAAGAGGTAAGTTTAATGCTTTCAGGAGAACATTTAACTAGCAGGTTTATCGTGGAGTTAGTGGTGTCACTACTGGAATTAACAGGGCACCTTACCTCCCCCCATTTTTCTATTTAAAGCCCATGCTTAGCATATGGGTCATTCTACCACCCTACAGATGCTTAAAGTGCACGTGTAAGACATAACACTTTTCTGTTTCCATTAATTTTTCCAGGTCATTCCACGAAATAACATGATGATATTACATTGTGATTTACTACTGTTCTCTTTTGCTTCTCATATCTCTCCATTCCAGAGTGCAGTAAGCTAACCTTCTGCTCTGTTGTCTCAATGCAATTTTCCTTATCACCTCATGGGAGCTAAGTCCATATCTTCTTCATAAGCCTTTGATTCTGCTTTAAATAACAATCTTCAATCTGACTTTACAAGAAGTGCACTGTGCTCCCTGCTGTCAATACAATGTTTGATTCTGTAAATAAAACTATTACGACACTCAAAAAAATTGTTAACAGTTCAAGAAAATAACATTTGCCTAAACTGTCAATTATCCACCTGGGAAGACTGAATATCAGAAACATCTGTATTTATTTTTGACTATATCACAGTTTGATTCAAAAGTACTGACTTATTTCATTCCCTTGATTAAATGGGCACACAGAGTGACTTTTAGCAGAAATTAAGTAGAAGTTGTGTATAAGAGAGATGAAGGTTGCTGGAATAGAAACAAATGCTTTTGGTGAAAAGGAAAACAGTCTTTAATATCCATTTTTGTGTGGCAGGTAGAGTACTCATGTCTAATTTACCTGATGCATTTGTAAGGAGTTCTCTTCTCACAGGACATGAAGCTCAGGCAACTGGAAGTACAGACCAACCCTCAACTCAGGGTGAGAGGTTTAAGGCCCAGTCAGTCTGGTTATGGCCACTATGACGCACTGAACACTGGTATTCTATAAAGGGGATTTTGTCACCACTGATTCATTGCATATTGATGACAGAATAGCCAAATATAAAAACAGTCTGTCCTCTGGCCTGGATTCTAACTTACAACTGTTAAAGGCTTTGTAACAGATCTATTTCAGCATATCCTGAATATGGTGCAGACAAAATAGAAATGTTTGTCTCCCAACCCCACTACCCGGACATTCATGTTTTTGGTTGCCTCCCCATGTTCCTAGTAAATAACCATGCTATAACCACAGAATGACTAGTTGTGATATTATACAAAACTGCAGTGCTCTAACAATCTAAGAAATAGGTTCAAGTTGCATCCATCATTTAGCATTTACAACAAATCATTCAAAATGTTTAGTATTAAATTGTTACTCGATTCCATCTTTCACCTATGTGCTATCCACCACAAAATTACCTCATGAATTTTGTTCAGCAATAATCAAGTATATAGAGGTAGCATAGATTAAACACATCTACAAGAAGATGGTTTACTGTGTTTTCAATGGAAAGGATGAAATCAAAGCCTTAGTTCCATTCTTAGATTCTGCTGTGATCCTCCCTACCAAAAGCTGAAGGGAGGCTAGAAAGCAAAGCAAGCACTTTATTTCTATCTTCTCTGCAAATAAAAGGCTTTAGTTTATACAGCTGACACATTACAGCACCTTTCTACAACCACAGTTAAATTTAATAACATGAAAGTTGAAACCAGGGATATCAGAGGACAATTTCCAGTGAATTTGCTCTGAGGCAAATCCAGGGTACCTCCACTGAAGTCATGCCAGGGCTTGCACTGGGATACCATAAGATGCCATTTATTAACGTGGCCATACGTTCAAAGGAAAATACCTGTCACTTGTGATATCACTTTCAAAGGCCACAGAATACTGATTCAAAAGTTCACTTATAATGCTATAATTTTTTCACTCAAACAACATCATTCAGAATTGAAGTGCTCTCTCAGTACCTTTTAGGTTCTAAAATGACTACAATGAACAAAGATCAGTAACACTCACAAGCTCTTTCTTTGAATTTTTCACCCTGCATATCATTTACTTGATAGCACATTTGTCCTACTGTGTTGCTTCTGTTGGGTAAATATAGCAAAGACTACCCTTTATAGCAGTGTGTCATAAAAAAAATATTGTCTACACATGGAAAGTAATTTTGATTGAAAGGAAAACAGAATTTTCCAAGCACTAGAAAATAATTTTCTAGGTAATAATGGGCATTCAGTCTCTGCTGTCAGAGAAGCCACTCTGAAATTATATTCCTCCCTCTGCAGCATGAAATTCCTGCTGTACGTAAGGTAATGGCAATGCCCTTACTGATTTTACAGGGATGAAGTTTTCATCCCAGTCTTTCCAAAGCATTAGGCTAGAACACCATTTACCAAGATACTCTGCTAACACGTTCCCTTCTGAGATGGAAGTCTGGTTGGGAGTGCTTTGCCCTTAGAGCTCCCTAGAGTCAGAGATTCAACCTGAAGCAGCTCAGCTGTTGATAAAAATTACCAAATCGCAAACTTCAGCCTGGTATTAAAAAATGGTCTTTCAGTGAAATGAGTTGTCTCCTCATTTGACATGGGATGATGGGCTAAGGTCAGAACTCTTCCCACCTCTGTAAACCACTCCTGAATTTTCTAAGTCTTCTCAATTTCTCTAACCAGTTTAAAGCATTAAACTTCTACTAGGTTACAGCAGGGACATGTTGGGCAAACCAATTTCAGTATGCATCATGGCAAGTTCCACTGAGAGCTTTATCAGCTGTTTTTTAATGCTTGAGGAGAAGGTTGATAAAAACAGCTGTGCAGAAAGATTAAATATATTTCCCATGCTGACATTCGTATTGACTCAGAGTTCACAAAAACCTCTCAAAATATTAGCTGTAAAGCAGCATCCATCTAGACCAAACAGATTACATGCCATTTTGTCAGTCAGGACCTTTCCTCAGAAATAAAACAGGTAGAAGTAAATGAGCATTTATAGACAATTCCCTTGCCTCAAAATTTGCTGCTTTTACAACCATTACACCCAACTACTACAAAAAAGGTCATAAAAATAATGAAATTTGGATGAATGAGCTGCAGACTGCAGCAATAAACATTTATGTTTGCCCTTGTAGCTTATTATAGTGTATAGTGTAGCTTAGTATAGTGTATTTAAATAGGAATGTAGAATATCCTCATTGTTACTACTCTGCAGTGCATGGTACAGGGAGGATGCCAGGTGACATCTACTTGCTAACATGTATCAGTGTTGTAAAGCAAATGGATAGAAAGGACTTAAAGAAGTTATCCAGTTCGACACTTCTTCGGTTTTTCACCACTTGCTCTCCAGATCTTAGATGGCACATTCCTGAACAATTAAAAAATCTGTAACATTAGCAAAACAGAAGGCCAAACATAAGCAAAGAAGTGAATAAAAATCTTGATTAAAAAAAAAAAAAAAGGGGTTGCACAAACAATTCATTTTCAGCCCACATGTTGCTTGGTTATATAAGAAAACAACTATCACAAAACCTAATATATCTTTCTTTGCTTAAAGCTTGGCTTGTCCTTCCAATAAAAAAGGCTGAGAAACAAGGATATAGCCTATTGCCCTGTCTTGAACCTAGTATAGGTCATTTCTCATAGAGTTTGTTTACTCTGTACTCAAAGACTTTCAGTGACAGACATTCTGCAACTTTCATGGAGCAATTCCAGTGGTTTGCTGATGAGTAATCTGTCAGTCAGAATGTGGCCCCTGTGATTCATTAATATAGTAGTTTCTTAAGAAAATGAAAATATGAAAATAAAAACCATGTGTTTTTAACACACGTTCTTTCATTCTTTTCTGGAAAAGTGTCTTCCTTTGCAGGAAGAAATTAACAAAGAATAATTAAAAACTAAACATAAAAGAATGAAATATTGAAAGTCATTAGTCCCTGAGACAATTTTAATTACCTTACTCAACACTGCCCTGAAAGGCTACAGAAATATTGTGGTACAAGGAAGTTAAGTCGTCCAAGGACTAGCATTATATGATACTATGACACTAGAAGATACTATGACTCAAGCTTTTCACATTTGCAGATTCGAGATCATTATTCACAAGATCTGAAAGGAGGTTTGACAGTGTTATTCTAGTCCCTATCTGTAGATATCAGAGAAGAATGACTGTTGCAATTGCACAGCTGGCTAAGCCTGTTCAGAAAAAGCTTGGCACAGGAGTAGCAGTGATGCCGTACCTCAGGAGTTAGGTATCACATGCTCCTGTTACTAACACATGAAAATGTACAGCAAACTATTATAAAACCTGCCTTTGACTCTTAAGTAAGAGCCAACGTATCCCATCTGGTATGCCAGGCCTACACTAGGATATGCATGCTGCAGTTTAGGAGTTGCCAAGAAGTGCAAATGAAGGTGTGGTATGTGGGAGGTAGGTGCTGCCAGTGAAAAAAACAATTTGCTGTATGGTAATATTATTCCGTAGGAAAGCTGTAACAATGCACTAAAAGCAGTATAAATGGTCATCTCTGGGATGCAATATTGTGATTAAAAAAACAAATCTCTTCTCCGAAGAATACTCATCTTGTCTGATTACCTGAGAGAGTCCATCACTCTGCTTATTTGTCAAAATCAGCTGTGAAGTTTCTTGGTTGCAGGTATCTGGGTTGGAATGTCCAGATCCTGGTAAGAAGTATGATCAGTGGAGATTCCTCATTCTGGAATTCAATTTTCTTTTCCATCCACCACAGTCCTGGTGCTTTGACTGAAGCAGGCTGTGAAAAATAGATTATATCAGTATAGTTTCAAAATGCATTTGTTTGTTGTCTGCACATGAATATGAATTAATAATACTTTAAAACACTTCATTGCTAGTGGAAGCAAATATTGGACACTCATAGATCCTCTGCAAGAAGGCAGGGATGAACCTTGTCCTTTCTTTTTATATCAAAAAGAAAGATAATTTTCTGTCAGTCTAGCTCACTGGACATGAGATGAAAGATAATCAAATAGCTAGTAATTAAGTATGGTTAGGAGACAAATTATTAGATACAAAAATTATTTCTTCAGACAATCCTCAAAAACACCTTTCAATGCAAGTCTTGTGATGTTGAACCAAAGGTTTATCTTCTTTCTGTGTTTGTGAAGATCAATTAATAAAAAAAAAAAATCTTCCTTAAACAAATAGACTAATATCCCCAGATGCTGGTTATATCGAAGACTTCCTCAAGGATCAGGTTATTTTATTATCTGAATTTTTTCTTTGGTCACTTTCTGAATATAGGTAAACAAGCATATGGTACAATACAGACGTCTGCTTGTTATTTTACCCAGCAACTCCAGAAACAAGCACTAAATTTGAAGGAATACTATAGCACAATTATCTAAGTTACAGATAAAATGAAAATAATTTCTACTTCTAAGACCATGCAGCTCCTAATGACCATTTAAAATTATTCCTTACTCCTCATGAGAAATGTCTGGCCTACAGAATTATCATATTAGCCTTGACACTGTGGGCTAATTAGAAAT
Source organism: Aythya ferina (assembly GCF_964211825.1). Lineage (NCBI taxonomy): Eukaryota > Metazoa > Chordata > Aves > Anseriformes > Anatidae > Aythya > Aythya ferina. Next base: position 45,021,622 of record NC_140297.1, on the reverse strand, counting down.
TAAGTGTTACAGCTCAAAAAGGAAAAGACCTTCTTCCAACATTAATTCTTACAAGGATCGTTTGAAGAATTTCTACAGCAAACCTATCTTGTGCACAGTGCTCAGAGAAAGCAAAAGAAACACCGACACTGCAGATAATTTTCACCCAGCAAGACAGCCAAGCACTTTGAAAAACAAGATTCTGCCAAACTTCAGCCTGCAACAGACACACATCTTTTTTAGCAAAACGGTGGTATGAAATAGCAGTGCTCAGGAACCAGGACCATTTTGCTGACTTAGCTGTGAAAAGCAAGCTTTCCTGCTCCAGAAGATGCTGATGTGGAAACACTTCCCTGCCCACAACTCTGAAGAGCAACTACACATTCCTTTTCTTAAGTATTGCTCAGATTACTTTTTTCTGTCATGACTGCAGTATTTCTACACAGTCATCTGTGGAAACAATCTCACAGGCAAGGGCTGAATTTCTGATGTAACACGGAAGCAGAAATGACCTCCATACATCATAAAGAAAGGGGATTTTTTTTTCCTTTGTACACAATAAATACTTGAAAAGATTCAAATAAATTATTCTTCTATCAGAAATTTTACAAGTTTCATATCTTCTCTTGAACAACAATATGGCTTCCAAATACATTGGTATCCCATAATAATTATCAGTCTTATGTAGACTTCATATCCTTGGAAAATATCTACCTAAAATCAAAGTAACTATTCAGAGCAATGTCATGAAATCCAAACCATGTGTGAATGTAAACAGCCACTGGTATAGTACAAACCTTTCATCCAGGATATTCTTAACCAGGACATCTCCCTGGATGCTAGTTTAGCACAATTATACTTAATGACAGTGAAACTACTTAGCAGGGATGTATTCATTCAGTGACACAGGGAGATTAGTATTAGCAAGCTTTTAAATCAGCATGAAATGCCAAACTTCACTTCAATCACGAAAAGAGATTCCAGCAATAATAAGGAAATAAATGCCAAAGAAAAATGAAATGCTGTGAGTAATCTCCTTACTGCGGAATGTTTTCTTTAGTGGGTACTTTATGCCATGGTGAGCCTTTTCAGAAGCATTTTTGCCTCTCCTTATCAGGATAGCTGTTTAATTGAGTTGGCTGTCTACCAGTTCAGAGCGTTCTACTGAATTAATGTTCAGATTTGCTGAGCTTTACCTAAGCAGATGTGCAGATGTGGAATTCCTACAAGTCTTTCAATTAGGAAAACAAAGCTTACACACTGAAGAGTATAGGTTAGAGTAATGAAGATGTCTCAGGGGAGACCTGATAGTGGTCTTCCAGTACCAAAAGGGGACCTACAAGAAAACAGGAGAGGGACTCTTTGTCAGGTAGAGTAGTAATAGGACAAGGAGTAATGGCTTTAAACAAAAAGAGGGAAGATTTAGATTAGATATAGTGAATAAATTCTTCACTCTGAGGGTGGTGAGGCACTGGCGCAGGCTGCCCAGAGAAGCTGTGGATGCCCCATCCCTGGAGGTGCTCAAGGCCAGGCTGGATGGGGCTTTGGGCAACCTGGTGTGGTGGGAGGTGTCCCTGCCCATGGCAGGGGCTTGGAATGAGGTCATCTTCAAGGTTCCTTCCAACCCAAACCATTCCGTGATTTTAAGATTCTGTAACTCTATGTGCTGCAGATATATATTCCTTAGTGTACTTATTCTTCCAGATTACCATCTTTCCTACTCAATTTTAAACCACTGTTACGAATCGGCATTGGAAGAAATCTATGTTTTGTTTACATTAAGTGATTATATATGTATAAGATGAATGTGAAAATTAAGGTAAAGAAAATAAGAAAAGAATTAAGGAATTAAAACATCAAAAAGAAGTCCAAAGTAAACAAGTAAAAAGTGGCTAAATCATTTTAAAAAATGCCTACCAACTAGGTTGGCTATTGATTAAGGAGGTATTGGGGAGGCATTGGGGAGGCAAGGACAATCCCCAGACATGGACTGTATATCTCGAAACAAGACACTGAAACTCATGATAAGGAAGCGGCAGACGGACAGAGAAACAAACGTAAGGACTATAAATCTCAAAACTGGACATTGGAATTCATTATAAAGATACAACAAACGGAAGAATTAGCAACAACCAGCTCTTGCAATTAAGAAACCTGCCAATTCAGCAGATTCCTGACCAAAGGTGAAAAGTACACTGTGAGGAAGACTCGGGGTCTTCCTCCCAAAGACCCCTGCCCACGTCCCAAAGACCCCTGCCCACCATTCTTGGAAGGCTCTACGCAGGCGCAAGGTGCCAAAAGGCTAATTAGCATAAGAAGCGAGGGAAGGCGGGGATAGGTAATGCATATGTATAGGTGCTTGTAGAATATTGATAGATTGATTGTATAAATTCAAGACTGCTTTCCGCTTTAGGTATGCACGATAGGTGGAGAGATCCCCCGTGCATCCAGCGCTGCAATAAAGAATATACCACTTAAAGGAATTACGGCTTCGATCTTTGAATCACTATGTGGCTTTTTTGTTTTCTTTTTTACCAGCGATACAACACCAATCCAAATTACTGTAGAAATAAGGGCACAAACCCAATTTCCATTTATCCCTGCAGGTTATCTTCATGCTACAAAAATAGAAGAAGAGATGTCTACTGGAAGGAGAAAAAAAAAAAAAAAAAAAGAAAAAAGAAGATGAATAAATTACTTTCAGAAAGGAATTAATGAACAGTTAATTAGCAACCTTACTTTCAGCAGCCCACATGTAATTTCAAGACCTGAAGCCAAACCTGGCTGTTCTGTGATTTCTGGGGTGTGCAAGAACAGGGTGGTCTTGCATTGACCATCATGAGGTCTGTGCCTGAACACAATCCCTTACCTGCTGAGTTTTCCTCCCACTTTAGCAATCCTCTGTATTCCTCACTCCTCTGCTCTCAAAGCAGGGGGCTGTGCTGCACACCCTGACCTGGATACACATGGCCAGCCCAGAACAACACATAAAATAATGGATCTTAGTAGCAGGGCATTTATGCAGAAAACTCATTACTAGTGAAGTTTCCAGTCTGTGAAGGTGTATTTCAGATAATGAAAAGGACTGGGAGAAAAAGGTGCAGCATCATGATTTTGTTTTGTGCCTCTTGAACCTGAGAGTTTTCTTCTTTCCTTGTTGATTTTTTGTTTATCTTGTCTTGGCCACTAACCCCTTCCATGGAGGATATGGAATTTCCTTCCTACACAGAAAAGACTTCCTCTCTTTTGGCATTTTTTGGAGTAAGCACGCAGGCCCAGCTCTGCATTGGTCAGTGAGGCTTTTACAGTACCACTGCCTTAATAAGATAGCGGCCTCATGCTGCTGGTTAAACCATAGCAAGAAGGTTTTTGAAGCATGCTGAGGAAAGAAAGCATCACACAGTAACCAGCTTTAGCTATAAAAACAACTTTCCTTGTGATACTTTCTTCAGAGGAGGAGTGGGATTATTTTGTACTCAAGCTCTCCAGTCACCTAGGATCTGGCTGTATGCTCTTTGCACCTGAGCCTTTTTCCATTTTTTTCCCTTTATTTTGCCATGGCTTTTTTAGGAGCTGAATTTAGGAGCTGAATTGCGCCTAAGAAATTTACAGCTTGGCACATCAGCTCCAGAAGCTGTAAGAGTGTAAGAACACTGATGGGAATTTCTTACTTTCGAAAGTGCACAACAAACAGTATACATTGCTTTAGTAAAAACACAAACTCCAGCCCTTCTTTCTTCCTTTCCTCCACATTTCCACACCATACCAAACCTCTCCCCCACATCCAAACCCCCAAGGACACACGGATCTGTCACTCACCTTCCCTACTAGCTTGTCTGCACCCTCTTCCTTCCACTGAATCCTCACTGTCCTGCCACCGTTCCCCAACAACCCCTCCACAAACATTAGTGTCTCTCTCTCTGGGAAGAAGCAAAAGCGTCCCACACCTGGCCTCTGGAGTGGAAGACACTGCAATCAGAAGTTTCTAAGCTTTTTTTTATATAACCTGTCCTTGTTGGTTTTGAGTGGCAAATGGAAATAAACTGAAAACAATACCGAAAACTGGGCCATACTCAACATGTATAATGTATTGACTTACAACACCTGTGTGTGTTACTCAACCTTTATTTCAGAATAGTTACACTATGCAAATGTCCCACAGAAGTAGAAAAGCACGACTTTTCTCTCTAATACAAATTTATGGAAGCATTCTGGTAAAATAGGAAAGCGTATAAACAAAAGACCAGCAAGGAATCTTAATATAAACTATTCAGGATCCCCTGAATATTTTCTTCAGCTCAGTTTCTGAAATCCCTGCCAAGCTGCTAATAATTTAGAGAATCTCAAATGATGAACAAAGTGCATGTTACTTCCAAAAAGTGAACTATTATTTATATGAAGACCGAGCAAATAAATACAAGATGTCAACTTGCTTGTAATTTTGCCCGTACTGACAGGTTACTGACAGTATACACCAGTTTTTTCTTCAGCTTATCCTGGTTTGATTTCATTCATAATTGATAACTGCATTTGTTTTTTAATATTTGCAATGAAATACTGTGAAAACAAAATTTGGGAGTATATACATGCAGTAAATCCTGTATCAACACTGACTGGCTGCCAGATTTGGAACTGATTCACTGATTAGTTTGAGAGTGATTAATTTAAATCTCTGATTTAAAAACACATTTATGAAAAGACAACTGACAGTATAAATAGCACTTCAGACTGCTAGAACTGTTCCCTTTATGGACTCTGCTTTTGTAATGTGCATGGGCAAGTTTTTGGTCAAGTACAATACAAAATAAGGTGATGATGTTTGGATGACAAATTTTTGAGCTGTTTTTGCAAGACGAAATAATTGTTAACATGTTTTCTGAGGAAAGACTGGAATAAAAACCACTTTTTTTTTTTTTTTTTTTTTTTTTTTTTTTTCAACTGAGAGGACCAGCAAGAGATGGATGAATAGGATAAAACAGATGTACTTCTGATATAACCACACTTGGAAGTTCAGCATACTCTATGTATATTACTTCTAGCCAGGACACAGCAAACAAAATTGCATTTGGGGTTCAGATCATAAAAGAACTCCCTGCAGAGAACCCAGTGGTTTGCTGGTTTAAGTGTATCTTGACTAGAAGCTTCTCCCAGCACTGTGTCAGACTTGGCGCTTACCCTCTCTGTAAGCCTCTGTCCAAAACACATGGGAAAGCTGTAGTCCAGGTCCAGCCCTGACCTCCTAGGTCAGTACACTGTCCTGACTGCTTTGCAGTTCTCCAGGAACAGGACAGGAGGGAGCTACACAATGAACACACTAATAACCAAATGTCAGGACTAATGCTGGAACGAAGGGTTCTTGACACTATGGCTTGTTTTGAAAGACATTATGAAGAAAAGAAACCACAGCATTAAAAAAATGCTTTTTTTTTTTTTTTCCACAAATTAGGAAGAAAACAACCCTAGGAGATCAAATAATTTATTATTATTATTAGGACACAGCTGCATGCTTCCCCTTGAAAAGAATGAATGCATACCCTCTTGTACCTTTGAACTCATCTAATTCTGGTTGTTTGCCATGGGATACTGTCTTCTGATCCTTCTAGGGCACTTCCTTTCTTAAAATGACAGCAGCATTTCAATAGATAAATAAGTTACTGGAAGCTCTCATGTTTTAATTTATGTACATGTATAATATGATGATTATTTAGCTGACCCTTTCATCTGTTTACATCTGCCTGGACATGATAGAAGCTGCCAGTTTTTCACAGAAAATGAAACAGCCAATTGCATAATATTTTTTTTTCTCCATTCTCCACCTCCTTTCAAAAATATTTGTAAATGAAATCCAACATGCATGCAACACTGTCCACCAAGACCCAACACAGCGTATTGCCCAGGCAAATCCCCCAGATATTTGAAAGGTACACAGTTTGTAACTGGTCTCCTTGGTGAATTTATTTTGGTGAAGTGTTTCTGCAGCCCCTAGAAAATTTCATTCTATTATTTCTTATGGCCACATGCAACATGAATACCAGTACAAATTTGTTGCACTGTTCTGCCTTCCTAGGTAAGAAAAGAAAATTGCCTCTCTTTCCTATTCGGTATTTCAGGCTGCCTATAAAAGTGAAAAATTGCTGTAAACATACTGTGCAGCAAGCAAACATCAAAATTTGAAAGAGATTTCATTGTTTTACAGAAGTCAGGCAACACAGAGCTGACCTAAAGTGGTTAACACTGCCTTGGATTATGTTCAAATCAACAACTGAAGGGAGAAATCCCACAGACATCATTACTCTCTCCACAGCAGCTCCACCTTGCTTTGTAGTGAATTGATCCCTACTGAACTGGTAGGTAGAATCACAGGGAATGGCTTCTGGCCCTTTATTGCCTTCCACCGAGGGAAAAAATTGATCATAATGTTTATACTTGACTAGGAGGCACATACAATAGTCAAAATTTGCTGGGCTTATTCACTGTGGTTCAAAGACACAAAAAGTACAACTTCTTGTTCAGATAGAAAGAAAGGAAGAAAGGAAGAAAGGAAGACTGTGTTGCAAGAACTTTTTCTTCATCTTTTGAAATAAACTCATAGCAATCTGTCTTCATTTAAACTGTAAGGGAGCTGGCTTGGGTCCTGGAATAGACTCTGGTTCCTTTTAAGACAGGGAAATAACTCCTAAATACATTGGTCTGCTTTTTGGAACTTATGAAGCAGAACACAAATCTAAGAGCTGGCAACATTTAATGGTAATGAGGCAATTCTTACATGAGAGAGTTCATTACAGGATCAGCTAACGATGTTTTCCAGCAGCTGGAAAATGGAATCTTCTGCAGGCTGGGAATGAAAAATCTGTCTTGAAAATTATATTCTGTATACCTCAATATACAATTATTTTAAAATGGAAGCATAGCAGAATTCATTCTGCTGCTTGTAATGCTTTTTTTTTTTTTTTTTACTGAAGGAAGAAAACATGTTTTGGTCATACAGTGCTGCTGTGCCAGCTGAGCTGCAGCACATGATGGAAAATGAGCCTTGCCTGTGCTTTGGTCCTCTGCAAGACAGGCACCTCTGCTCTTGTACTAGGCAAAAGCTGTCCTTGTGTTTAAAGAACACAAGGACCAGGATTGTGCCTGGCTCTGATGAAAGAAGAGGCTTTTCTTTTGCTTTCTGACTTGCGCTGGGCCCTCCTTGCCCTTGTAGACACCATTCCATTTCCCTCTTCCTCTTGCATGACTGGCTCTGTGGCATTTCCATACAAAGGCACCTTTGTTATCTGGCATAACTCCCCAAGTGGTCCTTCGCACTGTAGTTTTGCCATCGGTTGCTTTCACAGCACGAGTATGGCCTGGGAGGAGCTTTCCAGCCTCAGAGCTGGAGCATGGTCCCCACAAGCTCACTTTCACTATTCTTTCACTACTCAGATTTTGACCAACACGAGTTGTGATACGTTGTTTTCCAAAGTCAATGTATTGGTTAGTCAGCGGATGCTACTCCAATAGAAAATCTAGTTGCTTAGCCTCTCACTTTGCATTTTTTTCTGGTGGTCTGCAGAGCGTGTACTGAGAGACTCTCTAAAAGATTCAGGGCTGTGCTACACGAACATCATCACCCTGGCACATGCAAGTCCCACATGAAATATTTTCCCTCTAGGTTGCTCTCAGCCGTTCTTCAAAGTATTTCTTTCCAAAGATGTTACGAGAACTATTTCACTTCGCTTGCTACCTGAACACTCTCTCCGAGTTTAAAAGAGACATAAATAAATTAAAAGCAACAGAACAACAGCAGAACAGATTAGCAGCCTTCACGGCCTTTTTAAAGGATGCAGAAGCCCAGAAGACACCTATAACTGAACCTCTCTGGAGGCACCAAGTCATTCAAAGACAGCTGTGCTTTCTCATGAGCTACTGAGCTGGCTCACACACTTGATGCTGGAGTAGAAAGGGACTGTGGAAACCTAGCACAGCAGCTGATTTCCCAGGTTAAGCTGTACACTGGGTTAGCCAGCCAGCTGAGGGAACTTTGTCATCACTATTTCCCTCCTCCCCCGTCATGCCTTAGGCAGGGCTCAGATTTACCTTTAGGAGTGAGGCCATGGAAAACAGTCAGGGAATTAGGAGGGGTGTGGGAGGAGAACAGAGGTGAATTGCAGCTGGCAGGGGTTTTTAAAAGAAGGACCTCTGTAAGAAGGAGCTGTGCACACTTTCTTGTTGAGGCTTGCAAACGTTACATTAGCAGCCCTGCTGAAGTCAAAAGATAAGCAAGCTGGGTGAGAACAGCACTATGAGTCAAAGCCAGCTTACCCTAACTTGTTGTTTCAGAAAAATGGATTAGGAGTTTCTAATGCTAGAGAGCTACATAAGTTAGACAATAAGCAATGTTTTCTTAAAACAGGTGGGTTGGGGAAGCAGAGGTCAAAGAAATTTGAAAAACCTTAGCTGGAAACAGTGTTGAGGAATCACAAAGTAAGATGTTAAGACTGCTGAACCAAGATATTTTTTGCTTCAGCTGGAACATATTAAAAAAAAAAAATGCTGGCAGGAAAAGCAGCAGGTATCCCAGCTGCAAAGGCCAAACAGAGAGCAAGAAACAGATTGCTGAAGGAAGATACTCAAGTAACTCAGCCAACTATTTATTATGATTTATAGCAAAGCTTGGCCCAAAGCCCCATAGACTCTAAAATATACTAGACGAACAGTTAGAGTATGAATGAAAATGCATCTGCAACTTCTGATTAATTTTATAGTAACTTAAAATTATCATTGCCATTTAAAAGAGTCACCAGCAATGGTCTGAATTTCAGAGACAAGTGAAGGAAGGGACAGTAAGCTCTGAGTGGAGTGTGCAAAAAAAAAAAAAAGAAGAAAAAAACAAGAAAGAGAGATAAAATCTGCTTCAATAAACCAATACCAGTAGCTTTCTTGGTGACTGCACAAATGCACAGGTTTGCAGAAAGCTTCTGGCTGAATTTTAGCCTCTATCTACTAGAATTCAAAGTAGTTGTTAGCAGCCATTTCTGTTCTGAAACCCAGTCTGGAGCTCTAAGAGACTATCATGTTTTCATGGATCAGTGAGAGCAAAAAAAGAAATTCACTGCTGTTTGCAAATATGGCTGAAAGTCTGGGTATGCTCTTCTATGCTGGAGAAGATCTAATTTAACACTCTTGGACCCAATTTTACCCTCATTATAGGCAACTGACAACTTCCCAGAGAATTCAGTGAGCAGAAATCAGATCTCTTACTGTGAGCTGACAGAAAAAGAATAAGCTGCTACATGTGAGAATGTGATTTACCCAGAATGTTAAAAAGAATTGAATTTCTAATAGATCTATAAAGCAGGGATTCTTTAAGAATAGAGGAGAGGAGTATTAAGATGCATAAATGATAAAGCATCATTATGAAAAAAGCCAAGAGCTCAGAAACGTGACAAAATCTTTGGTGAACACCTTCACAGTAGTGGATGCATTAGAGGCTTTTTTTTTTTTTTTTTTTTTTTTGAATCAGTGGAGAGAACAGAACAAATGAGAAAAGCCTAAAAATGGGGGAAGACAAGCAGTAAAATGAAGTTCTCCAAAGATGAATCTGCTATTATTGTTATCGCTAGCTTAATTGTAACTGGATTTGATAGAGAGGATTCTTGCAAGCATCGTAGCACTCTGCCTTGCTCTTTCTGACTCTCTTTCTGCTCCCAGAAATGGCAGCTATGTTGCAACTCTTGAAGCACCTGCTCATAAGAGCAAAACCCACAGGGAAGCCTGGTGTGTTTCTCTTCATGACCTTTGTGTGCAAGGAGTGAAGCCTTGGTTAATTACCTGCCTCCAGCCACTCCTTAAAAGCTGAAGAGCTTTTCTTTGTATTTATATAGTTACAGTAGCCATGGCAGCTGCTCATTTATTAGTTGCAGCTTACATTAAAGCAGGCTGGGTAACTACATTGTGTGGAAGGTGAAGATGTGTGCAATTTTCTATAAAAAAAGCCAACAACATGTTTACTGAGAGCAGGTAATGGAGATGCTAATGAAAAACAGAAACTGCCTTGTAGTTTGCCATAGAGCAAGAATGACTAATGACCATGATATTGCATCTAGGAACATAATACATGCATCTGATATGTCTAACTATCCCAGGCACCTGAAAATAAATCATTCACTAGAGATGGGCCTAAATCCACAATTTTCATCTCAAACTTAAATAACCAGGCATTGCACTCAGACTGGGATTTAGTGCTAAGCATAATGCCTGATTCCAGGAAAGCTCAAACTTGGCCAGGAAGGGTAAGAGTGGAGGAGAAAGGGCATTGTTTGATATCATAGTATAAACATGACTGCTTCTGTCTGTACCAGGACATTGTTATTAAGAGAACAAGATGCAATCATTTAAAGCGAACTAAACTCACTACCCAGGAACATCTTCAGTACAGACTGTATGTCTACATCAGGAGAACAGCAGCTATTCTGTTCTGGCTCTTTTCTCATGGGGAAAAGTCCCATGTCACAGTGGTTGCTCTGACACATGGGTCTGGAGGCAGAAATTGTTAAACTCAGATACGGGACTGGCCAGAACTATTTTCATGCCTTCTTCTCTGACATTCTCATAACTAACACCACTGGCCAAACAGGTGTTCCCAGCTCTGTATCACCTCTCCTGATGTTACCATTCCGATTCTCCTGCCAGTTGTGCACTGGGCAGGCTGATGGCTTAACAACTGATTTGCCTTGGAAGGCTTTCTCCAAACCATACATGTTCTCGAAGAGCTCACATGCCTAGCATCTGTCTTGCAAACAAACCCTTTTAATTTGATCCATATTTCACAGCAATCAAAACCACTTTCTGTTCCTTGCTTGGAAATATGTCCACCCTTGTTCTGTTCTATCTTTCCCTCTAAAATTTCTGCAAAGGATAATTTATTAAGCACGTGCATTTACAACATAATATTTTGCCTTCTGTCAGCAGAAGACTGAACAGTTCCTTCTATCTTCTGGTAAAATTATTTCCTGCTGAGACAGAAACCTGTGGGCTATGGGAAGCCAAAGAGCTGGAAATGATGAGCTACATTTATTACGGAATGTCTCTGTTTTCCATAAATCTATCTGTATAAACAGGCTTCCAAAATGCAGTAGTATTAGTCCTTCCCCAATTCTAATCACCGCACAAAATAAACAAATGAAACTCTCAGCTTCCAGCAAAGCTGCACGAGCCCTGGAAATACTTAATGTTTTAGACGGCACGTTTCTGCATGGGAACCCCTGAGCCATGGGGCATTTTGAAGCCTTGGTTCTTCCAGGAGCAGCAAGGAAGAGGAAGCACTGCCACCCAGTGGCTACCGAGGACAACCCTCTGATGGAACTAATTTAATTTGCAGCCTCAGTTCTCTCAGCCTGGTCCTACAAAGCTGGACAGTTTGATTAGGCAAAATTTCATGTCTGCACCTGCAGATTCTAATTATACTAAGCTCAACTCATTTAGCAAACCACTGGTATTTTTAACGAAGATCAAGTTAAAGAGGTACTCACAGAGCATTGCCAAAGCATGGCATTTTGTTTTTGTACCCAGAATTTCTAAGGCAGACTAAATAGACATTCTAAAAGAAGAATAAGCATAAGGTATTTGGCTGATTTGGGGGCTGACTTAGGCCAAGAAAAGATTGTCATTAACTGAATTGTGGCTAATATGGAAGAGTAATTTCTGACTCTCAGGCAAAGGAATCAAATGTGGGCTGGGGGAAATAACATAGCTTATTCCTTGAGATTACAGAGTTACTGAATTCACACTTAGAACTCAAAGGGGCTGAAATTTCTCCCACTGAATTTCCATACTTTCATGAAACAAAAAGCACAACATTCTTCTCGCTCTACCCTCTGCTGCAAGAGAGCTGCTGGTAAGCACTATCACCAACTTACAGGTATGTTTAGGGTATAATAAAGCTTAGCTTTAAAATTTCTTGATTTGTTGTTTTAATTTTCAAAGTTAAAAGCACTGCAGACATGGAGGAAAACAGCATTAATATAATTTAACAGCAGGAATGTAAGCTAGTACAATTTAACTTATTGCATGACGTGTAGAGATTTGTATCAGAAATACTAAACTTGGTCTGAATGAATCATTAACAGAAAAATATGTAAGAAAGCAGCAGAAGAAACATCAGAGCAAGACTTAGAAGAACGGCAGGTGCTGGCAACCAACAGTGCCAACAGCAACAATACAAATGTTGAAGAATGGGCTGTCCAGAGCAGGACCAGAAATCCAGCACTCTGGTAAAAGAAAGGCAATGAGACTGCAGCACGCTGCATGTGCAGTCCTCTTCCTTGTTAACCTGACAAGAGCATGGGCTGTACTTGAAGCAAGGAAGCATATACAAGGGGCACCAACACTTAGTGAGGATGCAGTTAGCAGTATTTTGGAGAAAAAGGACACCTGCTTGAATCCTGCAGGGTTTACATGAGCTACATCCACAAAAAAACTCGTCAAACAAGAGGAACTGCAGAGATGCAAGGAGGACTTGACAGCCAGCACCAATGTTCTCTGTATTGCAGACAAGGGACCCCACTTGGATTACTTGGACACAGACCTTGATGTTTCTAAGTACATGGTGTGGGAATGCAAGGGAGTGACATTAGAACAGCATTTGTAAGTGACTGAAATCAACGTTGTATAAAATGAATATCACTTTCCCCTTCCATATGGTCTCTCCCTGAGTTTTGTGAAATTAATTTTGTATATGCTGTTTTGACAGAAGCATCCAGGAGCAAGCAATTCTCATTCAAAAACAATTACCATATGACTACAGAACAAATCTGTTCATGCTTCATAGCCTGAAGACTAAATTTCAGGCAATTCTACTTCAGGTGCTTGTAAATAAAGTACTCTATAAAGGTTTTCTCAGCTCAGCCTCTCTGCCATTTAAGTCCCTGGGATCACTGCCATATCATATGCAGAGAAGTAGTGCTAAATCAGTGGGACAGACTGTCAGAAGATTTGATAGGTTGCAGAAGGTTTTTAAATGTTTACACTTACTAATCAGGGGCGAGATGCACAAATCTTGACAAATTTCCTTAATTAATACTGAGAAAAATGCCATTCAGATAAAGTCAACTGGTATATTAATAAACCTCTTAAAAGGCCAAAAAAAAAATCCAAAAAACTGACATAAAGAACCCTTTTCATGAAAATCTCCCAAGCCCCTTTCAGTAAAACACATGAATTGTGTTTCAGAAGCCTTGTTCTTATTCCAAGATGCTTTAGAGGGGAGATTCATTAAACCTATGTTTTTCTTCCAAAGCAGTTTTGGTTTCATGCAGTGTAAATACCACCATAAGCCCTGGAATTAGTGAAATGTGGTTTTCTGCAGAGTTGTGTCTCCTGGTTGATCAACTCCAGTGTCAAACAAGAATTCACACTTCCTTGAAGTTCTTCACACTACTAAAACACAGAAAAGATCGACTTCCCCTGGGGTTTCTGCCATCAAAAACCTGGGAAGTCATAGCACAGCTCCTGCTCCAGATAGGGCACCTACAGAGTTTTTTTCTTTCCCCTTTTTGCCATGTTAAGATATCTGGTGATTTTTTAGCAACTGCATTTTTCTGTTAAATTTGCTAGAAATTGGCTAGTAGGCTCAAAAGTTAGAAAGGACACATACACGAACACCCAAAATCACAAACATAAACAATCTGACTGAGCATAACTTACTTGAGCCTTTTATCTGTACAAAAGTAGGATAATAAGCATCACATTAAGTATTCCTGGTCAGTTGTATGCTCCACAACTATGAAGATTTTAAGCTTGCCAACTACCAGCCTCTATCTATCTATCTACCCATCTATTTATGTTAGTATATTTTCCTTTATTACCTAGTCTTGCATCCAACACTCTTCTTGGTTTACAGACAATTGTTCCTGCTGTTATAGGCAACCTGTTATTAAAAAAAAAAAAAAAAAAAAAAAAAAGCATTTTGGCCCTTTCCCACTCATTTCTAATTATGGAGTAAATCCTTGGTACTGGGTCAGGATGTTAGAAGTCCACAGGACACAATGCTGAGAACAATGAGTTTCCAGGCTATTTCTAATCCCCATCCATGATTTAAATGAGATTACTGATACCACAGTGGTTTTGCTTTTCTGCATCAATGCTCAACTCCATAGAAGCAGCAGAGTTGTGGTATTTTCAAGGCAAAAAAATGCTTTTCAGAAAGGCAAAACAGTCTGCAAAGGTACCCATGGATGTATGCTGTAAAAGGAAATCAGATTTGGGTGATGGGGGAAAACATAGTAATGTGTTTGGCAGCTTATTTCATTTTCTTTAACTTCTTATGAGATTTCTGTCTTGTGCTAGTGCTGGCTTGAGAAGTCACTCTAGCCCAGTGCTACTGTGTCCACAGAGAAGCATACATCTTAGCTAGGAGACAGTACCTAAGAGCTTCACTGCTTGACTGGGAGCAAAGTCTGCCTACAGGAGTTACAAAAAGCCTCAGTATTAAAAAGCCCTACCCTCTTACCTTTGAAAAGTGAACTTACCTCCTATGGGCAAAGGGGAGAATGCAGATAGGCAGCAGGGGCTGACAGATGCTGGAGCTCAGCTATGCTGTCTCTGGCATCCCTTCACAATGATGCTCAGTCATGGGGAAGTACAAGCACTCACGCACTCGGTTTTGGGAGGTGTGGGCTGGTAGGTTGTTAGGAGTAACACATTTCCTGTTCAAAGAGAATGAGAGGCATGTCAACAGGGTGGGCTGGCTCGCTTCTGACTAAACCCTGACAGTTTCAAATCCTGAATAGGGGCTGCTGTAGCTGGAGTGACAGTTTCATAATTTGAGCAGGAAGTAAGAGCACGAACGCAGGTTCTGCTCTTCATCAAACACACAGCTAGCAAATACTTAAAGTAGCTTCCATGACATTTATACGTACTAAACTTGTACATTCAATTCCTTGAAATAGATTCCATACATCTGATTCGACTAAGAAAACCTTTCTGCTTTAAATCCAATAGCTATTCCCATCAGAGAGAGCAAACGTGCAGACTTCTTTGTTTTCCAAAAAATCCAATGGAGACTTTCTGATTATCCAGTTACTAACTTTTAAGAAGACGTCCAACTTGCCAGAAGCCTGAAAAAGAGACTTTCAATGGCCACTTGGTTTTCTCCCCATACAGCTGTCCCCAGCCATGTTATGCCCTGAAAGGAAGGAATAAAGTGCAAGGGGACTAGGGGTGATCAGAAAGGAGTATCTGGCACCCACAGGCTTTTTCAGTATCAAAAAGGGAACTCAGGAGTCTTAATGTCTCTACTTGCTCTAACCAGACCTAAACAGCAATGGTCAACAGTGTTAGTTTTACAGCACAGGGCTGGCCTGCCAAGCCTCAAACAGAGCAGAAAGTCGACTCTATTTCCCTACTCAGCCAGATCTCCTTTGGCAGCATCTCATCCAAACCCTGCCCTCTTCCAGGCAAAGGGACTCGGAGTTGAACAGTTATGTCCTGTTCGTGGTTCCCAAGGGGGAAAAAGGGCACAGTGTCAAGTCACAACTCCAGAAGGAACCATGGCTAGGCATCAACCTGATGCCTATAGGTTTTGTACTTCTCACTCTCCTAACCCTAGTCCTAGCTCTACCATAACCTGAAGCCTGGGCTGGTGGGAGTCCTCCCAGCACAAAGCCCTCACTGTCACAACCTAATCTGCTTTGGAGACAACCCAATTAAATAACCTCACACATGGCTGGTGGAAATTGTCTTATTTGTGTAAGTTTCCATCATCATTGCACACATGTAGGGGACCCAAATGTCGCTTCTCTAGTAATGTGAGAGTTATGGATGGCAATGAAACAACATGGGAAATGCAAAAAAATAAAGGAAAGCAGGAAGACACTCTGTCCTGGGCTTCTCCTTGCTCTGAAGCATTTTCAGATCAAACAATAAGAAAGATGCCCTTTTTGTTTCATTCAGGGTTCGCTATGGAAGGCCTTTTTCTGCTGTCTCAGGTACATGAAATCCCTCCAGGACAGACCTAGTAGCGAAGTCATCTAAAAACCTCCTCATGGGCACCCAGTGCTAAGCACAGGAAGAAAGAAGCACAGCAGCCACTCGACTGTTCACCTGGCCGAGATGTCCTGGCTGCATCTCAAGCTGGTTCTACCAATGTAGCTGGTCTCCTACAGCACTTTCTGATCCAGTTTACTCTGCCTCAGTACCAAGCTCACAGAGGCAGATATGCTGTACCTCCCCGTGCTGCTGCAGCTTCTCCTTGACATCACAAAATGCAGAGACAAAAATAACATGAAAACTGCCTGAACACTTCACTCTTGCTGCTGTCATATCCTCTTCCCATAACAAAGCAGCAGCCAAAAATAGATGCCTTTTAAGGGATTACAAGTAGCAAAAAAGTTCACCAGAAGAAAACTAGCCCAGATCACTTTAAAGGCCAAAATTACGTCACTGAGTCAGTTATTAGTCCAAAACTCTTCCCTTTACAAGTCATAGGGGACAGCCCAGCAGCCTTGTGGAAAACATCACCAGCAGGCAGCCAGTCTGACAGCAGCCAGGCCTGGCCTCATCTCTCACAGGGGAGAGAACAAGGAAGGCTGATTTTTGGACGATGAAAGTCGCTCTCCTACTGTGCATAAGCTCATTCAAACAAGAACCATGGAATGGCTCTGGGTAAATTCACCAGCAAAAAGATGCAGGGAGGGAAAACAAAATATGTCTTTGTGTATTAATTAAACAAAATTGTGGGGGCTGGGGGGGGGGGGGGGGGGAGCAGAGTAGAAATATGAACGCAATGAAGGTCCAAGGTATTGAAGTGCTTTCACAAATCCTCCTGGTGTAGAAAATGGTTCCTTTTCACCTCATAGGAAATTTTGTCATTAGTTTGTGCTGCTCCCACTGCAGCCATGCATCTTTCCAGCTACTTGGTAGGAGCAGCAGCTGCACAAAGGAAACCAAAGGGTGGATGAAAGAGAAGGGAGCAGGGTCCCTTTCCAGGAAGGATTTTGCCAAGTTTGCAATCCCCTTGAAAACTGGAAGGCAGCATTTTTAGAGCCTTATGAGTTCCCTTCTCACTCTGTCGTGCTTAGAAAGGAAGGGCTGAAACCTGGATTTTAATCCTTGGGGAGAGAGAATGGGAAGGGTTTGCAGGGATGTGGCAAGTCATCCTTAGCACACCAAACCTGACCCACTCAGCCCTGCTCTCCTCCCCTGGGCATCAAGCAGCCCTGTTGGCCTCAGAAACAAAACACAGGGGTAAAAACGAAGAACCCTGCAAAAGCAAAATTAAAAAAAAAATAATAACCCAGAGCCCAGCTGCCCCTATGCAAGGGACAGCAGCGATGGCGGCGCCGTGAGCTCACATCCTGCACCGCCCCTTCCCCGCCCGCCTCATGGTGCCGGTTCCGCCGCCCTGAGTCCCGCCTCGCTCCATCCCGCGGCCGGGGAGGGGGGTCCCGGCTCTGCCTGGCCAGGGCGAGCCGAGCCGGGCCGTGCCGAGCCGTGCCGGGCCGGTGAGTGCTGGGGAAGGGGCTCGGCTGATGGTGGGGGACCGCTGTGGGGAACAGCCCCAAGTGGCGCAGCCCGCAGCGGGGCCGGAGCGGCGGCGGCGGGGCCCGCTCGGGGTGTGGGGGGGGGACACGGTGGCCGCCCCGGGGCTCCGTGGGGGGAAAGGAGCAAAGTTGTGAATGCTGCCGATGTGGGCTGGGTCTGTTCGGTGTGAAATTGTGTGAATTGTGTTTTGTTTTTTTTTATTTCCTGAGGCTGAGAGGTGCCGCCCGCCGGTGCGCCGTCATGGGGAACCAGCTGGCTGGCATCGCCCCGTCGCAGATCCTGTCGGTGGACAGCTATTTCTCCGACATCCACGACTTCGAGTACGACAAGAGCCTGGGCAGCACCCGCTTCTTCAAGGTTGCCCGAGCCAAGCACCGGGAGGGCCTGGTGGTCGTGAAGGTGTTTGCCATCCAGGATCCCACTTTACCCCTGACCAGCTACAAGCAAGAGCTGGAGGAGCTGAAGATAAGGTTGCACTCGGCGCAGAACTGCCTCCCCTTTCAGAAAGCGACTTTGTCCGAAAAAGCTGCCATGCTTTTCAGGCAGTACGTACGGGACAACCTTTACGATCGGATTAGCACCAGGCCATTCCTCAATAACATCGAAAAAAGGTGGATCGCTTTCCAGATCCTTACCGCGGTGGACCAAGCCCACAAATCCGGAGTCCGCCACGGGGACATTAAAACTGAGAACATCATGGTGACCAGCTGGAACTGGGTTCTTCTCACCGACTTTGCCAGTTTTAAGCCAACCTATCTTCCCGAAGACAATCCCGCTGACTTCAATTATTTCTTTGACACGTCGCGGAGGAGAACGTGCTACATCGCTCCCGAGCGCTTCGTCGATGGAAGTATGTTTGCTACGGAGCTGGAGAACATTCGGGATCCTTCGACCCCTTTGGTGGACTTGGCAAATAGCAATCAGCGAACGAGAGGGGAGTTAAAACGGGCAATGGATATCTTTTCTGCAGGTATTTGATCCGGAGAGATCAGTGTGTTCTCCATGGCCGTGTGTCAGGGGTGCACAAAAAGTTTTGTGTGTTTTTTCTTTTATTTTTTTGGTTGTTTTTAACCAACTTTTTTTTTTTTATTATTTTTTTTTTTTTCTACGGTGGGCTTAAGAGAACAGCATGTGGGAAAAACTTGCTTCCTTTAAGCATTAAGACTGAATGCCAAACCTTTCATTCACAGAAAAAGTATAGACACAATAGAGTAAGCAATAAAACTTAAGCACATCATGCTGAGGTGGCTGAGGTCCCAGGGATGCATACTGTATGTCTCATGGGACCCAAGAGGAGGAACCAGTCAGTGGCACACCTAAGATCCGCCTGCCTGGGGACTGTCCCAGTTTTCAGTGCAATTTGGCGATGTTGGTTTTCAAAGCCCCTTCTTGTTTAATTTTTTCCCACAAGTAGGAAGCTGGATAACTCAGTAAGCTCCTCTCATGGTGCTTCTCACAAATATTTGATAGAGCCCCATTGTAGGAGCTTGTCCTGAGTCTCGGGCTTGTCTTGAGTAACTTGAAAGCCATAAGTTTGGCCTATTTAAAATAATAATAATAATAATTAAAATCTGGTTGTAAAGGTAATGGTTACTGCACTTTCACCAGCTGCTCTTACGGCCAAACTTCCATGCTGCTCCACTGATACAGCAGGATGCTGACCATTGGGAGTAAACTGCAGGAATGGGACACAAGCCTTTGAAGAAGACATGTATCATATACACAACAGGGGGGATGAGTTTGGCAATCTTGACATTTCTCACTGAGCTTTTGAGCTTGTTTGAGTGAATGTATGCTGTCTCCCAGCATCACTGCAGAAGTAGAGGTTATTCCTTTGCCTTCTGTAAAAGGGCCACTTAGTTTTGACCTCCTGCCTGGTCCACACTTGATTTACTGGCAGACTTCTTCCATGTGACAGTGATGTGCGTTCCTTTTCTGGTGTTGTATTTTCCAACTGGCAGGTGGTTGAAATCAGTGCCTCATGTTTCCTAATTGCAAACTCCTCTGCTGTTGGCAGGTTTGAAATAGAATACCTGGGAGATGTTTCAGGGATCAAGTGCAAAAGCCAGGTTTTGGAGGTGGAAATGCTGACCTATTTCCATGAGCTAATTTGTCAGTTCCTTTGCCTTATTTTTAACTGAGTTAAGATTCACGTAGGTTCTGTGCTTATCCACATATAGGAAACAAAGTCAAAATGTCTGCTTATAATCCTCTGATATCTTTGACTATTTTTTTCCAGGCTGTGTAATAGCAGAGCTCTTCACAGAAGGTGTACCCATGTTTGATTTATCTCAACTTTTGGCTTACAGAAATGGCCACTTCTCCCCTGATCAAGTTCTAAACAAAATCGAAGACCGCAGTATCAGAGAACTGGTAAGGATGGACTACAGCAGTAGAATCATTTGTGTAATCTGTGTGTAGTTTTTCACCTACATTGGTGACAAATTGCTTGTTGATTTTTCTTTTTTGTTTTTTTTCATTACAAATGTCTAAATCTTTAATCTTTCTCTCCCACTTCCTCCTGCTTCTGCCTTTCTCAAGGTCACTCAGATGGTCCATCGTGAGCCAGATAAACGTTTAGCAGCTGAAGATTATTTGAAACAGCAACGTAACAATGCATTTCCTGAAATATTTTACACTTTCCTTCAGCCTTACATGGCCCAGTTTGCCAAGGAAACGTTTGTATCGGCAGATGAGCGTATATTGGTCATACGTAAAGATCTGGACAACATCATTCACAATCTCTGTGGGCATGACCGCACAGAGAAAGCCGAGGGAGAGACAAAAGAGAATGGGCTGGTTATTCTAGTGTCTGTGATAACTTCCTGTTTACAGACTCTCAAATATTGTGATTCAAAACTGGCTGCTTTGGAACTGATCCTTCATTTAGCACCAAGATTAAGTGTAGAGATTCTTCTGGATCGTATTACTCCTTATCTGTTACATTTCAGCAACGACTCTGTGCCCAGGGTGAGGGCAGAATCTGTGAGGACACTAACTAAAGTTCTTGCTCTCGTCAAAGAAGTGCCACGCAATGATATTAACATTTATCCAGAATACATCCTGCCGGGCATTGCACACTTGGCCCAAGATGAAGCCACTATCGTCAGACTTGCGTATGCTGGTAAGAGGAAATCCAGTCAAAACTCCAAATCTTTTTTTTTTTTTTTCTTTTCTGTATTTCCTTAACTGTCTCGGCTACTCAAAATGGTCCTGCAGCTTGCTGTTTCTGTTTCAGTAATTCTCTCCAGAAGTCTCAGAAATTCCTGCAGGTAAAGATACCAATATTCACCTGAGCTAACTGATTCAGGGGGTGGCAGCAACTTAATAATTTCTGTGAGTTGGCTTGTATTATCAAATGAGTTTCTAGTGTAGGTCTGTGCCCAAAGTAAATAATTACATGTAAAATAATTGGCAAAACTCATTTGCTCTTTGCTAGATTATTTTTTTGTTATATGTATAACTTAACATTCATTCTCCTCTGTGGTTCTGCATGTGAAAAGAACTTGCAGAATGTGTATATTCATTTTGGGTTAGGGCCTGAATGTAACACATAGCAAGTCTGCTCACAGCTAAGGGAAGGAGTCAGCGTTTAGATCCTCATGCTCAGGGAAGCAGCTCTGCATCTCTTCCCTAAATAAAAAATCATGTAACAAGTAAAACCACTTGTCCAAGCAGCCATGTGTATCTAAGTATGTGAACAGGGCTTTCTGAGCTTACCCACCCTTTGCAGCTTTTATAAATTTATTTTAATTGATGTTTCATTAGCTCAAACTCTTTGCTTGAAGCAGCCCAACTGGAACGAATAAATATGAAACTCGATTTAAAGCATCAGTTTGTTATTATGCTTCAGACTCATTTTCCCACAGAGTGAAATTTGATATTTGGAGCTGAAATCATATTATTTGCTATGTAATAGATGGACTTTGACTTTAGCAGATGTATTCTTCATATTTTATTTAGATATCTGAATTCTGGTGGTTCAGGAAAAGTTTTGTAATGATACCTTCATTTTCTATTTACCAATTACCCTTATTTGCTATGACTAGCATTTTTTACTTTTTACTTTTTTTTACTTTTTTTAAAAAAGTTTTTACTTTTTTAATTTACAAATCCATCATTCAGTTGAAGGTGATGGCTGGCTGTTTTTTTTTTTTTGTTTTTGTTTTTAACTAAATAAACTGATAAAGCTCGTTATTGAAGGCAATGTATAGTAGTGAATAGAACCAGATGATTTTGTTCACGTTGGTCTTCCGCATTTAGGGCTTTATAAGAGAAACATTTTTCTCAAGCCTCACTTTTATTTGTAGACTAGGAAAAAAAAAACAACAACAACACAACAAAACCAAATCTTGTAAAATTCCAGTCTATTCATAATAAAATTCCAATTTAACTAATATAAAGCTGAGCTTGTTAAATAAAGTGAAATGGACAAAACCAAAATGCTATCTCTTTTCCTATAATTGCAAACAGGCTATAGATCTCACTACTCAATAGATTCCAATTGCATCTGCTTAAACAGTTTCTCTTTTTATGTTAAGTGGATTGCCTTTATTTTCAATGCAGCTAGAATATTTTCTGAAATTTGACAGTTATTTGAATTGTAGATGGTTATCTGGCTAAATTGCCCTCAATTCAAGTAGCTTTTCTTTTAAGAATGCAATTACCTTTCAATAAGTAAATAACAAAATATGTTTTTAAAGGCAGCTTAATGCTTGAGCTACCTTGTGTTACCATCGGCCACTGTTTGGAAGTGGTCAGACTGGTGACTTACCGGATTTGACCTGGGCTGTGTACAGTCTCCATTGGCATGCTGGTGTTGTCTTGGATGAGACTCAGAATGACTGCTTTAGTGGGACTAAAGCCTTGATGGGATTATTCCTGTGCCAGCAGCAGCCTGACCCATATAGCTTGGGTTGCTTCTGCAGCTTCCAAACACAGCAGAATAGTGCCAAATCCCATGGATAAATATGGGTACGAATGTCCTAACATTGGAATCCAGCCCTCGAGGGTAGCCCTGTTGTTATTCCCTAGGGTACATGTCCTGGCGTGCTGGTTTCTTGTTTGTTTGGGTTGTTGATTTGGGTTAATTGGCCTTTAAGTTCTATCAAGTAACTGAGTCATTAGCCTGAGATTAGGTAGTGGTTAGGGCTAGTTATAGAAGACTAAAATTAGTTGTTGTTACATTTGATATCCTTGCAATTTTTCCACTTGCTTCCATGACATTACTGTGTGACGTACTCAGTAGCTTCTCTGTGGTCAGGGACACGAGTCCCTGAAGTGGGTTAACAGAACATGTTGTGTAATTTCAGTGCTGTTTGCCTGTTGTGACTGGTGTTCTGAGTGGTTTTAATCTCTTGTAAGGGATCATCAGAAGGGTGTAAATTGGCAAAACAGAACGATTCTTAACCAAAATGTTTTCCTCTGCAGAAAACATAGCGTTGTTGGCAGAAACAGCTCTGAGATTTCTGGAGTTGGTCCAGCTGAAAAATCTGAATATGGAAAATGAACCAAATGGTGAAGAAATGGATGAAACATCTCAGCCTAGTGATAACTATGACACAGGTATTGTCACGCCTGCTTACCTTGCCTGCTTATAACAGCAAATCGTAGGCCAGAGCTCCTGCTTAGTATTGATTTCACTCAACGCTTGAAGCTTTGCTTTCCTATTAAATGAGAAGAGTGCTTTGCTTCGAGCAGTATCAAAGTGTATCTGATACAGCTTCATGCAGAAACTGACACCTCTGTCCTGAACACTGTGAAAGACAAAAATAAATAAACTAGCACACTTTTCTTCTCCAGAAATTCTCAAGGTATTTGGCTCTGACGCTGACTGACTGGCTGTGTATCCTGCTTCACTCATGGTCCCATAAATAAGTTAGCTGCGTAAAAGTGGCTGTGTTCCAAATACCACTTCCTTTGAAGCGCCAGGCAGGGTTAGCTTTGAAAAATCTGACAAGTTCTAGCGTAATCATAGTACTGTATTGTTCAGTCATTCTTTCCCTTCTATTCATACACCTGGCAATTTTTGTCTGTCTTTTGTCAGAAGATGCTGAAAATGTGGATGTCGTTGGACAGTAACATGGCAATCTGTGGTATAGCACAGAAAATGAATTAAAATTCTAAGGATGGCTTTTTTTTTTTATTTCTCTTGGAAAGGAGGGTTAAGAAATAAGTGGCCTTTGTGTCAGCTTCAATGTCTTTTAGTGATACATAGTTTTCTTGAATAATGCTGGGCAACTTTTCTAAATTGGGAAGAGCTTTTTGGTTAAAAAAATGTCATTTTAATCCACTTAGTCCAGAATAGATCTGTGACTAATTGTAATGATAAATGTCTCGTGCGTACTCCATTTGTCAGGGAAAAATATGTGCTTCAATTATCTTTTAAATAGTTGCAGAACAATGCCTTTAAAAAAAAAAAAAAAAAGGGGCTCCTTTCAGTTCTTCACATAAGCCATTGGGTGTTGAGAATTGCTTAAGCGTGAAAGAAAGGTAGGTCCATCTCACAGGCTACGTTTCTAAGAGATACTGTCCTCTATTCCTCAAAATAGCTTGGAGATAAAAGAAGTAATGCAAGGAAGAAAATGTTGATTAGTTCTATTCTTTTCATGCTTGCAGAAACTGAGCCTGAGAAATCTGAACCCAGAAGGCAACTTTTCTATGTGACTGACAGTGTTGTAGAAAGCAAATTAACTGGTCTTGTGACTGCCTGTGGGCAAATGGTAATTACTCCTGCAAAGCTGGGATAGCAATATCAGAAAATTTTGCGCTATTTGCTTGAGAACCTCTCTTGTATGGTTTTCAGTATTAGCTTATGCGTTAACAGTATTATTACTTCCACTTAATGGAGGTGGTTCATTTTTCAGTTGCATCATGGAATAGAAGCCAGGGGTGAGGTCACTTTCAAAGTGTTTTGTCAGTGTTGTTAGGGTGACTGCTAGTATTGAATGAAATTGGAAGTACTTTTTGGAGTATTGTTTATTTCTCTCTGACCTTAATGAAGCTAATCTACACACCTAAGTAAAAATATAGCCTTGATCCGTTGTCAGTTCACACATTTGGAAACTCACAGTCAAATAAACATGTAAAGCCAGAATTGTCTTGAAGTACTTTGTTTACTGTTGTAACAGTGCTGCTTGTTCTAATGATTCTTCACATCTGCATTTCACCTATATGTGAGATGAGTTGGTTCATCCGAGTTGAAGTTATGACAAATTTAGGATTACATATATCTGGGAAGAATATCTCACATTTCTATGGTCTTTGACTTTAGCACCACCCTTTTGCTTAATCTGAAGTATTTTGTATGCCAGTCCTTGGAACTGTTGGGATCCCGTGGCATTGTCCATCTCAGCAAGTTCTTCAGGGTGTTTTTCAGGATGGTGTATCAGTGTAACTCCTTTAGCAACAGGCAGTATATGTGCACATGCTGTTTCTCACCAATCCAAACGTTCGCTCTTGCAGAGTTGCAAGCGTTGCATGAAATGGTCCAGCAGAAAGTTGTGACTTTGCTGAGTGACCCAGAGAATATTGTGAAACAAACACTAATGGAAAATGGAATAACACGTCTCTGTGTCTTTTTTGGACGTCAAAAAGCCAATGATGTTCTTCTGTCTCATATGATCACTTTCTTAAATGATAAGAATGACTGGCATCTTCGAGGAGCTTTCTTCGACAGCATTGTAGGTAAGTGTGTTTTCAGCCAGCATAGAGAGGTAAAATGTAAATTTTATTTCTGCATATCTTGGAAACTGTTAAGTCATTTCTTATTAAAGATGTGTATAATTCTTAGGAAAGGACCTGCTGCATTATTGTGTGTAAATGTTTCTTGATGGAGTGCACAAGAGACAATGTAAATACAAATATACTTTTTTTTGGTCCAAATATTTCATACAAATGAGACTGACACATTTAAGGCTAGGTTAGATTAACATTAAAAATGAACTTTTTTTTTTTTTTTTAATCCTTTCTAAAGCCACTAATTGAAAAATTTAAATTACAACAAATAAATGCTAAGATTTCTGAAAGCCTTCTAGTGGATGCATTTCTTTACATGTGTGCACGGTCCCATTAACCTCAATAGACCTGTTCATGTGATGAGAACTATGAACTGTTACAGGTTAAAGTTATAATTTGAAAACCTTTGCTCTTTGAAACATCAACGAAAGATTTGAATTGATTCATACAACTTAACAATTTTAAAAACCCCACCAGTGACTTGATGGCTTTTGTATCAGCTGTCTAGTGTATCTAATATTCCACTTATGTTGGAAATTATTCCATGTAACTATTGCTCAGGGTTTTCAGGCCAGGAAAATTTTCCCATAGCAGACTACAGTATTTGAGTTAAAAAAAAAAAATGGTAGTGCTGGTGCATGGCAAGAAAAAGGAGCACAGCCAAACTTCCAGCAGGGCCATTATGATATGCACATGTTCCATTACAAACAGAAGCTACAGAACGCTGCACTGGCAAACCCTGCCAAGATGTGATGATATAGCTTGTCAGAATTAGTTTAGAGGGACCAATGGGGTAGCCAAAGCACAGGTCACAGTGCCCTGGTTTCTTGCAAAAGGCATGTAGAGAGATGCAGTACAACTGAGTGTAAAAACCAAGACACGCAGCCTGCATTTTTAACCCCTCTTATTCCCAGTATCTCTTCAAAATCTCCACAGACGTGTTCTAAATTTGTATTTTTGTCTTATGCTGTGTTACCCAAAGTTTGTGCACTTTTAAAAATGTGAACTAACTCATGTTTAATTATGTGCAGCCAGTGCACATAAGAGTTTAGAAGCCCTTTTTTTTTTAACTTGGGGTTAGTAGAAGATGTAGATTTAGTAATGTTAAATCATTTAACTTCCCATGTTCTATTGTGTTATTGCAAGGTGGTGCTGGTCAATCTAAAAGATTGAAATAAGATTAGAAATAAGTATGCGTCCTTCCTAGTCTTTAACAATTTTTTTTTTTTTAAATCTCTGATTATAATCCGTGTCCCTGGTCTTCTAAGAAATTTTAATGCACATCCTGCGTTTTGCACATTCACGGTTTTGTAGGACTGAGGCCTAGATGTTTGTTTTCTGCATTGCTGTCTCAATATATGCACATATTTCTTGTTTAGATAACTTACTGGAAAATGTCCTTGCCTTCCAGAGGATCGAGATTTTAAACTTTGGTGAGGAAAGGCAAGGAAGTGCTACTTTGGATTTTTATGTGTTTTCTTTTTGTTTTGTTAATGTTTCAGGTGTTGCTGCTTACGTTGGCTGGCAAAGCTCGTCCATACTGAAACCTCTGCTTCAGCAAGGTCTCAGTGATGCTGAAGAATTTGTCATTTACAAGGCCCTCAATGCTCTTACTTGTATGTGCCAGTTAGGCCTCTTGCAAAAGCCCCATATTTATGAATTTGCTTGTGATATTGGTAAGTTGGAATACTGGAGATTACCTTGTTTTGCTATTAAGGAAAACTTAGTACTGCATAAAGCTTCACAGCCAGCTTAGCTGTCCAATATGCAAACCTGTTGTACTGTTTTAGAGTCTACTTGACTTGAAATTAAGTTAATAAATTGTTGCTTATTGGACTCTGTTAGTGCTCAGAACTCTTTAAAAAATAAAAAAAATCACTTTGGTGGAACAAATTGAAAACATCTTCTCTGACTTTATATAGGATGGCAAAAAAAACCCACAATACTCAAACCTTAAGTCTGAAAACTTTCTGCTTTAAGATCTTTTCTTCATGTCAACCTCAGATCCCTAGTTGCTTTCTGAAAGTTGGTCAGGCACATATCTTGCAAACTGTCTTACCCATTGGCCTTTGATGAACAGGGGAATCCAGTCGTTCAGACAATACATGATCCCTTCTCATCCTGTTTTGAACACCATAAAATTACATCTCACTCATTTACAGTTTATTATAGAACTTTAAAAAATGAGTTGGCCTCTACTTCCTCATCAGGCTTTTCAGCTTAATTTAAGCATTCACCAGCTATTTGTAGAAAAGAAAAGACCAACTCATCTTTGAAACTGTCTGCTTCTTCCTGTTATGACTTTTCAAAAGCATTCAGAATTAGAGGCAGATGATCTGTGGTTATATCTCATGACTGGATACTGTCCCTTGATTATAACTTCTTAAAACCCACGTAATTGAGACAGACTTTTTAGTCTAACAAGGGAACTGAGAAGTAATCTTATGATATAAACAGTGACTGCGCAAGGAAAAAAGTGGAAGAAGGAAGGAATAAAGTATTTAATTAAAAATGAAAAAAAAAAAAATCACTGTTATTTCAGTGCTCTGTAACTGCCCAGATTAGGGTGTGCATTTATTTTTGGCTTAGTCTCCTTTCCAAATCTAGAGTTGACAATTAGGAAGTGAAATGAATAAACAGGAAAATCAAGCTTTTTGGCAACAGCAAGGAAGCTGAGCGCCACAGGCCCAGTAAACTCTCTGAAATAGTCTTCTCAATTCAGCTGTCAACCTTGGTGCTCTGAAGGAGGAAGGGTTGAATTTGGGGGGTGATTCTAGGGAAGGAAATCATATCACAGACTGCCATATACATGATGATCCTCTCTCTTTAATTTGAATGATGTATTCTAACAGCTTAATTTTCTTTCAGCACCTTTCCTGTGCCATCCTAATCTGTGGATACGTTACGGTGCAGTGGGCTTTATCACTGTGGTAGCTCAGTATCTAAATATTGCTGATGTCTACTGCAAGCTAATGCCATACCTCAATCCTTTTATCACACAACCAATAATACAGGTAATATTTCAACTATTAATGTGAATATACCCCAAGCAGTCATAATTCTTAGGTCTGTCATTCTCATGGTTCTGGTTACTAGATTTATTTTTTTTTTCTAATAAGTGTAGAGGTGATACAGTTTTTTGATC
Source organism: Aythya ferina (assembly GCF_964211825.1). Classification (NCBI taxonomy): domain Eukaryota; kingdom Metazoa; phylum Chordata; class Aves; order Anseriformes; family Anatidae; genus Aythya; species Aythya ferina. Next base: position 44,993,241 of record NC_140297.1, on the reverse strand, counting down.
TCAGCAAACATTGACTGAATGGCCGTTGCCATGCATGTTTGAAAGGCTTGTCTTAAATTTGTTATTTGCAGTCACACTGCTGCGATGTTGCACTACTCTGTAGTAAAAGGCATGGAAAGTTGGCTATGACCCAAGTGTTTCTATGCTCTGTGCTTTCATCTACAAGAGTAGTTTGCCCCGCTGGCTGAAAACATGAACAGTCTGCTAGTGTTGCTAGCCTGTGGTTTTCGCAGTGCTACTTGTGTGCTTTGCCCAAGACTAAGAGCAGAGTGCTCAGCATGAGTAAGTTAAGCCATTTCCTAACACAGTATGTCTTGGAATGACCTGCATGATGCTGGTAACATGAATTACCTTGACATCTTTGTGTACAGCTTTAGGACCTGTAGATTTCCTCTCAGGTCTTTAAATAGATAAGAAACAGTCACAGTACTTGCATTGAAGAGTGCATCATGTGTTTAACCTTTTTTTTTTTTTTTTTTTTTTCCGGAAATCATGCAGCTGGCACTTTAATTAAAATAATATTTTTCTCTGTTTACCTCTTCTTGACTGGCTTTTGCTGTGTTTTAGGCATTGGTTGATAAATATCTGTCTTGCTCATTTCTGGCTTCATTTTTAGTGTACGAATCTTTTCTTTGCTATGCAGTACTAAATATAGTAAGCAAGCAGGGAGTTGGGTTGTAATGAAGAAATCCTCACTCTGGACTAATGTTGAATTTATATTTCGTGTAGACAGCCTTTTATGAGGAGTAAGTCCCAGACATTGAATCACCACCTGCCAGAATCGAAAGTTGTTCTCTCTTTTAATAGTAACGAGCAGTCTTTATAAGGACTTCCACAGTTAATGATTCTAAATTATGCCCCAACCCATTGGTTTCTTGTGACTGTTTACTAAACTCGCAATATGCTTTTGATTATTACGTAATTACATTCTTGTGCATCCTTATACCATTGCATACACTGAAGGAAAAAGACAGTAATTGGACTGATCCAGGAGCTCTTCTATTTAATACTTTTAGAGGGTAAATGTAAGACAAAGAGTGACACAGTTTGAAATAGTGTTGCACTACTAGTGGAATTCTTAATTCCACTTAGCAATGCCAAACTAAAATTCTGAGACTGCTGGGAGAACAGGGAAAGAGAATTGAGAAAATCTGATATATCTGGAATGAACAACACAGGGAGAGATTTTATTTTCAAGAAAGGAGAGAAGTTGAATTTAGATTATTGTCATAATCATGTGCAATAATTTCAATATGCTATGTGATCATTGTGTTGTTGTTATTGTAAGCTTAAAAGTATCTCTTCAGGACAGAGTTTAAAAGTAGCTTTTAGAGCAAGCCTTCATAGGAAGATATTTTTATTAATATTTGTACTTGTCCAGTTACCGATTTGTGAGCTAGGAAAAAAAAAAAAAACACAAACTACTGTAGACATGAAACTACAGCACTTACTGTTAGATTTCTCCATATCTATATGGATATCCTCCATGTTGACTGGTTTCTCTTTTTGAATTGCAGATAGATAAAGAAATAGTTCTGCTAAGTGTACTTAAAGAGCCTGTCAGCCGTTCCATATTCGATTATGTCTTAAGATCGAAGGATATCACAAGCCTCTTTCGACACCTTCTGATGCGTCAGAAGAAGAGGAATGGTGCTCTCCCTGACTGTCCACCCCCCGAGGACCCTGCCATTGCACAGCTGCTGAAGAAGCTACTTTCACAAGTGATTGTTTTTCATTTGTAATCTGAGAGTCTTGGGCTCTGTATGTCTCTACAGTAACCCTGCAGTTGCTCTTAGAGGCTTCTGGTCTGAGGTTCTGATCCTTCAAACTGTTGACTTCACTGATTTCAGTATATGCTTGCAGGACAAACAGTTCAGAAGTCATGGAAGAGTCTTACAAGATCTACCTGAAATAGGGCGGCCTTATGTCTGGATTTCCCAAATATATCCTCTTTTTATAGACTTCAGTTGTATGTCTCAATTTCTGATGTACACGATATGTCAGTGTTACAGAATACGGGCTGTGTAGAGTGCTGTAGAGGAGAGCATGCATTTGTTGAAAAGACAGACATGCAAATAACAGTGCCAAGGCCAAAGGGAACTGAAAAGTTTTGAGGTTTACATGTGAAGAGGGGAACGCTAAGAATCACCCACACGAAGTAGTGAGAAGTGGTAAGAGGAAGGACTGCAGCTAAGTGTGTGTGGTTGGGTTTTGTTTGTTTTTCCTATGTTCTGTGGGCTGTAAGAATAGCTGAGGTGGCAATTAAGCAGATTGCACCAGACAGTGATCCAATATTAAATGCAATTCTGCTTTTTCACCATTCCTAGGCATTTACCTGAAGAAGAAAGATGTACTACAGCAACTTACCCAAAGCTCATATCATATGAATGATAGACTGGTGTCTCGAGTTCTGGGGATGTGCTGCTCTATCCCTTTGCATCTGAGACAGTCATTAGTCTTGCTGCTGCTTGCATCTTCATGCCTTGATTCATGTTCTTGCTCAAAAAAGAAATAACATCTTTTCTCTCATTCTGCAGGGGATGACTGAGGAGGAAGAAGACAAACTGTTAGCACTGAAAGATTTTATGTTAAAATCAAATAAAGCTAAAGCCAACATAGTGGATCAGAGCCACCTACACGACAGCAGTCAGAAAGGAGTGATCGACTTGTCAGCTCTGGGAATAACTGGCAGACAAGTGGATCTTGTTAAAACAAAACAGGAGCCTGATGACAAACGCGGTTGGTATATTTTGTGGTCTATATAGATAAAGTATTGTTTTGCCTTCAGAGAACAAAGTCTTTAGTTTACTCAGCAATTCATCCTACATAACTTTCACCATCCTCACAGTTTGCAATAAGGAAATCTAGCGCAGTTTCTCTGTAGTTTGCTGCTATTTGAAATGTGAGGGGCTGGAATGCTCTCTGCAACAGTGAAAGATAAGAATATTTCGCTTTTAAGAGTACTTAAATAACATTACATTTGCAGTAGCAATATGCACAGGTTGTATGTGCTGATTGCAACAAACAGGACTAGAGACCCGTGGTAAGTAAGTGTAAATTGTGAAGGATACATTTCTACTATCTTTGTTTCCTCTTAAGAAGTGATGAGATCTTTAAAGTTGAAAATCCAGGATGCTTTCTTGAGGTGGTATGGGGAAGACTGAAGCATAGGTGTGAAACAGGCTAGCACTGAGGAGTGTTGTCATTCATCCAAGTACATACTTTTTTTGCTTTAGAGTTCATCTGCCTCTCCACCCTCATTTTACTTTGTTTCCTACTTTCCTTTATGCTTAAAAAATAACAACAAAAATAAACACACAGAAAAACACCTCTCATATTCCCTGGCTCACCTTTTAAATCCACTTTCTGCTAACCTTTTTCCAGTTGTCTGTATCCTCATAAGTTTTTCTTCTAGGTGATGTTTGATCTTCCTCTTAGCTCTTTCAACTTGTAGGTCCCTTCTCTGTATGCCACTGTTAAGTTCTGTGGTTTAGGTGTAAAATACAGAAGTATATGCAAACCATGTAACTATTGCCATCTTATTTCCATAACTGAGATACTCTCTGCAAATGTTTTGCATCTAATTTTAAAGGAAAGTACAAAAGTACCGGATTTTTCATTTTTGTACATCCTCTGGAGTGAGGAGTGGGCAGGATTTAAAAGTTAGTAGGTGGAGTATGTGCTTCGTGTGATTTCTTTTATGCAAAACTCTTGTCTGCAAAGTCTTTGTGCCTTCAACTTTCCTTCACTGATTTCATCCAAATCTAATTTGTCACATGTTTTGATTTCACTTTCTGTATTTTACAATTTTAAGTGACTCCAAAAGAATGATGAAAATACATTTCCTGTTTACAGGTAACATTCTTGAATCTACAGATGATGTGATTTTGATAGAAAACTGATTGTATTTGATTTATGTACTGTTCTATTACAAACTTATCCCAGACTTATGCCAATAAAGGAGTAACACTTGCAAGGAAGAATTTTTCACGTGGAGTCTAATTTTGCAGCTTTATAAATAGAAAATTTCACGATACTGGAATGAGTCAATTAGGTTTAATAAGGTGTAAACAGAGCACTTGCCACGTGCTCTGTTTGCTTCATAAAGCCCTGTCAGCCAACTTAAACCACCTAGCAGTGGTTTTTCTCCATTAACTATATAGATAATAAATTGGCATGCAGACATTAGTCTCATGTGTAGTCTGAAAGCAATGACCAGCCTAAATGAACGTTGTCATCATTGCATTTATTCTCTCTCTCCCCTCCCTCATGCCCCAACTGCTTATAGCTAGAAAACATGTAAAGCAAGATTCAAATGTAAATGAAGAATGGAAAAGCATGTTTGGGTCCCTGGAACCATCTAACATCTCCCAGCCGATACCCAAAGGACACGGGCAAACGACTGATCCTGAGTCTATCCAAGCTGGGAAACCACTTCGTTCAGAGTCCTCAGCTGGCATTTGTGCTGCTTTGTCATCCTCTCCACAGGTACTGCTGAAAAACATCATCTTTGCATCTTTCATCTTAAACTGAGATGATTCAGTTGTTTTAACGTGGAGTGGGACTATGGGAAGTAGTTTTGTTTTGTTTAGAACTTTAAACTGTTGCTGTTCTCTGGTGTTTTTCTCCAGCAGAGTAGCACTTTAAACTTCTTATTTTTAAAATATGAATTAAAAGAGGAGGGAAATAAGTTTAGTCACTTAAACAAAAAAGCTTTGCTAACAAACGTATGCTTTGCATGAAGGCATGGAGCTTTGCGTAACAGCCAATTGTTAGATAAACTGTTCTGCCAGGAAAGACTTCTCCTCAAGTTGTATGCTTGGATACATGTTGTGAGGAAGAGATGAGATACCATGACTTTAAATTGGAAAATAGGAACTAGTGTATCAAATCATAGCTGCCTGTAGACATCCTGTACCTGTAATACTTGGTACTGGCTACAGAAGGATGGGCAGGGAGCTTTGCAAGCTGGGGAAGCATCTCTTGACACTGAGCTCTGCTTTCTATTCAGTTTCTAGTTGGAAATTAACTTCTGCTAGCTTTAAATGAGTGTCCGCTCTGAACTGAGGTGGAAACACTTCGCGCTTTTATTTTTCAAGCCAAATATAAGCAATTAATCATGTGGGAGCTAATCTATAATTCTGTCAGTCTTAAGAACGATAACTGTTCCTGTAGTCATCACATGGAGGTGTGTACAGCACAGCACATTAGTTCCCACAAGTAGAACACAGAACAGACTAGGCAAATGGGGTAGGGTAACTGAATGGTTACATTTTTCTGTAATTTTCACTCTTTAATTGTTTTCAAAAGCGATGTTTTTGATTGAATTTGTATCATGATGGATATGAAATATGAAATTGTCAATAATGTTGTTGCTATTGTGTATTTGCATTAAAAGCATTCACTTCTGCAAACATGTACCATTGTAGAATGTAGGGCATATATTTTTAAGTGCTTATCTGTTGCAGACATCCGATGGAACAGTCGTTCAACCCAGGAAACCGACGATACAGGTACCAAGCAGTTCAGTGTCCCCATCTGCATACCAGCTACGCATCACCACTTGCAAAACCGAACTTCAGCAGCTGATCCAGCAAAAGCGAGAACAGTGTAATGCAGAAAGAATTGCCAAGCAGATGATGGAGAATGCTGAGTGGGAGAGCAAGCCTCCACCTCCAGGTAAATCACAGATCACCGAGGTTTTAGGAAAAAACAAACAAACAAACAAAAAAAAAGACAAAAAAGAAGAGTTAAAGCCTATTAATCTCAAGGAAAAACACAAAACATTAAGAAAACAGGAAATTTTAGGCAATATGCCTGCTATGCAGAACATCTATTTATCTGTGACCTGTGAAAGAGGATCTAGACCCTAGATCTTTACTTTTCCTGTAATGGACCCAAACCACTGGTGTAAAGCCCAGGGTGTGCTACCTCTTCCAGAGGTAGCAGGATGAAGCAGGATGTTTGCAACAGGGTACATGGCAGATAACTTGCCATCCTTTAACAGCCTGTAGCTTGGTTTCAGCAAGGAGAGAAATGCTGTTGGAAGGTGAGAACTGTGAGTATTTTTACTCAGGGAGTGACTCCAGATTTTCAGCCATCCTGTGTGAAAGTTTTAAACTCTCAGCCAGGTTTTCTTAACCAGTGGCACACATACTGGGGTGAGCTGTTTGAGCTGCCCTTGTTTACAAAGGAGCCTGTCACTTCCCACGGTTGTAATGGTGATATAGGTGCCTAGCCATAAACAGATGTGTTCCCACACTACACTTGCTTTCAGAGAGGAAGGAAAGCCATTTTTACCTCTTTTTTCTTTTTCTTTACCAGAAAGGAGCAACGCCCAGGTTTTGCTGAACAGGGTTTTGGCGGCAACTGTGGAGGAAATGCGCACAGTTTTAAATTTGCCACCTTCTTATGACCCCAACTTAAATTTTGATGCTCAAAATTAGGTTTGGAATTTACCCAGATTAGCCCTCAAAATTTTCTGCTGATATTGTCCACTCCATGTGCTTGTTACTGGGTATCCCTTATGGAGATTCCAGGCTAAGGGGAATTCATGTGCTTAAATTCCAGATGTTAGCAGAGTCTGTACTAGCTAGGCATGCAGCGATCAACACTACGATGCTAAAGTCTGTTGGTAAATCTAGCATTAAGGTACATAGCTAGGTGTATACAGCTTCCACATCAATTTAAGGGAAGTTGATGAAAATTACAAGGAAACTGATCAAGCCAGATAGCGTTTTAACTTAGCTAACCTTGATCAAGCTTGGCTACATTATGTGTTTGTCTTTTGAAGGGAGTTTTAGGACTTATGAAATAGTGTGTCCTAATACAAGCAGCTGATTTGCTCAGCCACAGAAGGGATTGAGTGCCAGAATCATAAAATCATCAAATGGTTTGTGCTGGAAGGGACCTAGAAGATCACCTCATTCCAACTCCACTGCCATGGGCAGGGTTGCCACCCACTAAATCGGGTTGCCCAAAGCCCCATCCAACCTGGCCTTGAACACATCCAAGGGTGGGGCATCCACAGCTTCTCTGGGCAACCTCTTCCAGTGCCTGCCACACTCATAGTGAAGAATTTCCTCCTAATATCTGATCTAGATCTCCCCTCTTTTAGTTTAAAACCATTCTCCTTGTCCTATCGTTATCTGACTGAGCAAAAATGTTGCTCTCCATCTTTTTATAAGTCCCCTTTAAGTAGCGAAGGGCTACGATGAGGTCTCACCGGAGCCTTCTCTTTTTCAGCCTGAACATCCCCAGCTCTCTCAGCCCTTCTTCACAGCAGAGGTGCTCCAGCCCTCTGATCATCTTTGTTGGCCTCCCCTGGACCCTCTCTAACACTCCCACATCCTTCTTGTGCTGGTGGCCCCAGATCTGGACGCCGCACTCCAGGTGGGGCCTCACAAGGGCAGAGCAGAGGGGCACAATCCCCTCCCTCACCCTGCTGCCCACCCCGCTGCTGATGCAGCCCAGGATGCAGTTGGCCTTCAGGGCTGCAAGCACGCTCTGCTGGCTCATGTCGAGCTTCTCATCCACCAGAACCCCCAGGTCCTTCTCTACTTCCTAATGTTTAATCTAACCTAAATCTTTAGTTTAGTCTAAAGCCACTACCCTTGCCCTATCCCTACACTCCCTGACAAAGAATCCCTCCCCAGCTTTCCTGTAGGCCCCCTTTAAGGTCTCCCCAGAGCCTTCTCTTCTCCAGGCTGAACAACCCCAACTCCCTCAGCCTGTCCTCACAGGAGAGGTGCTCCAGCTCTGATCATCCTCATGGCCTACCTCTGTACTTGCTCTAACAGGTCTATGTCTGTTAATAATTTTTATATTTGAAGTTTCTGTGTTACTCTGAAATTTGCTGTAGTCTCTACTTCATTAATCTTCACCTGTTGTTAATCCTTCACTGAAGCAGACGCCTGTTAGCAGTGAAGCTCGATATGTCTGCTTTGCTTATGTCGGAGGAGGAAACATCACACAAATCTTGACAATTGCCTGGCAAGAGTTACTGCATGGCTGCTCAAGTCCTCAATTTCTTTTTGAAGGACTTGAATAAAGTTTCCTTGGGATTTAGTAGAGCTGTAACTTTGTTTTATTAGGTACATAAAGCTGATGTGTAGCATGTGCTGCAATGCTGAGCCTGTCACTTCAAGCACTACATAAGCCTGCTCAGATGTGTTGCTCGCTATGTGCATTTGGGGCATTTAAGGGATTTCATTTCAGAGCACAGAAGTATGCATAGGCTGATTACAGGTGATCTGTGCACTAGTTTCTCTATAAAAGAAAACATTTACTCAGTTCTGCCCATAGACTTTAGTTCAGAATTGAATGAGCTTTTGCCTTGAACTTTTAAAATGCATTACCTGTGTGTTTTCAGTGCCTTCTGTGCTTTGGAACTGTAATGACTGTCATCCAGCAGAAGACATACTGGGATAGATCAGGGGAATTTTCTTGTTCCTATTAGGTTACAAAATTAACCCCAAACTTTCTGTTTTTGTGTTTTCCCTGTAGGATGGCGTCCCAAAGGGTTGTTGGTAGCTCACCTCCATGAACACAAGTCTGCAGTGAACCGCATTCGGGTCTCTGATGAACATTCCATTTTTGCTACTTGTTCAAATGATGGCACAGTGAAAATCTGGAACAGCCAAAAAATGGAAGGAAAAACCACTACAACCAGGTAGTTTTAAAACTCATAAGACTATGGGGGCTACTCTTTAGAGTTAAAAATTGACTAGAGCTCGGAGGAAATACAAATCACTTGTGGCTATGTTGGAGATTCTATTATTGAAATATACTGGTGTTTTTCTTGGCATGCAAGCCTAAAATAATAGTTTGCATTTGCAAACCTTTTTCTTTCATTAATTAATTGAAACAGCAGAGGGAGTGCTTCACAGTTGTAATTACAGGCTCTTCATTTCTAAGCATAAACAAAAATATTTTGGTGCTGCTGTTTAAAGCCATCTGAGTTTGTTTGGCTTTTTTGTTTGTTTGTTTGTTTTGTATTGTTTTTTTTTGTTTTCAACAAAGTAGCTTTATTCTAAGTTGTCTCATCCAGATACGTGATGCGGGAAAGCTGTATTGTTGATTGAAACACAGATAGGAGGATATGAGGCTGACAGGCTCTGCCAGAAGTATCTTTGGAAGAAGAGGATATGCCTGAAAATACTTTTGAAAAAGAGGCAGTAGACTGCAGTATCAGTTACGTAACAGTAACTACAGTATGCTACTTTGATAGAGATCTAGGTTAGACTGTTATTTTTTAGTAGACAAATGTGTGCTGCTGCAGTTGGAGACTGTCATAGCCTAAAGGGTCAAAGATGGACAGTTAAGCTTGCAGAAGCAACTCTGGCTTTGTTGCTCTCTAGTTTTGCAACACTTAGTAAACATTCTCAGAGCTCTCTCAGGAGCCAGTGGTTTTAAATAGGTATTTGTGGTAATGTAAATAAAAATTAATTCTCTTAAAATACATTTCCTCTCTTTCTCCCCCTCCTCTTTTACTGTTCAGATCAATTCTGACATACTCTCGAATTGGAGGACATGTCAAGACGCTTACATTCTGCCAAGGCTCGCATTATTTGGCTATAGCTTCAGATAATGGGGCCATCCAGCTTCTTGGTATTGAGGCTTCAAAGCTCCCTAAATCTCCTAAAATTCATCCAATACAAAGCAGGTATGTACTTACAGCATTTAAATCTCACCATGCAGCTCAAGCTGTTAGTGTATTCCTGACTTAACGCGTCTTTGCTCCGTGCTTCTTGCTGGCTGATCGATCCCAGGCTGTACTGGAAGGCTATAAGCAGTGATCTTATCCTGCTTCGTAAAGACAGGTTGAAAAGCAACAGTGGAGGGATGAGGATTTATAGCTCTAGGCTATTGGTATCTCCTGTGTCACCGGTCTCATTATGAGCTTCAACCAGTCACTCAGTCTGAATATTTCTCAGTTCTTTTATTTATGCACTGGGATTGGTATTTTCTTACCTCCACTGTTACAATGTTAACATTTATAAAGTAAGTTTGGAGATTCTTTTTAGAGGTCATTATTCAAAATGAGCAATAAATGCGTTGGCCTCAGGCCTGCAGTGTTTTGTCCCAGGCTTTTAAGGTGAGTAAGGTCGCAAACATACATGTATGAGAGATAAGATACTATTTAGCAGAATGTTTGGGGATGATTTAGACCTTTCTTACCTGTCTCCATGTAAGTGATTTTGAATAGCTGGTACTGATTCAACAGCTTAATCTTCCTGCAACAAGAGAGGAACACATCCAGGCTCCATCAAATTTAGCATTTGTCTCAAAGACTGTTTTTTGTCCAAAGTAAGGTTTTTGTTTCAAATGTCCTCTCTTACTGGGATTAAGTTCGTAAATGAAGTAAGCAAAATCTAATGGAGATGTAAACTACAGACCAGAGACATGTTTCCCTTTTGGTGTATGCTGTGTTTGTGTCTGAAGAAGTTTCCATTTGCACACACAGTGAGTGGCTGAGTACAATTCTGGCAGTATGACAGTGGAGAGGAAAAAAATAGAAAAGGTATGTGTTCCTGCCTGTAGACTCTGGGTAGATTCATATCTGATAAGCATGGAACGTGAATCTGAGAGAAATATCTGAAACAAAGAGAGCCAGAGCACTGCAAAGAACATGCAAAGAGCTCTTGACAGTATTTTACTAGCCTGCAAAAGGCCTGCAGGTTCTTCGAGCAGAGAGTTTTCAGAGAGTGTAAGCATCCGTTGCACTAAGAGTGGAAAGTTGATCCCAAGGCAGGTGCCTTGAAGTAATATGAAGAAAATGCTGGTTGGCCTCAGCTATTGAAAGGAGTCTTAAACTTGGGAGTAATATTTTTGGCAGAGGGGTTGGACCCGATGATCTTTCAAGGTCCCTTCCAACCCCTTCAATTCTGTGATTCTGTGATCTGTTTCTAATTTATTTATTTATTTATTTTTTAACCCAGGTCTCTAGATTTGAAGGATGATGGCTGCGTGGTAGACATGCATCACTTCAATTCCGGAGCACAGTCAGTGCTGGCTTATGGCACAGTTAATGGGTCTCTGGTTGGATGGGATTTGCGATCTAGCAGCAACGCTTGGACACTGAAACATGATTTGAAGTTAGGCCTCATAACTTCATTTGCTGTGGACATACACCAATGCTGGCTGTGTATTGGTAAGCCTGTATTTCTTACGAGCTGCTTTTTGTGTCCCCACTTTGGTTTTCTTTTACAATAACTGTAGCTCAAGTTTCTGCTTGATTTGATTGACTAGAATATGTTGTTCTCTAAGAAGGGGAAGGAAATACCTCCTGATCTATTTGTGGGAAGTATTCTGCTCTATAATTATTTGAGGGTGAGGTCCCATCTCTCTAGAAACAGAGCACAACAAAGATGTTAAAACTGTGTAAAAACGCGTGTAATTGTCCCTCTAACTGTAGACAGCTGTCTCTCACCAGGCACAAGCAATGGTACCATGGCGTGCTGGGACATGAGGTTTCAGTTACCAATCTCCAGCCATTCTCATCCTTCCAAGGCCCGAATCAGACGCCTGCTCATGCATCCTGTCTATCAGTCCTGGGTAATTGCAGGTAAAGGATCTTAAACTTACCCTCATAGTTGCCATAGGTTGTTATTAAAGAAGCTTCTGTTTCAAATTCTGCTTCAATCCCTGGGTCTTCTTGTTTGTTTGTTTTCTTCTCTTGTAGTTTTTCTTGTGCTTTGCTTGGGGAAAGGAAAAGGGGAAGTTCATACTTGTATTCTACCACTGTGCCCTTCTTGGCTTTTTAAATTTAAAAAAGAGAGAGGAAAAAAATAATAATTAGTGCTAAGCCATTATGAAAACGACAGCCTTTCCAATTCTCATCTTCTGGAGCATTACAACTCTTGTGAGTGTCCCTCCCTGTGTGCTAACACATCACTCTTTATGGACAAAATGGTATAAAAGACAAAACCCGATCTTGTGCCATACATCGAAGTTGATGGGAATTCTGCCTGAATTCAGTGCCTTTGTACAGCAGAGACTGGAAGGTTGTTCCATGTCCAACTGCCTCTCGAATCTGATCCAGCTGTGTCATGGGTTAGAGCTTTCTAAAAACTTCTGAGAGTCTTCATCTGGTGTATTCACAGCTGCTTCATCCTCACCGCATGTAGCCCCATCATACGCTGTGCGTAAGGAAAGGGCTTTTAAGTGTTTGTGTCAGGAACATTCTGAAGTGGATAAGTAGCTGAAACTAATCCTACAATAACAAAGCTGATGAAGTTGCTACAAAATGAGAGCGATTTGAGTTTCATATCTTACTTAAACTTGCTTCTTAGGTTTGACTACTTTTAGTAATGAACCACCCTGGGACCTAAACAAATTTCTTTAAAAACATGTAAATAAAGGAAGCTACTCTGTGCTTTCTATTTTTATTTTTTTTTCTTCTCTGATCAAGAATAAATTAGTGACAAAATTAATCATTTTGGAATATTATTCCAAATCCTTGCCTGCTAAGGTGATGCCAAGCATGAAAATATTCCCTTTAACAGAATTCTTTGCCCGTCTACACTAAACTTGGGTGTGAAACTTCATTGTAGTTACTGAACTTGATAACTTTGGATTGCTGTCTTATCTGCCCAGGAGTAATCTCCAAAGTCAGCAGTGCTGAACCGATCATCTATCATTCCTAAAGAAGTATGTGAAGTTATCTAGGGAGGAAACAATGAATTTTTAACACCTTTTTAAAGGGTTGGAGATTAAAGTTCTCTTAAGGGAGGCACTGTAGTGCTATCAAGGGATAAAATCGACAAAATGCATGCATGGCTGATAAAGCAAGACTAACAAATGCTGCAGAGAGCAAGTGAAGAGCATCTCTGTGCCATCCTCTCTGTCATGTTAGTAAAGTGAGTAGTGAGAGCCAAGCCACATGTTTTATTTGTATGCATTGGCATTATCTTCCCTGTAGCTGTTCAAGGCAACAATGAAGTCTCCATGTGGGATATGGAAACTGGTGATCGACGCTTCACTTTGTGGGCCAGCAGCGCACCGCCTCTTTCAGAACTGCAGGTCTGGTCTTTTTCTCTTCCCACTTCTGTTCTGTAGCTGGGGCCAGAACAACCTCAAACTCCATGCTGTGCATCAGTACAGTTACCTGTCTCCATGGCCTTGCCAGTTGCACCAGCAACTTGCCCTGGTATTTATTTTGGCACCACAATTGTTTTGCTGTCAAAATTAAATCCCCTTTGTAAAACAGTAGTGTAACTTGAATCTTCATTGGTATCTTCCCCTCTCTGTGAAATGTACTTGTGACGTTCACTTGTTATATCCAGTCACATTCTCACAAAACCAGTGAGCCAGGCAGGCCTGTACAGATTTTTAGCAAAGCCAAAATTTATGGTATGGCATTTTGTACGTACTTTTACTTGTAGTTTCTGGGATAGAGGGTACCTCATTAAGCATCTTTTCTTTTGTATGTTCATTTTGTAATATAATGCCACTGCTACACTTAACTGGCAGTTTAGAGCATGAAGTTCCTCTGCTTCCAGGAGTTAATTGGGGAAGGAGCAGTCTGGGAGATCTTTACGTACACAAAAATAACCCCATGTTCTTCTATAAGCATAGTAAATGCAGATCTGGAATCCACCTAAACTTGAATTTGTATGTACTAGAAGGACTGCAAGTTCAGTTCATTTTGGTCACCCACTTTGCAAAACCAAACAGGAAACTTTGTGATTCAGGCTAGTTTTCTGCTGTTATATTCCTTCCTTAACGACTTCGTCATGTAAAAGTTTGAGCATCCATATGCTTCTCAATACGATTCACCTGCCTGATTTTGTTAGAAATATTCTTTCTTATTTGCCACCATTGGGAATACTTCTTGGTATCTTGGAAATTACATTACAAAGGGTTTAATCCATTGCATTGATCTGTGAACTGTAAAAAACAAAAGGAAGCAATTTACTTTAATATTTTAAGATGTGGCCTGTTTACAAGGTAACTTGGCATTTGTCACAAATATTTGGAAATTGTATGGATGAATATGGTAAGGAATGCATTTACTTTGTGAAACACGGCAACAGCTTTTGATAGTACTTTTTTATATGTTCCTTTTTCCTAATAGCCTTCCCCTCACAGTATCCATGGAATATACTGTAGTCCAGCATCTGGTAATCCCATATTACTGACAGCAGGCTCAGACATGAAAATAAGGTAATGAAACCTACACCATTTTTGTTTGACACTCTCCCTTCTACCCTTGCCAGTGTATTAAGTTCTGCAAAGCATTGCATAAGTAAGCTCCAAGAAGCCAAAACAATAACGCTGAAGATGCATTCACTAGCAAGCATCAGTGAGCAGCAAAAATTGTTCTCAACAACAGCAGTGCAAAACTGTGCTTCCCTGAGATGCAGTGTGTACCATTCTGTAAATTAGTTGATAGGCTGCATGTCAAGAAACAGAAAACTAGCATGTCTAAGCATGATATGAATATTGATTTCTCTACATCTTTGTTCCACCAAGTGTGGAAAGCATGCCGTATTTGGTCTCACTCATTTTCACCATAAGAGTAAGACGGGTTTCAAACAGCCATATCGAGTTGATTAAAAATTTTAACAGCTTTTTTTTCTTCTTTCTGTTTAGGTTTTGGGATCTAGCTTACCCTGAGAGATCATACGTTGTTGCAGGAAGTTCTAATTGCCCATCTGTTTCCTACTACAGGAAGATAATTGAGGGCACAGAGGTGGTTCAGGTATTTTTGCTTTGTTTGATAGATACCAATTCAGCTTGCCTTTGGGTTGGCCCTCTGAGTTACATTAATTTCATGATGCCTTTAACTACAACTCTCTCTTAATTTTTATGGATGGTGTCAGCATTGGATTTTGACATAGTTAGGAAGAAGTTTTTTTAAAAGAAAAAATCCAGTTGTTTCTGAGAAAATTAGGCTTACTAAATAACACATGCAGGAGCCACATCATATGTTTCTTTTCTTATTTTCCTTCTGTTGAACAGGCTTTTATAAAAACTCTTGGAAAGCTCAGATGTATGTGTTGCTGTAACCTTTTTTTTCCCTTGAGGAACATCAAATCTCATTAGTTTGTGTCATTGAAATAAATATGACAAATGACCATGATTTTCCCTAATGAGCTGTTATGTCAGTTCAAATCAAGACTTGGCTTGTGTGTTATGAAAAGAAATGAACCAAGGAATAATCATAAGAGAACCATCAAAAGGTGGAAGGTTTTGGGTTTTTTTTGTTATTTGTTTGAAGAGGGTTTGTTTGGTCTTCATATGCTGACAAACTACTATAAGGGACAATAACTCTTTGCAAATCTCACCTTTCTCTAAATATTTTTTTTTTTTACAGGAAATTCAAAACAAGCAAAAAATGGGGCCCACTGATGAGACCCCTCGGAAGGGTCCAGAGTCTCTACCAGTTGGACATCATGATATTATCACAGATATAGCAACTTTCCAGACCACTCAAGGGTTTATAGTAACTGCATCAAGGGATGGGATTGTTAAAGTGTGGAAATAAAAGTTGTACTAATATATAGTATGTAAATATTTGTAATAAAGAAATAGTGTTATAATGAAGTTTTCAAGGACTACTTCCAGATCATGGAATAGAATGGACTTTAAAAGACTGTAAAGGGGGTGATAAAATCAGTTACCAGTGTCCTACCACCCTGTTAAAAGCACTTCTTAATCACTTTTTTATTAAAGGTGTTTAGTATCTATGGCATTTGCTTGAAAGGCTGAGCAGTTTTTGAAGAAATTGTTTAGCCTAGTTTGTCACCGTTCTTCAAGGATCTTTCAGAAGATGATTGAAAGAAGTCCCACACATCTAAATGCACAAAAAGGAAACAGCTGGCACAATATTTCAACATCTGACTGCTGCTGCATTGAATCTGAGAAATGAAATACCAACCAGTGCACTAATGTCCCTGTATATTCTAATAACTATAATAAAGTCCACTTGAGCTTCCCTGTTTGGTACTCGGTTCTGTTCATATCCGTTGCTCCTCTGCAGTAATTTTGTTATATTGTGGCTACAGTGTAAAAGGAATTTGTGTTACAAGATCCATCTCTACAGTGTTAAAACACTTTACGGTGATCATTAGAAGGTTAAAAACTGGGGCAAGCAATGATGCTTCAAAACCTGTTAAGCATAAACTGCATGTCTGTGTGTGGCTCTTGGTAGTATATAGTAATGTGGGATGACAAAATCACAGTGGCCATTTTCATAAGAAAACTTGTTGGACTTCATCAGCACTACTTGTAGGGAAAATGAGCTTTGGCCCAGCCTTTAGAAATGTCACAACTGTCAGGCAGCACAGCTGTCCCAGCAGTTCCTCCTTTGTAGATGCTGTAACATGTCTTCTGTAGACTTCTGATTTTTCCTTTTTACTTTCATTTCATTTCATTCAGTGAAGCAACTCATAACATGCGAGCCAGCTGCAAGAATTTGGAAACCTGTGTCAAAGCAATGAACCTGTGTTCTCTCAAGGTGATAGCTTTTATCACGAGTGACTGGGGGGTGGGGAGGGGGAGGTGTGATTATTTAACACTTTCCATCTACAACACAAATACACAGAAGAAATTGTGTCTCACGGAAAACACAAAGTCAAGTAGCTTCTTGTCACAGCAGCAGCTATGTACTGAAGTGAGGAAGGAATTTTTATTACTTCCTATCTGTTAGCAGTTTGCTGAATGAAATAAGACAAGATACTGCAGTATGGGAACACTTTGTTCTTCCCTTTTTTGTATGTTTACCAAAGGGAACATTCATATATTATATTGCGTAGTTGTTAACCACTTGAGTCTTTGTCTTACTAAAGTGGGGTGTGCATATATAAAATCACTAACTATTCCACTAAGACTATACAAAAATCCAAATAACTAGAAGCTATAGAGCAGCTCCTAAGGGGTTATATAGATCAAAACTCCCACCGTGTCTTAGTACTGTTAAACAATATTTCAAGAACAAAAATTCATACATGTTCACTGTTTTCAAGTTATCACCTCTGCTTGTTACTGCCTGCTGCAGTCCAGCTAACTCACCCAGCCTGGTCTTTGGCTGAGTCAGCAGGTTTTACGAAATAATGATTGATCTGAACGGAAACATCTTTCTCAAAGGAAAGAAGGGTGCCTATGACAAAAAGATCTCAGCTTTATCCTAGTATTTTTATATGCCTGTGCACGTTTCAGCAAAATGTTGGGCAAACAACATTTGAGACAAAGGGATAGTTAAATAGACACGGTCTCTGTGTCTAAGAATGATGAGGAGAAAATCATTTTTCTCCTAGTATTTCCCCCATATCACTCACTAACAGTTTCATTCATCATTATGCATTATTTGTCATAAGACTAGATTTGAAAGGTGGCCCAATGTTTTCCTTGGATGCTTTGTGGTGAACAATTGTCTTCCAATATCAGATACTAGGGCTTCTTCATAGCGTTGTTCCTTGTGTAGTTCACTCAGATTTTTAGAGGTTGATCTTTCAGACTACAAATTTTGTAACCACAAAACTTGCAAAATGTCTCTCTGCTTCTGATTTAACATTGTTACTTCATATTGTTTTTATTCTAGTCCAGCTATTTTTGAAGCAGTTCATGTAACCTACCTTTATAGAAGAGTTAAGAGTGTACTATTTGCCCTGGTTTGGGGCCCAGGAGGAAAGAAGGATACCATAAAACAAGTAAATTATGGGATAATACTTTAAAACTTGCACGATTGAGGAGAACTAGTTTAGGAGAGATCTAATCAGCAAAGCAAATGACCCAAAATGGTCCTTTTCACTGTCCTACGATTCCACAGATACAAAAGCTATATGAAAAACAGCTGTTCTGGGCTTCAAGTTTCAACACAAACCTAATGGTTCAGTATGCAGTAAGCCTTGCTGCATAGAACAGAGGATAAGAGAGAGCATTCTTTCAAATGTGTGAATATGCTTCGTAGGCCAAAAAGAAGCGCTGATTCCACTCAGTATTGTTTTGAGTGTGAAAATCTAGTCAGAGAAAGCAGCCACTGAATTGAATTCTGAGATAGGTCCTCGTGTGAGTAGCTGTTTGTTTTTTTTTTTTTTTTTCAGTGTACCTACAGTATGCTCCCAGGCAGGGTAAGTGCTGACCCTGGCACAATATTTTGTGAGAGCATTGTGGAAAGTGGAAAGTCTTCATGTTTACTCTCTGTTGAGAGAGGGAAGGCTAAAAAGAGAGACACGACAGCACCACCACCATTTTTTTCCTACTTCATCAGCCACACTTCAAAGCATTACTCAGCAAAAAAAAAAAGTTTTGTATTTTGTCTTTTAGAGCTGCAAAGGTTGTTATGGTTCTGAATTGAGGCTGTGAGGAGCAGTTCCTTCTACGACCACTAAGTTCCTGCAGAAGATCACAGCATTAAGCAAAACACCAGCTCTCAGATTTTGTGCTGGCAGGTGTGGGAGGCTGTAAGCTGCCCTGGCAAGGCAGAAGGCCACCGTCTGGCCTGGTGGTGTTAGAAATGGAATCTGGGTATAGCTGTCATGTTGGTGCACCTGCAAACCTATCTGTGATGCACCTTGGACTTGTCTGAATGTTTGTAAGGAAAGAAGAGCCAGGGGAGAAGAGATGCTGTGCAGGGTACAAGGTAATGAGCATGTAAATACTCAAAGAGTCTTTCCTTCAGGAGAAGCAAAGAGTCAGAGGGCAAAATAAAGCTATGGCTGCTCAAAAACTTTAGGTGAACTAGCACTCCAAAAACATGAGCTGCCCATTTAATCAGCTGTTAGAGGCCTCCAGCATCAGTGTTGATAGCTGCTGAAAAAGGCAGATGAGAAGCAACATTCATTAATGAGTGACCACTCAAAGTGTTTATCCACAAGGGCTGGAAACATCAGGACTGTATATGAAGTAATGTTTCATTTACTTAAGGGACATTCTTTCCACCATACGTGAATGCCTGGTGGTTGCAAAAATGTCTGTGTGATAGAGCATGTTTTATTTAGAATCAGTGTACACATTTGATAGAACTCCCTCAATTATGAAAGTTAACAAAACAAGTTAACATTAATTAGAATTAAATATTACACTACTTAACTACAGCACAGAATTTTCTGTTTTATTTTTTTTTTAATTTTAATTTTTATTTTTCACATAGGAGAGAGATGATTGTTCCATAACAGAGCTCTCAACTAGGAGGACAATAACTGTAGGGACCGAAACACAGAGAATTTAGTTTGCTGCATTGCCTTTCTCTTCTAGAGCCATCATATAGTCTACTATAGTCTACATCATATAGATACTGCAACTGTCGAGAAATGAGACTTTGAAAAAAAGTCTGAACCTCAGCTAAATTTGCCAGTGACCACATATCTAGAAAAGGGATGCCTGCACATAGGGAAATCTCTGCAGTCGATTGTACGAGGCCAGAGCTAACCAGATATTCCAGCAAGTGTAATTCCACTTAGCAACATAAAAATGAAGGAGAGAGGGACTAAGATATAACCTCTATCCTGCTGCCTTGCCTGCTTACACCTACGTCACTCTCTCTTGCACATGAGGTTGTTATGTAGCTAACATTTTCCAAGATTGTAAGAGATAAATGTTAGATGGAAAACATGGAGTAACGGGCTAGCAGGTAGACTGCCAGCATAGGAGATTCAGCAGAAAGTGCCACAGGGAATCATGTTGACAGGAACTGTATAAACAGAGCATGACTGGCAGCTACACAGCCTCCTGGCATATCTGTGGGCAGGGGCTGCAAGGCAGGCTCATGGCAGCTACCAATCTCCTGCACCCTATTCCCAGGGAAGGCTGCACTCTGGAAAACAGCCAGCCTTGCCTCGTCTGCCCTCTCCTTAGCTCACGCTGCACTTCATACCTCACCTCACACCTCACACTTCCATACCTTGCACTTCACACTTCAGCTCACCTCTCATTCTTCACCTCACCCCAAAACCTGACCTCATACCTCATACTTAACTCACCTTCATACTTCATACTCACCTCATCTTTCATACCTCACCTAAGCACTCACTCCTTAAACCTTGCCTCACACTTCACACCTCAACTCAGACTTCTTCTCAGCCCTCACCTTATCACTTACACTTCACCTCACCTCTCCTTACATCACGCTTCACCTCACACATAACCTCACTGCTCACCCCACCTCCCACCTCCAACTTCACCTGTTCACATCCAAATCAGCTTCAGCTACTATGCACAGACATGCCGTGCACTAAATACTGAGTGTGTTTAGTGCAAAGATGTTGAGCAAAGATTTTTTTCCTGTTAACAATTGCATTAAAAACGATAATAAAATAGCAGTATGCTGGGGCATAAACGTGTATGTCTAGATAAAGAGGGTGATGAACAAAGCCAGCAGATTCTTCATCTCAAAGCAAAGTACTCTGTGCATACTCAGCGAGGAAGGTGAAAAAAATGTGGTAGTCAGAAAGTCAAGTAAGTGTTTTTTTTAAACATACTTGTCCATGAAGAAAAGCCAGATCTTCTGAGGTGTAAATACATTCTGCACAGTTGTTGGTTTTGTTTTGTTTTGTTTTGTTTTGTTTTTGGGGGGGATACTGGAAAGCATGTAACTAGTAATCCATTAATCAAATGATAATTATTATTAAAACAAACAAACAAAAAAAATAATTCTGAACAGCTATTTACCTTTAATGATAGGGCATGACTGTAATATTAGGAATGCTGGGTAGATTATATTTAACTGCTACTGTTTCCCATAAAAGGTTTTAATCTTTTATTCTTTTTTCGCTTTTTAGTAAACGGTGGTGAAAAGATATTTACACAATACTAATAGATAATCTAACTTCTGATTTCAGAAGAGGTATTATGGATTAACCTGAAAGACAGTGAACCACCATGCAGCCACTTGTTCACTCCTTTAACAGTGGGATGGGGGAGAAAACTGAAGAAAAAAGTGAAAGAACTCATGGGCTGAGATAAGGACAGTAAAAGAAAGAAAGAGAGACAGAGAGACAGAGAGAGAGAGATGGGTGATACAGTTAGAAAGTTACATCACTTTTTGCATTTCTCTGTTGATGAGGACACAACAAGAAACTGAGGAACAACTTATCCTCTGGAAAGGTGGAAAATGGCCAGAGACAGTGGGAACATGACTGAGAAATCTAGGGTTGTTTAGAGACAATCAAGAAACTTTCCCACCTCATGGCTGTTTCAGAAAGACGATGGAAATGAGCAGCGCCTCATTGGTTATGTGAAGTGGTGGCGTCCTATGCCATCTTCTGTGTCAGTGGTACAAGAAGGGCCTGTTTTTTACTCAGAAGGAGGCTCACAGAAGGGATGGGAAGGAAGAGACCTCTTGAGGTCGTTCCATAAGGACCTTCCTAAGTCCCATCCTTAAGGATGCTGCAAGTTGCCAGGCCCGGTTCCGCAGCTGGCAGGCATTCTCTGCTGCAAGGTTTTTAGGAGACTTTTACTGTCAGCCTTTTTTCCAGTCGGGCCAGGTCACCTTTGTGGCTGCTCCCATCCCCAACACTTTCCCATTCCCATTACAACTCCTCACCCCCCAAATGACTTCTCAGTCCCACGTCTCCCTCAGGGACCTGCCACCCACAGCTGCTCCCCATCAGGAGCAGACATCCCCAAACTAATTTGTGGCGGGGGCAGCGGAAGAGGGCTACATTCAGCCCCCACTGCCAAGCGATGCGGGAAGAAGTGCAGGCAGAGGCTTTGCAGGGTGGAAGAGTGGTAATTTATTCTTCCTGGGGGAATCGTGGCTGCCACCCCCAGCCCGTCCCCAGGTGAGGCCCGGCCGCCTGCTCAGGCGGGGGGCCCGGCCTGCCGGCCCGCGTGGTCCCCGTGTCCCGGCTCCTCCTGCCGCACCCTGTGCAGCCAGGATGTGTCCCCGACGTCGGCGTCCTGCGGGGAGCGTGGCAGTCTGCGCCCGACCTGCCCCGCGTGCCAGGAGAAGCTTCTCTCAAGTCTGCGCTCCGTGGAGGGGCTGCGCGCCCTGCGCCGGGGCGAGACGCTGCGGGAGCGGTAGATGGAGGGGCTCCTCTGCCCCTGCCCCCGCTGCTGCTGCTGCTGCCGCCGCCCCAGCCGCGCGTTCCGCTGGAATCTTCCGCGGGGTCTTCGGGCCAGGCGCACCACTGCTGCGATGGGCCCGCGGCACATCGGGCAGGTGTTTCTTGCCTCCGCCCAGACGTGGATGCACTCCAGGCAAAAGGAGTGCCTGCAGGGGTCCACACGAGCTGCGCTGGACAGCGGGCCCAGGCAGATGGGGCACATCTCCTCCCCGGGGGCCTCCTCGGGCTGCTCCTGCTGCTGTGGCCGCCAGCTCATGGTTCCTGCAGCTTCCCCAATGTGCAGATGGTCGTCCTGTGGGGGAGGCTGCCCTGGTGCTGGGTGCTCAGCAGCAGCCTGGGGTCTTCAGCACCTCGATGTCTCGCGGGTCGCCGGCAGGACCTCAACGCCTCACGTGCCAGCAGCGTTGCCACCAGGAGGACTACTGCAGAGAGAAGCAGGAAGAAAATGTTGTATCAGCAAGCAGACATTCGCTTTCTAGGTTCTACCAAGTTGTCTAGAGTACTGTAGCAGTAACTGTTCTGTGTATGGATTGCTAACATGGCTGTTAGAGCAGCAAATATGCTTATGATCGGTTATACTTGGCAAGACTACGCTGAGGACAGATGAGGCACATGGATGTCTGTAGATTGGAGAACATTACCGAAGGCCCTTGATGATGGCTTGCGTACAACAAGATTGGCTTCGCGAATGCCTCTAGCACCAGCTCCGCCTGTCTCTCTCTTTCCAGCTGTGAAGACTCAAGCTCTCGCCTACCACCAGCCAGACTGGCCGCAGGCGCCCCGCGCAGGGCTTTTATAGGCAGCCCCCTTCTGTGAGGCCATAGGTGACATCAGCAGGGTGAGGACACCCCAGACCCTGCTGATGTCACCTATGGCCTCACAGAAGGGGGCTGCCTATAAAAGCCCTGTGCAGGGCGCCTGTGGCCAGTCCGGCTGGTGGTAGGCGAGTGCTCGAGTCTCCACGGCTGGAAGGAGATAGAGAGGCGGAGCTATTGCTATAGGCATACGCGAAGCCATTGTTGTTGCGCGCAAGCCATCAAGGGCCTTCGGTAATGCTCTCACACCTATAGACATCCGTGTACCTCATCTGTCCTAAGCGTAGTCATTGTTTGCAATCCATACACACACTGATGACAGCTACAGTACTCTAGACAACTTGGTTGAACCTAGAAAGCGAATGTCTGCTTGCTGATACAACATTTTCTTCCTGCTTCTCTCTGCAGTAGTCCTCCTGGTGGCACGTGAATCGTTGAGGTCCTGCCTGCAACCCGCGAGGCGATCGAGGTGCTGAAGACCCCGGGCAGCTGCTGAGCGCCCAGCACCAGGGCAGCCTCCCCCACAGGACGACCGGTTCTACGTCGCGGAAGCTGCCGGAACCATGAGCTGGCGGCAGGAGCAGCCCGAGGAGGCCCCCGGGGAGGAGATGTGCCCCATCTGCCTGGGCCCGCTGTCCAGCGCAGCTCGTGTGAACCCCTGCAGGCACTCCTTTTGCCTGGAGTGCATCCACGTCTGGGCGGAGGCAAGAAACACCTGCCCGATGTGCCGCGGGCCCATCGTTGCAGTGGTGCGCCTGGCCCGAAGACCCCGCGGAAGATTCCAGCGGAATGCGCGGCTGGGGCGGCGGCAGCAGCAGCAGCAGCGGGGGCAGGGGCAGAGGAGCCCCTCCATCTACCGCTCCCGCAGCGTCTCGCCCCGGCGCAGGGCGCGCAGCCCCTCCACGGAGCGCAGACTTGAGAGAAGCTTCTCCTGGCACGCGGGGCAGGTCGGGCGCAGACTGCCACGCTCCCCGCAGGACGCCGACGTCGGGGACACATCCTGGCTGCACAGGGTGCGGCAGGAGGAGCCGGGACACGGGGACCACGCGGGCCGGCAGGCCGGGCCCCCCGCCTGAGCAGGCGGCCGGGCCTCACCTGGGGACGGGCTGGGGGTGGCAGCCACGATTCCCCCAGGAAGAATAAATTACCACTCTTCCACCCTGCAAAGCCTCTGCCTGCACTTCTTCCCGCATTGGTCAGCAGGAGGGGGGTTGGGGGGGGGAAGGGGGCTGAACACTGCCGTCTCCTGCTGTCCCTGCCATGAATTGGTTTGGGGATGTCTGCTCCTGATGGGGAGCAGCTGCAGGTGGTGTGTCCCCAAGGGAGACGTGGGACTGAGAAGTCATTTGGGGGGTGAGGAGTTGTAATGGGAATGGGAAAGTGTTGGGGATGGGAGCAGCCACAAATATTTAAATTGCTTAGTATCAGCCTCACATGATAAGAAGATTCATCTCTACCCACCAAATCCAGGCTGAAAAGAACACGGTGCCTAAAGTAGAACTTAATTAAGTTATCTGAGTTTGTATAAGATCGAAAGTGTTGAAGCAGTTAAACCATGAGTGAGCATATGCAAAACAGAAAGAAGTACAATATGAAGAAGACTATGAACCTGCATCAGAAAGCCCCCAAAGTGTAACCACCAGAGGTTACTACACCAGCGACAGCAGGAGGGACAATATGATAATTAGGTCTGATAATCCATTACCATAAATCCTGCCCTTTCTTGTGAACTGCACAATATGGATATCACCGTACCATAAATAAGTACTTCTTGTCTTGCTTAGGTGTACTTGTTTGGTGGAATTATCCCCCATATACCCAGTGTTGTTAATAAAAAATACCTGCTTTTTAATTCTCCCAAAGGAGTCTTGGAAAGTTGCATTGCGTTTTGTGTTTCACCGTTGATGGGGACACAACGAGAAACTGAGGAACTACTTATCAGCTGGGAAAGTGGAAATTGGCCAGGGACAGTGGGAATATGCATGAGAAACCTAGTGTTGTTTGGAGAAAATCAGGAGCATCGCCACCTCTTGGCTGTCTCAGGAGGATGATAGAAATGAGCAGCGCCTCATTGGTTATGTGGTGGTGTCCTATGCCATCTTCGGTGTCAGTGGTATAAAAGGGCCCTGTTTTTTACCCAGAAGGAAGCTCCTAGAAGGGTTGGGGATGGAAGGGACCTCTGGAGGTCATCTGCTCCAAGGCCCTGCTGAAGCAGGGCCACCTAGAGCTGTATGGCTGCTGGGCACCGCTGACAAGAGCCTGGCTCCGTCTTCTTTGCATCCTCCCTTTGGGGATGTCAAGATGTTGCTAAGATCTCTCCAGCCTTATGTCTTCCCTGATAAAGAGTTGGAGCTCTCTTAGTCCTTCCTTTTTGGAGAAATTCTCCAGGCCTTCCACCAGCTCGTCTGCTGTTCACTAGACTCTCTTCAGTATGGCTTTGGATGGGGGAGCTCAGGACTGGACATGGTCCTTCAGGTGTGGTCTATCGTAGTCTCAGGAAAGGAGAAGGATCACCTCAAGATGCTGGTAACGTTTCTCCTAATGCAGACTGGGGAAGAGTGATTGCCAGTTAAAACTGAGGCCAAAATGTTGTTGAGTACCTCTGACTTCTCCATGTCTGTTGTCACTAGTTCTCCTGTCTTATTTTTCCTTATTTTTTTTTCCTGTGGGCTGGGTGTGTGCACTGCCTTTAATCTCACTTTTCTCACCAGTTTATCTGTAGAAGCCCTTCTTACCATTCCTCACCTTCCTTGTCAAAGTCACCTCCTAGGGCACTTTGGAGAGCATTGCTGGCCCTTGGCCTTTTGTGCAGAGCTGTTTTCCAGCTGGACACTCACAGCTTGCCCTGCAACCTCTGGTCGATCCTTCCCAGGGGCAGGACATTGTGCTTCCCCTTGTTGGACTGCATGAGGTTCCTGTCAGCCTGTAGAGGTGCCAACAGCAGAGCAAGAAGATTTGACTAGAAGGAAGCTGCAGCCTGTGAAGTGGCCCCACAGGATCTGATTCTTGGAAGTGCGGCCTATGGAGAGGAGCCCATGCCAGCGCTGTTCTTGAGAAACTGCCATTTGTGGGAAGCCAGAAGGAACCACGCATTGGAGAAATGCTGCTGAGGGTTAGAACAGCTGTAGGTGTCTGCAGATGATCAGTAAATCCCAAAACAGAGGAGAAGAAGGAAGAAGGAGCAGTAATTAATTGTAAAGTTGTGGTAGTCAGGGTGTTCCCCCATTCAAGGGCCATGTCAGCCCCTTATCCTGAATATGTCTGAATGGGGAACCTGGGTTTATAGAAAAAGCAAAAAGATGCAAGGCCAGGCAGAGCCTTTCCTGATCGGAAGAGACCTGAGTCTCTTCCAAGCCTCGCTGCCACCAAGTGACCCAGTTTCCAGGTGTCCAACAGACAGGTACACACCTCCAGCCATTCGGTACACACCTCCAGCCAGGTGGAAGGAAGGGACAACCGGGTTTATCTGACTGCGTGGATTTGATGGCCTGGCACATCAGACCCACAGGAGTATAAGGCTCTAGTGGGCACTGGTGTATAGTGTGCCCTGAGGCTACCAAGGGGCAGAACCCACCTCCAGTATTTATGGAGTGACATGGGGATCCCAACAGCTGATGGTATTGGAGGCCGAAGTGAGCCCAGCTGGGAAGGAGTGTCAAAAACACCTCACAGTGACCGGCCCAGAGCTTCCGTGCATCCTTGGCATAGATTGCCTCAGGAGAGGATATTTCAAAGACCCCAAAAAGGAACAAGTGGGCTTTTGGCATAGCTGCCTTGGAGATGGAGGGCATTAAACAGTTGTCTGCCTTGCCCAGTCTCTCAGTGAAGTCTCCCCTTCTCTTATGGGGTTGCTGGGGGTCTAAGAACAGCAGGTACCAATTGCTACCATGACGGTGCATCGGTGGCAATATCATACCAAGTGAGATTCCCCAGTTCCCCTCCACAAGCAGATTCACTAACTGGAGAGCCAAGGAGTGATCAGCAGGACTCGCTTGCCTTTTGACAGTCCCATATGGCCAGTGCAAATGTCTAGTAGCAAGTGGATCCTCAGGATCAGTGTCCTGGGGGTACCAGCTCCATCTGCATGAGTGATATGCACTCTGAGGCTTGGTTTGTGTGAGCATTTTTAGCTGATATTCATTGTCGAACATTCAAACGATGAGTGCTTATGTTAATAAACTAACAACCAAAGGAACCAGTGCTGTCCTGAATGTTGGAGCTGCTTTTGATAGCCAGTATAAAAGGAGAAGGAAATATCCCACTTAAGAGAGAGGTTTTCTATTTGTACTACACTGAATTTGAAGAGTTGCCAGGCTACTATGCCAAACAAAGGCTATTTCCACGTGGGCTGTGTTGTGCTTCCAGCCGTCTACGGGAAATGGCTCTTAAAATGTCTCTGCGAGTGATGATTCACTGCTGGCCCTGTCTACGAAGTGAAGTCCTCCACATACCAGTGGAAAATACAGATAGTTAAAGAATCAGGACTGGGTAGAGGTCTGGATGTTCTCAGGAACTCACAGGTCATAGTGTCACAATGCAATGTGGTTTAGGAAACCTTCGGCCTTTTTCTCCGTAATGAGGGGGTGTGAGGTGAGAGTTTTTACAAGGACATAGAGTGATAGGACAAGGGGTAATGGCTTTAAACTAAAAGAAGGTAGGTTTAGATTAGAGATTAGAAAGAAATTCTTCACTCAGAAGGTGGTGAGGAACTGGAGCAGGCTGCCCAGAGAGATTGTGGATGCCCCATCCCTGGGGGTGTTCAAGGCCAGGCTGGATGAGGCTTTGGGCAACCTGATCTGATGGGAGGTGTCCCTGCCCATGGTAGGGGGTTGGAACGAAGTGAGCCTTAAGGTCCCTTCCAACCCAACCCATTCTCTGATTTTCTGATTCTGTAATACTCAGAAACACAAACATCATGTCAAAAAGTGACAGATAATACATGCTTTATGTGTCCAGATATTTTCTATAAGAATTGATGGATATATATATGGCTTGAGACAAAAGAGACTCATTTTCAGTTGTAGGCATGGTCCCTCACAATAACAGAAAACAGTATCACCCATTATTTTATTTAAATAAGAACCATAACTGCCTTCTTGGGACAAAGATGCTGACTTTACTGAAAGTAATATGAAAGGTTTTTCCCCTGCAAGTAAATAAACTAAAAAATTGATATGTTCACAAAAGCTATTGATTTAATTGACGTCTATGGCAACTGAAAAGAAACTTGAAGGATACAGGGAAGTACTGCTCTCAGAGAGGAAGACACTCAGGAAAAGAGGCTGACAAAGTAGTGCTGTCTGTCTTTACAACTTTGTCTATATGTATTAGATGGATCCCTCAAACCTCTCACCATAGTTTAAAACTAAAGTGACAGGCCTGCCTTGTCCAACAAACTTCCAGCTTTGTCTTGCCTGTATGCTTGAATCATCAAACTAAACAGCATGACTGCCCCATGTTAAAAATTTTCATCATTCATGAAGTTTAGGTGGTAATGTGCAGATTAGGAAAATGTGTTCCTTTACAACAAGAATCATAGAGCACTAAGTATATTGTTAGCTGCTCTGCCTGGGGCTTCTGTAGGAAATTTGTGATGGAAGACAAGCTTCCATACACATCTGGAGGAAAAGCCACTCCTGTGGTGGCAGACTGGTACCTTCCAGAGCTGACATCTCTCACTTGGGCATAGAAGGCAGAAAGAAAACAGTTGACACAGTGGTCAACTGTCAAAAAATGCTTTCCAGCTCATCCTGAGAAGTAAGTTAATTATTTAAGTTCAAAATCCACCACCATTTAAAATTTTCTCCAGTACTAATTAAGTTTAGATTTGCCTATTATATAAATACTATATATACTATGAAGCAGGAAAAGGAAAAGGAAAAGGAAAAGGAAAAGGAAAAGGAAAAGGAAAAGGAAAAGGAAAAGGAAAAGGAAAAGGAAAAGGAAAAGGAAAAGGAAAAGGAAAAGGAAAAGGAAAAGGAAAAGGAAAAAATGAAAATGAAAAGGGAAAGGAAAAGGGAAAGGGAAATGGAAAGGGAAAGGGAAAGGGAAAGGGAAAGGGAAAGGGAAAGGGAAAGGGAAAGGGAAAGGGAAAGGGAAAGGGAAAGGGAAAGGGAAAGGGAAAAGAGAAAGAAAAAGAGAAAGAGAAAGAGAAAGAAAAAGAAAAAGAAAAAGAAAAAGAAAAAGAAAAAGAAAAAGAAAAAGAAAAAGAAAAAGAAAAAGAAAAAGAAAAAGAAAAAGAAAAAGAAAAAGAAAAAGAAAAAGAAAAAGAAAGAAAAAGAATTAAACCCTGTGTTCTTCCTTCATCCCTTACTGTTAGCCTCTCTTACTCCCTTGCACAGGAAACAATCCTCTTCAGCACCATTCAGCTTTCACAGTTAACATTTAACATTCTGAAAGCTTTAAAACTATGCTTTTATTTTAATAATTTATATTTAGTGGGTAAGACAAATCCGTGACTTCAGAAAGCTAGTGGAAAAACTGGTTGCATCATTGATGGTTAATGTTTGATAAGCATCAGAGTAGTGAATAATGTTGCAAGCTTAGAATCACAGGACTTTAAAGTTTTTGTCCACATTATCATTTGGCTTTCACTTTATCCTTTAGGAACTGAGTGCAAAAAAGCACAAGCTGAAAACATCACTAAAAGAGATTTTTACATATCTGAACTCTTTTCATTTTTCTCCGTTCAGAAAACCGTATCCTTGATATTTTTGTAGAAGTTCATTGCTTGCTGAATACAACATAGCTCCAATGAAAGTCTGCAATTTCTAGATACATGAGCACTCTAGAGAAGGTTAGATAATCAGTTTCTGTCTCTTGATCTCTAATAATTAAAAAAAGTTTAAAGCCTGACTTCACAAAATGCACACTGCAGCACGTTTCACCATATTTTTTTTATATTAATTTCAATTTTTATTAATTAAGTAGTAGTCCTAAAAAGGTATGCAACCTTTTACAGCGTGACTGGGGTCCAAAAGATGTTGTGCAGCTCTTTCACGCAGAGATTACCTCATGAATGTTCATGACTGGGAGACTGGGAGTGCTTCAGTGCCTCAACCAGCATGCATTAGCACTGCAGTTGTGAAACGATACCCTCTAATCTGCTCTTCACCTTCCCTCTCAGTTCTTGGAGAGCCAAAGGTGACATAAATGTGCCACAGGCTTCAAGAGCAGGATACTGAATTAGGAAGGGCCATGCCAATGCCAAGGGTTGGGCTGGAGAAGGTGAAATGTCACAGACAGCAGAGAAGACAGTTTTCAGTCTTGCGACTTGCAGAGTGAAATTTCATTTTGCATACAGTTTCACTGAGCTAAATTCAATGGTAGTTGCTAATGATGTCCCTTTTACTGTATGTCACTCCAAAAAATACACCTGCATGAGTTATATCACATTTGCAACCAGTTTTTGTATGCTATGGAACCAGTAATGCTAACACCACATACGAATGACCTTAATTGTTGATGTCTCTTCATCATTAGTCTCAGAACACAATGTGAGAGAGAATTGAAGTCAAGTTTAGTTGCCAGTTGGCAGAAATACTTCCCAGTCTTTCTTAGGAAATGTTATGCTATGTTTTATATATTCCCTCCACATTTTTATGCTATGATCTGTCCATGCCAGTAAATGTCCCATCTGATGGAAATGCTACATTCCAGCAATTCTGCAGTTTCTCCCATGCCAACAGCTGTCCTCGCTTGGAGTTGGAGCTGGTGTCTGCATCTCAGACACTCTGGCTTCTGGGAAAACAGCTCAGCTGCAAGGAAGAGCCAAGTAAGAAATGTCTTGGAGAAGCCTTGCCTGGATCTTCTGCCCTTTCCTCCAGGGGGCTGCGCTGCAGCGTGGTCTCTTGCTCTCAGAGAGCTAGTTCTCAGTCCCTGTCTCCTAAAGCAGAACATTGAAAAAACTGATATTGACCAATCTCTTTAAAATTCATGGCAGTAGTCACTGCCCAGCACCAGCAGAAAATGGGCATCTTTGAGTGCCAAGTACAAAAAGTTTTAGCAAGTGGCTCTGTAGAAGATCTTTGTCAATTCAGATAGCTGAAATGGGGTATTGTGTTTTATGTAACTTGTTATTTGTCTTTTACAGCTATTCCAATCAAGCAGCAAAATTCCAGTGTTTCTCCAACTTTCTCTGTAGATCTGCTCTTGATTCACAGCATAACTGAGGAAGTTGCTTAGGCCAAGCTTACTCTAAGAGTGTTCTTAGTATCAATGAAACCTGTAGTAATAGCTGAAATCATGACTATAAAAAGGGCTTGATTTCCTTTGCTTTCATTCTATCTGACAAGTCATAAATGTTCCATTTATTTCATCTAGAGCAATTAGTTTACTTATTAAATAACTGAATTGAAATTCTCCCACACACAGCAGAAGCGTAGCAACTGCAAGACTATTAGAAAGAACTTTAAATTTTCTCTTCTGTAAACTAAGCTAATAATTAAAGTATTCAATAAATGATGTTTCTGAAAAACTTCAAAATAATTGTGCACAAGTGGCTAAAAAGTGTAATTAATTAGGAGTGTCTGCCCCTCTCAATGGACACAGAAAGAGCATTAATTCTATTACTCTTTCAAAAGATTGGTGAAGGAGAAATTCTGTATTACTGAACAATGTTTTTGTGAGACTATGAAAATAAGTATAAAGTTAGTTTTCTTATAAAACTAGGCTGTTTATAAAACCCTAGCTAATTCCGATGAACAAGGTTTTAATAAAAGTTATGTGAACTTCCGGGGAAAGACACCGAAGCATGCACATGGCACACCACAACAACTTTGTTCAATAACAAACCCACAGAAACCAGCTCTGAGCTGGCAGCAGACAACAAATGAAAAACAGCCCACACAAAGGGAAAAAAAGTTGTCATGGAACAACAGCTGTGTCTCTTGGTCAGGCAGTTGGACTCAATGATCTTTCTAAGTCCAGTCCAACTATCCTATCCTGTCCCGTTCTGTCCCGTCCCGTCCCGTCCCGTCCCGTCCTGTCCTGTCCTGTTTCTTTGTAATTCTATACTTGCGAGTGCCCATGTCCCCTTCCTTGGCTAACCATAAAGGATCCCACATACAGTATTTCTGCACAACCAAGATGAATTTCCTCATAGTTTTTGCATGAGGAATTTCAGAGTGCTGTGGGACTGCATTCAAGATGATTCTTCCAGTAACAGAGAGGAAGAGAAACAAGAAGCACCACACCAATGCTGCTTTGTGCCCCTGGTGGGACTGGATCCATCTTCCAGGACTGGAGTTAGCAAGCCATCCAGAGAGGTAAAGAAGCTTGGGATTGCTCTTCTGAAGATCACAGCAAGCAGGTAGCTGTTCAAACAAACAAACAAACAAAACACCTAACCCAATATTTCTGAAGCCCTATCAGTCACAAGAGAGCACAAGTCTCTATGAGGCATATTCAGGAGGACATGGTCAACATATTGTATTTATTTCACTGCTACTTGTAAGTCTAAGGTTCATTGATCAGTTACAGTTCTTTTACACTTTTTTCATTCAGCTGTCTTGGAAAGTGGAACTCAAAATTGATTTTCAGGCATTAACACAAATATGTAGATTATATCTTGTTCCTCCCACTCACAGAACTAATTTTTTTCCATTTATCAAATCCAGTTGACTTGGCTTTTAGTTAGATTTTAAATAGGTGAATTTCCAGAAAAGGATCACCCAGCATAGTCCTCATGCCTAAGTCTTGACAGTAAACACAATTAATACCAGTAGGAGTAATACTGTTAGAAAAGATCATGTTTAAGACCATCTAAGGAATCTGAAGGTGCACAAGTCCATGGGACCTGATGAGATATATCCAGAGATCCTGATGGATCTGGCAGATAAAGTTGCTAAGCCACTATCTATCATATTTGAGAAGTCGTGGCAGTCTGGTGAAGTTCCCACTGACAGAAGAGTTAAGAAAACTAATTCTTATATATCTTAACATATATTTATGTATACATGCATATCTATATTAAAGCATATGCATATATTATAATATATGAAAAGTATATGCATGACTGAGGTGTTCTGCACAGGTTGTTTTTGTTTGTTTGTTTGTTTGTTTGTTTGTTTTTTACATTGGGGATACTGGAAAGCATGTAACTCGTCATCCATTAATCAAAAGATAATTATTATTAAAATCAAGAGAAAAGGGAAAAAAAAAAGCAAACAGAACCGAAATCTGAACAGATATTTACCTTTAATGAAAGGGCATGACTGTATATAAGGAACACTGGGTATATTATATTTAACTGCTACCATTTCCCATAAAAGGTTTTAATCTTTTTTCTTTTTTCTCTTTTTAGTAAACTGTGGTGAAAAGATGTTCACACAATACTAATAGATAATCTAACTTCTGATTTCAGAAGAGGTATTATGGATTAACCTGAAAGACAGTGAACCACCATGCAGCCACTTGTTCACTCCTCAGACAGTGGGAACATGACTGAGAAATCTAGGGTTGTTAAGAGACAATC
The DNA here is from genome assembly GCF_964211825.1 of Aythya ferina. Classification (NCBI taxonomy): domain Eukaryota; kingdom Metazoa; phylum Chordata; class Aves; order Anseriformes; family Anatidae; genus Aythya; species Aythya ferina. The sequence goes on along the minus strand of NC_140297.1, from coordinate 44,959,942 downwards.
AAGAAACTTTCCCACCTCATGGCTGTTTCAGAAAGACGATGGAAATGAGCAGCGCCTCATTGGTTATGTGAAGTGGTGGCGTCCTATGCCATCTTCTGTGTCAGTGGTACAAGAAGGGCCTGTTTTTTACTCAGAAGGAGGCTCACGGAAGGGATGGGAAGGAAGGGACCTCTTGAGGTCGATAAGGTCCATAAGGACCTTCCTTAAGTCCCATCCTTAAGGATGCTGCAAGTTACCAGGCCCGGTTCTGCAGCTGGCAGGCATTCTCTGCTGCCAGGCTTTTCGGAGACTTTTGCTGTCAGCCTTTTTTTCCAATCAGGCCAGGTCACCTTTGTGGCTGCTTGCATTTGAGCCATTCCTCATCAGGAGCAGACATCCCCAAACTAATTTGTGGTGCAGGTGGCAGGAGAGGGCTGTGTTCAGCTCCCTCCCTCCCTCTCACCCTCGCCCCCCCCCAGTTAACGGCTGCGGGAAGAAGTGCAGGCAGAGGCTGTGCAGGGTGGAAGAGTGGTAATTTATTCTTCCTGGGGGAATCGTGGCTGCCACCCCCGGCCCGTCCCCAGGTGAGGCCCGGCCGCCTGCTCAGGTGGGGGGCCCGGCCTGGTGTCCTGTGTGATACCCGTGTCCCGGCTGCCGCCGCCCCAGCCGTGCATTGCGCTGGAACTTTCCGCGGGGTCTTCGGGCCAGGCGCACCACTGCAACGATGGGCCCGCGGCACATTGGGCAGGTGTTTCTTGCCTCCACCCAGACGTGGATGCACTCCAGGCAAAAGGAGTGCCTGCAGGGGTCCACACGAGCTGCGCTGGACAGCGGGCCCAGGCAGATGGGGCACATCTCGTCCCCGGGGGCCTCCTCGGGCTGCTCCTGCCGCCGGCTCATGGTTCCTGCAGCTTCCGCGACGTGCAGATGGTCGTCCTGTGGGGGAGGCTGCCCTGGTGCTGGGCGCTCAGCAGCTGCCCGGGGTCTTCAGCACCTCCCTTGCCTCGCAGGTTACCGGCAGCACCTCGATGCCTCACGTGTCACTGGCTGGATCTCGATGCCTCGCAAGACACCAGCAGGACGACTGCAAAAAGAACCAGAAAGAAAATCTTCTAGCAGCAAGTAGACATTAGCTCTCTGGGTTCAACCAATTGTCTGGGGGCACTGTAGCAGTAACTGTTCTGTGTACAGTTTGAAAACATGGCTGTTAGAATGGCTAATCTTGTGATAGCTTCTACTTGGCAGGGTCACGCTGAGGACAGATGAGGCACATGGATGTCTGCAGATTGGTGAACATTATCGAAGGGCCTCGATGGCTCGCGTGCAACAAGATTGGCTTCGCGTATGCCTATAGCACTAGCTCCGCCTGTCTCTCTCCTTCCAGCCGTGGAGACTCGAGCTCTCACCTACCACCAGCCAGACTGGCCACAGGCGCCCCACACAGGGCATTTATAGGCAGCCCCCTTCTGTGGGCAAAGTTACATTGCTTTTTGCGTTCCACCGTTAACAAGGACACAACAAGAAACTGAGGAACAACTTGTCACTTGGGAAGGCAGAAATTGGCCAGGGACAGTGGGAACATGCATAAAAATGTGATTTCATTTAGAGAAAATCAGGAACATCGCCACCTCTTGGCTGTCTCAGGATGATAGAAATGAGCCGCGCCTCACTGGTTACTTGAAGTGGTGACGTCCTATGCCGTCTTCTGTGTCAGTGGTCTAAAAAGAGCCTGTTTTTAACTCGGGAGGAAGCTCCCAGAGGGGTTGGGGATGGAAGGAACCTCTGGAGGTCATCTGCTCCAACCCCCTGCTCAGGCAGGTCCACCTAGAACCGTACAGCCGCTGGGCACCGCTGACCAGAGCCTGGCTCCGTTTTCTTTGCATCCTCCCTTTGGGGATGTCTAGACACTGCTACGATCCCGCTGAGCCTTCTCTCCTCCAGGATGAATGCACGGTGATGCACAGCACAATCACTCGCTACCCGCTGAGTGATGATGCCCAAACAGACCCCGCGCGGTGGCAGCTACACTCCGGCCAACCTGCTCAGTCCCAGTCTTCAGCACGACCCCATAGGGTATGGGACATGGCTCTGGCCAGTTTGGGCCAGCTGTCCTGGCGGCGTCCCCTCCCAGCTCCTGGTGTACCCGCAGCCTCCTGGCTGGCAGGGCGGTGTGGGCAGCTGGAACATCCTTGACTCTGTGTAAGCAGTGCTCTGTGACAACTGAAAGAGCGGTGTGCTGTCAGCATCACTCTTGTCCAAAATCAAGAAGCCAGCTCCGTAGCAGCTGCTGGGAAGGCAATGAACTCTGTCCCAGCTGAAACCAGGACAGCCTCGTGCACCTCCCAGTGTTCTTCTACCATCTCCTCAAAAGCATCCTGGAGTGCATGTTTTATGGAATGCCGCTTCTGACAACAGTGAAGTTCATGTGTGACCTTCCGACGGGCTGAGCCCTGCAGGGATGCCCCTGGCCTGTGAATGTGGAGAGTTGGCAAGTGGGAGTTGGTAGGATGCTGCGATACCCAAGGGCACGGAGGCTTTCTTTCCTGAAAAGTTCTCATTATTACACATGGCCACAACCCTCCACTAGGCAATATTCTGTGATTCAAGGCAAGTGTGGAGAGAGGTGTCGGGCTAATTAAGAAAAGACATCTCAGAAGAGACCGAACCCAGGAGTGGGCCCTAAGGAATCAAGAACAAAGTGTCACTGCAAAGATGTGAGGCTCCCATCACAGAGATCAAAGTCAGCCGCGCACCCCCAGCAAAGGTTCAATGGGTTTCAAATGTCATGTAGGCAAGAACAATTTGTGCAGCACGGGAAGCTCTGAGGGAGAGAGGTGCTCCAGTTTGGGTTGAAAAGGAGTCCTATTTCTATGGAAAGAGACAGAAGAGGACACAGGACACTTCCTTAGAGCAGCCAAAAGCTGCTGCTAACTTCTGTGTTTCACCTGAGACAATTGATAGACACCGATGCTTCCTAGTCTCTGAGAATGGCACCCTTCCCAGAGCCGTTCCTCCTTCCCAATCAGCCCATTGCTCTTGTAGTTCCCTGCTTTTGCCCTTGGTGGTGGCACCTGGAGACAGCCTCTGGTTCCTAGGTACCCTTAGGCTGCACTTGCAGGAGGCCAGCAGCGCCTTCCAGGGATGCTGCAGGTTGCCAGGCCCGGTTCCGCAGCTGGCAGGCATTCTCTGCTGCCAGGCTTTTCGGAGACTTTTGCTGTCGGCCTTTTTTCCAGTCAGGCCAGGTCACCTTTGTGTCTGCTCCCGTTCCCAACACCTTCCCACTCCCGTGTTGACTTCTCACCGCCAAGTCTCACTCGCGGACCCACCACCCGCAGCCATTCCCCATCAGGAGCAGACATCCCCAAACCAATTCATGGCGGGGGCAGCGGAAGAGGGCTGTGTTCAGCCCCCCCTAACCCTCCCAGTTAACCGATGCGGGAAGAAGTGCAGGCAGAGGCTTTGCAGGGTGGAAGAGTGGTAATTTATTCTTCCTGGGGGAATCGTGGCTGCCACCCCCAGCCCGTCCCCAGGTGAGGCCCGGCCGCCTGCTCAGGCGGGGGGCCCGGCCTGCCGGCCCGCGTGGTCCCCGTGTCCCGGCTCCTCCTGCCGCACCCTGTGCAGCCAGGATGTGTCCCCGACGTCGGCGTCCTGCGGGGAGCGTGGCAGTCTGCGCCCGACCTGCCCCACGTGCCAGGAGAAGCTTCTCTCAAGTCTGCGCTCCGTGGAGGGGCTGCGCGCCCTGCGCCGGGGCGAGACGCTGCGGGAGCGGTAGATGGAGGGGCTCCTCTGCCCCTGCCCCCGCTGCTGCTGCTGCTGCCGCCGCCCCAGCCGCGCGTTCCGCTGGAACCTTCCGCGGGGTCTTCGGGCCAGGCGCACCACTGCTACAATGGGCCCGCGGCACATCGGGCAGGTGTTTCTTGCCTCCGCCCAGACGTGGATGCACTCCAGGCAAAAGGAGTGCCTGCAGGGGTCCACACGAGCTGCGCTGGACAGCGGGCCCAGGCAGATGGGGCACATCTCGTCCCCGGGGGCCTCCTCGGGCTGCTCCTGCCGCCGGCTCATGGTTCCTGCAGCTTCCGCGACGTGCAGATGGTCGTCCTGTGGGGGAGGCTGCCCTGGTGCTGGGCGCTCAGCAGCTGCCCGGGGTCTTCAGCACCTCGATGTCTCACGGGTTGCCAGCAGGAACTTGACACCTCACGTGTCACCAGCGTTGCCACCAGGAGGAGTACTGCAGAGAGAAGCAGGAAGAAAATGTTGTATCAGCAAGCAGACATTCGCTTTCTAGGTTCTACCAAGTTGTCTAGAGTGCTGTAGCTGTCAGCAGTGTGTGTATGGATTGCAAACAATGACTACGCTTAGGCCAGATGAGGTACATGGATGTCTATAGGTGTGAGAGCATTACCGAAGGCCCTTGATGGCTTGCGTGCAACAACAATGGCTTCGCGTATGCCTATAGCACTAGCTCCGCCTCTCTCTCTCCTTCCAGCCGTGGAGACTCGAGCACTCGCCTACCACCAGCCGGACTGGCCGCAGGCGCCCTGCACAGGGCTTTTATAGGCAGCCCCCTTCTGTGAGGCCAGAGGTGACATCAGCAGGGTCTGGGGTGCCCCTGATGGCAGCACTGACTTGATGGGAGTCTCAGGTATTTCAAGTGACACTTTATTCTTGATACCTGAGGACCCACTCCTTGGCCAGTCCTGGATTCGGTCTCTTCTGAGATGGCTTTTCTTATTTAGCCTGATACCACTCTCCGCTTGGCTCCTGTCAGCGTGGTGCAGCCATCTCAAGTCTCACAACGTTCAGGTGACCTCTGTCAGTGCTGCCATCATCTGCCTGAACATGTGCAAGGATTTCTACATTGTCCCACATGACATACTTGTCTCTAAATTTGGAAGGCTTGAATTTGATGTACGGACCACTTAATGGCTAAGGAATTGGCTGGATGGTCACACTCAAAGAGTTGCAGTCAACAGTTCAATGCCCAGGTAGAGATCAGCAATGAACGATATTCCTCAGGGGTCATTACTGAGTCCAGTGCTGTTTAACGTCTTTGTTGGTGACGTGGACAGTGGGATTGAGTGCACCCTCTGCAAGTCTGCTGATAGCACCAAGCTGTGTGGTGCGGTCGACACACAGGAGGGAAGGGCTGCCATCCAGAGGGACCTGGGCAGGGCTGAGAGGTGGCCCCGTGCAAACCTCATTTGGTTCAACAAGGCCAAGTGCGAGGTCCTGCATCTGGGTCGAAGCAATCCCAAGCATCTCAAGATACAGGCTGGGCAAAGAACGGATTGAGAGCAGCCCTGAGGGGAAGGACCTAGGGATGATGGTTGACAAGAAGCTCAACATGAGCCAGCAATGTGCTCTTGCAGCCTATAGAAAACCAGCTGTGTCCTGGGCTGCATCACTAGCAGTGTAGCCAGCAGGGCGAGGGACGGGATTCTTCCTCTCTGTTCTGCTCCCATGAGACCCCACCTGGAGCTCTGTATTCAGCTCTGGGGGCCCCAGCACATGAAGGACACAGATGTACTGGAGAGAGTCCAGAGGAGGCCACAAGGATGATCAGAGGGCTGGAGCTCCTCTCCTGTGAGGAGCAGCTGGGGGAGTTGGGGTTATTGAGCCTGGAGAAGAGAAGGTTCAAGGGAGATCTTATAATGGTCTTCCAGTAGCTAAAGGGGCTACAGGAAAGCTGGGGAGGGACTTTTGTTCAGGGAGTAGAGTGAGGGGAATGGGAAAAACAGGAAAAAAAATGGCTGTTGACCGGCATAATATAATTCCTCTCCAGAAATGAGAAAGGGCAGAGATGATCTTTGGTCAAGAAATAATGAAAAATAAAAATTAAAACTAAAAATTAATTGGTTGCAAAATATTTGAATTAGAACTTGCTAGAAAGTCCTTGTTATTGTGCAAATGATTCCTTTGAATCAAAGCAAAACGTACAATTTTAAGTGGTAATGTAAAATTTCAGGAGAAGCTGACTTTTTTTGTAATCCGTGTTGGTCATTTTTGTATATAGAGTATATGTTATTATTTCATTTTATTTCTTTAGTAGGACACATTTTGTACACGATTTTTACTACTGGTTTTTTCCAGTGTATTGTTGCAGGGTGTTTTTTTTTTTTTTTTAGTATTATTATTATTTTTTTTTTTTCCAAAGAAACACAAAAAAAGCTGCTGCTAGAAGTATTCCTGTCATTTCTAGTTAAATGAGGTCAAGCCTTCTATTAATCTTTTCAGCATTACTCTTTGAAAGTGAGTTTTCCCAAAGAGAATCAGTGCCCTCATTCCTGAAAATGAAGCAAACTCAAAGCAGCTGTGTTCTTACACGCCCTTTTATAGATGTCCATGATTAGTTCTTATTTCTTCTCCTCTTCTCCTGGGTAGCATAGCACTGGGTGTGGCACTACTCTGCTGTGCAGGTTTACCGGGCTTATCAACACATTGTTATGTAAATGCATCCAATCTCAGAGGAGGCTGACAACCCTTCACTTCTGCCACTGACTCCATGCAGCCAATAACCCAGCATACCCCCTGCAGATTCCTGCTGACTTAAGGGAAAGCTAAGGTTTGTCACGGTGCTAGTGGCATTCCCTCAACAAGCACACACTGAGAGGGCCACACTGCTAAAGTCACAGTTGAAGACTTTGTTTTGTCTGTCAACAAAGTATAAGAGATCCAGGGGAAGAGATTCAGGGAAGGGTGTAGCTCCACGCATCTGCCAGCTAAGCTTCCATCTGCAGCTAAGCTGCCTTCACCCAGGAGTTCTGTGCATGGGGTCAGTCACGTCCCTCCACTGTCATCTGAGTTTGGACTGTCACACTGCACTAAAATCTTGCAGCCTCGTGGATTTTGTGATGTGTCCAGATTCTGCCTGTTCAGTTACAGAAAGTCCTGCTACAACCAATTGATTTGGCAATGTGTGCAGAACATTTCTTGAGTGAAGAGGAACCAAGTAATTTGAATTCTTTGCTGGCTATCATTAAAACTTCTTATTTAACAAGAAATTTATACATTTCTTTTATGGCAGCGGGTGAGTGCCCGCTTAGAGTTGTCCACATAGAGTTGCTGCTGGAAGCTTGTTTTCCAGCTGGATTCACTCATGCAATCTGACTGCAGGCAGCAGTCACACACAAAGGTTTACTGTAGCAAAACTAAATTGCTCCCTATGTAGATTTTTAAGTGTGTGGCTTGACTCTCTAACCATGACCTCTGGCATCATCCATAAAGAAGCCACTTCTTTGTTACTTCTGAGAGATTCGTGTGTTTTCTTTTATACTTTGGGAGGAAAGTGGGATTGAGCAGGTAGAGGTTGTATTATATTCACACAATTGAGCAGTAGGTACATCTTCAGAAGACTTTAATCCTTAGAGGACAGGATGTTATCTCAGGACGAACAGCCATATCCCAGTACAAACAGTCACACCTCAGTTTTTATTCTGTTAATGGGCAGCTATTCCTATATCAGTTATTCTTTTTTAAAATGCTGAGCTTATTAGCATGCACAGAAAGGCCTTAATCTGCAGTGTCTAAACTGCTTTCAGATTGAAGCCAGCTGTAGGTGCAAACATATGGCTTACATATGCAAGCATAGCTGCAGAAAGGCAGCTGGGGAAAGGGAGTGGCAGGAAGGCTGATCCCTGACCCAAGATCACCACAAGCAACACAGACCACCAGAGATCCTTGTACAGATCCACCATTTGCTTACACCACGGCCATTCAGAAGAATGCCAAGGGTTTAAAAATGTAGGTGCTCCATTACCTAGAACAATGTTTTGAAGTTTAAGAGCCCAGAACACAAAAAAAAAAGAGTATAAATTCAGACAATGTATGCCATTCAGAATCTAGATTGCTCACAAAAGCTTGTTAAGTGCCTAGAAATAGCAACAGAACTAGAACTAGAACTCAGTGCTTTACCGAAACATTTCACCATCTGCTGAACACTGAAACTCATTCCTCAGTGAAATGCAGCAGCCAGAGAATTATGGTCGGTTGCCTACAGAATAATCCTTTTTATGGTTTACTTTGTGTAACTGCTTCAAATTTCTAGAGTATTCCATGTGCTTGAAAAGGGGAAAAAAATAGTCAGCAAATGCTACTTGCTGATCATCTGACACAACCAGAAGGATGAGACAGCCGTTAGACATCTAAACATCCTGTGGTAGCTAGAATATTCCTCCTTTCAGGGAAAAGTCAAGGGATTTATGCTAGGGATGAAAGAAAAAAAAAATAGGAGTCTTTAAGAATCATTCTTTGAGGAGGGCCAGCTAGTTGGTCTTATCCTGCATTGCTTTGGAATGAGGTTCATCATCCAGCCTGTCTGATGGAAGACAGCTTGTGCTTCTGTGTGAAGAATGAACAGTTCAGTCCACACAGGCATACACATTTCCTTATCAAGGAGCAAGGATCCTACACACTAAGACTCTCCCATTGCTGAAAAAAAAAACGAGAAGTTTGAGCCAGCATCGAGACTAACTAGCCACAGACAGCAAGCAAGAGCCAGCTGAAAGGAAGAGATGGATTGCAAGCAGCTGAGATCCCCCAGGGGACTCCACATCTCCTGGGCCAAAGAGAACATGAGGTAACAGAAACAGCCTCTGCTACAAAGAGTAGATGTTTGACTTTCGACTTGTGTCTTCCAAGAAAAGTAATTATTTACTTGCCTGAACAAAAACATTACTTCTAAATATATTAGGAGTTCAGATTGCCAAACTGCCCTGTATTAGAGGCAGAATTTCTGTCAGTCTCTCATAAAAAAACTGAACCAGCTTTCCAAACAAGGCGAATTACCTTCCCCACGTACACCTGACTTAAGGAGAGGAAACCATTCATTTTGGAAGAGGAACGAAACCACCGCCAGCTGGCAGCATATGTAAAGAAATACCCATTACACAGAGAGAGGCAATTTGGATGTCAATTACTAATCACTTCAAAATTATAACACTGTTCATATTGTGGCAAAAAACAAACCCCGGTTTGATCTATTACTCCAAAATTGCTAGACCAGGTCAGTGTTGGGGCCCATCCTCTTTAATATCTTTATTGATGATTTGGGTGAGGGAACTCAGTAGGTCTGCAGATGACACCAAGCTGGGGAGAAGTGTTGATCTGCTGGAGGGTAGGAAGGCCCTGCAGAGGGACCTGGACAGGTCGGGTTGATGGGCAGAGGCCAATGGGATGAGATTCAACATGGCTAAGGGCTGGGTCCTGCACTTTGGCCACAACAACGCCATGCAGTGCTACAGGCTTGGGGCAGGGTGGCTGGAAAGCTGTGCAGAGGAAAAGATCTGTGGGTGCTGGTTGATGATCACTTGAACATGACCCAGCAGTGTGCGCAGAAGGGCAATGGCATCCTGGCTTGTATCAGGAGTAGTGTTGCTAGCAGGACCAGGGAGATGATCGTGCTCCTGTACTCTGCTGTGATTAGGCTGCACCTCGAGAACTGTGTTCAGTTTTAGGCCCCTCACTACAAGGACATCGAGGCCCTGGAGCATGTCCAGAGTCGCGCTACAAAGCTGGTGAAGGGCCTGGAGCACAAGTCCTGTGAGAAGCAGCTGAGGGATCTGGGGTTGTTTACTCTGGAGAAGAGGAGGCTCAGGGGAGACCTTAGCACGCACTACAACTATCTCTAAGGAGGTTATAGGAGAATGGGGATTGGTCTCTTCTCCCAAGCAACAGTGAGAGAACAAGAGGAAATAGCCTCAAAGTTGTGCAGGGGAGGTTCGGGTTGTATATTAGTAAAAATTCTTCACTGAAGGGATTGTGAGGCATTGGAGTAGGCTGCCCAGGGAAGTAACTGAGTCTTCATCCCTGGAGGTATTCAAAAGATGTGTTGTATAGGGACGTGGTTTTGTAGTAGACTTGTCACTGCTAGATTAATGGTTGGACTTGATGATCTTAGAGTTCTTTTCCAAACTTTTCAAAGAACCAATGGCAGAAGTGAAATATTTGAGAAAGAATGACTTTATTTATATATTGTATTATTCAGGAAAAAAAAAAAAAAAAAAAGAAAAAGCTGAAAACGATTCTATGGTAGAAAATCCTCCACACCAAAGTGAAGTACATTCTGGTAATATCAGTGACTGCAGAGAAAATTAACTCCATCCCAACCAGACCCAGCAGACCCTTGCTTTTCAGTATTATTCTGTATATAAGGCAAATACAAACAAATTAACTAAAACATTTTGACTTTAGTGTCTCGCATCTAACATAATTTCATCAAAATATCTGAAGAGTTATTTCATTTTATTCATTCCATTTTAAAAGTGCACATTTTTGTGTTTTAGAAGAACATTTACAATACTTTAAACAGTAGGGTGTTTGCTAACAGAAGTTTCTCAGTTCTCAACATCTCAGATAAACAGAGCAATAATTTTAATTTTCTTTTCACTATTAAATTACTAGATAAGAACTTCTCTAACAAGTATTTCAGCTGAAATCTGGGGGCTGAAATGCTGTGTAAACCTTTCCCTTCAATGTCTTTTGCTCATCATCTTGATAGTGTAACCAAAGATACAAAGGAATTTAAGTTTCTCTGCACTAAAAAGACTTTATACACAATAATTCACATTCCTTTTGAGTTTCAAATCTGTTTCTGTTGCCTCCACAGCCCCCATACCAGAACCAAGTACACGTTTTCTGCTCTTTGTTGTAGTACCACTTCAGATCATAATTCTGACATTCTCCGCTATCTTGAGGCAGGTCACATGCATCTGGAAAAGGCAAATAAGAGAGAGCTTTAATGAAAGGTTCCACACTGTCATTGCAATTTCAGGGAAAATAATGTTCAGCACAACTTAGCAGTTGAGAGAGGTAGTCAGTGTTCAAAGTCTTAAAAGGAGTCGCTAAGTATCCACACACAAACCTACAGTGTCAGTGTGGCCAGAGGTGCCACTTATGATCAATTTGATAAGAAGGAATGTCTGAAACTAGATTTTCAGAGGCAAAAACAGAAGAACTGCTAGAAGGTGTTTAGTCTTCTCACATGGACAATTACCAACATTGTTGTAAAATAATTATACCCATTCTATAAAGCATGGGCAAACAAAGTTAGCACAAACTACTCTTAAAACCTTTCTGAATGTCCCTCTGCTTTACACCAGTATCCTTCAGTAAAATTTCACAGTTGAACATACACAGATGGTTAAATTATCCGTAAGAGTCCCTTAGCCAAATCACAGAGCAATACAGAGTTGAACTGTATAAATGAGCCAAAAAGTAGGTGAAAGTTGCACACTTTGTAGCAATCTGGTATTAGGTGAGTACAGATCACTACAAAGCACATTTCTCAAAAAGCAAATTCTCACACTGTGCTACATATTTTTAGAAGTAAATTGTTGGGTCACTAATTACAAATCAGGATTGAGAACTGCAGTTCACACCTCTCCTGTAGGTGCCTTATGTCACTGCTCCCATGAGTGCAATGAGCCTGACTGCTTCGTCACAGGAAACACTTCATTTGCAAAGTGAAAACAGTAACATATCTTCATTATTAATGGAGAGCAGTGATCCAATAACGTAGACAGGTAGTTAGGCCATGGGACCAATTCTGTCTGTGCAGAGCAAGCCAGTCATGCACTGTGGATGTCTGGGATTTCAGAGGTATGTTAGCTCTTCATTCAAAGATCCATTATTTAAAAAGTTTTGCAAAAGCACTAGCCATCTCATTCGGGATGGGGCTACCAGACATTCTGCAGAATCCTTTTTGACCAGAAAGATGTAAAACAGAGGGATGGGAGCTGTATTAATGAGCAACAACTCCCAAAGTTATGCAGACACCATTGGATTTTTCCACAGAAATTATTTCCAAGTACAGTCTACACAATAGAAACACTTAAAGGATGTTGTTGGATGTTGTTAAAAGGATGTTGGTAAGAAAACTGATCTCACAATCAGATTCACCTTTCAGCCTTTAATTACAATCTCTTACTGTACAGATCTGGACCAAATAAAGACATGGCAACAAAAAAGTTTGGAAAATGTAATTAATGGAAATGCTTCATACTGAGTAAATATTCAACCAAGTCCTTCACAATTTAGGGTCTTTCTACAGAATTCAAAGAGAGTTTTGTACTCTAAAATCATACCATAAACACTATAGTCAGCTCCAGTTTCCAGTGTTGCCTCTAGGTTTTCCTTTTTCTCCTGAGCTCCTCTATACTCTTGTGGTTTTTCTCCTTTAGCATCTTCCTCTGTGAAATACTCCGTCTCAGAATGATATTCCGTTTCTGGAACCATGTATACAGGTTCTGTGCTAATCTCTCTAACTGTTTCCAGGACTCTACTTTCCGTTGTTTCAACGTCTTTTAAATAGCCACTGTAATCAGTTTCATCAGTTTTGGGAAAAGGCATCCTGTGAAGGAGGGAGGGGGGAAAAAAAACAACAAAGAAAACAAAAATTAAAAAAATGTTTAAGCACCAGTACAGCTATTAAAACTACACATGGCTCATTCCTTCTGAATATTGCAAGATTTTTTTTTCTGTCAAAGATGATTTGAATATATCTAGTAATCCAAAGGGAGATTTTATGTTTGGAGATAACTGTAAATATATCATTTTATCCCATACCCACGCAACAGGTTTAATAGGCAGTTCCAAACCTTTCAATGACAGGCACTCGCTCTCCAGCGTCACCTCGATCTAATCTTTCACACTCTTCTTGAAGTTCAGGAGGAGGATAAGCGTTAATTTGTTCTGTGGGGAAAGAATATGTGCCACAGGTAAATTTTAAATTCCTCTAAACCCTAGTAGGTTTAATGGAATGGAATGGAAAGGAAAGGAAATGTTTAGTCTGAAGAAGAGGAGGCTCAGGGGAGACCTTATTGATCTCTGCAACTGCCTGAAAGGAAGGTGTGGGGAGCTGAGTGGCAGCCTCTTCTCACAGATAACCAGTGACAGGACTAGAGAGAATGGCCTCAAGTTGTGCCAGGGGAGGTTCAGGTTGGAAATGAGGAGACATTTCTTCTCAGAAAGAGCAGTCAGGCATTGGGATGGGTTGCCTGGGGGGGTGGTGGTGTCACTGTCCCTGGGGGTGTTCAAGGAAAGGTTGGACGTGGTGCTTAGGGACATGGTTTAGTGGTGACATTGGTGGTAGGGGGATGGTTGGACCAGGTGATCTTGGAGGGCTTTTCCAGCCTTAATAATTTTGTGATTCTAGTGTCCAGCATCTGCTGCAAACTATAGATGAAAGACAGACTAGCTAGGTTATGACTAGAAAGAATGATAGTGCATACACTGACTACTTTTTTCTACACAGCATTTCCGCATTCTTTCTGTAACTTATGCAAACACCATTGCATACTACTTACGTTGTAGCAGGTTTAGAAATGCCCGGCTAAACCTCTGCGCATATGCCATCTCAGATGTAGAAACCCTGCCCAATGTCAGTAAGTGCTGATCTGTGGGGAAGCTTGACAGTTCTATCAGCTCATTGTCATTTACATTACTGCCAAGCGCAAGAGTGAACACAGTAAATCCTTTGCACTTGACTCCGAGTGAAATATCTTTCAGCTTCTCTCTGTCCCATGTGCTTGTTTTGCTTCCAATTATTACAAATATGACTCTGTGTCTTCTTTGCCTGGGATTTTTAAAAAACACATTTTCAACTGTCCACTGTAGGGCAGAGGCAATGGCTGATGGCCCTTCCAGTTGGCGAACAGACTCCTGGATATGGTTCTTCATCAAATTTTTATTACTGTATGTTCCTAGATTGAACTCCAAGGCCACAGGGGTTTTTCTTCTGTCAGGCAGGAAGCCCCTGGGAGCCTGTTGTACCAATGCCACTCTGATGCCTCCACGTGATTCACTTGGCTGTGAGGCAATATCAAACTGATCTAGCATATCGCTCACAAAGTCTTTGGCTCTCTGAAAGTCTTCACTGGCGATGCTGTGAGAGCTGTCCACAACGTAAGCAATATCCATATCCATCTGAAGAGGTAGAGAAACGGGCGCTTCACATGGCGTACTGGGCTTGCATTTATCTAGAGAAGAAGAGCCAATATCCAGCAAACTATTTAGCAACATAGCAAAAACAATAGTTTAGAAAAAGACATTTTTAAGTCCTATTTATCTACTTTTTCTTATTCTTTTTTATTAAAAAAATCAGTTTAGCAATCAGAAATCTTGTTGTTCTTATTAGAAACAACGGATGAATTTTGTTAAACAAGGTTTTGAGATACTACGGGAAATTACTCAAGTATGACATCAAAAAGTGTTCATGAGGTAAAAACAGGTCAGAGTTCCCCTGAGAATTTTTCTATCAAAAACTTAACATGGCAAAGGACACTGGAGCAAAATTCTATGTTTTACATCAGACCACTGTTCAACATTCCGAAATGTTATCATCATTTCGCAATCTCTCTCCACCTCAAAATACAGAATTTATAGTATACGAACATGTTTTCCTAGAACCATGACATTATTTCAAGTGCATTTCTGTTATAATTAAATAGCAATTGGATAGCAATTAAATAGCTTTTGTGGTATTGAGACTCTAATTCTTACTATTCATATTGCCCAGAAGAATTATTTTATTCAAAAACATAGGATATGTCATTGAAAGTGTAAAAAGACCAATACAACAGCTGGAATATGTAAAACGTCTTACCAAAGCAAAGTACACAATATATGATGCTGTCCAAATTCTCATTCTGTTGTCTTTCCCAAACAAATAATTGCAATCTTCCAGTATTATCAGTCTAGGTTTTAAAGCAGACATAAAAGTAATGTTAAAATGTATATACAGCAAACACAGATCACGTTTTCTCTTTGTTCTTAATTCTTAGTATCATTACTACAATAGATTTTGTCCCTAACTGGGTGGTTTCACTGCTATTGTAATACTGAACAGGTACACAGAAGGCTTCAGTTGCTATCTGGAGCATTCTATCTGCCCTGGAACATTACAAGAAGATCTCCATGCTCCTAAAGATTTAGTACCATGCAGTACAGAGATTGCTAAACCTTTGCAACTCCTAAGGACAATCAACTGGTATTAATGCTTTTATTAGCCAGTTTAAGACAGTCATAATAGATCATTCAAAGCTTGCTCAAATATTTCTGAATGGTGTTGAACTTAACTCCTATGTACACATTAATTTTATACTTTGCCTTTCTACTCTTCATAGAATCTAGATTAGGTAGGGATTCAACTTGTATTCTCTGTACGCATAAGGTGACCCATATCTTGATTAGGGTGACTGTGTGCTACTATACTACAAATGAGGGGAAAAATGAGACATCATGTGATTGCAAGTAAATGGAAGAAAATGAATGAAAGAAAAATTTCAATTCCTGTCATAAAATCTTTTCTGTGCAGGTCACCATAGCCTCCCCTTGACAATGAAGAGCGTATATTCTGGCCTGAGTAACACAGTCTTTCAAAAAATAATGTGGGAGGAGGCACCTTTATAGATGTCAGTGGAAATCTCAGCACAGGCAAAACATACTATCACTTTTTGCCAGTGAAAGCCCATAACCTTTGTTCTTTTCTTAGTAGGTTGCTACAGAGAAAAAGACATGATTTTCTGTCTCAGCTCTTTTTGAGAAAGAAAAATCCTCCTTAGTGAAAATGCTTTCTTGGGAGATAAACTTCTAGCATTAGAACAACAAATGTTTTGCCTGTGACCAACTGAAGAAATATATATTCTCCAGCAGAAAAAAAGTTCATCACACAAAGGCTTGAGGAATCCTGAAGATGCTTCACCAGCATCTTACCATTTCACTGACCATCCAACCCCATCTAGATATGATTCAAGAGAAAATATACTTCCTTGTCGATTAAGCTAAATAAAAATGGCTGTATGATAGTATCTCATTGCAGGAAGTATAACCTTCTATTTATTTCTGGGGGAAGTTTAAAATGCTGAGTCTAACTGTTCTTCCAGCCAATGGGAAATACGGATTAACTGGAAAACGTGGGTGTTCTTTTTCTAATCTTTTCTACTCTTAAAACTGACTTACAGAAAATTGGCACCTTTGTAAGTAACACGTTATATGCATTCAGATTCATAATCTGCTTGTACTAATAAAACAAAATAATGATGTTTGCTCTTATTTAACCAGTGAAGCAGCCCAGGGAATAATCTTCCTTCTCATATGCCAACTGAATTCTTTCATTCAGATTAATTAACAGTCAAACAAATATGTGAATTGTCTAATAGATAAAAGGCTACATGAGAAAAATTGCAATACAAAATATTAAAGTACTGACTTAGATGCTACTAAATTACAATTTAGCCTCCAACTCTTACATTTTTCATTACATGTAACACAATTTCCTTCTATAAGGATGATCAAATTTTTTATAGTCAATCTACTTACTGAAAAGGCACGTTTCACATTTGGCACTTCACTGAAGGCAATAACCACTGGAGTGATATCCAAGGCACTCAACTCCAGTACAGCTGTGTTGATAACCATATCATTCTGAGATGGACCATTGGCAAAAAATATAGCAATTTTTCTTGTGAGGATACCCTGACGAACCCGTTTGAAGACATTTCTTGCAACAAATCTCATGGCTGCCCCAATATTACGTTTGCCAGTGGATCTCTCCAGTGGTATTTTCTGGACTGCTTGGACCAGCAAGTCGTTTCTTTTGAATTCTGAGAAACGGATGAGATAACGCGTGTTGGTATTGTAAGAAACAATGGAGACACGAGCGCCTGTTGGGCAATTGCTTTCACTGATCTTAATGCTCTTCAGCAATGACATAGCAATGTTTCTCATTCTTTCAAATGCAGCTGGAGTAACATCTTCAGACATATCAAAGGCAAACACCACTTCAGTTGGATAAGCTGGACATGTGCCTGTATCTTGAAACAAAACATTTGTGTCAAAGTATTTCCACAACTCAAATTTTGTTAGTATTTTTCAAGTCTATGAAGAATGGGCATGCAGATGCCTGATGGGCTTACCTGATGAGCAAGCTGGAATGAAGAGATGGAGAGGAGATCAATTATTTTGGAATCACATTCATGAAAATAGAGACATATTCACTCACTTTAAGGAGCCTGATCTAAAACTCAGACAAGTATCAGAAACCATCACAAGGGACAACACTTCTCTTCAACAAATACTCAAAACAGTGCAATTTGACTGGGTTAGATTTAAAGAGGTTGTTCTAGGTTGAGAGAGAATGAATACTTCCAAACAGGAGGACAGATGATATAAAAATATTCTCTTCTCTGAGAAGTCACCAAAGGGGGATTGGCACAATGCCAAATAATTTAATTGTAAATGAAGAGAAGAGAAATTTGTTACGATTTTTGTAATTACAAGGTAGGAAAAACAAGCAGAAAGTATAAATCTGCTTTACATACCTGCTGAAAAATTCTGACAATTAAAAGCTACTAGTCAACATTAACCCAAGCCCTGATACAAACAGTTTACAGGGCTTCCAGTGGAGGCTTTTTCTTTTAAGGGTGACTAGGTGGAGTCAGAGTAAAAGAATATGCTCCCTACTTACGGCAGTTTTTTCGTGAAAAATTCACAAGATCACAAGGCTGCAGGAGCAAAAAGAAAAAGCAATTAACAGCAAATCCTAGACCATCCCAGACCGGGAATCTTACTTCTAGTTTGAGTTGAAGGTCAGATCTAAGCTGCTGAACTTGGACTTGGAGTCCAGATTCATACATTCCAGTTCCTCTCTATTTCAAATTGTACAGGGACTTTGTCCCTGATGCCTGATGCAGAAATTAAGTGTTTTGTTTTGTTTTTGTTTTTGTTTTTGTTTTTTTCCAGACATGCTCTGTTGGCATTTAGCCACAATTTGGAGTATGAAACAACTATTTAGCCATTCTTTATTTTGTGTAATAATCATACCTAGGAGGTCACTGAGCAATGACACTTCCAAAGGAAAATGAGCAGCAACTTGCAGAGGAAGAGGGAGGTCTGTGAAGAAGGAGTGGACTTGTCCTCCCCTCCTTGGAAGGCAGAATATACCTGCAGTAGTATTGCCTGCACCTAGTTGTCCATGCAAGGGTTAGATGAAGCCTTTGCTTAGGAATGTTCATCCTATATGGGTTAGGATTCTGAAGAAATCCTGCCCTGCTATTCCCAGTTAAAATAGCTATTGCTGAGGAAATGTCTTTCTTTACAACAGGGTGAGAAATAACCCTAAACCTGAGCTGGTGTTTAAACTGATGTGAATAGGGTAACGAATAAAGGAGTATTAATGGCCCAAAAGTTTGTAAATAGTGTAAATCCATCTGCGTATTTTTTTCTTTATTTGCCAAACAGAAGGACTGGCCATACTCACTGTACTCTGACCAGTATTTGAGAAGGATACTGTTTTCTAACAATTAAATGTGCTCATTGCATTCAGTGCATACAAATAGATGATGACTAAAACTTAGTTCCATGTACAATGCAGTTATCTGTGAGGTAATTACTTACTTCCATAAAAATGGAGCCTCTTGGTCCCTTCGCACCCTGAAATAAATTAAATACAGATCCAGAAAATCAGACTCTGATAACATATTTCCATCTGTGACTCTGTAGGCCAAAGAAAATGCAGGCATACAGTGTTTCCCCAATAATCATTTGCTGATTTGAAATATGAGGAGACAAAATTGCACAGCATGGATTTCTCTGACCTGTTTCTGAAAGAGTTGCAGACCACTAGTCTGACATTTCTCAGCACATTTTCCTTCCAGTTCTTTTAAATATTCACTACCTGTTGCTCTTGAGGATCTCCGTTCTTGTGCCCCCAGGTTAATTAAGTATTGTTTATCATATGAAACACTATCAAATATTCCATTAATCTAATCACAAATTTAAGATCAATCTAAGAGCAATTTATTACTATTATTTTTTAATAAAAGTACATTACCATAGGTCCTGGTGGCCCTCTGTCCCCTGGATCTCCCACGGAACCTGGTCTGCCAGCATTACCCTGTAAATAGAAACAAAAGTTTTATTCTTTATAATCCCACATTCAAGTGTAGAATTTCAGCACAGAAAAACCTCTAAAACTGCACTGTGAGCTGGAAACACTCAGGACATATGGGCTTTACTTACAGAACTCTTCATAAAATTTAACAGATTTATCATTCTTACCCTTCTACCCCTAACTCCTTTGGGTCCTTTAGCTCCTGGAATACCCGGGTTTCCATCTTCTCCCTAAAAATTAATGAAATCTAGAACTTTATATGAAGGGAGAAAACAGACAGATTTCAAATGAGAACAGAGTAAAACAAGAAATAATGAGAGCAAGCATGTCCATTTAATCATACCTCTGGACCAGGATACCCTATGAGTCCAGGTTCTCCCTGCCAGAAGAAAGAAAGTAAGACTTCATAAGAATCTAGAACTTTGTGATCTGCTTAGCATTTGATTTCTTTAAACCAAAAAGAATTTCAAAATTATTCTTGGTGTTCCAGCCCATTCAAGTAGCAGCGGCGACTCTCAGATGACTTCTTTTTAGATTAACAACTTTTTCACATGAAGCAAGAGCATTGTAAATCATTCCAACAGTTTCCGAATTTTCAACAATCCCATTTCTCAAAAAAAGTGTTTTAACAAAAATTATTTATGACTCCTAGTAAAATACAGCAGAAATCTTATTCAGTGATCATCACTAAAACAAAATATTCAAAGCAGTGTTTAAAAGCAGTTTCGGAATGTTGTACATTCCATACTGAGCAGTGATAACATATTATTGGCATATTAGAAGCCACTTCATTAATTGTTTTGGGTTACTTCAGTTCTTGGCATACTCTTTAACTGTGCATCAAAAATGAGAACTCTCAGGAAGACTGATCAGAAGGGAAGCATATCTTTCCTTGACATTAGAGTAACTAGCAGAATTCACACTACTTATGTATGTCCTTGTTTTAAGAGTTCTTTCCTATGAAACTAGACATGGTTGTCAAACATCACAAAGCAATCAAGGTTTGCCCAGCAGATTTTTATCACATGACTTTATCTTATTATTTCTGGAAAGTTACATGCACATAGATCCCCCATTATAAATAAGAGTGTAATTTAACTTGTGTACCTCTGTGATTTATAGCAACATTAAGCCTATGCACTTAGCTATTAGGGGAAAACCCATTCTTTCTGGATCATCATACTGGGCTGAATTATTTTTATTTTATTTTTAGTTTTTTAATCTAAGCCCTACCAGACCTTGGGCAAAAATATCAGTGTTTAAGAAGGGCTTTAAGTCAATCCTTAAAAACAATGAATAACAACAAGGAGATTTAGCAGAAACCTTTTCTCCTTGCTTGTAACAGAGAGGATCTTCCCTGAAATAAACAAGTACTCCTACTTATTTTATTTGAAGAGATTAAAAGAACCAGTCTTTTATATAACATATGTGTAACCTGTGAGAATCTCCCATTAAAGGAAATTTTTGGGCCTAAGAAGGCAAGAAAACAGATTTATTTTATTTATTTATTTATTTATTTATTTTTTGCATAGCAAGAAGTATCGAGAGTTGTTTTTATAATAAGTCATTTGAGAAAAACAAGAGATCATCAGTTGGAGAGCCTCCTGGAAAGCCTTTCATACCTTTTCTGCAGCTTCTGCAGCATTATTTTTCTCCCACAAAAAGATCAGAGAGTGAAACAGATGGACCTCCAGTGAATCCACTGGTTTGCTTCTGTTTCCCAAACAAGAGGAAACAACTCAGTTGAAAACAAGAGTGGCTAGTCAAGCAGACTGGAGCAGGGAGAAAGCACTGGGTACTCCAAAAAAGTTCAACTTACACCCCCATATTCATACACACCAAGGAAAGGGTGAGTGGATCTCAAAAGAGCAGCTCCTTCCCATTCTTTTTTTTTATGTGTTACCATCATAAGTCACCACTTGTTCAGAATGGGAGCATAATTCTCTCTCCAGTCTTCAGTGATCACCAGAGTCAACCTGTGTTTGTATCAAACCACATTCCTAAACTCCCATGAAACAGAGTTGGAGGTCACAGCCACATTTGTTTCAGTTTCAGATAACCCTTTTCAGAATTTCTCACAAGGATGGATATGGGAAAGCTAAACCTTTTCCTGAACCTCAGGAGCACATTGTGGCCACATCTTACATCCCCCTTGAATCAACTTTGATGGTCCCATTAAAAGTGACCTTGTGCAATGGAGACTGAGAGACATTCTGACTCCCAACACTTACCTTTGCTCCTTTGCTCCCTACAGGACCATCCACGTGTCTGCCATCCATGCCCTGCAAAGGTTGAATATAATCAGTAAGCTTTTAATAAAGGATTGGATTTATATCCAGTTCCATTTTGGAAAAGAGACCTCCCATTACAGTGCTGTGTCCAGGCTGCTGATACTGACAAAGTAGGACAAGCTATCATGACACCGTCTAAATGATGGCAAAATCCATACAGAGAAAAAAGGGATTAAGGCCATTCTCCCCTGTGTGACATACCTCTAGCATATTCTCTTTAGTGCATATAGAGAACTTGAGTGAAAAGATATTATCTCTAGACAACAAAGAATCTGGTTTCCATAAGGAAACTGAGAACCAAATGTGAAATTATTTTAACTGTGTCAAACAGTGAAAATAGAATAAACTGAACTGATCCAGCTGAATGAATATTAAATTACAGGGGTCCAGAACTAGGGCAGAAATACTCACTCGTACACCTCTCTGTCCAGTTGGTCCCAGAGGACCTTTCTTTCCAGGATCACCAGGTTCACCCTGTCATAATTGAAATGTAACAAACATTATTTTGGCTCATTCAGGAGAACTTGTTTCTGAAATGTAAACATGTCTGCTAGATTGAAATGTGCTTATACTTTTTACAGGCTACGTGATGCAGATTAAAACACTGTGTTACAGATGATATTTGAGAGAAGGTTTCTTGGGTATGTAACTGGAAAGTACTGGGCAAATCAGAAGACAATGAGAAAACCTCATGGGCTTGCCTCAAAAAACCTCCCATTGTTACACAGAACTTCCTATTGGCAAGAGTGTTTTCTAGGAAAAGTTATATTAACGTAGGCGGGACATATCTTGGAATTTTACCAGCATGAAAGCATCTGATGGTAGCAGAGGATATTTCTCAGGAAGGCTATTTTCTTTTCTTTCATTCCTTTTTTTTTTTTTTTTTTTTTTTTTTTGGTTTTCACTTTCTTATTGAACAAGAACCCCAGATGTAAAGAGCACAGAACCAGACTCTGACTCTGAGTGATTCCAGTAAAAAACAGTTAATATGGTAGCTACAGCAAAAGACAGGGTGATTACATCCAGTGTTTCAGTGTTTCTTCCTAACTTTGTCACTGCGTCTTTTCACACAGCAACTCTTTTCACAGCAGCACTCTGACATTCTGACACCTCTCTGTACTGAACGTAATAATTCTTCAAAAAGACTAAAAAGGCTTTGTTAACTGGTATTCGTTATGCCTTCTAGATGCAGAAATATAACAACACCTAACATCACGTATTTTTATTTAATAGTCTCCTGTATCAATGCACATTAATTACAGGAAAGCAAGGGATAACGTTTATTACAAGTAATTGAGCCATAATATATGTGGACCATGCATTCAGGATAAGCCTTTATGTTGAGAAGAACTAAATTAATTAATTCCTTTATAATAGCCATCCTAACAGTCAGGGGTCTTTGAACTGGCTAGGAATCTTCAGAACAAAAAGGTTAAAATGAACAGCTATGCTTCATTAACTGGTACTTATTTTCAATAGGATGGACAGAGTTTAAGAATCTTAAAACAAGCTCAAGGGTCGCCACTGCCACACCCCTACTACAGTTTGTGAGAAGCCAGGTCCCATCAAGAACCATGATCACAACAGCAATTAAAACAGCTGTTATGCTGACTAATAGCTTCGTAGTGTAGCTCTGACACTGGTAAGTGACCTTGAACATATTGCTTGCCTTCCCATGCAATCAAAAAATTCTTACAAAACTTAACAATTTTTACATATTCCACATCAACAACACAAGTGTTAGTTCATGCTTTTTCAGTCAGATTCTTAAATGACGCACTCATATTGCTGCAATCACATGCTTTAAAAATGTTTACCTTTGCTCCTTTTGCACCTAGCTTTCCAGCAGAGCCAGGCAGACCTGCGGGACCTGGACTACCCTGTAATCAGAAATATCAGTAAAATGGTATACGATGAAGAATTCAAGGCTTCATTACACTCAAGGTTCATTCACTGCCACTTTAAATTATTGTAGAATCAATATACACACTAGAACATAAACAGACTTTGCCAAAGCTTTTGAGGACCACAGTAAGTTATGGATCAAGCTATCATTCAAGTTATTTCCTGGTGTCTGTGTGACTACTCTAAAATTTCCAAAATGTTATTAAGTATGATATAAATATTTTCTATCTACATAGCTATTACAAGTATGACAGTGAAAGCACAAGCAATATGAATATATATATATATATACACACACACACGTATAAATGGGTACATAAACTTGAACATGACTAAAGTAGATATCCAAAACTGACATAGTCAGATGTTCTAATGCTGAGTTATACTGGTTTAATTCCAGAATAAGAGCCCCAAAATCAACAGCATCACACAAATGCAAGAAAGATCAGCAGTCAGTGCTCAATAGTTAAAACCTCATCATACCTTAGCATTAAATCTTACAGGTCATATTTTAATGAAACCACTGACAAGCTGAGTATCTAACTATGCCCTCAACTCATCCAGTGTACATCTGGACCTGTAGGTGCTGCAAGCCATGGTGTTATTCCTGATACTATGGAACTGAGAAAGGAATCTAAAGCTAACTCTGAAGTTCTCTTCCTATTCACCCACCTAAACTTATTTCTCGAGATTTGTAGCCTCATATGACCATCAGTTTGCTCAAGAAATATACTGAAAAATCTTCAGTTTCTTTGCTCTTTTACATATGTTAAAAACTCTTTAGAAAAATAACACAAACATTGAAAAATGAAAAGCCCTAAGGTGTGCAGCAAGGATATATTATTTATTTAAGGCTAACCTGAAGGCCTGGCATGCCCTGTGGTCCTGGAAGTCCTTTGATCCCTTGTAGTCCTTTTGGGCCCTGACATAAACAGGCATTGAAAGAAAAGTCAGTTCAGCATTCACAGCCTTTCAACGAAGATTATTTTACTGCAATGAGCAGAATTCAAGGGCCTGTTTTGCAAGCCTCAATGCACAGGTGAAACTTCTGGCTGTTTGTTTGTAGGAATTAGGTGAAGCAGCTGAGAAGGTCACTGCCTGAGGGCTATACTCAGGGAGCCTCTATGGTGTCTATGAAACCAATAAAGCATTACACAACACACTACTAGGCCTGCTTTCTCCAGATGCTGATATTATCAGTGGATGGAGAATATTAAAGCTGGAATCTACAATAAGCATTCTACCACTATGGTTCTCTTTAAAATAACTCCACAAACACTATTTTTTTTTTTTTTTTAACAGAAGGATTTTCTCATTGTTTTTGTCAGTAAGTATATCATTTTCACAATTCCAACACATTTTGGAAATAGAGTACATTCAAAAATGCAATGAAATTATGTACTTATTACTAGCAATTTCTAATGAAAATCTTCATTTTGAAGATCTGCTTGACATTATCCTGGAAGCTGGAGACATCTTGACTAAATTATTTATTCTGGCTACTCATTTTCCTCTTGATTTCACTAGAAGACTCATTTGCATAAACAGAAAGAGAAACTTGGCCCATATAATTCCTCAGGGCCACAGAGATCTGCCAAGGATTTTTCCTCATAATATTCACTAGTTGAAGAAAACAAGGAGTTCCAAAAGAAAAACAAAAGATTAAGACTGACAACTCATTTTCTCCACAGCGAACATGTAGACCATCTCTAAAGTTCTTTTAGCTACCTGTGGGCCTTTAAAACCAGGATTTCCTGGGTAACCTGCTTCCCCCAGATCTCCTTCTCCACCCTGCCAGAACAAAAGCAAACATTAAAAACAGAAAGGGGGGAGGGGGTAAGAAAAGAAATTAACACCTGCCATATGCATATCAACAGGTAATCATTTCATGTCTGCACAGAGTATTAGCTGACAGAATGTTTTCCAGAGTTTCCAAGCAGTTTTCAATCTGCTTCAACTTCCAGTTAAGAAAACTCAGTTGAAAAGCAAAAGAATTTAATTTTTTTTTTTTTTGGTATACGGTGTGTGATGAACTCTTGAGGTAC
This sequence comes from Aythya ferina, assembly GCF_964211825.1. Taxonomy (NCBI): domain Eukaryota; kingdom Metazoa; phylum Chordata; class Aves; order Anseriformes; family Anatidae; genus Aythya; species Aythya ferina. The sequence goes on along the minus strand of NC_140297.1, from coordinate 44,934,836 downwards.
AGAGCAAAATGTCAGTTCCATTTGCTTCACATTTTACACCACAATCTCAGAAATATTCCTGCATTTCTGTAGCCTTTCCATTCATTCCTCATCTTTAGCAAGTCTTTCCTCTACTTGTGTTCCCAAATTCGCCTTAAAATAAAAGAGACTGTCCTTTTATTTCAACAAAAGCTGTCTTTCTCTTTCCCAGTTCTAAATCTTTCAAGCCAGGAGTGCCCCTAATACATTCACCCGAGGCTGTCTTGGCTTGAAATAGACTTTTTGTTGCTGAATACTTGTGTCTTGGATCACACTGAAATTTTTCCTGTAAAGAGGAACAAATGCTCAGGCTGGACATGTAAACAGGCAGCAGCAGGGTTAGCCACTCACCTCTGGACCTGGAGGGCCTATCCAACCTTTTGCTCCCTAAGAAGGAATGGCATGAGATTACATCCAGAACACCAAGCAATGTGAAACAACAACTTATAATTAAGTAAATACATTCAACTTACAGAGACCAGAGACTATTTCCAAAGAAATAAAAATCCCATTTGTTTAAGGTAAAAATGAAAAAAAAAGAATGGATTTGGGACAGAAATCCTTACACAAGTATTACCCTCATCAAAGAAAAGACCCTTAGTGAGTGAAGAGGGAAGACATCTCAACAGAATTCTGGAAAACATCTTCCCAGTCAGTGGCTCCTTGGCTAAAATAAAAAGAGCCATCTCCTCTACCTCTGAGCTAAAAGGTTTGCACTACTTCCTTCTGCACACTGTTCATAAGCACTAGTGAACATGATTGTTAAACTTAACACCACTAGCAACCTTCAGAATGCTTCTGCAGCTTGGATGAAAAGCGATCACAATCTTATACATTAGCATTAGGAACCTTTCTAACAGACTAGAAGAGGTGATTTCACAGGTTCCAGTCCCCAGTGGATGAAAAAGAGCAGCAGGCATATGGAACTTACTGTCACAGGGTGGAAGGAGGGATAAAAATATCTATGGCAAAATTACCAGGCTATTAAGCCTCACAGAAAAGTCTGCACTGAATTTAAGGCTTGCAATTTCACATGAATCAGACCTGAAATTAATTTTATAGCAAATTCCTGATTAAAAAACAAACAACAAAAACAAACAAAACAACAACAAAAACCAGTACAATGCATATAAGATAGTAAATTTGAAGCCAAGTATATTGAACTATGAAAATTGTAGAAGATTTATGTTCCCTTTCATTGCAGAAGTTTGACGTGTGGGATAAAAGGAAGAAGAGAAAAATTGGTTGTCTGAATGGGAACCCCACTGCATCTTAGATCAGTTATTTTCAACATGTATTGATTACTGTTCTTACAGGAAGGCCTTTATGACCCTGCTCTCCTTGGAGTCCACGTGGTCCTGGTTCTCCCTGCAAAACAAAGTAAAGAACAAGCACTTTAAATACTGTTTCTTTTTTCTTGTAATTACACATTTTTCTTTTTCTGATCCTTGTTTTATTCTTCTCCTAAGTAATTTCACTTCAATCAGCGAAAACGCTAAACGCTGACTTGTTTTCTGCAAACAATTCCTGATCATCAATTATAAATGAGACAGACTATGCTTGTTTTGAATTTCAAACCATCATCCACCATCAACTACAGATACTTCCCTACTACTTATTTTTGCTTATTGTTCTAAGTGTGACAGTCAATAGTCTGTGCTCTTGTGTTAGACTTACTTTCTTGCACTATGGCTCAAAAACCTAGTAAAAATTCAGACATCACTTTATCTGCACATAACTAAGTTCTTATGTTCTACAGGTCAAAATGGAATTTATCCATCACCACAAGAAAACAGCAGTTACATAGTAAAGTGGGTACAGCATGGTGATATCCAACACATTTTTCCCAGTAAGATTTTTTTTTTTAAATTCCTGCAACTCATAACCAGGAATCTATTTGATGATATAAGATTGAGCTAGAATGATACATTTATACTAAATTCATATCTTCCCTTAGCTCAAGCCCAGTTTGATGGTGTATTCCATGAGAATATTACCACAGTCTTCATTAACTGTTTTTTAAAGCTTTTTTTTTTTTTTTTTTTAATAAAAAAATAAAACAAAAACCAACATCATGTGCATTTTAAAGCTTTCTATGTTGCATACATACACTGAAGGCAAAATGCAACATGAAAAAAAAAAAAAGAGCTGCTTTGTCAATGGACATCCAATACAGCTTGGCAATTATCCAAACTGTTGCTCTTAATGCAGAATTACTTGCTTACCTGCCATGCTGAGTTTCCCTTTTCACCCTTAGGACCACGAACATTATTGTTAATCCCAGGATCTCCCTGGAAAAGCAAAGCAGAAAGTTCAGCATATTCAGTGACTATACCTTTGTTACTCTAACTACAGGCACAAGATATGGAAATAAGATTAATGACATTTATCTTTGCAGCCCAAAAGGAATATAAATGTTATTCTGAATGAACACACTTGCAAGAACACTATATAAGCACTTCTGCAAAGTCCACAGGTTTCTTCTGCAAAGAGGTAAAAATAAATATTTCCAATAGGCAACAAAGCAAACCTTGAAAATGTGAAGCTGTTCTGGTTGTTTGGGTATTGTTAACTGAATTAAGATCACACCTAGTCACCAATTCTCATATGGGTTCATGCTAGAATGGAGTTTCATTTAGCCACTTAATGCTAGACACATATGAAATCCCAATCCCTCAAAGAGGCCAAGTTACCATGGCACCTGATTTCTTTTAAAAGCGTTAGAAGACAGGAGTCATCACATAATCCTTGACTCTTTAGAACGAAGATCTTTGGAATACGTATAGGACAGTTGTGATACAAGAAGATAACATCTCCACTGAAATTTTAGCCCTCAGAGTCTGCATATATATAGGGAGCTCTAAAGCATGCATAGAAGAAATGTCAGCATGAAAAAGTAATTTGCCTTTGCATCATTATAAATTTATAACAAAGGATCAGTTCACTTGGGTTTTAAGTGATAGAGAAATCCCTCTATTAGGCGAGAACCACAAGGTAGGACTAAACAGCTCCAAAAGGAGTTATTTGTCCATGGTAAAAAGAAATAAATAAAACAAAAATGCAAGGAACAAGTTGGAGACCTGAAGCTTAAACATCTACTTCCAAGCAACGCATCAAAACACACAAGTCCATCTGCATCTGAAGAGCAGATGGAATATGCCATACTCTTTGGAAAGTATTGCACCATCTAGGATCATGAAAAACTCTTCAAATAACTTATATCTCAGGCAGCTCCTTCAGAAAATAACAGGCACAAATCAGTGCAACCTAAAAAAAATGAAGAAATACACTTACATGATCCCCTCTTAGACCAGGTTGTCCTCGTTCACCTGGTTCTCCTCTGGGGCCTTTTCTGCCCTAAAGTTATAAAAAGAGTACAAACAATTCTGGTGTGGGTAGAGACAGTATCTGTGGTAGAGAGAAGCCAGACAAGATAACACATATCTGTTTAAATCAGTGGAGCTACACTGATTTGCAGCAGAGGCCTCATCATGTATGAGAACAGGCAGCTATATATATTAGATATTATATTAGAGAAAAAATCACAGGCATTACACTTCAGAAAGACATTTTTGTAAAATCTTGTTGCTATAAATGATACTTCACCCGTATTCCAGGGCTGCCTTTCTCTCCAGAAAGCCCAGGAGGTCCTTTGTCTCCCTAGACTCAGAAAGAGGGAAGAAAGAAATTATGAAAAATAATGAATGTTCTTTCCAATAAATGCGATTCACAAATTCTGTTTGACAGGATCCAACTTCTATCAGACATGCAACTCCAAACACTAAACTGATTTTCTGTTCAGATTTAAAGCCCATTCAAAGAGGCAGAAATCTGTGCTTTTGAATCTTGAAATGGATTCAAACTAGGTTCAAAATTAGGTTTTTAATTGAACTACATGTTTGAAGCATAGCTTACCTGCTCTCCATCAATGCCATCTAGTCCACTGTCGCCGTGTTCACCCTATAGCAATAAGCAAAAAGCCATCATATTAGCATCAGTTCACTTGTGTCCTTGATTGAGGAAAGAGGTGTTGACCCTGCTTTTGGATACTTGAAAAAGAATAGTTTTTTTTAGTGGCTAGCAGGAATAATTAAGAATAATAACTAGGAACTAATAATTAAGAATTTTAAAAGAATTATTAACCTCTAAAAGAGTTCATAGTTAAGAACAGTTAATAAGAACAATTGTTAAAACTACAGATCTTATCCAGGATTTAAATTGTGCTTTGCTGTATGCTAGTTTTTCACAACTGCAGCACCTTCAAAAACTAGGTATATTCTGAAATACAACTACCTTAGATGTCTGAATTGTTGGTTTGTTTTTAAAACTCATTTTATTACTGTGAATGGTGTAATGAAAAGCTAAAAGGAATAATCATGATAAGAACAATTATAGAAAATATATCTTAGGCTTTGGGACATTTAAAAAAAAAAAATCATTGTTTTGGCAATGTAATGCTTGTTTCCATCAGGATCAGTCCTGACATCTGTGGTATAAAATAGTATTATTCAAAACGTTAACACCTCCAAAACTACTGAAGGCACTATTTGCCAACGTGTTCATGGAATCAATGAAGCAGCTGTACAATTAGCACAAGACTAATTGTAGTCTTGCATAGCAAGCTTGAGAGGACAACACTATAAATACAAGTAAGAGGGCTGCTTCTGGCTGAGCTAAGAAAAGAGATTAAAGAAAAAGTTGGTCTCTCTTGCCTTTTGTGCCACATAAAGAGCAACCCTGTTCCCATGCAAACAAGCCCTGCTCTTCTCTTCCCTTTGCAGAAATCAATCACCACATTGCAGCCATTTATGGAAGTCATTTTCTCATAAAAATACCTACTCAAACCTGAGGGAGTTAGTGATGTTAACTTGCTCTGGAAATAAAGAATGAAGCTGCTGAGTAGAGTTACAGCTGTCAGAACCTCCCTTCATTTATGCATCCTCCACAATTTTTCAGATCTGGCCATGCAATATATTCATTTTTAAAGATATTTTGAAGTGTTTCCCTCTTTCATTGCTGGATATAAGAAAAGAATTAACTGTGATGTTCTTATTTTTACTAATAAATGAAATTTGCTGAGGCCACAGTCATTTTACTACCTGAGAGCTGAAAAAGTATTCAACAAATCACTGAATGTGACACAACAGCATGCTCTAAATGTCAGCTAAACCAACTGGAGCCTCAGTCTGATAGAGTCTACAGATGCAATAGTTTTGTACGTTTTGTTGTTAAATTGAATTTTCAAAACCACCAAGGTAAAGTTCCTGAGAAAAAGTGTTACTCATTTTTAACAGTTTTAAATGTACTACAAGAAAAATCAAGTGGCTGTACCTTCTGGCAAAATTAACATCATAAACAAAAATTTCTTGAATAAGTATTCAGCAAGCCTTGACTCTTGAATCCAAGACTCTTGCTCAAGTCTTATTTTCTCCCTCACCCATTTCCTACCTCAGACAGCCTGATCTAAACTTCATTGTGTTAAATATTCTGTATTGCCTTTTTTTTTTTTTCAAATAGTTGTACTAAAATGTCTTGCAGACTTCAATAAACATCTTCAGCCTTACTGAGCTAACAGTATTGAATTCATTTTTTTATATGCTGAAAGTTTAATATTTTTATTTGAAATAAAAAGTGGATTTGATGACACAACATACTGAAATATTCACATTTTTATTAGATTTCGGTAGGGTTTTTGCTCCTGGTAAACCAATTTCCACTGTATAATTCAAGTTGAACAAATCAAAATCATCAGTAAGTACTCTCCCTTCTCTATAATGAGATGTTTCAGATACTTAAAGGAGGACAAATTATTTTGAATATAAATGGAATAGGAAAGAAAAATACGTAGGAGGATTTAAAAAGTCAGTTGAGAGCAGTACTTTAAACAGAGCTGAGGTATCAAAAAACACACTCAGAACTTCCTCACGCATGCAGATTCTCAGGGTGGAAGTAAATGTTTTCCAAGTCTCTGAGGCTCCTAAATCTTTTCTAGGAGTGTTTTTGTCATGAAAGCATGTCATAAAATTTAAATTCCATTTAAACTGCTCTAGCTTGGAAACTAATACTGCCATTCTGATCACTGTCTTCCAGAATTCACTTTTTATTAACAAATTGGTAACAATCTCTCTTTGATGAACAGGTATATTTGAAAGGTTAAATAAGTAGACTTGCAATATCAGTGAGTGACAAAAATAGCTGAAAAGAAGTTTGGATATTGAAAAAGTGTCAATAATGACTGAAAAATACTGCTTAAATCCGCAATAAGTATCGGGCAGTCTTCTCCCCTCCCCTTTCTTCTCTGCTTCCTCAGCATTTAGAATATGAAATTCAGCCAATCTGAATTACTCCCTTGACAGATGACTAAAATAAGAAGTAAATTCCTTTCTTGTCAATTAGAGTAAATCAATTATGACTGCAACCGTACTAAACTCTCAATACAAATAAGACTTAACATCTCATACTTAAATCCACTCTTATACAATCATGTCAATAGTATATTAAATATTCTAAGGTTTTTATGCTATTCCTTCCTTGCTTTCGTGTTTATCTTACAAAGTAATAATGAATTAAAATTAAGCAGAGCACAGTTGTCCTGAAATAAAATTGATTACACATGAAAACACATACCTGACTTCCCCGATAACCTCTGTAGCCCTGAAATTGAAAATAAACATGAATGAAATTTGGTGACAATATTTTATTTTTATCTTTTAAATCAAGCTTCAGAAGCAGGACACAATTTTGCTATGCAGAGGCCTGATGGGCTCAGTATTTGTAACCCCTATTGAAAACCATCCCCCTCCTACCACACAGGGGATTGACCCCCTTCCTTTATGAAGATGGTACAGACTTCATTTTCATTCTCTTTCTGTAAAGCTTAGGAGTTTTACCTGCAGCCAATCTGGAGCTTGTGATAGTAAAGACATTGGCAATTATTGAGTCAGCAAAATCCCATTCCATTTGACCAGACTTTGAATACGCAAAGAACCTCTCAAAAAGTTCTTTTGAGACAGCAAAAATTGTCTGTTCTTACAGCTGGAGGTCTTGCTCTCCATCTGTACCTCAGGAAGACAGCACAGTACAAAAAACAGTTCAGTGGAAAACAAGATTAGGAAATGCTTCCAAGTAACATACTTGCCTTAAGGCCTCTGGCACCTGTACATCCCCTGTCTCCTCGAGTTCCATTGATACCAATTGGACCTCTGCCCCCCTTAAGAAGCAAAAGGGAATGTTAAAATTCATCCATACTAAGATTGTTACCAGTGATAACATAAAATTGTGTATCTTAAATATTTCTGTGGAAATTTTCTCTAGAAATTAGTTACAACCAGTGATTTCCAAAGAAATTGTTAAACCACCATCCCAATGATGTTTCTGGATAAACTTAGATGACAGCTGCTTTTCTCCATTACTGTCCTCCTCTTAACAGAGGGTTGGCTTAGGTAGTTTCACCAAAGGCAAATTCAGGCTGACTAATCTACTGTGAGAATTGGAACTACTCCAATGCAGACTTTACAATTAGGTGCAGATAGAAATCCTTGGCTTGTTCTTGGCTTGCAGGCTTCTGACCCGTAGTTAGGAGTGATATTTATGTAATGGGTGCAGTGCTGTAAACCTAGTTCTGTGCTTTTAGTGCTAAGGAAGTTACTTATTCTTCATGGGATTTACTTTTTGACAGCGAAAGAAGAAATACTCCTAGGGGACTGGACTTTGGCATATGCACATTATGCTGAATTCTATGAAAGGAACATGCACACTGCAACACACTGCACACAACACACTGCAAAGGATTTAGAACGTCACCAAAACACTAAAAAAATTAATTTTGTTACCCAGTTATAAGATACTCAGTCATGCTAAGAAGGGAAGAGATGGCTCTGAGATTATCACACAATCTGGGTAGAGTCTGTCACGGAAAATGATCATATAAATTACTCGAAAATATACCACATAAGATGCTGTTGTATGTTTCTTTCTAACTGATTCTGTTCTTACATAAAAAGCTATTAGTTATTATGGTGAAGTACAGATACATAGAGAATTAAGTCCATACATTTACCTTAAGATGCATTTTGCTTAAATACATTTTAGGTTATTATTGATGATGCTGTGTGAATGAGTAAATGCAGACAGATTTAGGCACCAACAAACATGATTGCAGCAGGAAAGAGTGTTTACTTACAATCCCACCTTCCTCGCCAGGATGACCAGGAATTCCTCTGTAACCCGTACTTCCCTGAAAAAACGGGAACATACGAGATGATAAACTATTCTCCAAGAACATGGGTTCATTAGTATTGGATTAATCTGCACATGCAGATAGAAAACATTTATTGGAAACTAGATCTGGTTATGCTGGAGAGGGCAGGCTTCTCCACTTGCAGTTATACAGCCACTCTGCACAATTCCAGAACACTTCACGTGGTTGTGGGAAAAAAACCCACAGTGTAACAATGTCCAATATAAGAGTTCAGTATACCATTTCATGAAACTGCTTAATGAATTAACAAACCCAGTGGGTTTTTGATCAAACTAAGTATCTTTCTTTGTGATTTTGACATGGAAATATTATACAGTAATGAAATTCTAAGGTGAAATGAAAAATATAAGGAAGTATATATATATTGCAACTTTGTATTTGAAGTGATGCAAGCCTCATATCCTCAGGTTAAAAAAAAAAAAAATCTCTCAGGGAAATTAGAACAGACAGAATTTCTAGGAATGAAAATGAACAAGAATGAGACAAATTTGTGCTGCAAGAACATGCTTTTAAAATTGTAAATTGTGCAACCCAAGGCATCATGCCTGTCTACCTGCAGTACAATTACATGTGCATTCTGAATATTGCTTTGTCTGAGCACTATAATCCAGACATTTCAATAAAGCAGGTGTAAGAATGTCAACAAGACTAATAGAAGAGATCGAAAAACTGTTTTATGAATACCTATTGCAAGACTATAGCCTTGCTAAGAGATAACCAAAAATGGATTTAACTGAAACCAGATAATTGAAGAGTGTAAACTACAAATACAAGTTATGTAGTGTGTTACTGGAATAAGCTGAAGTAAAGGAATGAAAAGAACACAAGAGAAATGGTAACTACATACACCAAGAGCTTTAATAATGAGGTCTACTATTATGCTGTAGAAGTGGTGAAAAATGCAATATTTAAAACTAACTATAAAGGAGACAATATAAAAGCTTAAAGGAAATACTGTATATTAGTGCTGTATTGATCAGTAGAAACTCACAATAGAGAATATTCAGAATAACCAGAACACACAAAAGGACGAAGTTCACATCTAGTGAAGAAGAATTTTCTACTCCTAGCTTGGCAACTGTTTATTATTTAAAAGTTTATTATTCACAGTTATCAAAAAAAGCTTGGTTAATCAGAAACCATTTTGAAATCTCTCTCTGCCTTCTGCTGAATTCTGCAAAGAAGAGTGCTTAAAGACTTTTATGTGTCTGAATGATTTTCATTACAAAAATACTTTTGCAATAGGAACATGCAGCAGAGAAATGACCACATTGCATGTTTCTTCTTCATCTATCCTAACAGCAAGGGCTGTGGGCACCTGCATGCATGCTTCAGATTACCACAAAAAAACACAAATAAACCTTGAAATAATAAAGAAATTCTTATGTAGCATCTACTGCAGCTCTCCTACCTTATTTCCAGGAATTCCCCGGGCACCACGTTCACCAGTTTCTCCAACGCATTTACAAAAAACATCACAGCATTTTCTTTCTGCTATAGTATCCTGAAAAAATGGCAAGTAATGTAGCATTTGTGTAAAGTTGATTATAAAAAAAAAAAAAAAAAAGACTGTTTCCCTCATTTTGTTTATATCAAAAAAGGACTTACAAGGTTTTTCTGCAAGATGCGTGGAATATCCTGAAGTTCAATACTAAGAGGTTCGTTGTTTTCAAAACCTCTGCCAAACTCTATTTCTCGAAGTTCATTCAAGTTCTGTGTATTGTCCAGCCCAACTAGTAGAAGTGCATCAAGGCCTTCAACATAAGCATAGATTGAAGTTTGTGAATGCCTGGATTATATTATTTAACCAACAACATGATTGTGAATAATAGTAATTCTCTAAAACTTAAATTTTATAGCATGTTGAAAGAAATCAAGCCATTGAGAACAACATATGAGACAAAAACTAAGATTAGTTGTCTTCCAGTTAAGTTCTCTCCCAGATGACAGACTAAACTGCTACTTCTGCTCAAGAGGTAACCTCAGTGTGCAAAGAGAAGTGTAAAACTGTTCTCTTCTGTAGAAGACAGATTTGGGTCTAACATCTGGCACTACATTTGTCAGTAAGAGGGACTGCTCTAGCTGCTGAAGCTGCCCTCCAGAAAGCAGGATAATCTCAGGCCCTCTGCACCCTTGGAAGTGTTTCTTCAAACATCTATCAACCCATGAATGGAATGGTTCATGGGGGTAACAGTGGGAAGAGGGAACTAAAGCTTGCTCAAGCCATTTCTTCAGCTGGAGGCCAGTCTCAGATGATCTGTCTAACTTTACCTACTAAATTATATATTCATATAGATTGATTTCAGGGTTCCTCAGCTTCCATTTATTTGATCTTTCCTGCTGACAAATAAAGTCAGGATTCCTCTTTAGGTCACAAGAGAATTATATTCTATTTTACATCACACATTTTAATCAGTCATTAAAATTTCCTTCTTATTGTAGATACATCTTTGGCCTATCTTACAGTAGAATGAAGTTCAGTTCTTCCCTTCCTCAAATGCTACTTTTTTGAGGAAATCTCTATCCTCCTGTCTTCCTCTTAGGTGGAAATATTTTTTCCTCGCTTTCCACTCTTTCTACCACTTGCATTTAAAGTAGTGGGTATCTTGGAACATGCAGTGGTGTGATAGAAAAGGTTCTGACCAACAGGCTCTGTTTGATGGCAAAGCTACAGAAAAGGAACACAGTAAAAGGAAGGTATTTTGTACCGAAAGAGTAATTTTCTGCAGTGGAATTCATCCTGAAGTACTTCGAGAAGCTAAGTGTCTATCCTATGCTTAGAACCAGCCTCTGCATTATTTCTGCTTTAGATCAGTAGTGAAAAAAATTTTTGACATAGATCAAACCCAGAAAAAAAAATATCTGTAGCTTAAAATAATAAATAATAAAAATAATAATAATTAAAAACAGTCTTCATTTACTACATTAAAATATTAGCTCAAGAGTATAACTGAAGATGAAAAACCCCATGCAAATACCCTAGAATGGATAATAATTCTGAACTTCACAAACATTGATGCACATGGAGAAGCAAACACTCTCCCAGTGACTTCCAAGGAATACCTTCAACGTGGAGAGTCATGTTATTTAGGAAAGTTGTAGTGGCAGAACAATACGTTGGTTCATGTGTCAGTAGGAGCATTGATGTAGTGCTCTCATACCTTTGAGGTAAAAGGAATTTGCTGCTTTTCTGAGATCTTCAGGTGAATCGTCCAGTCCATCTGAAAACACTAACACAACCTGTCAGGAAAGGGAATAACACTGAATCACTTAAGAGATATTAAAAGCTGTGCCAGTGTGAAAAGTACAGTTTGCATTGAAAACTGACTATGAGGTAGTTCAAATTCCACTACTTGTGGTAGACCTAAAACATGCACAGTGGAAAAAGAGCAAGAAGAATAGAACACAAAACTCTCTTTTCTCTGACAGCACTCCAGTGTGAGGGATCTGTCTTGCCACCCATTTCCTAACATTGCTATTATTGTATTATATGTGTCATTTTCTTAGTATACTAGCCTGAAGACCAGCTCTGCTGTGACTTAAACAATGAAGAGTTTTCGCTGGTGTCAGAGGAATTCTCCTATATGTGAATGTGGAAAAAAAGTTTGAAGAAGCAAAGATTTTATTTTCTGTAAGATCACCTTCAGTTGAATGCCATATGAGCTGCATCTACTGCATCATCTCTGGGTAACAGCTGGGACAGCTGAGCCTCAACTGGCCAGAGGGATGTCCCATACCAAAGAATCACAGAATGCTAGGGATTGGAAGCGATCTTAAAAGACCATCTAGTCCAATCCCCCTGCCAGAGCAGGAACGCCTAAATCAAGTCATACAGGAATGTGTCCAGGTGGGTTTTGAAAGTCTCCAGAGAAGGAGACTGCACAACTCCCCTGGGCAGCCTGTTCCAGTGCTCTGTCACCCTCACCGTAAAGAAGTTTTGTCTCATATTTAAGCAGAACCTCCTATGTTCCAGCTTGCACCCCTTGTCCCTTGTGCTATCATTGGATGTCACTGAGAAGAGCCTGCCCCCATCCTCCTGACACTTACCATTTACATATTTATAAACGTTAATAAGGTCACCCCTTGGTCTCTTCTTCTGATGTATTTACCCTTACAAGGGCAAACACGTCCTTCCTCAGTAAGGTGTTCCTCAACAGAGACCTTAGCAAGTGAAAATATTCAAACAGCTACTATACAACGTGCCCAGTGCCTTACTGAGTCAGCACTTTATTAAAGGTAAACTGTCAAGGCAATGATCCTGAAACATTCCAATGAGATTTTTTTTATTTTTTATTTTTCACTTAAATGGAATGATTCCTTTCCCTTCAGAAGAGATTAGGCCAAGCCTTTGAGACCACCAATTCCTGAGCTACCTTTTTGCTTCCCTGCAGTAGTCAGCATCAGAGTCAACAAATTTTACACTACATATTTTTTCCAACTTGTATATTTACACCATTAAATTACCTTTACTTTAGCAGAGGCTGCACTAAAGAACTTCTCTTGAAATGTCTGTAAGAAGTCCACATTCAGGTACGTGTCCACTGTGGCCTGTGCATCTAAGAACTTCTGGATGATCCCTTCATTATAGCCCTCAAAATCAGACTCAAAGATTATTTTTTTGGCCTGTGTCAATACTTGAAATTTGAACCTAATGTTGACTGGAGTGTCACGTTTACAACAGACACCTAGCCGTGATTTCATATGTTGTAAAAGTTCGGGGAGGGATGTTTGCAATTTCTGTTTCAGAAGCAGTGAAGATGCTGGCCGAGTATGCCTTGAAATATCAATTGCTATAAAAAGGTCCATATCACAATCTGTGAAGAAAGCAGAGGAAGCAGGAAATTATAAACATACAACGTTTATGAACTTTGTCTCTCATCAGGATCATGGGAGTGGAACAAAAATCAACACGGTAGATTTAAAACCAGAAGTCGGAGTCAGTGAGATGGTGTTTTATATTTCCTGAAAACCTGGCAGACCACCAGTTTCAGTTCGGCTACATAAACTTGCAGCTACTAAGGCCTGATCCTATATTACCGGACACATGTACACACAAAAACTGCAAAACAGTGAAGAAGAGCTTACTGTTCTTCTTCAGCTGCCAAATGACCTCAAAGGTCTTAATTTTGCAAGTATTTCCATATGCTTTACTACCAACAGAAAATACACAGTACATATTCCAATTGCAATGATGGCTGACTGTGCTTTATCATTTTGCCACAAGATCAGATACTACATGCAAACGTAGAACAACAGGCCAAAGAAACAAAAGAGATAGTGGCAGCATCCTCTACAGGCAATATCTGATAGCCACCGTGAATAACAGCTGCTGTAAGGTGAGGGCTACCTCAGTTACAGAATTGCTTGCATAGTTCCTGATAATAACAGCAAATGTTGTGATGTGGCCTCTTACTCCTCTTGCCCTAGTCAAGCAGCCCAACTACTTGGCTTATTTCTTCTGTACCTTGATTCTTCATGTGTTATGCCGGATTTTATTGTGTCCCTAGATGCATCACCATCCATCACTGTAGCTCTGCAAGGTAGTCTGTGACATGCAATTTTTCCAAATGACATTCAGACCTTGGAACAGCATAAGAAATCTACACAGCTTTTCTGTGTAGTTCACAGCAAGTAAATATTTTTCTTAAACAGTTAAATATATCTACACACACACATACATATAAAAACACAATACGGTCATGCCCCTTAGCCAGAGTTTATGAGGTTGCCCATCTGATTTTAAGATTCACAGAACACCTGTGATGCACAGGCCACCATCAGCTCAGGAACAGCATTTTTTCTAATTGTGTTTGGATTTTCTGATGAGACATTTCCATGGGCGTTAAACTTACAAGATATTTTTTCCAGTAAGTGTTCACATCCAGCACACAGAAGATATGTTTTCAAAATGAGATATATTTATTTATTTTTTATTTTTTTAACCACATCCTTTGGAGGAAACGCAAAGGGCAGCCATGGACTCACCAGTTTAGCCCTGATCATCCACACTGCTTAGCTCTTAGAAGCGTTACCTGCAAACTCCTCGTGTACCAGCGACAACAGTACCAAAACAGCAGTAAAGCATCCACTTCTGTTTTGTTGTGTTGCATATGAGAATGCATAAAACATTTTCCATACTCTGCCAATAGTCCGTTTATTTGCAGGGCTAAATAATTCTGTGTAGCTAACCTGTTTTCCTAATCACCTGTTCTCCCCACACATATCCACTTTGTTAAACTGGCCTATCTTTGTGCTGCAAAGGTATCTTTTTCCCCCCTGTTGACTTTCCATACCTGGAATACAGTTCTTAAATTAAAAGTCTGGCAGTTTAGAAGATGGTGACTGGAGAAAGGGGAGTTAAGAATTGTTATGGGAAAGAAGATTAGTGAATACAGGAAAACAGATTCCCAGCCAAGATAACACAGGCTTCATAGGAAATTCATCATTGGTTTATGAGACAAGTTGATCTAAATCTTAAAAGCATATAAACCAGTAAGATCAGAACCAACATGCTTTCCTTAATTTTGTTCTCTCTAAACTTAAAAAGCATGTCTGTAGATATATACATCGAGTTTACTGTTCCATCTTCCATTAAATCTCCCTGTTCTCTGGCCATGAGACACCAGGAGATGCTAGTGCCTCACTCATGGTATTCCACATCCGTTTACTCTGCTTCCCCAGCAGCCCTTTGTTTGTTTTCAGGAGCCACGGGATGCCTTTTCAGGTGGAGATTTGCTCTGTTTTTGATGGAGAAAAAAGGGCTAGGGCCAGGCTATCCTCTCTGAAAACCACCTGAGCAGACAGCATTAACATAGACAGCAGCTTCTGGCTTTGGGAGGGAAGATTCAACACTTTTTTTTGGACCCCACCATTCCAGCAAACATCATCCAGTTTTGCTGTGTTTAAGATCTCTCGAGCCCAGGGTGCAGCAGAGTTAACTTTATTTGTTCAATGATTTTGTGAAGTTATTTCTATTTGTTTAACCATTGTTACAAAAAACCTTAGACAAGGAGTGTGGTCATCACAGTGTGCCTTCCTCACAGTGAGTTTCTGATCACTAGGGGAATTAAACATGGAGGGCTAGGTATGATCAGTTTTATGGTATAACAAAGACAATAAACAGTGTGTATCTGACTCTTTTAAGATGTTATCTTTATGGTAAATACGCAGGGAAGAGAAGGAGCTTTAAGGACAGTCACAGTCCCTGTAAAAATGGGATCACAGAAAGAGAACTGCTCCAGCACATTTTCTTCCTGCTGTCCCTAATCAATCCCACCCATTTACACCCCAGCAGGTCCCTTCTTTACATTCAGTGGAAAAAAAATCATCTTTTTGATTTGTCATTTGCCACCTTTTCTATTGCAATTTAAGAAACACCTACAGTATTATCCTTCTGTGTAACTGGCATGAGTACCTAATTTTAAAGAACAATTTTGTGGGTTTTCTGCCTCCATCTTCCCACAACTAGGTGACTGATACTGCAGCACCATGTTAGAATAAGCTCAGATACAAAAACAGGATCCAACACCTGATAAAAGCTGCTACATTTATCAAAGGCACAACTGAACCTTTTGCTCGATTTGGGGTTGAGAGCTTCTCAGGCTGTGCAGCGTCCCTGGAAGGGCATCCAATCTACTGTTGGCACCAATCAGATGTAGTAGGAAATACTGCCTCCTGTTTCTTTTGTAGGGAAAGCTTTTGGGTAGCATCTCAGCATTACTGTGAATTTGCTGCTCACACCATGCCAATACTTCCCGCATAACCAAGGCTGCATTTTCCCACACCCCCTTCTCAACAGTGCCGGTGTAGGACTTTTGTCAACAGCTGCTACTGACAGACCCTTTGGAGCAGGATGGTCATGGTCAGCTGTAGATGGAAAAGTTAGTTTTTTTGAAAGGCTCTTTTATAAATATCACCAAATTGCATTTTTTTTCTTTTCTTTTCTTGTGATTAGAATATTGAGGGCATGTCTTCTCTGTCTCCTTTTAGACACTGAGGAGCTATGAATGTGAATGCTAGATGTGAAGCATTGTCTCACCTCAGAAGCTATATAGCTAAAAGCATAATAGTTCTTGACTGAAGAAAGTGCACATTTAGAAAGATACAAAACTGAGTAACCTGAGCAGAGTTCTTTGGTAAAACAGCTGCATTGCTTCTTAGATAGTTTTGTTACTTCTGACAGGGTGTGCATGCAGCCATGTAGATATTTACCGTTATATACCCAACAAAACATTTACATTGCTTACCCTCGATAGGACGGTCTTCGGATTCACAGAGCTCATTGACAACAGTCCTCTTGATGTTTTTCAGGGCATCAAAGTTCTCCACTGTGAACACTCTCCTTGAATCACCAGCTGTTCGAAGCAGATCAAAGGAATTTATAAGCCCTATGCCAACTGCAAAGACATGTACCCCATCACCTCTCAAAGCCACGGCTGCATCCTCCACATCGTCATGAGAGTTCCCGTCTGTAATCACAACGAGGTTCTGTGAAACTCCTCTCTTCTTGCGGCCTCCATGGGCAGGCTCAAAAAGACTATGAACAAACCTCAGTGCTTTCCCAGTGTATGTAGTGGATTGCATTTGTTCGATTCTGTCGATGCGTTCCTTTATGATGATGTCATTATAGAACTCATTAAGAGAAAATTCTTTCTGGGGTTCAGCACTGTACTGGACTACCCCAACATGCACTCCGTTCTTAGAAATAACAAAACTGTCCAAAACATCTTTCATGAAGGTCTTCATGACAGAAAAGTTACTGTTTGATATGCTTCCTGATCCATCCATCAAGAACATCAGGTCTGCCACTTGTTTGTTGCAAACTTAGGGAAAAAGCAGGGAAGGAACACAAAACAACAAAATTATTGAGGAACATAATTTTGGCACTGTTTAACCTTTCCTTTTTCTCTTCAGTGTAAGCTTTTACTCACAAAAGCTGTTCACAGAGAGGTCATGCAAAGACATCATCTATCCATCATCTAACTTCAACCCTGTGACCTTCCATGAGATAAAAGTAATTTTTTCCCAGCATTAACTTGCAGAAAGAAACACAGTTCTTTACATAACAGCTAAACGACTGCCTGGGGGAGTCATAACAAAACAGAACTTGTAACCACTGTCAACCCCTCAGCTGAGAAATGTCAGAATTTACCTACCAATAAAGTTAAATCAGTATGACTACCTCACTCAAAATATTCATCCTCTCTTGGTACCTGAAAGGCCACTTTGGGGAAAAAGCACTTGAACTGCATGACTTCTGTGGAGAAAGTTTCTCCCTGAAGTGGAGAAATTTCTTGCCTGTCATTTTCATTGCCTAAGCAGAGTTCCAAATATGTTATAAGCAGAGTTGCAAATATGCAAGATTTATTGGCAGCTTCTATTCAAGGTGTCGAAGGTGTATTTCACTGGATCTAATTGCTTGATAGAGAGAACCTGATACTGTTTGTTGTGCAGCAAGAAAAAAGGATGGACAAGAAGCCATCTTTCCAGCCATCGTGGACAATTATTGAGCTGGTCTGCCTGATTAGCAGGAAGTTTACCCTTCCAGCATAGCCACGGTGCCTGTCTTTACCCTGGAAGCACTACAATTTGTGTCCTTTACATTTTTTTCCACACAGAATAAAGCAAAAGTTTTATTACAATAGCTTTCCCTTGCTGGGACCTAACAGTGTACCATCTGAATGCTGTATCATATCCATCCTAACACTTGAGGGAATGCAGAAGACATTACTGCACAGAATCTTACTGATTTGGGTGACTACAAGAAAGAAATCAGAAAAGGGAAATGAGTGGAGGGAAGTGGAAACTCTTTGCCTTTACGAAGTAAATCTATCACCAACTACTTTTCCATGCATAAATCAAGAATACTTAACTGTGCCCCATAACAGAATAGATGCAGGGATAAACACCATCTCACTTTTAACGAAGCTTTAACAATAAACTAAAGACCCTGACTGTAAACTACCTATCTTCTAGACAGAAAATGAGAGAAAGAAGAGTAGAAGGGATCACAGAGAAACAGGATCCTCAAGAGAGAATGGCCTCAATATATGGGGGAGCCAGGGCACTGCTCAAGTGTAGAGAATTGCTTTGTGTTAAAGAAAATTAGTTGCTACGACTTAGAAAAAATCTGCCTCCATTTATCAGTGTAAGAAGCCTCTTGAAAATAGCTGATGGAAGCCCATCAGTAGAAGGTAACTTTTGAGATTGCATTTAATATGTACTGCATTTTAAGCAGAGAACTGTCACCAGACTTTTCCACTTATCCTCCTATTACGTCCACAAAATATGTTTAACACCAATCTTTGCTTTTAACAGTCTGCATAAGTGGTAGAAAAAGACCTAGCAGATCTATTCAAAAGTATCTTTACCTGGCTTAGATTTCTCACACACGTTTTGAGCAAGGTTTTTATGTATGCTTTCCAGTGCATCATAGTTCTGTGCAAAGTATAATCTTTCTTGATCTTCAGTAATCTCTTTAAGTTCTGCTCTGTCTGCTTTGCTTATTCCAACAGCAATTAAGTTGATTTCATTCTCCTTCAAAGCTCTTATGGCCATGGGAAGGTTGGCTTTATCTGATGGTACAGTTGGTTCATCAGTAATAAGAACAAGGATCCTAGTGACAGCGAGATACGATGGACGTCCACCATGGTTCACATCAAATCTTTGCCGGGCAAAGTTCAAAGCTCTTGCAGTAAAGGGCTTGCCTGGCAGAGGCTTCAAGTTGAATATTTTTTTTCTAATCTGAGATTTGGAGGTATATGAATTCAATGGGAAATACACCTCCGGCGTAGAGCTATAGACCACAACACCAAACCGAACTTTGTCCAACCCAACCACTGAGGTATTAACTACTGCTTCTATAAGATGATGCACATTTTTAAACTGCAGGTCTGTAACACCAGATGATCCATGCACTAGAAAGATGATATCAGCAACTTCTGCTCTCTTGCACACTGTTAGTGGAAACAAAAAAACAAACAACAAAAAAAAAAAGAAAAAAAAAGTTATAATTCTGTCTCTCTTCCTCAGCCCTTTTCTTGCATACTATTATGGAAAACAGAAGAAACAAAGAAACAAGGTTATAATTCTGTCTCTCTCCTTCACCCCTTTCTCTCTTTCAACCCTTTGTGTAGGGATTTTTGTTTCCATATTCCAGCTGTAACCTTAAAATGCAAAGACACCGCAGAAGCCTGAAAGCAAAAGCTTGGGTGTCTTCCTGAAAGAAGGGGAAATATTTACCTACCTTCTCGTAAGAAAAAGAATGAGATCACACCCTATAAAAAGAACAAGTCTATGTTTTTATACTGCTTTTCATTCCACTGCCACTGTGTATCATTATGGAGAACAGAGCTTTATATCATACCATGAACAGAAAAAAAAAATGTTGCCTTACAAAGAATTAACAGGAAAGAAAAAAATAAAATAAAAAAAAAGAAAAGAAAAAAAAAAAAAAAAAAAAAGAAAAATACAGAGATGGATATCATCACTACTTACAATCCTGTAGATTACAAATTTCAAAGAGAATCTGCTTTTGTATGAAGTGAAAGTCATTCTCAAAGAACACTCTGTCTTGACTGCCGGTAATCTCCAAAAGCTGCGAATTGTTGGCACGGAGCATGTCGATAGCAAATATAGTTACGCCTTTCTTCCGTATGGCCCTGGCTGGTTTTGTTACAGAATCGTGGGATTCCCCATCAGTGATCACTATTAGGTATTGTTTCAATTCAGGACGTCCTCCTTTAGGTCGATCAAAGTAAGGGGCAGCAAGGTTCAGTGCTTTCCCAGTCTGTGTTCCTGTTCTAATCTGCTTCATTTTCTGAATGGCTTTCCCCATATCAGCTGCAGTGTTATATCTGTCAAGCTGGAACTCTTCTCTCATTTTAGAGCTGAACTGAAGCAAGCCAATTCGAACATTATCAAGCCCAACATCTATGTTGTTCACAAATGACTGCATGAAATCCTTTACCTTCTGAAAGTCATCTGAACGGACACTCTCTGAGCCATCCACGAGGAAAACAACATCAACTTTCACGTTTTTACAGACTAAGAAAAAAGGAAAAAAGAAAAAAAAAAGAATAGGCTAAAACCACAAATCTCTTCTCACCTGCTCTTTTAACATTTCAGCTGGATCAAAACCCAAAAGACAGTAAATGATAGAATGGGCGGGTAGATGTCGTCAGTAGATCTGTCAAAAAATAACTGACTGCAGAAGATGAACGTGAGGCTTAACAGCTAACATGTAAACAAAGGCTGGAGAGTGCTCGAGATGCCTTTGTTCATCCCCCAACTTCAAGAGAAAGAATTCTGCTACTTGATACAGCCGCTTTCCTCCAAGCTATTATGTGGTGCAGAAAGAGACATACACAATCCCTGGATAAGAGTAGCTTGCACATGTCGGAAAAACATCCCCTGACTTGGGTATTGAAAAATCAGAATTTATCTCCTTGTGAAAGACAAGTGTTCTGCAGTGCTCAGACTGCTTACCTGTTCAGAACCACAAGTACCCGATGTTAGACTGCAGGCAATTATCACTGGGTTCTTTGTCTCTTCTCACAAAATGTGGTTGGGTCAAGACAAAGAACAAGTACTTAGACTTTTACTATAGGGCACTTTCCCAGTTGAAGAATTTCAATTTCTGCTACTTAGCTTTATTTTATATTGCTCATTGACTAGTAAAATCCGTACATTGAAAGAAGGTGACCTAGTCTTGAAATGGCAAAGTATGAGATTACCAACACATAAGTCTTTATTTCTGATATGTAGCAATATCATTTTCAGTATTAACAAAACATGTAAGTACATTCTAATACTAGCTGCTTGGAAAGGATCAGGCTTAGGAGATGCTCTTACCATTTTTTGAACAGATATTTTGCACAATTCCTTCTTTAATATTTTTCAGGGAATCAAAGTCATTCACGAAATACACTCTCTCTCCTGTTTCTGCTATTTCCTCCAACTGTTGTTGAACAGCTTCCTTGATGCCGATGGCGTAGATAGTGATCCCTTGTTGCCTCAGCTCACCTGCTGCTTGCTTCACCTCATCTTCAGATTTACCATCTGTAATCACTACCAGTATCTGTGGAACATTTTCCCTAGATGCCATATGGAACAGACTTTTCATATGTATTAATGCATCTCCAGTTCTTGTACCTCCACCTATTTGTTCAATATTACTAATTGCCTTTGTTAAATCATCCATTTGGTTGTGCTGGCCAATCAGGAATTCTGTCCTTGACTCAGATGCATACTGAACCACACCAATACGAACATTGTTGGCACCAACTTGGAACATTCTGGTAGTCTCATTCACAAATGTTTTAATGTCTACAAAATCAGTTGGTTGTATGCTGCCAGAGCCATCGATCAAGAAATAAATGTCAGCTTCCTCTGTGTTCACGCAACCTAATTAGTAAGAAAAAAAGACAAGGGCGGGGGGGGGGGGGGGGGAGGAGGAGGGTAGGGGATGGAAAGGGGGAGTTACAAAAGTTTTGACACTTCCAAGAGTAAGAAAAATCACTTAACAACTTTGCAATCCTCACAAATAGGTACCTAAACAACAAAAGTAATTTTATTTGAGAAAAGCCTTTCAGTCCAAAAATCTTGTAAAATCTTGGGTGTTCAATAAATAGGATAAGAGATGTCCAAACTTCTCTACACAAATAAAATGTGTCGAGAAGATAAAATGGAGTAATGAAACCCATTGTTACTGGTACTGTTACTTGTAAAAGGATAGCAAGCAGGATGAAATAGAAGTCAGGACTGCAACAGTTATTAAAGTGAGAAAAATAGAATAAAAGTAGATAAGATGAGGTACAGTAACAGTGTGACAGCCTGCAAAGACAAAAAAAAAAAAAAAAAGGAAGTGTATCTAGAAACAAAGCTAATTTGAAAAAGAATGGTAAGAGACTTTACTGGGAGAGACTGGGTAGAATTTAGGTGTGAAAATAAAAATATTACTAGGATTTGTATCATTATGAGACTAGCCTCCTGAACTGGTATTAACAGCATGGCCTAGCTACTCCTAGAGGTGAGAGATGACAATATTTCATCAGTGTCAGAATTCAGAATTGCTATAAACTTCACATGGTTTTGACAAGTGCAAAGAACATTAAAAGAGAGATGTCATGGAAAAAATAACCTAGATTCAAGTAACTAAGACATGACTCAGTCTACCTGTAAATGTTGTTAAGCTGTAGGAACCACTACCACTATCATGCTCACCTGAATGTGAGGGAGCCTTGGAATTTGCTCAAGTGAAAGCAGCAAAGGCTTCCTGACACTTGCTTCCCCCAAAAGGTAGGAATAAATAGGGGAGGGTTCCAAGCAGGGCAAATCTCAGCTGGAGGACATTCAGGTCCATCAGCAACAGAATTTTATAAACATCTCTAAAATCTGTCTGAATTTTTATTTCCTCTTGAATTAAGTACAGATGGTGTACACATCAGCAACAAGCCTGGCACCACTGAAATGGCATTTTTATGCATGCTTCTTACCTTCTTTCACATTCTGCGATTGTAATGGGACTACAAATGTACTTTTCACAATGTCATTACAAAGCCGTTTCTTTATTTTCCATCTGATATTTGACAACTGTAGAAAATTCTTCAGGGTGGTGACATGATTCATTGGGGGATATGTTGCAATTTTATCAAGCTTGCTGCTCTCTGTGGTATTCTGGATGCCCACAACATAGACAGTGACACCTTTACGTCTTAGTTTAGATGCTGGTTTAGTATAATCATCCAAGGACTGACCATCAGTGATAACCACAGCAATTTGTTGCACTCCTTTTCTCTTCCTGCTGCCTGCCTCTCGAGTAAAAACCTTATTCCTTAGAAATTCAATGGCTGCTCCAGTGTATGTTCGTCCACCTCGATATGGTAAATTCCTTAGGTAGTTCAGGATTTCCAGTTTATCCTTGAATGTGTTCAGGGTGAACTCTAGTCTTGGTTCATCACTGTACAGCACTAGCCCAACTCTTACATTCCTTGGACCAATATCCAGGGCATTAACAACTTTTAAGAGAAATGCCCTGATCAGCTGGAAGTTTTTTGACCCAACTTTGCTGGATTCATCCACAAGAAATGCAATGTCTGCAACAGTTGCACTGGAACACACTAAAAGTAAAATAAACAAAATGAAGATAAGATTAATGTAGGTCACACTGTGGGATAATTGGTGAGACAGTCAGAACACTGTTACAGATGAGACTCAAGGTAATATGCAAGATGCTGCTACAATAACACATGAAATCCAAATCCTAAAAGTGCTGAAGAGCAGAGATTTATGTATTGATTTTCAGTCAAGAGATCATGTTTATTTCAGTGATTTCTTTAACTGCCCCCTTTTGCCCACTACAGCAAACTTTGCAAGACAGGTGGCTTTCCTCACTGTACCGTAGAGTGACTGCAAATCAGGAAAACTCAGGATATTAGGGAAGTTATTCTGTGGTTAAATTCAAACTCTCCTATGGCCATTTTTTGGAAACAAAATCTAAGGAAAATCCAAGGAAAATTGTTCCCTCAGTCAGAAAAGGCAACTCCAGTGCAGCCAACCCTTCAAGACTACCAAAGTTTTGCTCTTTTGATGCACCATACCTGCTGGCACTATTTGATCAAGTTCATAAAGATCCTGGAGTGAGGCTTCCACACCAGTAACAATTCCCTGTTGCACAAACTCAATGTTCTTTACTCCGTGAAGACGGTAAGTTGCATTAGAGGGGTAGCTCTCCGTTGTTTCTACCCTGTCAAAGCGTTCAACTTCAACTGTGAAATTTTTCACTCCCATCTCCTCTAACATCCGGATTGCCCCCATGATATTTTTACTGAATCCAGAGGATGTGAAGATCACTACAACCTGTGGAGTGCCTTCGTTGATCCGGCTTCCAAAAGTATCCGTAAACAAGGTTTCCAGCAAAGACTCCAAGGCAATTCCATCCTGTGATGAGTCTCCAGTGAGAACGATGCGCTGAATGTGGTCAAGGATCTCTTCTTTCTTTTCATAAGAGTTCAGCGCAAACCCCACCTCTCCCACACCATTAAACTGGGCTAGGCCAATCCTATACTTGTCAGTCCCAACATCTAGCTGTTCGACTATTTGGGAGATGAAACGTTTTACTCCGTCAGATGCTGAATGCTTCGTGGTCGCAGTGGAGTCAATGAGGAAAATAATATCAGCATATTGTTTTGCAAATGCTGCAGAGAGGAAAAAAAATGTATTAAATGAGTTGCTGAAATACTGTCAACCTATATCCAGACCTGATTTGAATGCAATCTAAATAAGAACCTTTTCATTGATCTTCACAGTTTTAAATTTTGACTTAAGCTCTACATCTACAACATATCATGAAACATGCTATTCAATTACTGTTGAATTATATTTTGAAAAATTAAACAAAGAATTCTAAAGAAAGCAACCGTCTAAAAAATGGCTTTAAAATGTCTTGAGAAACCTTTACACCTGACAGTATTTATACAATAGAAGTTTCATCTTCCTCCAACCAAATCTTCTACTTACTACTTTGGGAGTGAGATTGTATGTTTTATCATTCCATTCTAGTGATATTCCATTAAACAAGGTCCTCTATATCACTGCTGGAATCTAGGTTGCATTTAAGACTTTAACCCAACTGAACGCTTCAGAATAAACTCACCTTCCTAACAATCCCATGAGGAATTGTTCCAAAAGGCAGACAGACCCTTTAAATATCAGAGGAGGCACCAGAACATTAATAAAATTATTCTAACTTCACTTACAGTCATTGGAAAGAGACACACATTTCAGGAGGGCAAGTCAGGTGCAAGTCAGATGACACTGGGCCTAAACGCACCCTTTGGTATAACAGTTTATGATGGAAAAGGGGATTAAAACCAACTGCCTAAATACCAGCACAGCCTCTAATCCCTAATTTTTCTCATTGAGAGAACCACATTGACCTCTGCAAAACTAAGAAACAACATAATGTATTTACAAATTAAATTTTATATTTTAAATATTTATAAGTGATATAAACATCATTTTTTGTTTTGATTTTAGTTTTGCTACCATGCCTCCTTATATATATATATATAAATTCCTTCAAAATACATGTTCTGTGAATTCTGCTGTTCAGCAACTATACTGAAAGGATGGGAAAATATGGCTCCCCTTCATTTTTGAACATTCTAGGAGTGACAATCTCTTAACTAGGTTTTTGGAAGAATTAAGATAGTTACCAAAAGCATAGCTTGATTGAGAAATAATTCAGTTAAACTGTTCAATGACATCAAAACAAAACATTTTCTATAAAAGTCTCTACCAGCTCTAAAAACATCAAATTGAATGTATTTCAAAGAATCTGTGAATCTGACCCTGATTTTCTTTGCAATACATTAAGGCTCTGCTTACAGAGAGCACCAAGTATAAGATCAATTTCCTTTGTTAATAATTAAACCTCAATGACTTCAACACAGGCACTGAAACATGTTAAAAAGAACAGGGATGTCCATCCTGAACAGTGACCTAATTAAAATTATCCCCATTATTTTCAAGTGTTTTATATGACAGTAACGCTGGTGTAAAATAACATCAAAACCACATCCACTTTTCTACACCTTTGCTCACAATTACACAGTATGAACAACTGAAATGGTACCACTATAAGGACAAATGCTTACCTTCAACCTGGCTTTCAATTGCAAAGCAGAAGTTTTTCAAAAGCTTTGTGGAGAGATCAGGAAGGTCATCGAAACTTTTGATGCTATACAGATATTTATCGAAAGGTTTGCTGGCTATTTGCTGAAGCTCAGATGTATTCTGGATGCCAACTCCGACAACATAAATGGAAATGCCTCTGTGTCTCAGTTTCTTGGCAGGCAATTCTACTTCATCACTGGATTCTCCACTGGTGATAAGAATCATTAACTGTGGGACATAAACCTTAGCTCTGCTACCAGCAGATTCATTGAAATATGTTGTGCTGACAAAATCCAGAGCTTTCCCTGTGTACGGTTCTCCACCTTTATATGGTAAATCCCCAATCTGCTCCAAAACATCAGTTTTTGATAAATACTGATTCAGCAAGAACACTTGGTAAGTTTCATCACTGTATTGTGCCAGCCCAACTTGGATTGCAGCATGGCCGATGTCGAGATTTGAGACCAATGAGGAGAGGAATTCAATCACCTTCTGAATGTTTTCCTGGGCAACATTTGTTGAAGTATCCACTAAAAAGACAACATCTGCCAACGTGGCTTTTCTGCAAGCTGCTCAAGGAAGATGACAAAAAAGAATGAATTATTATAGTTTCTTTAGCTTTGTTCATGAGCAAGGAAGAGCCAAATGTACATTTTATTGTTCATGAAATAAATTCTGTGTTTTGTGTTTCTGCCTTTCCATTCTTCCCCTCACCTCTTCCCTTCTCTCCACCCCCCACCCCCCACACCCATTATTTTAAATATTTTACAGGTAGACTTGTTCAAAATTCATCAGTTAAGAGTTGGTATTATTGACAACTAGTTAACAACATATGGAAGACACAGGAAGTTAAAACCTACATTTTGGCAACATAATGCAATTCTATATGCTTTATCTAATATCTTCCCTACGATATTTTAAGATTTATCTAAGATTTATCTAACATTTTCCCTAATATCTTCCCTAATATCAAACCCATTGACCATTGTGCACAAAAAGCCTTGCAAAATCTTGGAGCTCTTTGTCCCTATACTCCAAGATCCACCTGCCAGGAAGATAACGTCTGCTATAGAAGCTTTCCTACAGACTGAAGAAACATTGTTTAATTTCCCTGTTTTCCTACAGAATGTGTAATCGAATAAAATTGCAATATTGCTTCCTGTTTGCTTTTCAGAATCTGACACCTTTTGGTCTTTTGCAGAAAAATCTTCCATCTATCCTAGTAAATTTTCAGCATTCATTAACTCCTTCTTTTTCCCTGTTCTTCATATAGAGTGTCTGAGGCTAAAAACAAATTTTAATGAGCTATTGCACATTATTTTTCTGTTTTTCAGACAATTCTCCTAACCTAGTATAAATATGTGCTTCATAAAAATATATCATATCATCCCTAGTTAAACAAAGAATAAACTATCACCAATTCTTCATCTTTCTCTTCAGAACTGGATGCACCTGGGAAAAAGAATTGCTATGAGTTTGAAGAGACTTTTCTTTCATGTATTACCAGTCTGCTGTGCATCCATAGAGCAGAAGGTGGATACAAAGAGAAGAACAAGAAGAGGTTTCCAGTTATCCATTTTGAATGTCTCCCTAGAAAAACAAACACAGTAAGAAATACAGAGCATTATTTCCTCAGAAGAAGTTTATTAATTGTGGGGAAAACGTAAAAGCACATTTTATTAACATCATGGAGGCTTTCTAGCTGTATACATTCAAAGCAACACTTCAAATTCATGTTTTCTTCCCTCAGGTTGTAACAAACGTGTTTTGAACACAGAGCTGTTAGTTTGGACACTGATGTACAGGATATAACTGAAATGAACAGTTCACAGACATACCGTGTTCTGATTTATACAGCTATATTTACCACAATCCCAAATTCAACTGAAAGTAAGTTATTCACAAGGCAAGATTAATGGGAATTAAGCTTCCAAGATTCCCTGCTAGCCTTGGAAATCCCCACCCACACATTATTTAAAAGAAAATTTTGGTGGCTTCCTCTGTATAAGATAGACATAGATAAGAACAAGCATTCATTTACAAATTAAACATGCCAGTTGACTGGTAATGAAGACACACGGCGTATAATAGAGCCAAAACTCAATGCTAATGGAAATGGGAATGAAAAATCTCAGCAAAAAAAGTACAAAATTAAGCCACACTAAGCTTAAGAATACTAAACAATGAAGAACACAGTTTTGAAAGGCTTTCAATTGTAGAACACATGTATACTAAATAGTTTAAAGAATAAAATAAAATAAGCCAGGGCATAATGATGGTTTCTGTTTCATTTCTTATGTCTTTCTTAATAATAGCTAGCACTTGCTTGTATTTTTTAAATGTTACTTAGCTGACATGTTCATGGGAATACCCACCCTAATCCTCAGATTTTTCTTCTGGGAAGAGGTCTTACATCCTATCTGTCAGCTGACATAATTCAGATATCATGATCAAGCATGTGTTTGAAAAAGACATTCCATTAAATAACTGGATTGACTGAAAAAGGCATTCCAGGCATTGGGGTTTCACTAAGAATCTCATACTTAATATACAGCTTGCACTAGAGGCATATTTGAAAAATGCATGGCTACTTATCTTTATGTTCTACTGTTCTACCATCTGTATAGAACAAATTTTATACCAAGCACTGCTGAACTACTAGAAGTATAGAATGATCCAAACTCTGCTTTGTCTCAGGCTATTGTTTGAACACCTTGGCTCATCCTGGCAGACACTCAGAACAAAGAGATAGCTTGAGCTACTTATATTTGAGGCTCAAGTTTGACACAGAGTATAACTTCAGTAGACTCTGGATCCTGCCTTTTTTTTTCTTTTTTTTTTTCTTTAAAAAAATAAAATCAGGACTTCTGGAACCCTGATGAGAACAATTCTTCTATAATCTAATTTCAGAGCTGACTTGAACACAAATTTCTCTAGCATCTGTCTCTCTGACATTGCTTTAAGGCCTAATATCTATGCTGGATTGGATACTGCCTAGACTTATTAGTAGCAGAGACAAAAATGTATGAGAAATTACACAAAAGCAATCAAACAGCAGGCAAAAAACAAGCCAGATCATCCTCCCAGCAGCTGGAGGGATTCCTAGGCACACTCGTTGGAATCGAAAAGCATCTTTCTCAGAAGCAACCCCTCTCAGTCATGGGTAAATTCCTGTGGTGAAATGATGAGGAACTGAATCTATAAAGAGGGAGAGGGTATCCAAGATACTGCTACAGCATAAGCTGTTATGGGTATACAAGATATGGCTACAGCATAACAGCTTAATCCACACATTAGATTTCTCAATATCTTCAGGGTATATGCTGGGGGCAGGATATGTACATTCCCACGCATATTATTTCTCTTTATTTCTGTCACTTTTGTTTGATGAACATCTGCTTGCCACTAGTGTCCAAAAAAGTCGTATCAGAACAAAGATCCATCTTGCCCAATCCCTTATCTTTGACAATGGCTACTAGATTAAGGAAAGAGTATAAAAACAAAGTTAAGCAATGCAGGGATATTCTCCCTTCTCCACGGACTGTTTCAAAGGTTTTCAGGTTACATTTGGGTGAAGAACACACTTTCCACAAGTTCTAATTTCTTTTGAAACCAGCTGCAGTTTTGTATTACTGAGCCAATTTGATTGTTTATCATATTCTCAACATCAACATCAGTTATGTTCTACTGGAAAGCAAGTCAAGTATTTGTGAAGATAAAGTTAATGACCAAATTCTGCTGTTAACACTTCATTACACTGGCTTTTAAATTATATCTTGGATCTGCAAACACAGTTCGTTGGAAAAACCGCAGCCGGTCTTACATCATAGCATGAGATTAAGTTCCAAGTTCCTAAATTAATGGCATGCAGTACTATTGTAGGTCTTGTAAATAAAAAAAAACAACAATGAATAAAAATAATCTGCTTGAGTTTGTGTTCTACCCTTAGGCAAGGACAGAACATCATTTCCAAGTATCATGACATTAAGCCACGTTCTAGTTCTTGGAGGGTTCTTTGGAATGTCTTGGAGGAGGAAAAAGCCACATCTGCTGTATTTCAAGGAAGATAACACATAGGGACACTTTACCTCTTACTAGTACTGCAGTACTACACCAGCAGGTGTTCCAGGTACCATACGGTCCTTAAAAAGGACAAGGGGAAAGCAAAACTTGATTTTGCACTTTGTGGAAAACTTCATCAATGTCTCTGCACATTGCAGTTTTCTTTAATAAGCACTTCTAAGAAAAGGAAAAACTGTGATATATACTGTCATATACAAAACCATACCAAATAAAAATGTTTTGCCATCAAAAAGCCATCTTCATATTTAAATTTTACTTAAATTTTCTCTATATATCCCTGATAGTTACAGACCCTCTTGAGTTCTCCCTGATCACTTTGACAGACTTTATTACTGGTTATCTATGTTCACTACTTTGCATCATTACGTCAGCCTTTTTTACATGTTAATCAGCCAAAAACTTAAATGGCGGTAGATAAATATTTTAATGACTTCCAAAATAAAAAGAATCGGTATTCATTAGTGTATTGTGTATACCTCCTTTTATAGCAAAGTAAATGCACCAAAGCAGTAAGCATCTAGAAATATACGATTTTAACAAAGCATAAACGTGTCTCTCAACACAGCCAGAAAATACCTATTCAAGGGCAGAAAACTAAAATGCTGCCACTAATTCCAAAGTTTTACTTTCCTGTAACAACAGTGGTGGAAATTTTTAGAGCAAAATACTGAGTTTGTGAAAAACTCAAGGGCACTAATATCACTGTGTTTCGGGTGTGTATGACTGCCTGCAGTCATATATGCAAAACAGAGTTGATGTTTTAGCAAGGGGCTTGACTTTCCACAGTAATGTAACTATTTAACCATTCAAATTTTGTACCAAAGTCTAGCCCTTGCTGTTACACTGTAAGATACACAATAATTGGTGGTTATTGAGCTATGCAACTATTTCTACACTTCCTAGCAGCTTTAGTCTCTGTTGAAATCCTCCAGCTTCTTCCAACTTTATGACTCACAATCTTCCCTGCTCTTACGGTCCTACTCTCATTAAACAGCGGGAGCAGAAGAGAACCTGTTACCCATTTGATCTTTATTTTTCCCTTCAGTAACCCATACTGAGATCAGTCCACTATAGGCAACTTCTTTAAATACACAGAGAAACTGCAATTTTAAAATACATGCAGACTGATTTCCCTACTTGCACTGTTTATTTGTCTTTATCTTCATAAAACCACATGAACTTCCAGTCATAGGCTACATGCTGCATAAACAGAAGTACTTTTTGCCTCTTATGTGCATTCTTCAATATTAGCTAAACAAAAATGAAACTAACGTAATGGAAACCAAGTCATACAGCTCAGATACTACAGTTCAAACCTTAAATTACTCAGAGATATGCAGTGTCACAGAGCATTACCAATTCTACATATTAAGCTAGCAAAATATTAAGATGAAAACGTATTTGAACGTAACACTGCATATCTTTGGCTACCTAAACACATATATCAGCAGTTAATTATATAAATACATATAGGTATAATCTATGTAAGATGTTAAGACAGCAATTACCACTTTAATCTTATTTTGTGAAAAGGCAGGGTGACAATTATTAAAATCCCTTAGAAACCAGCATAAAAAATTACATATTTTACAGCATACTTTAATGTCAGCATTATTCCTTCTTGTTTGTTCTCAGAGACCCACCCATACATAAACAATAAATCTCAGAGGAAGAAACAGATCAACAGTGCTTCTAAATTCTTTAAAGTCTTCATGAGGATTAAAAAAAAATATATATATATATATATATAATATAATCAGCTACTGTCCCAGTTTAATCTTCAGTTGCTTCAATGTTTTAATGTTTTATGCACTTAAAGGAAACGATTCTCTAGATTATTGCTGCCAGAGAGAAATGCACAATTAGATGTAAATATACACCTGAAGTGCATTTATCATAGATATTTTGAGGCAACATCTGTTTTTCACCTATGATTTATAATAACCATGCTGCATGCATGATCTCTGAAACACCCTGGTGTAGGGGTATTTTCCCTCTTCTGTTTGCGTATATTAAGAGAAAGAACACAATTTCCTTGTGATAACTTCAAATTCCACCTCTATCAGTGCAAATGAATATGATCATGTAGCTTTTTCTTACCTACTGAAGCACCCCTGATAGATTTCTCCAGATTTTCACTCTGGTTTCATTTCTTCTGAAGTCTTTGGGGAAAAAAAAGAGTCCTGGAGTAGAGCAGACAGACGGCTTTGCCTCACACGCCCCTTGGTTATTCCTTTCTTCCTAACCCTTTTCTCTCACTGAAGAGAATTTAAAGCCTACTGATTTGTATGAGTTCCCAGTATCACCAAACAGCAAAGCCAAGGGAAATTCATCCCGCCCCCACACCTGACTACTCTCCTCATATGTCCACATACTGAACTTTAACCACTAAGACACAGTAATACCAGAAGAAAGATAAATGTAGTTGTAGGAGTTATGTAAAATATTTACAGTGAGCTGGCATTTGGAAAACAAAGAAATCTTATCAGTTTATCAGTTATTTCCTCTCTACACATCTTTTTTTTTTTTTTTTTTTTTTCTCCTATATCTTTTTATTAGCATTGAAATGTCTCAGGAAAGATGCAGCTTCACCTATTCTAGATTTTTCACAGGAAAGCTGGGTTTTCTAATGATTCCAGCTACAGTCCCATGGCCAGACACTGATTCAAGCACGGAGTCCCAGGGTGACTTACCTGACTTTGGAGGTCAGTGTGATCAGCACAAAGTTCCAGATGTTCCAAAAGGTGCTTTCATTCAGGGCTTAGAAGCCATAGCTGTAAAAGATGTGGCTATAAGAATTGAATACCTCCCATGTACACACACACAGGGTGCTAATTTATGGTTGTAATCAATAACATCTATATATATATTTACATGTATTTCACAGCAAGGTGGATTTGTCTCCTACTCCAGGATTTATTAAGAGAGAGTAAAGGAGGTCACAATAAAAAAGCATTAAATTGACCAATAAAAAAGCATTAAAGCAGGAAACTAAAACCATTTGTCAGGTCTTGTAAAACATGCCAGCTAAACTCCAGGAATGATACAAATAATTTGTAATATCTTTGTCAGTTCCTTTGACTGGAAGGTAGACAAAGGTGAACAGCGTAAGGACTAAAAATATCAACTCTTTACCTGCACATGCTTCACTAACTCATTTAGTAAAGGATATTAAGTGATCTAAACACAAACTTTTCATTCATAAAAGCAGCTCTGCAAAGCCAAAAGTGCTTAGGAGACCTAGCAGATGTGACTCTTGCTCCCAAGAATACTGAGTGGGAAAGTATCTTATACACGGGACTAAATACTCAAACCCAGTCTCAGCTGGAAAAAATTACTTTTACAAAAAGTCTTGCTTTGGAATAGCAATAACATAAATCACCTCAAAATAAAAGGCAACATTTGATTTCAGTTCAGAATGCTAGAACACTAGCTCAGTTCACAATGAATGCTACAGAAGTCTTTGAGCCACCAATACATTACCTACTAACATACGTACCTTTGAAGTAGGACCCTACAATAGCAGGATGCAGATTCTTACTTTTAAAAAGCTTTAAGCAAGAGAACTGTGACCTTGCAACAGGCATAGATGTAAAACTTACGTATATATCACATGGCTTTAAAAAAAAAAAGGCCAGAAGTCCTTTCATTTCTAATTATGGAAATCATGTTGTTTTTACCAGAATCTACCACTTTTGATAGGAGGAAAACACAAAGCTAGAGATAATCAAGACTTGTATCTTCACAAGATTTGCCCTGAAAACAACTGAAAAACTGTTGTTTTGTAGCTAAAGATGTGAAACGTATCTCATCTTTCTCGACAGTTCTAGGCACTGATTTTAAAGTAAATAAAATGTAAGTAAAACTTTCACCAAGATGCAAAAAATGCATACGCTGAAATAGGAAACAAAGTAGAATGCTGTTAATTTTAATAGCTCCTCTGCAACTTTTCAGTGTTTTTCTCATTGTAACAACTCTGGAAAGCTGAGAAAGCAACAGTCCTATTTTTCCTTAGTGCAAACCACCAAAGCTACCACATCATCTGTAATTAGTTCAAAACTCATCGTGTCTTGCCAAATGAAATGTCTTTCTGATAGCAACAGAGATTTTAGCCCAAGGATATTACAAATGCAGTGTCCGCTTTTTTTTTTTTCTTTTTTTTAAACATTTGTTATACTGCAAAGCCAAGCTTTTAAATGCTGAAATAAGCTAAAAACAAACAAACAAAAACATTACTTCAAAGAGATAAAAATATATATCAGTGTTCTCTAAAAACATATCAATGTTCTCAGTCTCTTAAAAAAAAAGGAAAAGAAAAAAAAAAAAAAACTAATTACTTGAAGCATTTTTATTTAAATGGAAGATGGCATTCTGACAGCATATAGTCCTGCCATGCTTCTTCCAATCTAGTCTGACTGATATTGTCTCCAAGAGTAAAATAACGAAGACGACACAATCTTAGGTCTCCCTTTTTTAGAGAAAGGTCAGTACGGTGAGTCAGGGAAACAGAGAAAGCTCCCAAGTTATCTGAATGAGGAAGAACAGCTCTTTTACCTAAAAGTGAAAATCCTTGGCCCAGAGCGTACTCCACATCTACCTGCATGACTTCACACTGGCTCGTAGCTGCTAGGTGATTAAGCTAGAAACCAGAAGAAAGAGCAGACCCTGCCACAGACTTTAAGAGAAAAGATGTGCTCTGTTAAAGTTTGTTCCATTGATACATACTTGGCAGGCTGACCGTAGCATAGGATCTGACTCCAAATGCCTTGTAAACAATTAGGGAAAGTAGAGTAACTCAAAGGCAGGAAGTTGCTGGTAGTCAGCACGAGCCACAGAGGGTGGCTTAAAGCAAAGAAGCGCGCCACAATTTGGTCTACTTGGAAAGTCTTCCTGCTCCATTTTAAAGTCCACAGGAGTTTTAAAATTTGTTTCCAACTGTAAATACAGAAACAATATAGTATAACACTATAGGGTTTTAATACAAGAACTCAAAATTACTCTAATCTCTGAACCTTACATAAGAAACCTGATCCAATAACCTGCCAGGGCGATTAATGTGTTGTTCTAATCTGTTGTAGTATAAAAGTGCCTGATTACTTGACATGCATCTCCCCGCTGTTTTGTTTAGAATCTAATGACTCTGTACTAAACATTTTCACCCAAATATTTAGACTTCCATATAACACAGCACTTATTTGCCTGGAAAACTACCTAAACAGTGTATCTGATACCTATCGTATCTAAACTACCTGAACAGTGTATCTGATAATTCTCCTTAGCTGCAGGTTATGAACTTCATTCCAGAACTCTGAAGAGTCTTCCCTGCACTGTAATTCAGGTACAGCCTGCTCTAAGGTCAAATCCTTTGGAAAGGCAATTGCATGACCACTTTAGAGTTTTGCTACCACTGAGCCACACATCTAGATATTGCTGTTCTTGTTCCATTCCAGAAGGATTCTTCTGCATGGATTAGACTTAAAATATATAAATTAAAATGTATACAAGCACTAGCCAGCCCATGTTATACTTTTTGCATAGGTTGCCAAGGTTATTACACACAATCCTGTACAGGAATTTTCCTAGTTGGAAGATAAAATACAATATTGAAGGACCGATAAGAAATCTTTTCTTGCAAGTACTTTACAGTACCCACCTGAACTACTAACCAAAGATTGCCTCATCTTATGCCCACTGACACCAACTAGAGTTTCAGTCTTGAAGTAACAGGAAAGTCCTGAACACTTCTCAAGGAATAAAAGCTTTCATTTCAACTGCAAAAACGCCCAATTCCATATTTCCAACATTATAACACTTTGGTATTAGTGTGAATATGTAATATTACATTAAAGCGTATTTTATTCTTCCCTCTATAGGAATGGTAAAGTTCTGCAGCAGTGCCTTACAAAAGCAGTATCCACAAGTACCCTAGAGATTTAATTCCAGGAGATTTGTTCTAAAGATATAACTAATAGCTGTGAAACATGTTGTTTCTTTTTTCCAAAGAATGATAGAGGAAGTGTGCTATGGTTGAGATTTGTGACATTACCCAATATTGAAAGTTGCAAACATGCACAATTCAAAGCTTACTTTTTCACAGCCCTTCTCTTAGATAATATCATTTTAGAGTCTTCTTTTTTTTTCTTCTTTTTTCTTTTTCCTTTTTTTTTTTTTCTTCTTTTAAATCTAATCTGCATATCTATAGTGCTTTTAAAGCATCATTCTGTGAATAAAGCAGATGTAAGCATCCTCTGGAATCACTAATTTGTAATAAAGGGCAGTTACTAAATTTCCACGTTCAGTCAGGAACAACAGAGCTGCTGTCACCTTTGTTGAAAAAG
Organism: Aythya ferina; assembly: GCF_964211825.1. NCBI lineage: Eukaryota > Metazoa > Chordata > Aves > Anseriformes > Anatidae > Aythya > Aythya ferina. The sequence continues at coordinate 44,898,461 of NC_140297.1, read as the reverse complement.
AGCTTTGAGTTTTTCACAAGATCAAGCAGAGATGGATGTGTGCTTAAATGGAATGATCAAAATGATCAAAGGAGGTTGCTTCAGTTGATTTTTGGAGGTAAAAATAGGCATTTGTTACTGAAGAACTCGTGTGAAGAGGCAAGTGTTTTCTTTTCAGAGCACTTATTTAACTCAAGAAAGCTTATATAGCTTATGCAGAATTGTCCAGCATGAAATTAAAGTACTGGCTCATTTCCATTTATGCCAGTTTTGAAGTTTCCCCGTGCAATGTTTCCAAGAGTCTCTCTTTAAAACAATATTATGTATGTGGGATCGTAACTGCTATAGCGATGTCGTAGATTTCAGTATGGTAACTCTTAGGAAGCAATATTCTCCAGAGTCCAACTTAACTAGAATAAACATTATTCAATGATTATGATACATCAATTATAAATGTGTGTATGTTTGTATTGCAGGGAATCCAGGGAGAAAGGGAACTGTATTCTACAGTATTCAATAGTCAACCACCAGTGATAATGTTGTTTTCTCTGCATGTCTTCTTGCAGCCAAATCATTAGTGTTATTAATGAAACTAATAAACTGAGAACATTGTTTTAGTCCCATAGTTTTAATCGGCATTTAATGATAATATAGAAAGTACCTAAAGGTGATCGTGTCTATGGCCAGTTTCACATGCATCTCTAGAAGGAGTTAAGTGGATAAATCATTCCTGTGGATGAAAAAGAAGTCAGACTAGACTAAACACAAGCCAAGATGCAGCTGTATTGGAGAAAAAAAAAAAAAAAAAAAAAAAAAAAAAAAAAAGGAACAGACTGGGACATGAAAAAATTTGACTGTGCACTGCATGAGAAAAGTGTAAGCCTCCAGGATACAGAAGATGGAGCAGACAGCAAGAATTTATGAATAAAATACAGTGAAAAAGTAGATTAGGGCTAAGTGAACAAGGGAGAAAGACACAGACAAGGAACAAAATCTACTGAAACCAGTGGGACACCTAACTGTGGACTGGAGAGCTGTGGTGGCAGGGAGGATATGCTGACAGGGATTTAACTTGCAGAGTTAGAAATGGAATTGACTGGGCAAAGAGAAGGACACAGACAAAATGGGAGAAGAATGAAAACCAGAAAAAACTGCATTTAGGAGCTAAAGTGAAGAAAAACTTAGCTAGGACTAGAAGAATGAGGTGAGAAGGGGAATTTGGACCAGCTAGATAAGGAGGTTGAGATAATCAGAGAGGTGGGGAGATGGGTAAATCTGGTAGCTGCAGGGACAACCCAGAACACAGAGATCTCAGTAGGCACAGAACAAGAAAAAGGGGTTTAGAATACAAAACCATAAAAGAAGAAACTATATCTAGGTGAAGAAAGATAAATTAGGCTGGTTAGGTAGGTAGAGGCAGCAGAACAACTCAAGAAACACTTCTCATTGTATACTTACAAGAAGCAAAGCCTGATTCCTGAGCAGTTGCTTAAAAAATTGTCTCTGTTGTTCAATGAGTGATTTTAGGCCTTTTTCACTAAATAAAAATTACATTCTGCCCAGAATACTACATTATTTACGCTTCTAGAAGCTTTACTGCAGCAGTGCTTTACAACAGAAATTCGTAACCATCCCTTTGTCTTGCCACATCACTTGCGAAATGCTTTTTGTTTCATTTTATAGATGGGAGCCAAAGAACCAAGTTGTTAAAGACAAAAATACCTGGCATTATGGTGCACCCAACTTCAAGTGTGACATTTCAGAATACCTAACACTCAAAGCACAGCTCTTACTGACCTCAGTTACAGTCAGACTCCAGGGTACAAAATCAGGCATGCAGAGAAGAATAAAAAGAAAATAAATACCCAGAACACACAATTGATGACTATCTGCAAAGTCTGTCGTATATGATTTGTCAGGATTATTCAGGAATGCCTTGGCATATACCAGAACATCATTGGAGTCTCTAAAGTAGCACCTAAGATGCTGAACTCTCCTCTTTTAGAGGCCCATTTCATTTGCAGATATAAATGAAGCAAAAATCGTGCACATAACCTCATTTTCTACATTTTTTGTGTTAATCTTCAAAGCAAGTTCTTCATGCACACTGAAACTTCTGTACAAAAAACATGTTGAGATAATGCACAGTTATACACTCACTGTGTATGTAATTCATACTGCATATGCACATGGAGTCAATCATGGAAATTTGGCCTCTACAACACCACAGACAAAAAGAACAAACCGTTGCCTTAGGATCACACAAAATAAAACAATAAATTTAGCAATGTTGTTTTTCCTCCCAAGTTTTATTAAGATTTCTCAGCCAAAGATTCAATTTAAGCTGACCATATGCCTTTGTTTATTGTCCATGTAAGAATTCTAATCAGTAAATTATGTTTCTACATTTTAATTTTGCTTTGGAAGGCTGTAGGTTCAGTTCAGTTGCAAAATGCCTTCTAAATAAATACCTCTATTACTTCTCATGCCAGAAAAGATTAAAAAAAAAAAAAAAAACACCATGTGAAGTCACTCTTTGTATTGCCCCAACACCGTGACATACACTGGCTACAATCCAGCCCCTTTTCACAGAATGCTAATTACTTCCAAACACTGAATTTTGAGGTAATGGGATTCTTTGAAAGCTGAGCATGAAAGTGGATCCCAGGACAACTTGGTCTCAACAGGTAGTGAATATCCCTTCAACAAAAGACATAAGCAATCATGTAGCCAAATATACCTGGAGTTGTTCTAGGTAAGAATAATGCTCGTACATGCTGTGAAAATGTTTGAGATGTCTCAAAATCAAAGAATCATGGAATATCCAAAATTGGAAGGACCTCACAAGGATCATCAAGTCTAGATGCTGGCTCCACACAGGACCATCTGAAAATTAAACCATACTATGAAAGCACTGTCGAAATGTTTCTTGAACTCTGTCAAGCTTGGTGCTGCGATCGTTTGCCTGGGGAGCACACACAAATTTTTCTCCTACAATGGTGAATGGCATCCTTGTAGCCCTTCTGTGTCACCTGACCTTGCTTCCAACATCCAGACACTTTCTTTTTCCACCTAAGCTTTAGGAGATCCCTGTTCAGCCAAGCCAAGTTTCTGCCCCACCAGACTTTGGAATTGCCTACTCCTGCACTCTTAAGAGGTAACCAGCACTGATGGACCCCAATATCTGCAAAAGCAGTTTCCCAGGGGACCTTGCTAACTAGTTTTCTGAGCAGCCTGAAGTCTGCTCTCTCCATAGTAAAGGTCAAAGTTACGCTGGCAGTTTTTCTCTCATCACCAAACATTTTAAACTCAACTGCTTCAAGGTAGCAAAGACAGCCACCAATCACCATTTAACTCACAAGAGCCTCTCTGCTCACATACAACGGATCTATAGGGGCACCATACCTAATCAGCTCCCTTAGTACCTGTACTGAGAAGTCATCTTCAACTTTAGGAATTCCCTGGACCTATTTGTATCACTTGTATAGCATTCCCAATTAACACCTGGAAGCTCAAGTCGCCCGTAAGGACAGGACAGCTGACAGAGATGTCCCTTAATCCTTTATAAAATAATTCATTGGTGTTATTACCCTGGCAAGGTGGCCTATAATAGTCTCCCACAACAACATCTGCTTTATTTGTGTGCCCCTAAACCTCTACCCAGAGGCTCTTAGTGTCGTTGCCAGCTGAAAGCTCCATACAATGCAACCCCTCCATCACATACATCACTGCCCCCAGCCTTGCCTGCCCTCCTGAAGAGCTTATAACCATCCACCACAGCACAGTCACAGGACTCTTCCCAACAAGTCAGATTTAGATTGGAAGGAAAATGCTTAAAGTTCACTTGCCCAAATTGGAGATAATGACTTAAGACAAAAATCCCTGACAATAAACAAAGGAGAGAGAGCACAACCCTAGATCTTAGAGAGGAAAAAATACATTTAATTTGGAAAAAAAAAATTGCTTTGCCTTGTATAGTATCAAAAATAACTTTCTTCCTATGCATCTTATTACTTAGTTGCACAATACCCCAAACTTGTGCTCATCAGGTATATACATGTATAGTACATAGGACTTCTCTTTCTGATTCTTTAGTTAATGGATTGGGGATGGAAAAGAACAACACTTTCATTGTTTCCATTTGGGTTTTATTTTCCCTTATCACATTTTTACAATGTGCTCATAAAATGGAACATTTAAAAGGAAAGAAGTCCTGGATTCCCACTCCCTTCTAATCGCTCTAGTCCCAGGATACAAAGTGTTTTGAGTGTTTTATGAAGGAATTCAAGGTTCATTTGGTTTTTAAAAAAATTACTTGGAAAACCTTAAACAGATTGACCAGCAGAATGGCAGCAGGCAGTGTCTAGAACTTTATGCACATCTGTTATAATAGGTATGAGTTAGCAAAGAACAGTCCAACGTCACTGCATTCTTCTCCTTCATACTCCCAGACTGCCCCCCTCTCATTACATCTAAAAATTTAGCAAGTTTACAGCTTTCATAACAGCTAAGAGATATCCTTCCAGGATATGTCCTCTGGACTCCTCTGCTTTTTACAGTTCCAAGAACAACACACAAGTAAGAAACAAATCAACTGTGCCAGCTAAGCTATTGACATTTTTTCTGAGCATTGAAGATGCCACTAATTCAAGATCAGTCATATGCCTGATCATTGGGACCAAAAGAATACAAAGAGGTTTCATGCATTGTCCTGAGCCTCACATCACCATATCCTTATCTTGGGGTACCCAGGATTAGGCTCAATTTTGGAAACTGTAATCATAAATAGAAAGAGTTGGGAGCGAACCTTCAGTCTCAAATCTGCATTTCCTACTGTAAACACTGAGCGTAGTCTAACACTGCCCTATAAATCCACTTAGGGGATTCTAATGAATGTAATACATCTCCTACTCTGCTATGATGCAGTGATATGTTTATTATAACAACTATGCAAATACTTACACTATTTACTCCTAAGCTAAATTGTAGTCAAAATAGAGTGCAGATGTCTAACATGAAACACTAAAACAATCAAGCCTATCCATATTGTTTTTTCAGTGCAATTCACGTTCAGTTTTTCTCTGGTATCCATGAAGATCAGCAAGATAAGGGACATCTTCAGCTTTCACTTCTCTTGTACCAGTATTGGCAGTCCAGAGGATTACAAATCATTACACGAATATCTCTGAAATCTTGAGTTCAGGTAAGTATTATTTCAAAACTCACGGTCTCCCCCACTCCAGTGATGTTCTTTTCTCAGCTAACTAAAAAGAGCAAGTTATGACAGTGCTCTACAGGACTGCCTGACCTTAGGCCCACCAAGTTCAACTTGAAATGGTGGGAGTGGGGACCTGTACTATAGAAGTAGCCTTGCAGTCAAAAATCACCTTTTTTTTTTTTTTTTTTTTTTTTTTTTCTTGTGCAGGTATTTCTCAGCTTGATCACTTCCTTAAACCAGTTCATCACTGAGCTGCGAGATGTACCTGTGCCTAATGACACAGGATAATGAGACAAAGAAGAGAGGAACTGTGGGTACCTGTGAGGAAAGGGAAGCTTTTAAAAAAAAAATAATAAATAACAATTATACCAAAAGTATTTCTCTAAAGTAACTCTAAAGTCTGCGACACAAACTATCAAAGCTTACCTTATGTGACACATTCTACACATCACCATAGGAATAAGGGAGAACACGTCTCTTAAAAAAAATACTGTAAAATGTTACAACAGCTTGATAACAAGGTTAATTACACACTGTACCTCTTCACAAGGCAGTGGCCCTACCATATGATAGCCTGCCATATTTTCTACTCCCTGAACAAATCCACATCTCAAGTAGCCTGTGGTGAGGCTTCTGGAATCTAACAAAAGCCTGTTTTCAATCACTAAATGTTTTGAAGGATGTAATTCTTTCTACAGTGAAAGATAAAGCTATTGATACTTCATAAATAAGTTTAACAAATTTATATGGTTGCCTTATACAGTACTCTAATTTTGAAATTGTGCCAAGAATCCAAGCATGCTGTCTGAATACAGCATTTATACAATGCATAGAAGAAGGATGGAAACCCCCTGACTTTCTCTCTTCAGTTTTTCAGTTTATTTTCAACTTGCTTTATTAACCTACAGCTGTGTCATCTTTTTTTCCAGGAATCATCTTCTGGGTCTCAGAACCCCCACACATTTTGTTCTCTTTCCTTTTATAGCAATCAGCTGTCTCAGGGAGGATCATTAGCAGCTTATTTTTCTTTTTCTCCACAATTATTTCCAATCCAACATATCCCTGGGGATATGAATCAGCAAAGCACCACTGACTTTAATGCCACAGTTTACAGTAGATGAGGATCTGGCCTTCAGATGAGGCTTTTATCTCAACTTTTGCAGTAATCTTTCCTTGGAAAGAAAAAAAAAAAAAAGCTATTGGAAAGGAAAAAAAAAAAAAAAAAAAAAAAAAAAAAAGAAAAGAAAGGACTGCCTGGCTGCTGATGAGTAAGTACTGTACAAAAAACTCTACTGCTCACATGATTTCAAGGAAATAGAGAGATCTTTTAGTCCAGTTCCAGTGGAATAAATATTTAATAGAGAAGTCCATCCTTCCTGAATGCAGTTTCTGAAAAAGGTGTAAGAAACAGGGCTAGATGCAGCCATGAGGTAGATGAGATGGCAATTCCACTACAACCAATGCTAATGTTAATGCTAATGATCACATAGCTGATGTTCCTGGTGAGTCTCTTTTCCAATCAAAGAGCTCTACACAGTGTGGACTACAGCATGCCAGGTTCTGGGACAATAGTTCTGTTTCTTTGATAAAATATAGGTGGCTTACATTTAAAAAACAACATCAACAAACACAATCAAACCACTTCTTCTAGTGAGCTGGCAGAAGCATGACAGTCTGAATGATAACAGCAACGTGAAGTCTTATACTTTTTTTTTTTTTTCCATAATTGGAAAAAATCCTATAATGACATTGATTCCCGACCCCGAATTATAGGTTGTCCTTCTTCATAACTCTACTTTTATACTCTGCATAATTAATCCATCAGTGCTGTAATCCGTGACAAGTTAAATTTGGAAAAAAAAATGCCACTAAATTTATAATCCTGAGGGCTGGTCATGAGAAAAACTAGCTGATCTACTTGAAAATTTTAAGAATGCAGCGAAAGGTGACTAAATGACAGCACTTAGACAATGTCTCTGACTGAAACATCCTCCTCATGGCTGCATATGGATCACATAGGTGCACTTTTGCAAGTCTAGTATTTTTGTACTCTACTGACACCATACTGTGGGTTTTTTTCCCCACTAGTCTGAGCAGCTCTTAGATGAAAACTGCTTTCGAGGTAGATGCACAAACACTTGCATACATACACAAAGAAGTACACTTAAGCAATTTTTTTGTGCATTCTGCGGGTATTTTGCAACAAAAAACAGGTCTCAACAAACGAGGTACAGTACTGCTAAGAAATTAAATATTAGACTTAGGGATTCTGCAGTTATCCAACAAGATCTGTTCAAGATCTGTGTGAAAAAATTTGTTGCCTTTAAATGCATAAACACTTTCTTTTTTTAATCAATGTGCAAAATAAAAACGCATCAAAACAGATGGAAGCAATAAATCACATAACTTTGAAGTTCAACAGAAATTGTCTGATTATTTGATAAAAAGCACAGATGTAAACAGGCTTACAGTAAAAACTTCTGTTAACTACTACACTTGCCTGTGATGGCAGCCTTTGCTTATACACAGAAGTACTATGTATTTCGCAAGTGGATGTGAAGACTGCCAAAAGTGTTTTGATTTAGACAGCTCATTTTAATTCATGTTCAGATTATCTCCAAGAGCATCCATTTATTAGTCAGATTTGCATCATTAAGCTCACCTAAGAAACTCTGTGTGCCTCAGCTCCCAGTATAGTTTCATGTCATTTCATAAACCCTATTTATGGAAGAAATGAAATCAATGGTAAACTAAAGGATAACTGAAAATCTCCCCACCCCTCTCCATCCCTTTGCTCGCCTTTAAAGTAGGTACTGGTCTGTCAGAGGTGGGGAAGCAAACCTCTGCCATTCACTAAATGCCAGTTTCCTACAAAAGAGTAAAATCCCCAATGAAGATTTGAACTGGCAACACTGCAGCAAGCTACAAAGTTTTCTAAAATAAATTTGACAGGTTTGCTGTACGGCAAGCTTCTCACCTGAAAGGGTAAGGACATTTAGTTTCACGAGTCTGGTGCATCCTTGTTTGCAGTCCATTGTCCTAAAAGATAAATGAAGACTCGCCTACTATTCTTTTCCTTACAAATGAACACCTTAACCTATCATTGCAAGTAGCAGGTTAAATTGTTACTGCTGGACAACTTCTACTTATCGTGTCTTTCACTGAACAACTGATTTCAGGTATCAAAATACTGTAGTGGTTGGCTAATCCCTCCCATACTGGGGCAGGGTGGAAGGGGCTCACTGTATAGGACTGACACTGCTGAATGTTTGCACTTCCCAAAGGATCATTCCAGCAGTACCTATTTGCAGCATATCCGAAGAAGTTTCTAGAACACCATGTTCCTGTGGCAGAATCACAGAAACACTTAGGTTGGAAAAGACATCTGAGACCATCAAGTCCAACCACTAACACAGCAGTTCCAAGTCATGGAATAACAATACACAGCTTATGCCTTAATCCTACACAGACAAGAAATCCTCAATCCTCAGGAAAATGGCATTTGATAAGTCAGCAAAGGAAAGTGAAAATTTTTCATAAAAAAAAAAAAAAAAAAAAAAAAAAAAAAAAAACCACACACACACATTTGTAAGAACTTGTCAGTTTTCTAAAATATCACTGAATCATTTTTAAACCCTGCAGTGACATCTCATGGCTCCATGGTACTATCAGCAGTGAACACGTCAAAAAACAGGGAGAAAACAGGGGAACATATGGAGATGTAGAACACCAGGTAGCTGGTATTGATGCGATCTAACCTCTTTAGTTACTTACACCCAACTCATTTATCCTCCCAAATGAAGTTAGTACAATACAAAATTCCTGTTATAAGGCAGATAAGGCTGTTTGTGCACACAGACTCGTCACATGTCAAGAAAACTAGTTTTAAATAAAAGGAAAGAATCCGTGGGGAAAATAAAATTAAATTCATGAAACTTCGTCTAGTTTCTTTCAAGGAGCAAGGCCAGAGGATTGAAACCATCACATGAATATCATTACAGGAAGCTTTATATCTGCTTTGCAAAAGCCAACAAGAAGTGAATTAATCTTTTTATTAATAAAGTTAACATGTTCTCTCAAAACAACTTATCTAAATGATCATTCAAAACCGAGATCTAGGACTAAAACCATTCCAGTCTAAGAACTCACTGCATCCTTACATTCTTCCACAATTAAATGCAAGATCAGATTTCATTCTTTAATTAACTCAAACCACAATATCTTTTTATAGGTCAGAAGAAAAACACCATATAATTGATTTCCTATGCTGAACAGCAAAGCTTCTAACTAACTACGTCTCTTGGGAGTCTGGTTTCTTTCTTGCTTATGTTGCTGCAAATGTTAAGGCACCTCAAGGATAGAAACAAACCAAGAAGAAAAACGATAAGCATGTTACTTTGTTGTTGTGTTGAGATTAGGTTTTGAGCCCAATACAATTATGGTGTGATTATTTGGGATGTTCAACTCAAGCTCTGAGTGAAAACTCAACTACTCCTACCCGTGCACTACCATGCCACCTCTGAGTCATTACATTTCACTGTAGCAAATCCTCACTGTGCATCTTTCAAATGTCTGCACTCTGTAGAAAATAATAATAATAATAACAATAACAATAACAATAACAATAATAATAATAATAATAATAAATAATAAAAACACATTGGAAACACAGTTTATTAGCTCATTTGACTAATTTTGTGTCCCACTACAAATATTGAAAAGTGAGTATGCCAAAGCAGGAAATGTAATAAGTAAAACCTCTAAAGCCTTAATGAAGACAAAAAATCTAAACTGGAAGACTAGACATCATTTTATCTCTAAACACTTGGCTTTTAGTGAAGTTAATTACTGAAGCCAAATTTTGCAATGGCGATTTTTTGGCATTTAGTGAATATGACAGGGTTTTTTTCCAGAGGACATAAAGACAATCCTCAGAGAAAACTCCCATCTTCTATAGAAACATTTTTTCCTCGTTTGGTAACCACTGGTCCTAGTACAAAAGGAAGGAAAATAGAACATCTGGAAAAGTGACCTCTGCAATGTTCCTGAGAATAGATGGTTTACTGAGCTCCCTTATATAAACTGCAATTCTTTGCACTTGATTGCCACGTGAAGATGATATTAGATCAAGTTAATACAACTTTCAGAATTGCATATCTTTTTTTTCTTTTTTCCTTTAATGTTTCATAACCCATATCACCTTTACTTAAAAATTGATTTTGCTTGCTCTTTATGTCTGTTCTTGTGTCATATTGTTGGTTTGGGAGATTTTTGACCTATCCTAAAGAATTTTATCACAGAGTGTCATACAAGAGAAACAGAAGCAGCAATGATTGCACAACTGCCTCTAATTGCAGGAGAACTTGACAGCTCAGATCTGTCAATCCCATGCTTTTTGTTGTTGTTGTTTTTAATATTCTTCCCTCCCTTGTGCTCAAAACCCCATACCCCCAGTGCAGTAAAGTAACAGTCATTTAGAAATAGACCAGCAAGAATTCAGCAGATTCAGTCAAGCACAGAGCAAGGCAAAAGGGCTAATCACAGGTATGGAAAGACTTCTAAGTGAAAAATAACTGAGGAAAGATATGACAGATGTTTATGAAGCTGTAAGCAATTTGGAGACAATGTCTTGTTAACAAAAGGGTAGGAAGTCAACTAAATGCAGATGCTGGCAGATTCAGAGTAAGGAAAATGTGCATGCATTATGTACTTAAGTTATAGAACATTTCACACCATGATTTTGTGATTGCTAAGAGTTCAGATCAGCAGAGGGTGTGCAAGTAACGTATATCAGAGGTCATTACATATAAAGATGCCACCTTTTAGCTTTAATAGACCACAATCCCTGAGCTGTTGGAGGATAGGAAAAATCTGGAAGTATTACCAGATTTCTGCTTTGTTCTGTGCTTTTTATACAGCTGCATATGTGCATTATCAAACAGGATAGCAGCTTAGTCTCATGACTGGAGTGCTGCAATGCCTGGCTATAAGCTCTATAGAAGGGACAGGCAGCATAGAAGGGGTGGTGGTGTGGCTCTCTATATTAGAGAGTCTTTCGAGGTTGTAGAACTCGAGGTTGGGAATGACAAGGTCGAGTCCCTTTGGGTTAGGATCGGCAGGGACAACAAGGCTAGTGTCCTGGTCGGGGTCTGCTATAGACCGCCGAACCAGGATGAGGAGACGGATGAGGAATTCTACAGGCAGCTGACAGAGGTTGCAAAATCATCAGCTCTTGTACTCGTGGGGGACTTCAACTTCCCTGACATATCCTGGAAGCACAACACAGCCCTGAGAAAGCAGTCTAGGAGGTTTCTGGAGAGCGTGGAAGATAGCTTCCTGACGCAGCTGGTTAGTGAGCCTACCAGGGGAGGTGCCCCGCTAGACCTTCTCTTCACAAACAGAGAAGGACTGGTGGAGGACGTGATCGTCGGGAGCTGTCTAGGGCAGAGTGACCACGCAATGGTGGAGTTCACTATTCTTGGCGAGGCCAGGAAGGGGACCAGTAAAACCGCTGTATTGGACTTTTGGAGGGCTGACTTTGAGCTGCTCAGGACACTGGTTGGTGGAGTCCCTTGGGAGGCAGTTCTGAAGGGCAGAGGGGTCCAGGAAGGCTGGGCGCTCTTCAAGAGGGAAGTCTTAATGGCGCAGGAACGGTCTGTTCCCACGTGCCCAAAGACGAGCTGGCGGGGAAGAAGACCGGCCTGGCTCAACAGAGAATTGTGGCTTGATCTTAGGAGGAAAAAGAGGGTTTATAAGCTTTGGAAAAGTGGGCAGGCCACTAAGGAGGACTTTAAAGAAGTAGCGAGGCTGTGCAGGGACAAAATTAGGAAGGCCAAAGCTCATCTGGAGCTCAATCTGGCTACTGCCGTTAAAGATAACAAAAAACGTTTCTATAAATACATCAACACAAAAAGGAGGACTAAGGAGAATCTCCATCCTTTACTGGATGCGGGGGGAAACTTAGTTACAAGAGATGAGGAAAAGGCGGAGGTGCTCAATGCCTTCTTTGCCTCAGTCTTTAGCGGCAATACCGGATGTTCTCTGGATACCCAGTACCCTGAGCTGGTGGAAGGGGATGGGGAGCAGGATGTGGCCCTCATTATCCATGAAGAACTGGTTGGTGACCTACTACGGCACTTAGATGTGCACAAGTCGATGGGGCCAGATGGGATCCACCCAAGGGTACTGAGGGAACTGGCAGAGGAGCTGGCCAAGCCACTGTCCATCATTTATCAACAGTCCTGGCTATCGGGGGAGGTCCCAATCGACTGGCGGCTAGCAAACGTGACGCCCATCTACAAGAAGGGCCGGAGGGCAGACCCAGGAAACTACAGGCCTGTCAGTTTGACCTCAGTGCCAGGAAAGCTCATGGAGCAGATCCTCCTGAGAGTCATCATGCAGCACTTGAAGGGGAAGCAGGCGATCAGGCCCAGTCAGCATGGCTTTATGAAAGGCAGGTCATGCCTGACGAACCTGATCTCCTTCTATGACAGAGTGACGCGCTGGGTGGATGAGGGAAAGGCTGTGGATGTGGTCTACCTTGACTTCAGCAAGGCTTTTGACACCGTCTCCCACAGCATTCTCCTCAAGAAACTGGCTGCTCTTGGCTTGGACTGGCGCACGCTTCGTTGGGTTAGAAACTGGCTGGATAGCCGGGCCCAAAGAGTCGTGGTGAATGGAGCCAAGTCCAGTTGGAGGTCAGTCACTAGTGGCGTCCCCCAGGGCTCGGTGCTGGGGCCGGTCCTCTTTAATATCTTCATCGATGATCTGGACGAGGGCATCGAGTGCACCCTCAGTAAGTTCGCAGATGACACCAAGTTAGGTGCGTGTGTCGATCTGCTTGAGGGTAGGAAAGCTCTGCAGGAGGATCTGGATAGGCTGCACCGATGGGCTGAGGTCAACTGCATGAAGTTTAACAAGGCCAAGTGCCGGGTCCTGCACCTGGGGCGCAATAACCCCAAGCAGAGCTACAGGCTGGGAGAGGAATGGTTGGAAAGCTGCCAGGCAGAGAAGGACCTGGGAGTGATGGTGGACAGTCGGCTGAATATGAGCCAGCAGTGTGCTCAGGTGGCCAAGAAGGCCAACGGCATCCTGGCTTGTATTAGGAACAGCGTGACCAGCAGGGCTAGGGAGGTGATCGTCCCCCTGTACTCAGCTCTGGTGAGGCCGCACCTCGAGTACTGTGTTCAGTTTTGGGCCCCTCGCTACAAGAAGGACATCGAGGTGCTTGAGCGGGTGCAGAGAAGGGCGACGAAGCTGGTGAGGGGCCTGGAGAACAAGTCCTACGAGGAGCGGCTGAGGGAGCTGGGCTTGTTCAGCCTGGAGAAGAGGAGGCTCAGGGGCGACCTTATCGCTCTTTTTAGGTACCTCAAGGGAGGCTGTAGCGAGGTGGGGGTTGGCCTGTTCTCCCACGTGCCTGGTGACAGGACGAGGGGGAATGGGTTTAAGTTGAGCCAGGGGAGTTTTAGGCTAGATGTTAGGAAGAACTTCTTCACTGAAAGGGTTGTGAGGCACTGGAACAGGCTGCCCAGGGAAGTGGTGGAGTCACCATCCTTGGAAGTCTTCAAAAGACGTTTAGATGTAGAGCTTAGGGATATGGTTTAGTGGAGGGCTGTTAGCGTTAGGTTGGAGGTTGGACTCGATGACCTTGAGGTCTCTTCCAACCTAGAAAATTCTGTGATTCTGTGATTAGAGGCACATTGGTCGGATCAACTGTTGCCATTCAGGCTTTTATGGCTAGTTATCCAAATGCCAAAAGTGAAGTGATATAAAAACAAAAGCAAGCAATTAAGCCCTACAGATCAAGTGCAAGCCTGTTGCAGCATTGTTTAATTTAGTGCCTCAGAGAAGCAAAAGATTATGCCTATTAAAGAACAACTCTGATTTTAATACTTAAGGACTGGCTTAAGGACAAGAGCTCTTGTAGCAGCATTTATCCCACACTGACTTTCAGGGACAAGGGAAAATAATTTGAAACGTTTCTGCTTGACCAAGGATCTGACAATTTATCATCATACAGAACACTAGGAAAGAAGATTGCTATGTAGAGCCTGAAGTTAAGCTCTTTCTAACAGCAGGATGAACTTAATAAAAGAATGTACACAAGTCACTTATTAAGTGGAGCAGAAAGATAATTTCCTGTAATGAACACAAGGGATTTTGTCCTGAACAGTTACAGCTTCCAGATTGCTCTGTTTCCAGCTCTAAATTGCTCCTTTGTATGTCTGTAGGAAGAAAAACAGGTGAAATATTCAGCTACTAGTACTGCTGGAGGTTCCACTTCTAACTTCCAGAACACAGTCAGTACCACCTTCCTTGCCCTCAGTACCTAAAAATAAATTATAGAAATTGCTTTCATTTACAAGGACATTTTCAGATCATCCTTTTGTTCGCTGTCTTCTGATGGATACTTATCCTACTGAAAACCAAACAAGTACCCTGTTTGCTTCAAACTTTAAAGCATTTAACATACAAAAAAATAGCTGTAAGAACGAGACTGTCATTTGCAAAGCCACCTCCAGGTGGAAATGTAGGATGATGATAGCCAGGTTGGAAGTGACATTTCCACCTAATATTTTTCTGTCCTTGACTCCTTCAGATTGTATTCATCCATTTCACATTAAAGAGACTGATGTCTGTAATTCAAGAGTCAGTGTGAACTCATTTTTGGAAGTTTGTAGTAGATATCCCCTAATGACGAGGGAGCTAGAACTCCATACTATATTATACTTGGTGCTATTTTATCCCACAGTTAAGCACTGCACAGTGGTCCCACAGGACTAAAGGGAGATTCTGGTTATTTACAGAAAGGAAAAAATAGCTAGCTTTTCATTTGAAGAACTAAGAGTTGTTTGTTTTTTATTTTTCCACACTTGTTTTGATAATAGCTGAAGAATTATGGTTAGATTAAGGGGACTCAAACATAGTGTACACAATTACTTTTGTTCCAGCTGTGTAAACATTTATGCATGTGACCAAATTTAAGCTTGAAAATGTCACCACCATTAATTATAAGTTTAGTACATGCAAAAACGGAATCAAGTCTATCAGTGCATAAATATTTGTGTCACAAACACTGGAGTGTCTTTACCTATTCTGACACATTCTTAAGCAGTGCAAGTGGCATTATTTATGCATACATTGGGAGGTCTGCCTGCTGTCTGCCTGTTTATATGACAATAATACTGCATCTGGCCTCCTACAAAATAATAATAATAAAAAAAATCACATCATTTTCTGATATTTAAAAATAGAGATAATCTATAGGTAAAAATGGCTTGACTGAACATAAACATATTTGCACACAATGGGAAAGACCGGGGAAGTTTAAGATGCAGGCTAAATCTTTACTCAGAATACTATGAAATTTGTTTTCTGCATCAGTTGATGAGGACAAACTTTCTCACTAGAGTGACACTTATCATGATCAAGAAAAATAGTCTTGAAGGAGTTCTTCAGTATCCTAGAGCCCTCCCATTACAGGTGTGTTTTTTTTTCTCCTTTTCCTCATTCCCTCACATACGTTTGTTCTTCCCACCTAGATCTTATGGCATAAGGACATGAAAACACTTTTACTATAAAGGTTCCCCCATAATTATTAAAGTCCAATGTCATTAGTATAGTAATGAACTTAATTTGTGAAAGAAAAACAACTTTGACAATCCAAAAATCTTGCTAGCCCCAAAATGTCCCCAGAAAGGGACATAACAGACATAAAGACCAGTCTTGTCACTGGGTATATACAGCACAGACCGTTGAATTCCACCTGCCCAGATTCAGCTGCAAGGTTAGGAAGCACTAAATAATAATCTCACCTTACATGTAAGTGTTCCTAAAGACAGTTACAGATGCAATTCAGAAACGGATGTTTGATTGAATTTCTTTGTGCCACGGCGTTTCCAGGAAGCAGAAGCTCCAAAAACATCTGCTCCAGATGTTTGAGCACATCATACTACATGCTTTGCTCCAACCTAAAGCTATGAATTTCAGCCTCAGATGTTGCTCTACAGAAAAGACCATCCTTGCCAAGCGTCTCAAAATGACTTGGAATTGATAAACAACTCTGATGAACCTACCATCTAATTAGACACGTGTTTCAGAAGAATCAAACAAAAAGGGGTCAAAGCCCTGTAATGCATCTGAAGGACTCTGTCAATTAAGATATGCAAATAAAATTACTGTTTGGGAAGATCCAGTGTAAACTAAATCAGCAGCTGCCCCACACATGACATTCCTGAGTACAGTATGCACAAACTAGTTTCTTTCTCACTGATCTCACGCTTACTATTTCATATCTCAGGGTGAAAGCATTTACATGGTACTTGGCACAGAGCAGCTGATACTCCTCAAGGTCACACCATGTGGTGAAAACACATGAGCACCCTTACAATATGAGCAATCAACACTTAATATCCAAATGTTCGCAGGACCAGCAGCCGCAGGAGGGTACAAAGCACTTGGAGGTGTCAGTGGTTCTAACTTTTGTCCCCTTGATAAACAACATGTTACAACTGGGTCTCCGACAATGGCTATCCCTGTGTGATTTCAACATCAAGTTAGGCAGACCCTGTTGCCTAACTTCCTTCTGCAGTTGTGGCTGTAGTTTAATCGACAAACTTCCCTTTGGGGTACACCTGTTACCAATAGCACAAGGCAACCCCAGAAAGGGAACCTGAACTGCTTGTACCATAAGATCAATTAGCAACTAACCCAGCCCAACTGACTACTGCAGCAGTAGTTTCTCTCATTTTCCATACAAATTTTATCAGCCCAATGCACATGATTGGTTATATATATCTATATATGCATAAATACTATGTGCAGACCTCTTAATGCAATTATTCATTCAGTGGAAGTCATTGGTACCTTCCACTCTAACATTAGTTTCATATAAAGCTTTATTTAATAAAACTTCCTGTTGTTAATCTCATTTTCCCAGTCAACACAGTCAGATGAAAGGATCTGCAGATGCAATTCTAAAAGGAAGTGCACTTACTAAGGTGAAGAATAATCTTTCTAACAAAATACACTTTTCACTTTCTTCCTTTATTTCATAGTTAGGATCACAGTCCCTATCATCATAACTGTTTACTTCCAAACAGATGCCAAAAATTACAGCCTCTAAAAAAGCTGAGAGACAGCATTTTAACTGTATAAAGAGGGATTCCTTACTTTCAGTGATCAAAGTACTTTTTCTAAGAAACTAATCTAAAGCATTTTCAGAGGAATCCAATCTCTGGTGAAACAGCTCTATTTAATCAAAAATTATCTACAGAATGACAGTAGCATCATTTTATACGAACCAAAGCAACTTAAGACACATCTGTAACTAAACCAGAGCCAAAATAAACTTCTGCCTTTCTCACCATGCAAAAACTTCTAGTGCTAGTTCTATCTAACAGTAGATGGACATCTAGTGGTGCAATGTAATTGACTCCTTTTATTAAGTAGCTTCATACATTAAAAGCCCCATCAACAGAAGTGCTTCCTAACATACTAATAAGTGCATTAGTATGACCTCTTAAAGGTTTTATTTGTTCTTTAGCTGCCTTTCAATAATCCTTGGGATAGTGTTCTCCGGAACTTTTCTAGGGACTGAGGTTAAATTAACAGGTCTGTAGCTTCTGGGGCCTTTTCTCGTGTCTTTTCTGTAAATGGGTGTAACATGGCAGGGGGGTGGAACTCGATGATCTTTAAGGTCCCTTCCAACCCAAGTCGTTCTATGGTTCTGTGGGCTAACCTCCAGCTGGTAGAAACCTCCCCAGACTCCCAAGGCCTTCAGTAAATTGTTGATAGGGAACTAGTTAGCTGTAGCTAGCAAACTGTAACATCCACTAACTCCCTCAGTACTCTGGGGTGAACCCCATCAGGCCCCATGGACTTATGAATGTTTAGCCTATACAACAGGTCCCTTACAATTCCAGTGACCACAGGCAGAAAGTCACTGTTCCCTCAGTCAGGGTCCTCCAAATCTGAGGACCAGGCAGATGATGAGAAGCAAGTCATCTTTTACATAGAATATTACTACATTTTATATCACTGCAGTCTGTAAAGTTTAAAAAGCATAAGGCAGAAAAGAAGATAGAATGAGAACAGTATCTCTATACGTATGAAATTTGGAGATGAAAAATGATAGATTTTAGTATTTCAGTACTTAGTATTCCAACATTTATCTGCACCTCTTATTAAGTCTATTCAGAATCAAAGAATGGGTTGGGTTGGAAGGGACCTTAAAGATCACCCCAATCCATCTTCCTGCCATGGGCAGGGACACTTCCCACCAGGCCAAGTTGCCCAAAGCCCCATCCAGCCTGGCCTTGAACACCTCCAGGGCTGGGGCATCCACAGCTTCTCTGGGCAACCTGTTCCTGTGCCTCACCACCATCACAGTAAAGAATTTCTTCCTTATATATAATCTAAATCTACTCTCTTTTAGTCTAAAACTGTTCCCTGTTGCACTATCATTGTCTGCCTGAGCAAAAAGTTGCTTTGTATCTTTTTTATAAGCCCCCTTTAAGTATTGAAAAGCTGCAATAAGGTCTCCCCAGAGCCTTCTCTTCTCTAGGCTGAACATCCCCAGCTCTCTCAGACTTTCTGCATAGGAGAGGTGCTCCAAAAGCCTCCAAATAAATTTCCAGGGCATATTTTCATATCTCCTGAAATATGACATATTTTCGTATCTCCTGAGATATGACAGGAGACTGTCACAAGTCCATGGAGCCATATGGGATCCACTCGAGGGTGCTGAGGGTGGATGTGATTGCTGGGTCACTTTCCATCATCAATCAGCGGTCATGGTCATCTGGAGAGGTCCCAGATGACTGGAGGCTTGCTAATGTGACGCCCATCTATAAGAAGGGCTGTGAGGAGGACCTGGGGAACTACAGGTCTGTCAGCCTGACCTTGGTACCAGGAAAGGTGATGGTACAGGTCATCTTGAATGCAATCATGCAGCATATGTGGGACAACCGTGGGATCAAGCCCAGTCAGCACAGATTCATTAAATCTCATCTCATTCTATGACTGGGTGACCCACCTGGTGGATGAGGGACAGCCTGTTGAAATAGGTTACCTAGACTTCAGCAAAGCCTTTGATACGGTCTCCCACAGTATTCTCCTAGAGAAGCAGGCAGCCCATGGTTTGGACAGGTACACTTTTTGCTGGGTTAACAATTGGCTGGATGGCTGGGCTCAGAGATTGGTGGTGAATGGAGTGAAATCCAGCTGGTGACCGGTCACCAGTGGTGTTCCCCAGGGGTCGGTGTTGGGGCCATCCGCTTTAATATCTTTATCGATTATTTGGATGAGGGAATTGAGTGCACGCTCAGTAAGTCTGCAGACAACACCAAGCTGGGGGGGAGTGTTGATCTGCCGGAGGGTAGGAAGGCTCTGCAGAGGGACCTGGACAGGTTGGGTCGATGGGCAGAGGCCAATGGGATGAGATTCAACATGGCTCTGTGTTGGGTGCTGCACTCTGGCCTCAACAACCCTATGCAGTGCTACAGGCTTGGGGCAGGGTGGCTGGAAAGCTGTGCAGAGGAAGAGATCTGGGGGTGCTGGCTGATGCTCGCCTGAACACGATCCAGCAGTGTGCCCAGGTGGCCAAGAAGGGCAACGGCATCCTGGCTTGTATCAGGAATAGTGTAGCCAGCAGGACCAGGGAGGTGATCGTCCCCCTGTACTCTGCTCTGGTGAGGCCACACCTTGAGTGCTGTGTTCAGCTTTGGGCCCCTCACTACCAGAAGGACATCGAGGCCCTGGAGAGTATCCAGAGAAGGACTACAAAGCTGGTGAAGGGCCTGGAGCACAAGTCCTGTGAGGAGTGGCTGAGGGAACTGGGGTTGTTTAGCCTGGAGGAGGCTCAGGGGAGACCTTATTGCTCTCTACAACTACCTGAAAGGAAGGTGAGGGGAGCTGGGATTGCCCTCTTCTCACAGATAACTAGCGATAGGACTAGAGGGAATGGCCTCAAGTTGCACCAGGGGAGGTTCAGACTGGAAATGAGGAGACATTTCTTCTCAGAAAGAGCTGTCGGGCATTGGGACGGGTTGCCCAGGGAGATGGTAAAGTCATTGTCTCTGGGGGTGTTTAATGTGGTTGGACGTGGTGCTTGGGGACATGGTTTAGTGGGTGACATTGGTGGTAGGGGGATGTTTGGACCAGGTGATCTTGGAGGGCTTTTCCAACCATAATGATTCTGTGAGCGCATGATTCTATAAACTCAAAGAGCCACCTGCACAGCACACGGTTTTGCAGAACCTACTGCCTTGAACACCTCTATTAAAAAATAAAAAATAAAAAGCAGAAAACAAACAAACAAACTATGCGGGAGCGCACTCCCCACCGCCACACCGCAGGCGGGCGCCATCTCAGACGCCCTGCCCGGGGCGCGCATGCTCCGCCCGGCTTCCGCGTCAGGGCGGGGAGGGGAAGGGAAGGGAAGGGACGGGACGAGAGGGGCCGGGGAGGGGGCGGCAGGGCCCGGCCATGGACGCCAGTACTTTGGAGCTGGACGCGGTGAAGTTCGCGCAGCTGGCGGTGCAGCGGGACCAGAGCGGGCGCTACCAGGAGGCCGTCTTCTACTACAGGGTATGGGGCGGGGGGGGAAGCGCCGGGGGCGGTGGGGTCCCTTCCCCGGGGCTCTGAAGTGGGTGAGCGCAGTGTTAGGGTGCCTGCGGGCAGCAGAGGGGTGGAAAAGGTCTTAAGCTGCTCATGTGGGGTGAGCTGAGTGTGTTTGTGCGAAGTGTGTGCTGTTGTGAAACGTTGTTGGTCGTAAATGCCAGCTCTGAACTGTGCTTCCGTCATGTCACCGTAAACAGCCGGTGTGCTGGCTCTGCAGGCATTTGCTCAGCTGCTTCTGCCCTTTGGAGGGTTAATGTGTGGAAATGTATTGTCACCCTGCCTCTTAAAGCCAGGTAGAACAGTTGTGCTTGAAACAAACCGCAGGAGAAGCATCAATTATGCATGTTTTTTTGATGTACTGGGTTGAAGATCCACATTTGTTTTGTGCGTCATACACAGACAGCTTACAAGGGGGATACAACATCTGTACTTCTGGTATGCCACAAACATGCATATGGTCCTTCAGCAGGTATCTGTAGAGTGTTCTTTCTCACAGATAGCTGTATGCTAGACCTTAGCAGTAGTTAATTGCTATACATGAAAGGAACAGCATCTCTGTTTTCATTTGTAATATGGTGATGGATGTTGACCATGAGCATGAAGCTCTTGGTTATGCGATGCCCATCGGTAAAATATTTATCCTGATAAGTACAGGCTGTATTTAAGCTTGGGCAAACTAGGCAGGTGCCTATGGGAATAAACCGATAAGCTTGACAACATCATAGCCACAAGAGCAAGAGACGCCAGCTGTGACTGCTTGCCCTGTAAGGAGCAGCCTTTCTGGAGACCATCTTTGTGGAGCAGCTCTCAGGGAGTTACTGCTCTGCTTCCTACAAACACAGCCTGCTACGTGACAGTCACCTTCTCATCTGCTGCTGCTAGGAAGAAAAGCACTGCTGCAGAAGTCTGTCTGTTCCTTGCTTTTCCCCCTGTGACAATAATGGGGACAAAGTAAGGTTTTTATCCTCGTTTTTAGGAGTGACAAATTTCAGTTTTCTGTATGCTTGTGAGACTGCGTCAGCTGTGGCTGTTGATTACAACCCTGCCAAACCTTAATGTGTTTTTCATAAATTTAGTGAATGGATAGACAGCTTATGCAACTGAAAACATTTTTTCTACATAGATTTGTGCAGTATAGGAAAAGCCTTAATGCGGATAAACACGCTCTGCATCTGAGCTGGAGACCTACACTCAGTCCTTAATGTACTTTGATTAATATCCAGTGTTTTATGTGCTTACAAACATTTAAAGATCAAAGTCTGAGGAGCTAGGAAACTTTAATTTTATAGAATTTCAAGATTTGATAGCATTATATGAGTAACGCTAATAGAAAAGACTTCATAAACCAAAATTCTATGGGTTTGGTTTTGAAAAGTTTTTATATTGGTTTTCTTCTCATTATTATCAAATTCAATGTGAATAAGTTCAGTAGTATCTTTTTTTTTTTTTTTTTTTTTTTTTAAACCATAAATCTGAAGCTTTAAAAATAAAAGACAGCTTGCAACCTGTGAGCTTTACTTAAATGATTTTGGTGCATGCTTGAGAAAGTTTATTTAACGTTTCTGAGTTCGTGGATTAAACTATACATGCAGATCTAAGATCAGGCCTTAAAGAACTTCAGAAGGTTTATTATAGTTTTATGGGTTGTCCCATGTGTGAGAAATTGAACGTAGGAGATTGGATCTCATTTATGTCTTCCTTGCAACAGATTTTTCCCTCTAGCCACTGAGTCGTTATGTAGATGTCAGGTCCTGTTTTCATGCAACTTACGGCAGTTACAGGCCCTCTGTTCATTGAGAATAATTTTCCAGGCAGGAAATATTATCTTTGTTTCAAATTCTTTTCCTTTCAGGAAGCTGCACAAGCCTTGATTTATGCTGGGATGGCAGGGTCAAGCTTGGAAAACATTCAAGAAAAAATAAATGAGTACTTGGAGAGAGTTCAAGCTCTCCATTCAGCAGGTGGGTAAGGAGCTTTCTAATTAAACCTTTGTTTAAATTGAGCAGTGCTGTGAAATATTTATATGTGATGTTCGCTCTGCTTTTCATGTTTCTAATTTTTTTTTTGCACTGTGTAACAGACCATAAATACAATAAGCACATCAGCGTTTTGAATTCTGTAATACCTCAGAAGTGAAGCACTTATTTCCTAAGCACTTGAGTGTGGATATTCTTTCCTTTTAAATATTCCTAGGAACCATATCTGCACAGCAAATCTGAGAAAATAATTAAAAACAGAAAACAACAACAACAACAAAAAACAATCAGGAACTAATCAAAACTTCCATCTAAGCCTCAGCAGCGTGATGGGTTCAAAGCAGGTGTGCTTGGATATTTATGTAGAATTATTAACTTCAAGAGGGTGAAATAACACAAGAAGTGTTTGGACATAAATAAAAATCTCCAGTTATTGTACACCTGTAATTCTCATTTAGAATCTCAGCCCAAGTGGGATGGTGGGAGGTTTATAGACCAGTCTCCTGCTCAAATCAGGGTAGATGCTGATTTTTGGACTAGGTTGCTTGGGTCTGGTCAAGTCCAGGAAATCACTACAGACAGAAATTCCCCAATGTATCTGGGCCTGTGTTCCAGGGTGCAGTTATCTTTCTTGAATGCTTATTATTTTGTGTCTAGTTGAACTTTCCATTTCAGTCTGTAGGCAGTTCTCTCACTCCCTTGCTTTGCACCACGCTGAAGAGGCTGAATCCATTTTCTTGTTAAACTCATGATTACCAGCAGATTGCTATTAGGTAGCAGGACAAATTCTCCTGCTCCTGACCATGATTAGGGACCCCGGTGATTGGACACAGTATTCCAGATGCAGCCTACTGGGCCCTGAGTAGGGATGTACTCAGGGACCCCCATGCCCTTTTCTGCAGAGCTGTTCCCCAGCTGGGCAATCCCAGTCTGTCTGGTGTTGGTCTGTCCCAGGTGTGGGGCACGGCACATCTCCTGGTAGAACTTTCTGTGGTTTCTGTCACCCTGTTACTTTAGTTTGTCTGTGTCCTTTTGAATACCAGCTGTGCCCTGGAGTAAATTGGTTTGGTGGGGTCTGCAGTTTTGATGAAGATGCACTATGTGTTCTCCTTCAGGTCATTAATAAAAATATTAAATGAGAGGGACACCTAAGGAACATATGTATTGCAGCAGGTGATACGTTTTCACAAAGGATGCAATATTTCATATAATGGAACAATCTTGTCTTTAGTGTAATATGAAAGATTCTGTGTACGTTACTTGGCATGTGAAATATCCTGAGAGCATGTCCCTGCTCTTGGGAGGAGCGTTTGGTTTTCATCGTTGCAGAGATGTCTGTAGCAAAGTTTTTGTTTCCAGTCAAAAGTAGATGATGCTCATCTGGTAGAACTGCTAGGGCTTCAGTACTGTGTTAAGAATGCTTTAACTGTCGAATGCTGTTAATGCTGTCGAATGCTAAATATTCTTTTTCATTTAGTTCAGTCACAGAAAACAGATCCTCTGAAGTCAAAGCAACAGTTGGACTTGGAGCGTGCTCACTTCCTCGTTACGCAGGCTTTTGATGAAGATGACAAAGGCAACGCAGAAGAAGCTATAGAGTTATACACAGAAGCAGTGGAACTCTGTTTGAAAACAGTATGTTAAGCTACAAGTTAACTTGGTGGAATTATGTGATGGTAAGAAATACTTCCTCTTACACAAGTGACTGACCCCTAAAGACTGGCTTAAAAATGGAGTACCTGTATTTCTAAAAACTGCTTTTGGATCTTTTTTCCATTGGATGTTTTTGTAATGTTTCTTCCAGTCATTATGTTGTTCAACACTAAATTCATGGGGACTTGTGATTTGTGTGTTTTTCTCTGAACCAGATTATACTAAAAACTAGAAATATTCTGGAATTTTTTTCTTGTTAATTTCTGCACTAGAGTGAATGCAATGTTAAAGCAGAAATTAAGAACAGTTAAGATTGAAGATGACTTGCCAGTATGTCAGCTGTATTACTTTGAGTATATTAAAGGAAGTAATTTATGAGAAATTTTTCATGTAACACTTCCTGAAAACATAAGTCCCTGATGCCAAAACTAGTAAGAAAAAAAAGTATCACTTGATTACTCAGTGCTCAACATTAAAACTGTTATGAGTGAATTTGATTCATGTTGAAGTTAATGGTAGGGATAAATTGGCTGTAATATAAGAAGAATATAATTACAGGTACTGCTTTTTTCTCTTAAGTCCAGTTGTCATAACTAACTCATTATAGGAAGAGCTCACCATCATAATGTAACTCCACCAAGTCTGTTTTTCTTTTTTCCTCTTCTCTTCCCTTTTTATAGTATGAATATATGTGGGTTGTTGGGAGGGGGACATCACTATTGCTGCGTACTAGAGTAAAACCTTTTTTCTGCTTTTTGCAAACCAGTTTTAGGTAGCCTGAAAAACCTTGGCGATACACATAATCAGACCAAGAGCTCTAGTAGAACAGCTCTGTTTTGTTTTTGTTTTGTTTTGTTTTTTCCGTTTGAGCTGTTGCATCAGAACTTCCTCAGTTCCTTTTTATATAAAACTTACTGCAGCAGCATACTTTTTTTTCCCTCTGCTGCACTCCTCTTTCTGTTCTGTTAGTGCATGCAAATATTACTTACCTATGTAGAAGTTACTCTGAAATTATCTCATGTTAACAACTGATGTTACCTGATATTTTATTGTGTGCAGATACTACTGAACTTTCCTTTGGTCTTGATTAGCATCTTGTTTTATTAAGGTGACTGTAGGCTTTATCCCTCAAGGGGATCAAAAAGTGCCATTGTAGGATGAAAGAAGATTGAAGGAACTCTGCTATCTTGAAGCAGTACTATTTTGTTTTCTGCTCCGTGTGTTCTGGTGGAGAGTTTTACTTTCTTACCTTTGGAGCAGTCAGAGATCAGCCATTCCTTTTCTTCTGTGGCTGTCTCCTGGATGGGTCTGTAGGAGTACCACATCCACTGCTTACCTTCATGGATCTTTCAAAGTCTTTTCCAACCAGGAACTCTTAAGAGTACTTTATTACCAGATAAAAGTAGTTCCTTATAAAGAGTGCTTCTAGTTTCATTTCTTAGGGTGATAGTAGCTTGCTTTTTGTTTCCTCAATTGACCTAGAATCAGTCAAGGTACGAAGCCAAACCCTGAAACCTGCCTGTGGGTGTCACAGAAAGAGCCACACCTCATGCTGTGTCTCTTGCAGATTACCTAGTTCCACTAGTAATGCTTCACTTGGAAGGAAAAAAAAAAGTGTAAACTGGTTGTACGAGTAATCTATTATGGCCTACCTCCCAACTGGGAATAGAAGTTAGCGCACTTGATAACTGTTTTGGTGTCGTGATGTGGATAATGTTATGCATAACATCTGCAAGAACAAGATTTTTATCTTTCAAGTAGACTCTTTCAATGAAAGCAAACATCCAAATCTATCTCTTCCTAAGTTACTATGATTATTTTTGACTTGGTTGTAGGGGGAAAAAAAAAAGGAACACATTTAAGTTCAGTAGGGTACATAACATAAGTTTTTAAATATTTTTTCCTGTTCAGAATTTTAGTATGGTTAATCCTTCTGGCAGTTTTTTGCATATAGTATTTCCAACGCTGAAGAATTTTAAATAACGCTTTCATTCTACAAGCATTTGCTAGGATTGCAAAATGATACTCACTTAGTACGCTTTCTATGCTGAGATTTTGAAAAAACACATCTGCTCGTTTCAAAGGAGAATTGGAAAAAATGGGTAGTTACTGTTGGCTGTAATTTAAAAGTGTGGAATTGTACCAACTGAGCTTATAAAACCTGTGTTTTCTTTGGATGTGTAGCTTTTCTGTTTTGTTTTGAATTTAAGGCTACTGAAACTTCAGAAGCAGGCCTGCAGTCAAAACTGAAACAGCTGGCTCGGCAAGCACTGGATCGGTGAGTATAATACTTAGCTCAACGCAGCAATTTAATTGTATGGGTAAATGGTGCATGGGAGTCTATATCTAAAACAAGTTACGTGAGTGTGAGTTCAATGTAAGTCCTTTAAAATCTTAAAATCAACAGTACGATGGAAAATAATGGACTGTGCTCGGCTGTTTCAGTATAAGCTGTTTTCCAGCACTTTTTCAGTCTGTGTTTTAAAAAAAAGTACTGATTTGAATGTGTAGCAAGCCAGCAGTTCAATGCAACAACAAAAAATATGTCTCTTGAATACACAGTCTTCAAGCAGTTGAAATGCTGGGTTGTGGTAAAGGTAGTAGGTTTTTCTGCTATGGTAGTTTTTAGACAAATTAAATCCTGAATTTCTGAGAGAAGGCAAAGCAGTAGGTGGTGCTGAAGCCAGTGTTGGTGATCCTACTATGATCACCATGTAGGGTCGCTCTGATCCTACTATGTCCTGTCAGTGAATTACTCTTAAGAGGGAATTTTTTCTCTCAGAGTTTGTGGTCTTTTTCTGAGGTTCCAGATAATGAATGTTTATCCAAATTCTCCTATTAGCATAGTCTTAAAGGTGACAAAATCTGATGAGTTCTGCTGGAAGTAGTTTATATTTGAGTTGCAAATGGTGGATTTTCATTTATTCTAGAATGGGAAAATAAAGAAGTGGTGGCATCGGTACTGAACGTTTTCTAAAACACCTATCTTCTATCGATATTATTTGTGAATTGATTTCTCATGGGAAAAGTGGTATCGGTCAATTTGAGCATTTGTTCATCCCGTTTAACAAATATGGGAGCAAGAACAAGGAAATAAATGACTGAAACATAACGTTATTTTTATTAAGATTGTAAATAGAATGCGTTTTTATTTGCTTTAGAGCAGAGGCACTGAAGGTATCGATGTCAAAGTCATCTCAGAAGGAGAAGTCAAATGCAGCCAAACCAATTCAGCCAGTCAGAACGTTTTTTCCATTGGGACCTGATTTTTCTTTAAACGATAAACCACAGACAATCAGAGCAGTACAAGCTAGTGAATCTCAAGGTCAGAGATACACCGCAGAGGAGATTGAAGTACTCAGGTAAGTTGAGGCCAAGCTTTTCCAAAGTTTTAAAATTTGTGCACGCATCCTTCTGTATCTTAGACAGTAAACTATTATATACAGAAGTCTTGGAAAAAGACCACTTATTAACTCCGTTGTTGTCATTATATACATGTTAAATTATTGTTTTCTCTTTGGTCATGCAATCAGTAGCTTTTATTCACAGAGCATACTTCCTGGAGTGTATTTAGAAGACATTTTTTTATAACTGACTGCCAGAATTATTTTTTATAGCTTTATTTTTGTACATACCTGATTGAATTCATGAAAGATCCAACTCTGAGATGCCAAGGTACAAAGTTGTTTTTACAGATGATACAATTAATATTTCATTGGAAATTGAGGAAGCATAATATATTTCAGCATTATGCCTTCTATTATATCTAGTTCTTTTTGTATTGATTTTTTTGTTATAGGAGGCATAATATACAAATAGTAAGAAATCCATAAACACTTTAGCCTAAATTGTGAATTTTGAAAAATATCAATTATATGCAAAAATGCATTGTTTGATAGGTGTTTCAGCATTCTTCCTTCTACCTTCATGGTAAATAAGATTGTGTTCAGGGTGATGTTCAACCCTGTCCAGGATTTGATCTTAAAATATTTTGTCTGTTACTTTAGTTTCAGGGACTTAAATGGACTAAGGATGTAGTCCTAAAGATGGAAGTGTATGTGCATCTGAAAAGTTGCAGACCATGTAGAATTGCCTTATTAAAATTGCATTTGTTTGTGCAGTATATATTTCTGTTCTGTGGATTTTGGGGGGAGTGTTAAGTCTTGCCAGATAAATTAGTTGTGTCTTATCTTTCATTATAATTTGATTTTTAAAATATTTCACGTATCTTTTTCAGCTAAATTCTTGACTACAACTTAATTGCATTCACATTTAAGTATGATTCTCTTTTAAAAAAAAAAAAAAAGTTCTATGTACTTCAATCAAAAATGTACTAATTAACATATGCAGTGTGTTTATTGGTTTTTGTTTGACAAAGCATTCCAGAATACTCCCCAATTAGATGAAATTTCATGTCCCTAAGTGATAATTGTTGTCAATTTACCCTAAAATTCTCTTCAACGAGTTGCTGAAGGGACTGGAGAAATTCTATTTAGAATAAGGTGTTTTTTACATGTTACTTCTAGACCTATGAAGAGGTTTGTGGCTTAGTCATTTCTCTGCTGGCATGGTGGCTTGCCCACAGGTATGTACATGTGGGATTAGTGACTAAGCCACCCAATGCTGCACACCACAAAATCAAATGAATGGCAGTGCTTGTTGCATTTTCAAGAGGTGATCATCTTGTCTTCAGAGGCACTGTTGTTTTCTTTTGTTTGTTTGCTTGTTTGTTTTAAAAACTAATTTGATTGTCACTTTTATGAATTTAGTCTTGAAAAGATGATAGATAAGTTTGTAACTGTATTTTTCTCTTACGATTTACAGAAAGACTTCAAAAATTAATGGTATCGAATATGTCCCTTTCATGAGTGTTGATCTGAGGGAACGTTTTGCCTTCCCTATGCCATTTTCGTAAGTGCTGTTCAATTACTGATCTTTTTATTTCCAAAGCTTTCCCATATTATTGCTGTGTTTTCTTCCTCGGAATTTAAAACTGCTTAAGTAGAATATTAAGCATAATTCAGACTGAGTTATTTCAATACTGTGGCCTCCTTTTTCCAGCCTGGTCTTTGAACTTTAATGTAAGCAGATCCTGCAGTTGGTTCTTCAGGCCTACCAGCAGAACGTTTTATTTGGCTTTTTGGAGTATTGAACTAAGATGGAAGTTTGGGTCCACTTCCTGACTGCTGTGTATATTACTTTGCCTCAGTTATCCCACCTGTAAAATGAAGGTGATAGCTGTTTCTTCTCTAAAGAACTATTCAGAGGAAGCGTGATATATAAACCTCTAGATGTTTATTCATGGGCCATGGTATAGGTTCAGATTACATAGTCATAATAGACAAGACATCTGGTTGATAGTTGTTTTTTTTCAGTTTTCTACTGAAGGTTTGACAATTGGATAAACCTTGGTATTTTCTGAACTGAAGAAACTTCTTAGTATTAGTTCGTCCTGTTGAAGTAAAGGAAGTAATTTGGGTTTCTGCTAATATAGATGGCTTTTTGCAATTCCTTTTTCCTGTTCAGTCTTGTGAAGGAACCTCCTGGGTTTTATTTCACATTTTCAATATTTTTGCTTTTTTTGCCCCAAATCAACTATGGAGTACTGTTCTTTGAAGTTGTCTTACAGCTGTGTACCTGTTCTATGCATATTTTGTACCATCTGTCAGAAGTACAAGATCTGGATATACCATGAGAAGTTTTTCTAAGCTGTTGACTTATTTCTACTTCCTTCCTCTCTCAAATCTAGTGATAAATGTGGGAAGTTACCGTTATCCCCCAAACAGAAAGCAATGTTTGCCAAGTGGGTACGGCCAGATGACATAACAAATAACCCTACGATGATTTATACCGTATCAAGTTTCAGCATAAAACAGGTAAGTTGTTACCTGTTAAAAGGGAAATGTATGCTGTTAGATTATTATTAAATGTATTAAAGAGAAATGTATGCTGTTAGAGTTGATTGCAGGGAATGTGAGACCTTATAAGGGAGAAAAAGCACATTTTTTCAGAAATGAACCTCTAAATGTGAGAGAACTTTCATCAACTCTCTCAAGACTAAGTAAACAAATCAAGAAATAGTACCACCTCAGATTCCATGCATTTTCTAGCCATGAAAATGAAGAGGTATGTCATCAATGGAAATGAAAACTGGAATTTGAATTCCAGCTGAAAATCCTTTCTTCCAAAAACAGTAGTAAAGTTAGCATGAAAAAAGGCAAGGTGTACTCTGTGGCAAACAGTTTATTTCATGCAAAAAGTAACGGGCAAGATTTTAATTTTTGTATTTAAAGCACAAGTGGCCCACTGAGAATAGTGGAAATGTTTTTGTGTAGTGTTAAGTTGCAGATGGCCTTAGGTATTCTGAAATGGGCAACAGATTTTGCCATCGAGTATAGTTTACACTACGGAGTGTGTTTTGGGCAAAAAAAAGAGGTTAAGTGTGAGTGAATGATAAAGTAGCTGCACTTGTCTCTCATTACCTTTATTAAATCTTTTAAATGTGGTTTGCTCAGTATAGGAAGCAACATGTTTCCTGCCTTTTTGTAGTAACTCTTGTTTCTCTCAGTTTAAGTCCTTTCCCTTTTGAAGGGCATAAGCAACGATAACATTTTTTCACCTCTCCACACACCCTGTTTGTTTTTTTTTTCAGTATCTAAGTGTTAGTAAATCACATCGTTGTTCTCTTTTCTTTATAGACAATAGTGTCAGACTGTTCTTTTGTGGCATCACTAGCTATCAGTGCAGCATATGAAAGAAGATATAACAAAAAGTTGATTACAAGGTAAATAGCTACTGTTCTCTATGATTTTGTCAGATTTAATACTGCTGAGCTTTGGCAGTATGTTCTGCAGTGGTGGTATTTAAATTGATACCTGTTAAGTTGTATAGTTATATGACTAACGGAAAAATATTTGGATTAGTATTCTCTACTTTCATCAACTTTAGCTGAGATTCTATATTTGTATGACTGTACACAGTAAAAGTTAGTGTTTGTTTCACCTTCATCTCTGTGGGACTCGTGTGGCTTTAGCATTTCCAAAAATGAAAACAATTTGAGGTAGATGAGTATAAAGACATTGGAGTCTAATTTCAGATGTGCTTTGAGAAGAAGAAATAGTTTGGAAGGCTTGCTTTGTTTTTAATAGAAACATTACTTAAAACATTTTATAGGTTTGTTTTCTTCATTTGCTGTACTAAAGGCTGCCAGATGGTCTATCTTGAATCTCACTGCAGAGTTAATGTTAACAACACTATCTCAATTCAGTTTAACTAGCATACTACAATAAATTTAGCATGGGTTTGGCTGTCTGTCTGTCAGGAGCCCATTGCCAGACCAGCGTGTGAATGTTGTGCCTGGAATTTTGTTTCAGCCTCTACTTCTTGAAGTGAAGATGCATTCTTTTCATCAACATTGAGTTCTGTAGCATTGCAGTCTTCAAACCTTTGACTATCATTCAGGCAGTTACTGTATTTAAATGGTATTTGCATATCTTCAGTATGTGTAATGGTAAGATAAAGGTGTTTACATTGCTTCTGTTGGAGAAATGATTAGGTTACTTGTGTACTTTTTCTTAGTCTATTAAGGGAGGAACTGCAGCAAGAGTAAGGTATGAAAATAAAGCCTACTTAAACACTGTTATCACTTTTACTAAATTTGAGTGACTTTTTCATATAAAATTTCACATTTATCCTTAGCATGAATTCTATAAACAGACCATATTAATCCCACTTCTCATGTTACCAGTGTATCTAGAGCTATATACTTTGTCACAATTTCTTCTTCTTATTTTTTTTTTTTAACAGTATCATTTACCCTCAGAATAAGAAAGGGGAACCAGAGTACAATCCATGTGGCAAATACATGGTGAAACTTCATATCAATGGCGTACCTAGAAAGGTAAATGATTAGGGGGGAAACTTAATACTGTTACTGTTTAAACCATATATTTTGAAGGATTGGTCTGCTTTACTGTGAAGCTGTGCTTTCAAAGCAAAAAATTTAGGAACATTTTGACAGAAAGTGATTTTTAATTGTTAAACTTTTTGGGATTCACTTTGGTAGTGAAATATGTAACGGTAGAGATTTTATCTGCAGACGATCATGAGAATAGCTTTACTCCCATTCAATTCAAAAAAAAGAAGTTTACATTGCATAAAGGAGTTATGAAAACCATACAGGAAAAAAAATGCATCCCATATTCATGAATGAGTATTCCTTTTCTCAACCCCATCTCAGAAAAAAAAGTTACAGAACTAGAAAACTACCAAGAAGAACTTCCAAGGAAGGCTATAGGCCTGGAATGGTCAAAGGACTAAATTGGATGACCAAAGACTTCTAGTAAAGAGAGGAGATGCCTGAAGATAAATAACAGAGCTTTATGACCTCACAAGTATAATTTTCTTAGTGCATATAAATAAGGACATAAAATTGTGTAGCAGTCACTATTGCAGATCATTGTGGGTGATGAATGTTTATGGGAGTTCAAAAATCAAGTGGTTCTATTTAGAGAGAAAGGGCTGCGGGGGTGAGTCTTCAAATGCTATTAAATGCTAAGATACAACCTCTGGGTCAGGAAGTCTGTTGGCAACCCAACAGATACTTCATGGAAGTATCATTTACGTACTTGACAAGCTCTTCATACTCTTTCCAAAAGATCTCCTAATCGCTGCTTTCTGTTAGGATTAATGACTGTGTTTTGTGGAAAAGATTGTCTATTCTTAAATGAATAGGATTTGACCAGAAATGTTGCTTTGACATTATTTTTCCTTTCAAGAGAGAAGAAATTTAAATCTGGAACTAGAGACTGTGAAAGTAATACGACATGTTTTGTTTTGCTGTAGATATGTAACTTTATTTTCCTGCTGGCTACTGAACATAGTATACATTCTTTTTCCTAATTAGATGAGGGATATTTGTGGCTTTTTTTTCTTTCTTCTACTGCTGGTAATTACCGAGCTTTTCTGTAGCTGCCTTCAGTAGATGTTAAACACTTTGTGAGCGAGTACTGTCAACATCTCCATTTTATATAGGGGAAACTGAGGCAGGTGCTTACTGGTCACCTGGTGGACCAGCATATGCAACACCTGGCGACACAATTTCTTGTTCACAAGGGCAAATCACTGCAGGATTGATATGGGTGTCCACATCTAAGAGTGGTCAGGTCTGGCTGTGTCTCAGAAGATACGTATTGCTGAGAGTTTGGTTTTGTTATGGTTCTAGAAG
This sequence comes from Aythya ferina, assembly GCF_964211825.1. Lineage (NCBI taxonomy): Eukaryota > Metazoa > Chordata > Aves > Anseriformes > Anatidae > Aythya > Aythya ferina. The sequence goes on along the minus strand of NC_140297.1, from coordinate 44,864,788 downwards.
TATTTCCAGAACACTGCATTAGCTTTAGGATGACTTTTTCATTTGTTTATTTTACGCAGGTAATCATAGATGACCAGTTACCTGTTGATCATAGTGGGGAACTCCTCTGCTCTTATTCTAACAATAAGAATGAATTGTGGGTATCACTAATAGAAAAGGCCTACATGAAGGTCATGGGAGGATATGATTTTCCTGGATCAAATTCTGTAAGTAGTAGATTATTTCTAACAAGCAAAAAAAAAAAAATCCAGTTAGATAACCTGTCAAATAACTTTCCTTCTAGTGAGATCAAAATTAATTATTTGTAGAGGCAAGTCTTTGATTCCTTCTGTTTGTTTGTTTTTTTCCTGTTTCTTCATTCCACAAGTGTACTTAACTATGCTTGATGAGATCTCTGCCCATGAAAGTGTCTTACTCATTCTAGTTTGATGGAGTTAATCTTGGTACTCGGACTGTAGGACTGGAATGTATGGTTGGAAAGTATTTGTGTTCTTATTGAGTCTAGGTGAAAATTTTGGGCAAAGTTATAACTTCTTTTGCCTGCATCAATAATGCTGATTTGTGATTCAACCGTTATTCTATCAATAGGGCAGTTTTTCCTTTTTAGGTCAAAGAGTCGGATAGGAAAGGAACAGACTGAAGTATTCCATGTATATGGAGGGAGCAAGTACTTCTGGTCTGTGCAAGTTTACCATATTGTTCCGTGCATTTATATGTTTCAGGTTCCTATAGTGTAGCTACTGATATTAATTAATAATTAATAATGCTGCAGCTAACTTGACATGCAAACTATTCTTTCAAAGAGGCTACTTGACTCAAATGAGTTGCCCAAATAATCTTCATTCATTAATTAAGAAGTATTTCTGATCTTTTTTTTTTTCCATTCAAACTTCTTAAGAGTGTTAATAGCGTATTTTTGATTCCACGGTGCTGTTTGTGTTCTAGTTGGTGTCTTGATAATTACATTCTTTGTGGGTATGACAGGTAATCATCGCCTTTGGAAATATACAAAGCCACGTTTGTCTTGATAAGCAAAAGGAGTAAATGTAGCATGCTTTTGTATGCTATAAAAACATGTATGTTTATGTCAGTGGTGGGCTGACGTTTTGCAGAGCAAAAATCATGAGACAATAGCTGTGTTATCTACATTGTCCTCCTTTAACTTGCTATCTGGAAAAACAGCTTGACTCATGACATTTAATCTCCACCCATCCCACGTCTTTTGACTATATTATAGCTTCCTTGTCTGTTCAGGTTTACTTACTGTCTGTGTTGTATTTGTAATTCCTGAAAATCCCACCCACCAGTGCTGTTTATTGACCCTTCAACCATTTATAGTTCCTGCTTTTCCTTTGAGGAGTACAAAGCAAAAGAAGCAGTATTTTAAGGAGATGAAATGGAGAGATTAAAGCATCTTTTAACAGGAAAACATGAAAGGCCTTACCAAAAAGAATAAAAAACCTAAACCCTGAGCCTTAGAAATAAAAGTTAAATAATTAAAAATGCATTTATAATATCGAGGTTCTAAATATTTCTTCTGAGATTGTGCTTTAAAAGTGTATGAATCAAAGAAGTAAATGCAACACTTCATAGAACTGCGCATGATTGATCACTTTTTAATGCTTATGTAGCTTTGAAATTCTGGTTCTTCATCAGTTCATTTTCTAATTTTATATAGTCTAAATCTTGAGCCTTTTATGTATGGAACTATATTGTAGCACATATACTTGGTTTCTTTCAAGGCACTTATAATTTATGTGCAGGGCATTGTAAGCTTATAGATGGGTTATCTGTTATGATTTTTTTTGAATGTTTGTATTTCAGAATATTGATCTCCATGCGCTGACTGGTTGGATACCGGAAAGAATTGCCATGCACTCTGACAATCAAGCTTTTGATAAAGATAGCACTTTCAGAATGCTCTATCAGAGGTAGATATTCTCTCTTAACTAATTAAAATGATTGGTATTTGAGCAACTACGCAGCAAAGAGCAGGTTGGAACCACTGTATAAGTTCAGTCTTTAATAGGTAGAAGGAAGTATAGGAAGTGTATCCCCTGTACCTTGATCTGCTGTCTCTAGCAAGTGGATACAGTGTGGTGTTAATCATATCACAAGATCTTGGTTATGTTCCACTAGTAAATCTGGAGGAGCAGCAGAAAGCTGGTCAAAACTGTGATACTGATCTTCAGGCTTACTGTAACAATTCTACTTCTAGTGCAAGATACAGCTGTCAGCTGTATTAAACATCAACTAGCAGGTACTTTGATTTATTTCAAAACTTTCTGTGCAACCAGTTTCTTATGCATTTCACAGCAGTGAAAGGGGGATATTCTATTGACTGAAACAACTCCATTCATGATGAGAGTGCGTGACTATTTTTCTACAGTGCTTTTTCAGTAGGTTAGGAACTCTCACTTAATTGCTAATAGCTTTTCAGATATTCTGGCATTGCAGTTTGGAGATGTGGCTGCAATTAGGATGAGATTATAGCTTCACAGTTGTTGTTGATCTGTGCTAGACTGACAATCCGTAGTGCAATGACCCTGTAAACCACATAGGAACCCTGAATGCATACTTGCTTTTTAGCATGTGCTAGAAAGCATGTTAGTAGGTCTTCACAGCCATGCTTGCTGTGAAGTTAATGACTGCAATTCAAAACAATTGCAGAACTGAGTTGTTGATGTTCAGACCCTATAGGCCTGTGCTGAATAAGACAAAACCTTAGCGTAAATATTTGCAAAAGCCTAGAAGGATTAATTTTTCTTTCATGTTTGGGAAAGCCACCTCAAAATCCTGGGGTCAGTGGAGTTGTTGATTTACTCTATGTAGTGATTTAGCTAAGTGTTGATGAAACCATGTTTGTGTTCAGCTGAAGATCTGTGAAGAGTCACTTTAATAAGTGCTACAGATTGAACTTCAGGTTGACAGATGATGATTTTTTTTGTTTGTAACAAAAGTAATTTTTTTTTTTTTTACGTGCAGCCTGTACTTAAATACTGTAAGAAAATAGTTCCACTGTGATTTCTGACTGCAAAAAATGTATTTCTGTTTTTTTTTAAGCATTGTCACACAAATAGTGTACAAACATACCATTGCAGTGTCTGTCAAAAGTGAGTTTGCAACTGGTAACATTTTAAGTTATTTTTCACCTCTTTTTGAACAGATTTCACAAGGGGGATGTCCTTATCACAACAGCAACAGGTGTGATGTCTGAAGAGGAAGGAGAAAAATGGGGTTTAGTTCCAACCCATGCCTATGCAGTCTTGGATATAAGAGAATATAAGGTACCGACTGAAACTGAAAGATTTATCAGATACCTGCTTGAAATTTGTGTCTGAGATAGGTATCTACTGATTTTTGTTCTAATGGCTTATACAGTTTATTTTGTCTGAGCTTCATTGGGAAATTCCAGAAGCCTTAATGATGATGTATTTCCTTAAGATATTGGTCTGTATTCCGTATTCATATATTTAAAAAAGGTATCTTGACAAGATGAATCCAGCAATTTTATTTTGTATTTCTTTAGGGACTTAGATTCCTTCAGTTGAAAAACCCATGGAGCCACTTACGTTGGAAGGGAAGATACAGTGAAAATGACACAAGAAATTGGACCCCAGATTTACAAAAATATTTGAACTTTGATCCGAGAACAGCTCAGAAAATAGACAATGGTAATAAGCATAAAAAGTAGCTATATAATTAAATAATGTAGATCTTTGTGGTTTATCCCTGAAGAAAGGTAGAAAGAAATACAGAAAAAATAGCAGTCCTGTTTTTTCTGATACTTATGAATGATTAGCTCATTATTTACTTGGTGATTCATTTAGTAAGGAGTTATGTATCTGTAGAATCTAATAGTTAAAATTATTCATGTAGTTTTATATACATTTTAAGGGAGCTAATTTTTCAGACTGTATTGACATACTGCTTTCGTTTTCTAAGTGCAGCTATTCTCTGTATAGTTTTTTTTAGTGCTGCGAGATATGCAGCTGCCTGTATCAGGGACTTGCATTATGATGGTGTTACCTTTTTTGAGAGTTCACTTCCATCAGGAATCTGTCAGTTTGCAGGTGGTGTTGGTTGGAGTTGTAATTAAGCAAGCTATAGAGAATTAAAACAAATCCATGAGAATTGTAAAGACGAAGCAGATCGGGGGTGCCAAAACAATCCCATGGATATTGGATGAAGTACCTTAGAAATACATTTAAACATACTCAAGTTTATTGAATGTTTTACTGAGCTACTAAACTAGGTCTCTGAACTAGAGGAGCCTATTTGATTATGTATTTTTTTTTCTCAGAAACTTAGGAAATAGGCAGTTCAGAATCAATAAGTGATGTATTTTTTTTGGCTACAACGAAGATTTTCTCATGTTCCTGATTAGAGCTTGAGAATGAAAAATGTCCCGACAGCTTCAGGTTGAGAATTTGGAGATGTGCAGTTATTCTTTGCTTTTCTTGTTTCAACTTGTTTGTTTTGGGGATTAAGTTTAATTTTAGGAATGTGGGCAATGCAGCATTATGACAATTTTTACAGAAATGTGGGTTTATATAACCTCTATTATTTGCCTAGAAAGAGACTTCTGAAAAAAAGAGTAAAAGCAAGGTGTCTGGTAAGCAAACAGTAACAGCAGTCCCTTTTAGGGATCTTCTGGATTGCCTGGGAGGACCTGTGCCAGTACTATGATGTTGTCTATTTGAGTTGGAACCCAAGTCTTTTTAAAGAGTCTACATGTATTCACAGGTTGGTCCAAGATAAATTTTTTGTCAATATAGCATTAAAATTTTTTGAGGTGTTTGCTTCCGTCCATTCTTCCCAGTTACAGCTGAAGAGCTTGGACTCTGACCATGGTCCCAAGCCTGCCTTTATATTTCTAAATTCAGAACTCAGGCTTGGAGCGTTTCTGTAATGTTCTTACAACTCCTGTGACCTTTACGATGATGCTGTGGACATAAGGTTGTGTAAGCAGCTTCTGACCTCAGTCCTTTATCTCTGTATGGGAACAGAAATCAGATTTTTGTGCACTCCGTGTTTGTTTAATTAGTCACTAGGCTATGCTTGAGTAACCTAGCTTTTATTTGAAATTGTTTTTCCTGGACAGTTGCAAGTCATTTGTGCAGTGCCTGTTGTCTTTACAAGGTGTGTTCACTCACACCAGAACGGTCAAATTCCATTTTTCACCAGTGTTAGTTGTCTTGTGTTAACTTCCTTGGCCGTTGATTTTTCTGAACACAATACCTGTCTCTCACCTAGTACCCAGCACATTCAGCCTTTCTGTTACCCATTTTGAGGAGAAATGCCTCAGTTTCTGGTAGTGAGGGTTCCTCTCTCTTGCCACTCTAGTGTGCTGTACCACACCCCCATATTCTCCTCAGGGCTACTCTCATCCATTCTCTGAGGCAGAATGATAGTAATAATTTGAAGCTCAGCTGATAATGCAGCCAGCCATCCACACATGCTGCCCAGTTAAAAAGGGTGGGAGGGTCAACGGGACTTAAGAATGGCTTCATCCATTTTTGTTCCTAGTTTGCCATGTTTTGCATCGTCGCCAATACTTCGTGTTTTTCCCCACCGTATTTTTCTTGTCTGGACAGTTCATGAGGCAGGTTTTGTAACAGGGTACCTAAAGGTAAGACTTCATGCAGGCACCTTTCCAAACATGAAAGAGATTAATTTTAATTTTAAAGTTTACCTCAATAAAAAACGATGGGGAAAAAAATGGTGATAGTGACAATATTTGGCTAGCTCAGGCTCCGTGAATTGTTCACCTTTTCCTGTGCTTTGTGTGGTTGCAGTCACCATACCAAACAAGCTGTTTGCATTTAGCATTGCTGATAACCATGCTTGTATAGTAGCAAAGTCATTTATAAAAACAAATACAAGATAAAGCTTCTGACATGGCAATTGCAAATACAGTTGTTGTAGATACCAGTAGAAAATCAGCCTTTGGTAATTTTGTTACTGATAATAGATAGCTCTGTATGCATGTAGGATTTTCAGTTGGTTTTCAAAATGCAAATCAATATCCTACTGATCTAACGAAGTGTCTGCATTGCTTCTAGTACTTGGGATGCAAAACAAGGTCCAGTGAAGGATGCTTACAGCCTGGCTAATAATCCTCAGTACAAACTGGAGGTCCACTGTCCACAAGGTGGTGCTGCAGTCTGGGTGCTGCTTAGCAGACACATCACAGATAAGGTGCCAAGTTCTTTCTAGACTGAATTCTATGATGTCTTCTGTAAATTTTTCTATACCGTTGTCTCTAGCATGAGCATGTAACTGCTTATATTTTCACGTTCAGGTATGTGTGCATGTGTGTGTGTATATATAAATTTTAAATTCAGTGGATATAAATACCTGCATACAAGATTATTGAAACAGACACAGAGTAAAAAATTGAGAGAGTACACCATAAGGGTACTGAAGTAATTCTAAATGCTGAGGGCCTGAACTTTTTTCAGTGAGACTGGTCGTAGTTTATTTGAGACATTTTAAAAGGAATTGGTCAGGTATTTCATTAAATACAGCTATGAGACCATACCATGTGATGATTGAAGGGTTTGAGAGAATGTTATACTTGATTTAATGTTAGTTACATTCCACAGAAATATATATCTCTACTTAATTTGTGTTTTTATAGGATGACTTTGCACACAATCGGGAATTCATTACAATGGTTGTATACAAGACTGATGGCAAAAAAGTTTACTATCCAGGTTAGTATACTGTGACTGTCAAAAAGATGTTTAAAAGTAAATGAATTCTTGCAAAGGATTTTGTAGGAAAGAGAGGCACAGTTTGTTTTAAAACTGGATGTCTCGTTCTAAGAGGTCAGTCTTTTGAAATAGTTGTTCGAGCATTTGACCATCTTTGATAGACTACACTGAAGGAATAAAACAAACTGCAAGCATTGGAAGCGCTGAGGCCTATTTAGAACTTTACCATAGTGCTGCTAACACTTGATTTTGCCAAAGCATTTTCTTTATTGACCTGTTTATTTTGCAGTGGCAGTAGTTAATGTTTAAAGAGACACTGCTTCTGTTTATCAGATAGCATGGTTATTTCCCACATTGGTGAAATGATTTTGGTTTACAGCTTCTCCTAAATGAAAATGATCAATGTTAACTGTTCTGTGAGCATGGCTTTGCAAAGTATCTAAAGTAAGTTCATGAGATACTCTAAAATATTTTGAAGTGTTCAGCTGCATCGGGTATGTAATGTTTAAGAAAATATTTAGATGTTTAATTTTATCCAAGCATTACATTACTCTTGGTCATTATAGGTCAGATTCTGCTTACCCTAAGAAGAAGGGGATTGATTTTTGGAGCTTTGTTGTAGCTGCAGAAAAGCCATGCATGTTTTATTTCAAGACAAATAGCAGATCTGAGACACAGGAAGTAAAGGTAATGGCTAGGTAGACTGCAACCTTAAGGTAGAACTGATAACGTCATGGTTTTATTTGTTCTCTATGTCACCATAGAGGTCTTGGCATTTTAAAAAACAAACAACAACAACAAAAAACGTCCTTGAATTAATTCAGTGAAAATGCATCCTATCATAAGCAGGATTTGGTCTGTTTCTTTTACAGTTAGGGAACCCCCTCAGAACTAGGGTTGTGTTCAGATAGCTGTTCACACAACAGGTAATAGCAGGAGTTAATCGGAGAGCAGATTCTAAAACTCTTCTGAACAAAGAGAGTGGAATTTGTGCTTCTTTATTATGTGTTGTGTTTTGTTTTTCTTCATTTTTTTTTCTCCTACTGGAATGGCTGATAAGGGTTATAGTGTTTTCTGGTCTTGTTTCAGTTAACTATGCCAACCAGTTTGCCTAAAATCCAAATGCTCTTTGAACAGAAAGCATCCACTGAGACCTTACCAAATAATCACCACTTGTTGCAAGAGCTGATCTTGTTAAAGAATTTGCTCCACCTTACTGCCCAAGACATGCTTGTGATTTTGCTGGTTCTTGTAGCAGTGCTTTTGCATGTGTTATACTGAAAACATTCTCAAGCGGGCAAATGAAACGTATTTGTACAGTGAAGGAACTGTTCGGTTGTGCTTGAAACAGTCTTCCAGCAAGACTATTAACAAGAGCTGGATAATTCATCTGCTTTCTCTTGCTACCCAAACTCTTTTATAAACTTTTAATCTCACGAGCTCAAACTCATTTAAAACCCTTTTCCATGGAAATAAATTTGTCAAGCTGCAGTATTATTTTTACCATCTGTTGAAATGAGATCAGAACAAAGCAGGTTAATCCTTTGGCACAGAGGCAGGGCTTTCCCATTCCTAAGCTTCTCATTGTTTTATATTAATCCTTTCCCCTCTCCCATGTTGCTTTGTAGAACAAAGGACCTGATCCTGGGTCTGTTGAAGTAATTGGCTAGGTTTGTTCTTGCTTCGCTAAAATTAAAAGAAGTCTGGAAATAACCAATTAGAGACTGAGTAACGAACTGTATTGTGTAATTGTAAAAGAAAATGTTTGGGATGTTTATAACAAATGCTGCATTTGCATTGCTACTGGGATGCAACTACATGTACGTGTGCAATGATACCAAGGGGGAGGGAAAAAGATGGAGATAGTGGGTTTTTTGTTGCTTTTTAGTTGTCTCCTGAAGACATTAAGATTGTTGCAGAATCTCATTTACCAACTGGAACTGTCCTATCAATAGAGAAGGGAGCATCTCTAGAAGATGCTTCATAGATTTATTTGTATAAAATACTCAAACGTTCTTCATTCTTTTCTTTAAACTTCAACATAATCCCAGTAGGTCTCCTCTGGATAGAGACATTGGTAGGAGATGGGCAAGCATTTCTTGTAAGTCATGGGATCTAAGCTCAACTTTTAAGTGCAGAATTTGTCCTGACATGTGATGTACCTCTCCTGAAAATGACAGTTGCTCTTAATATTATTTGTCCTTTTTTATGAGCAAATCTTGAGGCTTTCTTTTGAGAGCACTGAAGTCTGCTTATAGCCTGACCTTAGTACCAACAATCTGACTTTCTGGGTAAAATTTGCTGATTATAAAGTGGCTAAGAAGTTTACCAAGCTGGAGGATTTTTTTGATATACAAGAAGTCCTTTTCCTTTTCAGCTGATCCTCCTCCATATATTGATGGTATTCGGATCAACAGCCCCCATTATCTGACCAAGATAAAGTTGACCTCTCCGGGGACCCATACGTTTACCTTAGTGGTGTCCCAGTACGAGAAACAAAACACTATCCATTACACCATCAGGGTACGTACTGTTGGCTTCAAATGTAATGTAATGTAAGCAGTTATAGCATAAAATGTACTTTATTTGTTAATTTGATGAACAAGAATGCTTTCGGGTTGATATTGTTACTTTGAGGGAGGCTATGAATGATGGAGCAGAACCACTGAATAATGTGCTCAATAATGTTCTCCCCTGGAGTTAAGACAATATATTGTGTCTGTACAATATAGTTGGGGGGATAGGGACAGGACTCACCTGCTTTGGCAGTCAGCCACTACTTGAGATCTTTTCTGAGTAGAGATGGGCTCCAATGACCTCCATCCTTCTTACCCAAGTATTAAAGCTGCATTTCCTTTTGTGGTGATTTTTCAAAGCACGTAAAGTGAACAACTATCTAAAAACTGTGTGTGTAGGCAATTTTCCTTTTTTTTTTTTTTTCTTTTCTAATATGTTATGATTTCATGTGAAAAGTGCCAGATGAGTGCATAACCAACTTCTGCTTTTACAACACAGGTGTATTCCTTGTGCAAGTTTACCTTTTCCAAGATTCCTACACCTTACACCATTTCCAAACGGGTAAAGAAATATTTTCTTTTATGGGTCACTGTATGTAATTCTGTTTTGGTTTTTCCATATGTGAGATATGTAAGGTTTCTAAATACATTTTTACACTAATGCCCAGAAATGCCAGCTTAGGCTATTGTCTCACAAACAAAACTTCTTAGCGAGGTCAACTGAAGCTTAATCTAAGTAATCTGAGCATACCTAGCGTAACACCAATCCTGTACTTTTGTTATATATAACATGCCAAAGCTGCTCTTTAGGTATTGTTCGTACCAACATAAAAGCCTTGGGTGGTTGACTCGCTCTGTTCACACCACTCTGTGAGAATAGTTGCTTAACTTTTATTGGCATAAAAAATCCTATTTGGTACGTAAACTCCATCTTTGTAGTAGTGTTACAGCTGTACCAGTGCAGATAGTACTACAAAACCTTTGTAGAATAGACAGACCTTTGGAGTAACAGCCTGTACCCTAATATGCAATTATTGTGCGGAGATCAGATTGTGCCAGTGGTACTGTAGAGTAAAAACTCAGCCAAGAATGTCACTCGTTTTCCTTTGTTAGAAGTGCATGGTTTTCTTGAAAAATTCTTGGCATGACGGGGCAAAATCAGCAATGGCAAAGTAAAAGCACCAATGCCAAGACTGTGACAAATGGACTTAGCATGGCAATATCATGATACTTTACTGGTCTTCAATTTTGCTAAGGCATCTCGAAAGTCTGTAATCACTGGGATAAGCACTTGCACTGCAAAATAGGAATAAGGTGATATATGGATGGTATGTTTCATATAGAAATGGTCCCTAAGATTAGAGCAGCGGGGGCAAGAGCAAAAAACTTGACTAAAACTAGCAAGAAGCCCAGGCGGTTTGGGGGCCGGCTGCTGGTAGTATTTCAGATGTTAACATGAGCTGCAGTTATGCGTTCAGCTGAGGTATAAATATAGACAGGAGATCACAGGATGATGATTATTTTCAGAGCTATACCTGGTATTAGCAATTTCATCCTCAAGAAAGAATAAATTACCAGCTGTTAACTTTCATCTCTCTACTTGATGTGTACATACCCTGGGAAATCCTAATATAGACAGAAGTTTTCTGTCCAAAGAAGCAATGTCTTCAGGAAAAGAGAAACGGGGCTATGCTGAGCCACAGTGGAACGGTCCATTTTCTAGGATGCTTGTGCCTGAAGCTGAGGATTATGTTGCTTCATGTAGCCAAGGCACCATACCATCTTGCAGCTAGGCTCTTAAGTTTGGACAGTGTTTTGTAACAGCCCCTTGAATCTAGCTTGTTTGGGAGAATAGTGGGTGGCTCGAGAGATTCCTGGGAACAATGTGAACACTCAGTGCAGAAAATTGTCACTTCTAGCTCTTAAAAACTGAGCTGGGAGAATGGTTTAAGAAGGCAAAAACACACTGAAGGTGACACAGCTGTTTGAGGCAGGTCATCTGTTTGATGTTGTAACATGTTTAAACAGAGAATTAAGTATGTGGAAACCTGTTAATTATTTGAAGCTGTGTCTAGCCTTCAACCAAAAAGCATGTTCTTTCTGTAGGATTACATACAAAAAGCAAGTTGCCTTTCTTTAATGCTTATTTGGTATTTGTTTAGTAGTTACCGCAGTTAAAAACAAGCAGATAACTAATTCACAGTTTGCCAGCAAAAGAAAGCTCTGTTAGATATCTCATACTAAAATTGAGAGGTCAACCTCTGGCACTAGCCTAGCTGTAGTGGGGCTCCTGGAGCAAAGTCCAGCTGAGCTGGTTTTTGGACACCGAGCAGAGAAACTAAATCACAAGAAAAAAATCTTGTTCCCTGCTGGTTTGACGGAAAGGGGAGGGAAGTAACATCCAAGGAATGTATCTCAGCCATAAATTTGTGCGAATGCCTGGCATGTCTTGCAAGTCTAAGCTTTCACTTTAATGACTAGCAGGGGGAACTCGCAAACAGATGGCCTGTTTCTCCACGTCTGAGCAGCATGCTTTTTCTTGTATTTCTTTGTCCCTTTGGAATCTGTCCTCACGGATACCTTTCTTGTCCCTGCAGTGCTGTTTCTCAGAGTGCATAGATGTGAATGGACCAGTGGTGGGAGGAGTGATTTCAAAAGCCAAGGCTATAACACGGGCAGTGTTGTAACTCTTGTGCTGTTTGCGCTTCTCATTTGGTACAACAGAGGAGATTTTGGGAGAGGAGGGAAACAACAACAACAAAAACATGACAAACCAAACACAACAAAAAACCTTGAAGCAGACACAGGATAGATGGAGAATACAGATTCTTCCTTAGATACAATTTCTCATAGTCAGAAACATTCACTGGGTCCTGTTACTAAATATAAGCTGAAATAGCCTACCTTTACAAGGGATTGAAGGCTTTGAGTGAGGTAGGTGGAGGACTGCAGTGAAACTTTCTGAATGCTAACACATTCTGCATTTCACTTACACTTAAAAAAATTCAGAGTCCTTCAATCAGTGACATCTGAACTGAGAGGATTTTCTAGTCTTATATTGTTTTTCTATACACACAAACCCTCAGGATATAAACATTTCTGTATTTCTCATTTTTTAGGTTAATGGACAATGGAAAGGTCACAGTGCTGGTGGATGTGGAAACTTCAGAGACAGCTACAAAAATAACCCCATTTATCAGTTCCAGATGGACAAGAGTGGGCCATTACTAATTGAACTACGTGGACCAAGGTTTGTAGAATAAGCATGTACCAAACAGTGGGAGTATTATGTGCTGTGGACAAGTGTGGTCAGTATTTTCCAAGGAGAGGGTGGGAAGTGCCCTGAAAACCCAGAAGATGAGATCCAGGAGGCAGCTCAGATAAATAATACTATTTGTTTCTAGCTTCGCCAGCAGTAGCAATTTAAACTTCCATTTTTTGCTACGAAGGAAATCCTTGATGTACAGGGAAAGCAGGAGTCTTCTTTCGTTTTAGTTCTGGGGTCTGAGCAGAGCTAGGTCTTGCAGAGTAGGGAAGAGGGTACAAAGGACTTGTTTCCTCATATAATTATGTTATGATCATACTTCCTTTTCTTTTATAGCAGAGCTAATATGCAGGATACTAAACACTAACTTAAGGGGTTCTTAAATAATGGCCTGGGCAGTAGCTTGAGCTCTGAAAGTGCATTAACTCTGCGACCTGCAGATCAGGAGGAAAAAATGGATGTCAGTGCCCTGTGGAGTATCTTTCACATTAAAAGCTTCTCCCTGGTGTTGCAAGTGATATTTATAAGTTTATGGGCACTCAGCTGTTGCTCTGGTAGAATATACCTGTATCAACTACTGCATCCTGTTCCTGGAAGGGCTTAAGAGGACTGAGAGTTGGAGGGGAGATTTGAGAAAGCAGAACATAAAATAGGCTTAACTTATAAACGTAGCTCAAAGCTTTTGACCCTCACAGCCCCATTTGCACACAAAGTAGTGTATGTTTTATTTTTTTTAAATAATGTTTTCTCACAACTGGTATTCTGACTGCTGAGGTTATGCAGGTCAAATTCCTACAGCAAAATTCATTCTCTACCTCAAAATGCCAGCATACGGAGCTTCTAACTAGCAATGTATCTCTTAACGTGCAGTCAAGTGTTGTGATGGTTCTTTCGTCTTTTTTTTTTTTTTTTTTGCAAAGCTGTACACTATGAAATAGCAGCACATCTTTTTCCTCCCCTTTTGAGGAAACTCCTCTTGTGAAATGAAGATGAGTACAGATGTGTTTCTATGAAGGTGTGGCTCTCCTGCTCCACTAATGAAGCATTTCTTTTTCTGTATGCGTTTTCTGCATTTTTAGCTTGTTCTTGGGCACTTTGAATGACAGGGCCAGCTGTGCCTGTTGCATGTATTAAGATGTAGTAGACAAATTGTCCCAAGTTGTAACGCAACATGAGAAGTTCTGCTGAGATGACCAACATTCCCATTCCTCTGACAGTGATCAGATCACAGCCCAGGATCTGTGCCACTCAGCACAGAAATATGTCACCACAAGCTTAACCACTTGAAGGCTGTTTTGGTGCAGAGACAAAACTAGCAGTAATTCTCCATGGAGTACAGCTCTGAAATGGATGTGCGTGTCTTCCTCCAATCTGTGCAGTCATGTTGTGGTAATTTTCATTAGCATTTCTGTCACAAATGTTACAAAACTTTTAGATGTGTTCCAGCTGTACTGTAGAGTTGTTTTTAACAAAAATTGCTCTCCTTATGGTAGTCCTGGTGACCCAAATGACTAAAATGTCACTTTACTTGCAGGCAATACAGCGTTGGCTTTGAACTTGTCACAGTCTCAACAGTAGGAGATCCTGGTTCCTATGGCTTTCAGAAGAAGAGCAGCGGTGACTACAGGTAATAATAGTTCATTCAGTGAAGTCTTAGCAGTCTGAAACATTTCAGATCTTATAACGGGTCACTTCTTTTATCATAGGTGTGGATTTTGCTACTTGGAAGTGGAAAACATACTTGCTGGAGTTTACAACATTATCCCCACCACATTCTTGCCTCAACAAGAGGGTCCTTTTTTCTTAGATTTCAACAGTACTACTCCTCTTAAAGTATCACAGCTTCAGTAAGGAGACAGGCTTGTGCACTACTCTTTCAAGAAGTCATTTTGTCCTGTCCTACAGCCTGAGAAGAGGTGAATAACTCTTACTACACAAAGAACGCAATTTTATTTTATGCATAAGTCATAGCCAAAAGCATGGAGTCACCCATTTGCTGATTAATTGTGGTAGACAGCTGTGGTTTTTGCTGCTATGGTATGAGAGTGAGCACTGTTCAATAGGCCTGTGAGCAGGCTAAAATGCTTACGTTCAAATGAACTGGCAGGATGTGATTTACTGGAATTTTTCTACATTTCAAATCAAAACATAGTGGGTTTATGTAAGAGAAAAATTAACACTGAAATTCACTTCTCCTGAAATATAGGGCCTATGGGTTTAGGATTTCATTCTTAAAACTAAACATCTAGGAAAATGTTATTGTGCATTCTGCTTATTCAGCCTCAGGACCAAATATGTATTGATTGCTATTTGTACTGAATGTCTTGAATGTTTTCAGCACTGAAGTAGCTCTCACATTTAAATGTGAACTTACTACTGCTGAGTATGTTGCCTAGGCTGCCTCTAACATGTTCAGCTTATCTAGAGTGTGTACATAGAAGTAAAAGATAAGGAAGAGTCCAGCTTCAGCTATTTCTAGAAGAGGAGCAATGGATTCACCCATATGACATGTGCTTTAAGAGCTGTTATTTTGTATTAGTATTACTTTAATACATATCCTAACACAAGGTACTGTATGGTTTTCTTCCTACTAGCTGCAAAACCTAGCCTGATCAAAATCAGCACTAAAATCAAAGTTAACCAACAGTCATGTACAGAGAGTAGAGCATGTCATTCACTTATTAGACATGAAATGTTTTCAGCTGAAGGTGCACTGTAAGATTCTCTGTATCTACTGAAGTAGTCTCACTGGTGCTAGGGGGTAGTTCACTCCCTCCCATCAGCATCCTAACAAAAATAACAAGGATAAAGCACTTCTTTCCAAGTACTTGGCCTGCATAGGAAGGGTCATTTTTAAATTGAAACTGATGAATAAAAGGTAGGACTTAACCCATGCCATCAATAGAAATAAGGTTCAAGTTCCTAAGAAAATAGTGGAAGTGGAATTATTCCAGGGGAGGAAAAAAAAAGAGCAGATATAGTAGACTTTACTATCTCTAGCCTGTAAGATATATATAAAAATATAAATATCTGAAAAGGATTTAAAGGTTAACTTTTTTTTAAACAAATGACAGGAAAAACTCTATGTGACAGGAGGAGAGGGTACTTTTAAAACAGCCATAGGAAGTTCTTTGCCATTCAGGTTTACCTGGCAATTTTTTGACCAAAAAGATGTTACTTAAATAGTACCTGTGCTCTAAAAAATAAGATTTGTTCATTAGGAAAGCAAGCACGTAGTACAGGAGAACAAGAAATATCTGTGGCCTCAAGTCACTTTCCTGGGAGTCTGCTATTTACCTTCTCCATAAAGTAAGTCCCTTTTTGTTTCATCTCCTTCATTGGACAGCTTTTTAACAACTGCCTAGCTTTCAAAGGACACTGAAAACATGTCTTTAGACTGCACTTTTCTCAAAGACTGTCTGGGCTTTGTGACAAGTTTGTCACAGTGTGACTTACCTTCTTTTGCAGGGAAGATTCTGATGATTATTGCAATGAATCAACATAGGGAATTGTATGGGCACAAGATCAGCAAAAAGCAAGTCCTTTATGGTTATCCTTGGCTTTTGGGAGCAGGCAGTTGTGCCAAGGACTGCTTCCTCTCTACAAAATTAAAATTTCACTTAACACAGATTTATAGAGGAAAATATAAATCTTAGCACAGGCTAAACCAGAATATATTGTATCTATTTTTAACACCTATGAAGTTAGAGGTAGTTACGAAGTCTAAATAATATATTCTTGACTGTATAAAAGGCAGATGCCAGAACTAAGTTTTTGCATGTCCTCTGCTGTTTGAGATCAAGCTCATATCTTGTCTGCAGTAAAACCTGATTTTCTTTTGTAGTCCGTTTCTGCTCTGTAGGAAGTTGTCCCCTCCCCTTTTTTGTTTCTCTCTCCAAGCACAAGCTAGTGCCAAAGCTTATGTTGGATGAAATACACATGCAAGGCTCAGCTTCCATATTGTACTGAAGCAAAAGCAAGGAATACTAGACAAAGCTGTCTCTATCCAGACACAGTAACAGTTTGTACATACACAGTACAGTCAGTGGATTGGGTTTAGGCCCATAAATCCACAGGATTTAAGTTCAGTATCACTGTCCTTTTTAAGACAAGTCCTGTTCGAATACTGTACCTGCAGAGTTGGTAGAATCCCATCACCGTATATTTCCTTTCACAGGTAGGACAAAACATTCATGTGGAGCATCTCAAAAGAAATACACAAGCTATTTTTGTAAAGTTTGGTCTCTGCCAGTTCTGGTTGTGGCAAATCACTTCTACAATATTATTTTTTGCCATTTTTTATTAGGAAATTAGTCACGATTACTTCTGATATTTTCTGTCAAATGCATACTTTATCACTTTTTTCTGCAAATCTAGAAAAATAATCAGAGATTAAACTGCTCCTTAAGTTTTAGTGCAGCCTCAGCTCAAGATGTAAATTAAGCTCTTCTTTCCCCTACATCAGTTGTCATTTTTGATCTGTAATGACAATACTAGATTGAGTCAAGTTGGGAAATGCTGCACAGAAAATACTTCTAGAAAAGAGCAAGGCCTGCATGGGGAAAAATTGAAATAGCTGCACAACAGCTTAGATTGTAACGAGGGTACATTGGTCATGTTACTTTACTCCCACTTATGCAACTCTTGACCGTTAAGTGTTCTCTGCCTGTAAACATTCATTTAAAGCCTTTAAAAATTAAACTACAAAGCCTTAGAAAGTTGATTGACCAACAAGCAGACTGTATTGCTAAGTTGTCACATACTGTACAGTTGTAAACTGTCTAAGCTGCAGCTAAATGACAACGAAAGCCAGTTGTTGTAAGGGGCTTTAAGAGGATTTATCGTTTCTTTGATTTACTTAGGCTACTATAAAGAAATTATTTTTTAATTAATATATAATATCATAATATCATTGGTGCTGAGGGATAACTGGACATACTCTTTTAAGAAGTTTGGATGTTCTCCTTGCGTATGTGCTGAAACATCTTTTCTGAGTTTTTTTTGTTTTGTTTTTTTAAATCCTACCTTAGAGCTCCGTACACAACACCATATGCTGCTGTTTATAGCTCAGGGTGAGATGCCCCCCCACATCTGTTTGTTTTGTTAGGAAGGAATGGGGTTAGTCCTTCATTAATCTAATCCATCAATTTTCAAAGACTTACCAAGAGTTAGAAACTTGATATCATTCATCCATGTACTATGTCATCTGTCCCAAGTCTGAGGTTCAGTCCTAGTTTCCTGATGCAAGTTTCATGAAACTATTTGTACAGTAATTTTTATGCACTTGACCATGTGAACCATAAGGTGTTTGAACAAGCAGCTGCTTAGAATTAAGTTTGTGTACATACAACAGGGGTTTTTATCACTTAGTGAAAAAAATGACATTGAAGTTGTGTGATAATACCAAAGAGTAGTAAAAGGCCTAGATTAAATTTTGCTTTATACATTCTCACTGATCACGTATACTTTGATACACCAGAGGCTTATTTTTATACCCATAAAGGTGGCTACCATCATATTACACTTCAGAATACATCAAGAATTCCTGCAAACAGTAACCAGAGAAAGCTTGTTCGTTTGCCTGTACTCCACAGTGATGTATGTTCATTTAAGTTTGTCATATTTATAATTATGCCTTTTATGGAGTTTAAAATAAAATGAGTTTTCCATTAATTTATTAGACACGCTGTCGTGCCTGCTTGCTTGCACAATTCGAGTGTAATTTACCTGCTGAGCACTGGGGTTGCTGAAGAAGGCGGCTGGAGCAAGATCTTTGAACAAATACTGGAGAAACACAGTGTAACAGGAAGGGTTTGTTGGGTCCCACACCCTGCCACGTTTCTGATCAGTGGCTTTCATCTGCTGGGAACTGAACCCCACCATGACATACACAAGGCAGCACATGCAACATTCTCATATCCTGCTGAACATAAGGTTATTCATTACACAAGCGCAGGGTCTTTGGGTTTCCAGTCAGAACTGGCACTAGGAGGAAATCTGATAGCAAGAGGCTTAGAAAAAAACCTCGAGTGTATTAGAGGTTGACTGGCAGGTGTACAAAAATAGATATTCAGCCTCAAGTTCCTCCATTGGTTTCTCTGTCTGTATTCAATGCAGACAGTAGCTTAGTTATGAAATTTTAAGTGAGACATTTAATAGTGTGACACTGTGCTACTGCTTTTCATCTCACATTTAACGCTGGCAGTCCCAGCTTTTCCCCAAGCAATGCTCACAGCAGAAGCTGGAACCAGTCTTCTTTTTCCTAAACACGTATTGGGCTGGGAAATGCTGCCAATGGTCTTTGGACCACGTAAATGCTCATATTCACTGCCACTGTGAGTTTAACAGCTACAATGTGTAGAATTGAATTTTTATGGAAACGGCGTTCTTTACCTGTGGTTCTGCACATCCTTTAAAGACTAAGCTTGCTGTGGGAAAAGATTCGGTTGAGATACACTTAGCTTGCACAAACTCGAAATGAAATGTGGAAAACAAAAATGTTTACTGTAGTGTGAATAATTTTACATTAACTTGGAGAATAGATACACAAGCTGTGGCAAGGACAAAATACAACAGGACTGCAAAAACATAGAATAGAAAATACTTTGGGCAATACTAAAATTCCCATCAAATTAACAATAGAAACGGACATTTTAGATAAAATGGTGCTTTCAGAAATGCTTAGCCACCAAAACTGAAGAGTCCTAGGATTTTTTACTACCACTTATTAGCATAATTACCAGACACTACTACTGCCTAACAGCTGCTGGCAAAACATGCCCGTGCCCTTTCTAGTTTTATTGAACACTTTCTCTAGGGCATACTAAAACCTCAAGTCCTTTTAACAGTTATAAAACCCCACACAGTACAACCTACGGAGCAATTTAAGAACACATCGTCAATCTACACTGGCAACTCTTTTTTTTCTTCATGCATATTTGAAGGATGAACCCCTTGTCGGAACTGTCCCGAAAACATCCATCACTCCCATTTCCGAGCAATAACACTTAAAGTGCTGAAAAATAATACTTCACTTCGCAGGGGAGGGGGAGGGCGAGGGGCCAATCAACTCTTTTGGTCACTGGATCACCCTCAGAGTCCCCACCAGACTCAGGAAGGTGGCTAGAAAGGGCCCATCGCTGCTCTTACGCCGGTTTTTATAGGGCACGACCGATCTTTATCCTTTCTGTGAGCACCAAAGGAAGAGTGAAGGCTTTTAGACCCACACATGCAGCTTTCCTGTACACAAAATATCTCTACAGCTTCAGCGTAATACAGATAAATACAGATGTTTAAAGAATATGCCACTGATACTCAAGAGATCCGCTGTATCTAAAGAGCATTTCATTCTACAAAACTGAAGCCAAACTGCTCTCTGCAAACGTCTGGCTTGAATTTCAGACCCCCTACTGGCATGAATTTACACGGGAACATTGCTAGTTATTGCTTCAGCCAGGCTGCTACAAAACAATTTTACAAAGTCAGTGAAATAGGGGCGCAGCTTACCATTTGATAACTTGTCTGGCCTACAAAGGATTTACTGAATAAAAACTTCAGCCCTCCACATCCATTAGACTTCTTAGTGCAGTTTCAAATTCTCAGAGTAAACGCTTAAGATTTGGCATATATTATTGGCACAATGTTCTTCAAACACTTAGAAGTTCATGTATAAATATTTATACTCCCATTAAACCAGGACAGGGCACAAGGAGGACTCAGCCAATCTGGGCAGCTTTTCTGCCCGCGCATATTCCCTCTTTGATTTTCATGCACTGAAGGGAGAGCTGCTTCATTCGGTTATCCAAAGCCAGCCCCTCAGCGGAGCTGCTCCTGTTGCTGCTCCTATTCTTGTTCACTCTGTCGCTTGTCTTGTTCTCAGCCCCTTCTGCCCTATCCCCTGCAAAGAAAGGATTAAACTCGATGTTAAATCCCGATTTCATTCTGAGCAACTTAAAGGCTCAAGCGGGTCCCTCCACAGCTTCCTTTGCCAAAGCACGCAAAAATATAGGAGCAGGAGCAAGATGCCTTAAAACTGGAGTTGGCCTTCCAAGCCGTACTCATCTTGTGCACTGCATCAGTTACAGCATGAACAGGTTTAGGTTGGAGTACACAAGAGCAGCCGTAATCCTCTAGTCTGAATACGTCAGCAAGGGCTTGCAAAGCCTGCAAGTGGTTCCTTTTGGCACCTTATTTGATATTTTTCCCCCCCTCTGAAAAGCAGGAATTTCAGCAAGCAGGAAAAGGAATTAAAAATTAAACTCGAATTTTCCTTAAAATAAGTGTACCATCGGAATCCCACTGCTCACTGATTCTCTGAGGAACCTCGAGCCCCTCTGCTGCACTGAGGCAAACCTGGGGAAGCTGCGCAGCCAGCAGGAGAACAGTGAGAGTATTTAGGTGTCACTTAACAGGGATGCAGGGCCTTCAGGAACTGCCTTCCCCAAGGAAGCAGCCAGAGGGTCAGAGCTCAGCGAGCTTGCGACATGCCTAGGGGAGCTGAGAGGGTTTTCCTGCTCCCTTTATAAAGCTGAAAAGCATGGGCCCAGGCCGTATCCAGCTGTGCGTACCTCTTTCGGCTTCGCATTCGGGGGACGATGCGCCGCTGCACTCGCTTCGGGGGCCGAGGACGGGGAAGATCATCCCGAACTCGGAGAGGGAGACGGGGCTGGGCAGATCCAGGCTCCCAGGTCGCGTGGCGGGAGGAAACTGAGTGGGCACCTCACAGGGGCTCGTGGGGCCGGAGCTGAAGCTGGACACCGACTGAGTTTCTGAGTCTTCTTCGGATACAAAGCTGCTGCCGTTGTCATCCTCAAACACTTCGGAAGCCACTGCAACGGTGAAGGAAACATTCCCATTAGCAAACCTGTTCCCTAATTAGAAGGCAGACTGCCTCCACCTTATCTTCCTGCTTTTGCGGTTAAAAATCCAACATAAGCTCTTAATATTTCTTTTTGCATGGAGCACTACACAACAACAAGTTAAAACAACAACAACAAACCTCGCCTGCATCATTCTCCCTGATCATGTTTGCTCCTACCTGGACTCTACCTAAAGCAAAGCAACCCCAAACCGACTAGATTAAGCTGCTCGCAACAGGAGGAGGAATTGACTAATGAAACTTCTGTTTTGTACTAGATACAGGGTGCAGATTTTGCTAAAAACCAACGTTTTTCAGTCTCGGCTCACTGCAGGATGGGGACCTGTGAACCAAAGGCTTTCTGCACCCCAGGAGTCTCACTGGGGTCAGAAGGTTTCTTACGTGCATCAGCCTCAAAACTTGTGCTGGAATCACACCAGCCTGAAGAAGTCCCAGAAATAGCAAGACATTTACGATGTCCTGAGGTTATTTTCAGTTACATCTCCTCACCACTCCTGCTGTCAGAGAGGCTCAGACCCAACTCAAGAGAAGGGCAGGAGCAAAGGAAATCTTCCCAAGCAGTCCCCCCGTTATCCCGGCACACCCCTCGGACACAAAGGGTGCAGATGGAGGCAGCTGCCACCGGGGTTACTTCGGAGATGTGCAGCCTCTCTCCACTGCACGTTCAGATTGCAGGACTGCATTTACACATTGCAGAACAGACCGACAAGGCTTCAAAAGCACAAAGCTAATGACCAACGTTCTCCACCTTCCTGAGCCCGCTTCCGTGGCATTTCGTTCTCAGAGATGGTTTGTTGTGGTTTGGATTTTATTGTTTTGCTTTTAGATGTCAAATCCAAGACCACAACGTGGCCTCTCTTGTCACTTGCTGTGTTTTATTGACACGTAGGAAGCAATACAGGTAACTGCAGGGGGGTGAAGGCAAAGAAGGTAGGGTAAAAGAGATGTTTCCCATTACAGGAGTCCTCTGCTTGGCCAGGAGCACTGACACCAGCTAGTCTACAGCAACCAAAAGTGTACCTATAGCTTATTTATTACCATCCGAGCTTACCGTGCCCCACAGGAGCATCTGCTAGGGCAGAAAACCCTTGCTGATGCTGCTTTATTTAACTCCAGCAGACAGAAACCATATATAAAACATACAAAAGGGCCTTGGTGGAAACTTGCCACGTTGCAATGTGAGAGCTTAACCTTTCGTGGCTATTTTGGTTATTGTGCCTGGCAGGCTGCTAGCCCTGCCCTGCCATACCCCGGTTTTATGCTGGCACTGGACACAACCTGGAGTCCTTCCACCTGTACCACGCTGCCCCTGAAAGGAAACCCTTGACTCTGTTACACCTACGTCTCCGGGGAGGCCTTCTGCATGCTGAAGGCACGCCCGTGGGCATCCCAAGAGCCAATCCCCATCTCACTCATGGGGACACAACCTAGGGACTTGAGGGAATTCAGAAGCTGTGCTGAAACCACATCGTTCCAGCTGGCCCAGACACCAAAGTTGTTTGCTGTGCCAGGAAGGTCCCAGCTCCAAAGTACATGGTGGGGGGGCTCTGGGGTCGTGAAATTTTGAACTCCTGCAGTCCTGACTTCTGAAACGCAGAACAAACTGGGATTGGTGGGACAGGGTAGCAAAAAAAGACTTTCTGCACCAAGAAGGGGAGGAAGCGTCCAGGGGGGAAGAAAAAATGGGGCTACGTGGAATATCAATCTATCCACTTCCACCCAGAGCCAGGACAAAAGCAAACCAAACACGTTCAGCTCATACACCTTCCCCTTGATAACTGGCTGTTGAAGAATACAAACTCCTGCAGTAACTGGTACTGTAAGTTCACCAGTCCCACAACAGCCAACTAATTTCGACATTTCTTACAATGCCCACGGGATATTCCCAGGCACAGGAGCACTCTGTACTCACTCGAGACGCTGTCTGACTCCAGTTTACTTGCTGACAGGTCTTCCACAGAGGTATTGCTTCCTTCAGCACCCACACCACATCCTCGGGGCCCCATGGCAGTGGACCGTCTCCTCTCATGGATCTCATCTGAGATCATCTCCAGGTTTTTCAAGGCAGTCTTATACTCCCCCTTCGCCAGGGAGAGTTTTGCCTGCAGGTCATCCACTGTTTTCTTCAGTTGCTAACAAGGGAGACAGGTATTAGACGTGCTTTTGCCATGATCAACGTGGACACACAGCATGCAGCTCCACCTCACAGGCCTGGCACCCCCTGGAGCCCATCCAGCTCCATGTCTCAGGCCATGGACTTGACATCCCACTTCTTCCAGAACCTGAAATTCACCCCTGAGTAACGTCTGAGTACTATGAGCAGCCCAGTGCATGAAACACGGGACAGGGGGAATCCAGGGAGGAGAAGCAAAGACAGTCAAACAGTGTTTTTGTTCAGCTCTGAAGATGAGCAGCAGGGCTCAAACAGAGTTGGAGCACTTTTACTGCACACAAGGAAACAAAATGTCTTTTATCTTTAAAATGTGCATAGCAAATTGTTGAAGATAAGAGGTTTGGAATGGAATTGGTCGTGTACAGACATGCAACACAGTTATTCCTGTAGCACTTGGTATGCACTTTCAATATTTACCACAGGCAGTAAATAGGCTCAGGTGGATCTGAACGACGCACGTACCTCTAGCTGGACGTAGTACTTCGCCTTGAGTTCAAAATAAGGTCTGTGGAAAGACAAAGAGCATTTGTTTACAACCACTGGGACAAAAGGCAGAGTACTAGAGTGGGAGTTCCTCTCCTCACAGCACTAACAGAGCTATGCTGTGTTTCAGTGTAATCCTGAGAGGATTCCTATCCTATGTAGGTGATAAAACATCTACAGGTGCTCTCAGCTTTTTTTTTTTCCTCCCCTAACACATCTACTTCTTGTGGGTCTTTAACCTAAAGCCAAAGAGCAAAATTCCAATTTTTGGAGCTGACAACGTAATTCCCTCAGGCCTAGATTCTGCAATGTTTAAACACAACGTCCAGCTTCAGGCACAGACATCCTGTCTGTAACCAACAGCAACCTCTTCTGAGCAAATAGCACTTCCCTGAGCAAACAGCACTTGCCTCGGCTCTAAATCCTACTGCAGCTGCATCATGGATTGTGCACCATGGCTCAAGAACGTGAAACTCTGGCTTTCCAATCCATAAACGCTTTTTTGGGTTGAATTCAATACACGGTCATACATGAAATAACCTGTTCTCATTCCTCTGTGGTTAGGTTATTTCATAGCTCCTATTTTTTAAAGCACAAGAATAGTGAAAGGCACTTTGCCCAAGTCACCGGAGCAGAAAGGGACTTCCAAAAACTGGCTAACACAGACTTCATCATCCTACAGCTCAGTGGTGCTGAGCCATAGATCTGGTGGATGTTAATATGCAGCTGTGTGCACATTCAGAGCTCGCAAGCAAGGACCCAGAAACAAAATTAAAAGCAAAACCAAACCAAAGCAATCCAGTAATCATCCACACATCGATTTGACAGGGCAAATCACCTAAATGACTTTCCTCCAGGCTGTCCTGGTCCTACTTTAGAACAGTAATGCTTTAAGCATCTTAATTCAAACCGAAGCGTGGAACAAACGCAAATCACTTCTTGCAGGGGAAGCAGCAATTCTTTCACCAGGTCTGCCCGGGGGTTTAGGGAGAGAGAGGCTGGACAACGTGATCCCAAAATGTCCCGCAAGACAAGCAGCTCCAAATTCAACAGCCTCAAGTCCCAGTTTATGTAGCCACTCGACAGCACTGATGTTTTCTGCTCAGTTTCAGCTTTCCTTTGTGTGAAAATTGCAATGCTGTGAGCCAGGTCACCCTTCCAGCATCCCTAGGTAGCATGACTTCAGTACACCCATGATAACACACCTGCTCACACCATTCAACACTTTAATGCGAGGTTACAATAACTGGCATTTCTCCTTTTTGGAGAGAAACTCCAACAAAACATCCTACTTAGGTGGCTCATGCTGTCAGCCCTGCTGTGAAACCAAAGGGAGAACACACTGGGATCCCTCCACACATAAATGAAAATCTCCTTATTCTGAGGAAAACAACACAACAGCATCCCTACAAGGGTAGTTTCAGCAAGGAAATGAAGACTTAGAAGACAAATCACACAAGAGGCAACTGGTGCATCAAGCTCAGCACCACAACCTTTATAAAAAGGTATATAAGAGCCCACTGACAACTCACCAGGGTCTTTATTTTAAATCTTACTGTAAGAAAGAAACTCCTGGTAGCCAAACCACTTCTCAGATATTGCTCTTATCTACAGGAATCTGTCATTTCGTGATCTGGTGATATTTTTGCACAGTCCCTGTGCAGTGCCAGACAAACAGCATGCAACTCATTCGAGGAAGGCACACTGCTATACTGTTTTAGCAAACATGCCTGGATCTTCTTTCAGAAGTGCTAACCCTGTCTTGAATTGAGCAAACACCAATCAAAATAGACTTTTGGTTGACCAATTTCATGAAAAAATCATTTTTAGATAGAGGGATTAAAAGCTAAACACAGCAAGCAGATTGTTTAGACAAGCTACAGTCTGGAACTATAAAGAAAGACTGCGAAATACAAAGAGGATTAAGATTTGGTTGTAAACAGGGCCAAAATTTTAAATGGATTCTGAGCAAAAAGCTGTTTTATTTCTCTGCAACAGAGCAAAACTGCTCATCAAACGCACACACATTTATTCGTGACATTCACTGTTTAGCTATGCTCTCTGAAGTCTGTTTCTTTCTCCAGGAACAATTCTCACACAGCTTTGCTACGGCAGCGTTAGGAAGTAAACAAGTCTGATGTACAGCATGCTACTCTGATGCAGTCTCACACCTTTCAGGTTTCTGTCACTTGCCTGGTTGCCTTCCTAACTAAAAATAAGAACTAAACTGAAAAAAAAATAAAAATCCTAAACTGCAAAACATCCACGCACAGAGCTCTGCGGCTCCGTAGGCAGCATCTACGTGAAATCCCATATGCCTGTTTCTCTAGTCACGCGCCACGAAAGGGTTCAATGCACAAGAACACAACTAAGGACATGCCCAGGAAACTTTTCTTACCCCACTTAGTTCACCAATCTATCAAGTCAGGCGCTTCAAAATGACACTGAGGATGACAACAAATGTTGGACAAATATTCTCCTACCAATTGTCTTACAAAGGGCAAAACTTTTTCGAGTTTCAAAAACCCCACAGAATCAGCATCTCCTACAAGCAGACTTGATCATTAAACTCATCTCCAAATGTGAAACCTACTTGGATTTATTGATGGCTCTTTTCAGCTTCTTCTCCAGCTGTTTCATCCTTCCCATGGCGGCGTTGTACTTGGCTGCAGTCTCCTTGTGAACCAGTTCGCTTCTCGTTTTGGTTTGTTCCGCCTCCATGACCTTCAAGGGGGAAAAGACAAGGTTCAAGAGGTTGAGTAGCAAGACCCACTGACCATTTTGATTAACACTATCTTCGTAATACCTCCAACCAGGAGAGGGCTGAACCCCAACCACAGGGGTGAGAGAATTGAAATGCAATTCAGGCCGTCCCCTCACCATAACCACCAGAAGACAGCATGCCCAACGAGACAGCCTGCTTGCAGGAGGCTAGAAAGCTGACTTTTCTCCTTAAAGAGTTGGCCAGCCTCAAATCATGCTCTCAACACCGCAAACACAAAGATGTTTGGGCCATGAGCTGACCCCCTAAAACGCAGGGGGGTGATGCTATGCTGATGACCAGCCCTGTGACACACATCAGGCCCAGAGTGTCAGCCACTTTCCGTGGTGAGCAACGGGAAATGTCCTTCCACTCGCTGCTCTGCTGGCCTCTCAGAGCCATGCCTTCTCTCTCCAGGGTACTTTCAGTTTGCAAATTTGAGCTGCAAGTCAGAAAATGCGTTTTCCTTACATGCACTAGCGGACAGGATCCAGAACTGATCTGTTTATATTAAACTGGTGACACCTCTCCACGGGTCTGGCAGTAAGGAGGAAGCAGGCGATTTTCACACTCCCCCTCCTTCAACTCTGAAGGCATTTGTACAGAACAGAAAGACAGGACCTATTTTCTCCAGCATTAAGTTTTCAAATATTTCAGCCGTAAGACTAACTGCTTGAAGCACATTTGTTCCAGCTGGCTTCCACCGCCAGAACATGTCATCTATGCTCCTAGATGCACAGAGAGAGGAAAAAAAAAATCAAAGTATCTACATCTTGAAAAACCTCACTCACCGCTCTACGTTCTTGAAAGTGTCAGCCCTCAGGGTAAACTAAGTAGGGAAAAAGAGCACAGTCAACTTTCACCTGCCTGGTGTGCCAGCCTGCTCAGAGATATGGTGTTTTGTCCCTTCTGATATCTAAATGGAAGTGTGAAACTGCCACAGGGCAAAGCTGGGCTGCATCAGCATCAGCTGGAAGCTCCTGCTGCCACGACTGGAGGCTACAGATGCTCACCTGCACACACCACTTACCATTAAACAAAAGTTGCTGCAGAACTAGAAGGAAGAAAGGTTTCCAGATGCTCTTCTGATTACTTAAAGTAACCTACTCAACTATAACACCCTTCAACACCCTGCCTTACATATAAATAAGGCAAACACTTTGAAAGAAAGGTCAAAAAAAAATAATCCAGACTCCTAGCGTGCTCGCCTGCATCCTGAAAACAAGCTGCAGCCTCATCTCGAAACGTTAGAAAGCTGGGCTGATGTGAAGACTTTCCCTGGTGAAATGTGTCAGACGAGGCTGGTTTTAGCATCTAAGTGTCTGAAATGAAAACACTGTCTCCAAAGGCTGCACAGAAGCTGGTTTGCCTCCTTTGTAGTGTGGTAAAGAAAGCGCAATTTAAAAGCGCTGGAAGCTACAAAATAATGGAGAGGCTGAAATTGGCCCATTTTTAATTAGATGTCGATCCCTGCCATCCATTCTTGGGGCAAAATGAGCACTGACTTTGATACCTGGGATCAACCACCTAAGTACCACCAGCACCAGGGACGTAGAACAGGTGAGGCGCCGAGCACCGTGTTTGACTTTGCACATCTTTCATCTCAAACATCCCAGAAACACAGAACTGGGATTTGCGGATGACAGACTGTAAACACCTCAAACTCGCTGACAAAACACGGCGCTCGCTGCCAGCCACACACACCCACGCTCATTACCCTTTTGGGAAAGGAAAACAGGTTGCATACCTCATCCTTTTGAAGAAATCGGGGATGTGAGGAACGCCATCCCCTCCCTGCTCCCTGGTTTTCCTATGGGCAGCGCGTGCCCTGCCCAAGGGAGAGCTGCTCAAGGTGCCAGGGTGAGGGCAGAGACGCAGTTCTGCAATACTTGAAGGCTGTCCCACAGAGGTATCTCCATGGAGATCCCTCTGCTGCCAAGAGGCTTTTTAAGCGTTTCATTGAGACAAGGAGAAGCCACGAGATGATCCACTCCTCCACCAAAGCCAAGCAGCCTCTAAATACAGAAACTGTCAGGGCACGTGGATAGGAAGAGACTTGCGAACCATGCAGCCAGCTCTGCATCCAGGAGGTTCACTGGAAGACAAGCTAGGGAGCTAGGGAAAAGCTTTACCTTTTAAGAGGGTCTTAATAGAAGACCAGCAAGGCTTGTGTAGGAAAGCAGCACTTTTTATGACACCCAGTACTGCTGGGGGCAAAACATGTTCTTATATGGATTCCTAAACAAGGTTTTGGTCACGTTTTCTGAATAAGCTGCTTTGTTTAGTAAATGTTACCATGTTCCACCAACAAACCTTGCTGAAGCCATCACAGATGCAATAACGTCACTTCAAAAATGTATCAATCGATTCCTCTTCCCTCCTCTGCCCTCTATTTCCAACCCAGACTTCTAGGAAAGGAAGGTCAGCACAGAATGTATGTTATTAGTGAATAGGTCTGCACAAGCAGCTTTGTTGCTCCCAGCCAAGAAATATGCATGAGCTGAAGTCAAAGATGGACTCCAGGAAAACTGCAGTAACAACAACAGCTGCAAAAGCAACATTTATCAGGGAAATTGAGCAAAGCTGACCATCTGAGCCAGAGAATTATTCTGGACATCTGGTTCTTCCTCCAAAATTTAAATTGATGACTTTTCTAGAAGAACTAGAAATATCAGATGTAAGCCAATGCAGGATCAGTAAACCAGAAGGACAGAATCGACGATACAAGGGATAAAGATATTAGAGGGAAGAACAGAAACCAAACTGCATTTGACTTCCAGCACGAAGGGATGGAGAGATTAGGGCAGGGAAGGCTGTGGGTATTTTTGTTGTTTCTTTCATCGCCTTTTTTCCCCAAGTAGTTCTCTCTCTTCTCTCCACATCACGACGTACCCACGCATTTTACACTGACAGATGGTACTGCACGGTGTAATATCAAAGGGAGCTTCACAAGCCAAGTTAAACCAAGAGGGAGCATGCCTCCTCCCTCTTCGCTCTCCCCTCACCCCTTCCTTTTAAAAACGTTTCATGATCCAGAGCCAAAACATTTCTTCTCCCTGCCAGAATTTCTGAAGTGAACATATCCCAGGAAAGACTGTAAAAGCAGAGCATTTTGCAGGTTGCATCAGCAATCAGGAATTAGCAGTTCCTCTTGAAATTCATGCAGGATCCTCCTTTCTGCTCCAACTTGTCTCAAACTTCAGGTGACACTCTGTTA
This sequence comes from Aythya ferina, assembly GCF_964211825.1. NCBI lineage: Eukaryota > Metazoa > Chordata > Aves > Anseriformes > Anatidae > Aythya > Aythya ferina. Next base: position 44,834,776 of record NC_140297.1, on the reverse strand, counting down.
ATCTTCTGGTCACGCAGATTGTTCTCCAGACACCATCAGCTTGATGAGTAGCCCCCCTCTGATTACAGGGGGATCTTAAATATGCCTAAAAATAGCCATATCAGAAGTACAAAGTAATGTTCTGGACACCTAAAACTGATGAGCTAAATCCCAGTCTATGTGTCATTACAGCCACCTCAGATCTGTTGAGAAATGGACTTTTAGAAAAAAAAAAAACAAAACAACACAGGAATTTATCCAAAAACATACACTCAGTTGAGAGCCAAGGTGGGAAAAGAAGCTGCCTGACTCACAGGATCACTTCACAGCCCTGCACGTCTCTGTGGTCAGCACATAGCTCAAGCACAGACACTTGCAGGGATCAGCTGCATCTTCGCAGGCAGGCTGGCATCTATTGAAACACAGCTTCCTTTGCTTTTTTGGAAACCCAGCTCAAAATGCAAGGTAAAAAAAATTACTGACTCCCTGTACCTATTCATGCTGGATGTCTGCTCTGCAAATAAAAGCGTCTTCCACACTTCCTGCTTCCAACCCATGCAGGAGAGGCAACGTCTCTGCCACACTTCCATTTCTAATCAGTTTACACAGATGACTTTTCTATTTCAGTGGATACAAAAGGCTTGTTTACCGAATCCCGTTAGACTGCTGAATTAAAAATAGCAGCATTTGCAGCTTCTCGATCCATGAAGAAATCAAAAAGCAGTTACACCGTGCGGCCCTCAGCTCCGCTTCCTTCCAGCAAGGGTCTGCAAATAGCATTTCCTGCTCAGTGCCCTGGAATACAAGTCTTTGTCCACATCCATTAGGTCAAGTGCAAAAGCAACCTGGCAGTATTTCCATAAACATTTATATTTAAAAAAAAAAGAAAAGAAAAGAGTCTCATTTGTTCTCTTGCTTACCCTTTTCCCTTATGTTCTTGCACCGTTTGTCAGCTACCAAGCTGTTGTAGGGCTCGGATTTGTTCCAACTTTGGGATTAATTCAATAGGGCCCGCTACCTCTGCCTTAAAATAGCAAATAAAAACACTTTACTCTTGCCTGACATCCCTACCAATATAAAAACAAGTGAATTACTAACCCTCTTCTGACATTTGGCCCAGAGACGCTTTTCTGCGCTTGATTCATTGCGGTACAAAGCACAGCACAGGATTTTTCTGTCCAATATATCTGTCACCTACAAGTACAGGCAGAAAACCTAGCAAATCCAAAAAAAAAAAGCTTAGTGCAACTAGAGTTCAAGAACTTTCTCCAAGAGCGATTCTTCTATGTGGAAGCGGAGGAATTCTTTTTTAAAGCCCAGCCTTCACCCTTAGTAACATTACTCAGCATTAGTAATTTCTAAATGTAATTAACAGCTAATGATCCGAGTATACAAGAACACCAACAGCCAAGCACCTTTGTTCTACGAGATCTCATCTGCCAACTTGTTTTCATTCATGGCTTGGTAGGGACTGCTGATGTTTTCTGCTCCTTCAGCCCCCAGCTATTTTGTTTACCTCGCTGAACCCTAAGCACTCCGCTAATTGCACGCGCTGAAACCAAGAAAGCATTCGCTCTGCTCCTAAAAGGAGATACAAAACTCAGCCAGCGCTCCAAAAAAACGATGCCAGATCTGCTCAGTCAACACTTCCAACAGTATTTATTATTTTTTTTCCCCTTGTTGGCTCTGCCCCTAGCCTTGAGATCCCCAGCGTGGCTAATGAAAATCAGGAGACAAACTTCCACGTAATTCTCTTGAAACCTGCTGTATCCTGGAAAGGCACAGATACAACGTTCTGGGAACTGAGGTTACCCAGGCTATTTTAAGCACCAGAAAGAATAGGATAACACAGTTTCCATCCGAGGAGCACTCAACTGCTCTATACAATCCAGCCCGTGCCTAGGAGATTGTACATCTGCCGTGAATAAACATAGGGTTCCTATTTACTGTTCAGCTGCAGCCATCAGAGACATCACGGTTTGAATCTGCCCTCTAACAAGTCAATGTTCTGCACTTGGTGCTGATAAATGTGACCACCAGCTCCACATAACACTGAGAAATCACCTTCTGCTCTAAGTCACTGTGTCTGCAAAACTCAGGTGTAGTCCTCTTGGCTGCAGGCTGTCAGGGAAGCACTAAGGGTCGTAGAAGGAGACTGGGATCCCCTAGAAATATCCAAGGAAAAGAAGAATCCATTTGCACTCTTGAGATGCCCAGCGCTTCTTCCCTTGTGAATCAAAAATTGTGTATGCATTTCTGGACTTTTAAACAAGTCCAGAACAACTGGACTTGTATCAAACATGGATAACAACTAGGGAAAAATGACAGCTGCTGGCATCTTGGCACGCGCACACAGAGCACGAAGTTGGGTCTCACTTCAAAAATGCACACAGGTACCAGATCTGCAAATACTTCGTGACAACAGGGACAGTTACACAAACAATACCCTGGATGATTTCTGTGTGTTTTATTTATTTATTTACTTATACGCCAGGTTTTTCCATCTCTCCCCTACACAGCCAACATCCTTTTTGTTCCCTGTTTCGTCTTCTGGCAGCTGGTTTTTACAATTCACTCTGAAATAGAGGCTTTTTTATAGCTGAGAAGCTTCTGCAACAGAACAGAGCTAACACATTGAGGACTGCAAGACAATGTGAGCATTGTATGGCACGCTCACTACATTTGGAATAGCAAGCTCAGCTTCGCTGCCATATCAGGGAAACTCTGACAGAACAAAGGTTTTTAACTTAGATTTTTGTTTCTTTCATGTTAAAAAAACCTTTCTGCATTTTTTTTTAAACAGACAAGCAAAAAGGAGGCAAGGTAAATGACAGGAAAGATCATCTTGACAACTGCTGAAATGAATACTGCCTTTCATTGTTAATGCATATTTTCTGTAGATTCAAAAAGACCATACAAAGAAGGTAAGGTCTTGTCTAAATGTAAAAGCTAATTCGTGATAGAACAGTGTGCAAGCTTAAAATGCAACACACATTCTTGAGTGATTCCACATGCAGACACACACTCCAAAGGAACAGCGTCTTGTTGAAATTTATTCCACGCTGAGAACAGGTTATACTAAAATTGGAACATAGCCCTGGTACTCCACGGTCAGGGTTTCCGTGACAAATGCGTTCAGGAATATCCAACCCTATGCAATTAGTTTGGCATAGCTCCAAACACAGATATGCCTGAAGACTTTGTTTATTGCTATTATATAGATAGGATTTTTTTTAATTTTGAGAGCTACTCCTCTAGCTACCAGTAAAGTCAGAGAGAGAACAACAGAGAACTACAGTTTGTCCCAGTAGCAGCCCAAAGCTCTCAGGCTTCATTTCCTATATGTCACACACCTGGACCAACAGAAAAATTTGGTCTTTCACAAACAAGCACCGTGTCCCAAAGGAGAAAAAAAAAAGTGGAAAAGAAAGACGCTGTGGCAAGCAACTTTGCATTTGTATTACCCTCTGAGTAGCATGGTTGAGCATCTCTTGCCAGGCAGAGTCAAACTGACGCTTGTCATCCTCCAGTAGCCTCTGCTCAGCCAGCGAAATGGTCTCCTTTGCAGCACGCAGCACTTCAGTAGCCCTCTGAAAATCCTGAGTCGCCCTCTGAGCTTCCAGCTGTGCCTAGGGAAGGAGAAATCGGGATTAGAGACAAAGAAAGTCGGTCATGTTTAAAGATCTACCACGGTAATCACTGAGAAATGAAAGAAAAAAAATGCAATAGCAAACTGGGAGCATGTCAAGAACACACTGAGAAAGGCACTCCCTCAGTTTGGTCAGGGGAGATTTTTATCTGGCGGACCATTAATCATGCTGAGGAAATGTTTTGCAAGTATTACACTGCTATAAAGCGTAAACAGCTTTTCCAAGAAGGTAGCAGTTAGTTCTTTGGATGTTCTTTGCTGTCACTGGGACACAAGTGGTACAGCAAGCCCCCAGGACCCAGACACCATGGTAACCAAGGGAATTTGTAACGCACGTAAAGCACTGATAAAGGCCCTGCGGTGCCCTTTGGAAACTGCTGTTATTTCAGCAAAACAGCAGCGAGTTTGAGCTTGAAGGAAGTGCTTTTGATCATAAAAGTAGGGGAGAACAGACTCTTCTGGTGAGGAAGAGTTGCTGTGAGAGCAAACAGTGCTCCACAACAACATACAACGCACCCAACAAAGCAAGCACAGCTTAGCAGCCATCCCATCGATGAGCTGGGATCTCTCTTATTCTGAACCAAAACGTAAAATAAAACAACATCCACCAGAGATTGCATTTACAGACCACCAGCATCTCTCCTGCAAGCTTTAGAGGAGCTCTGGCAGTCTCTGAGCCCCGCTCCAAGCAGCCCTCAGGATGCTCACACCCCATCTCTCCCAGGCTGGAGCCACCTCCGCTTCCCACAGCCAAGTGCCAGCCCCCCAGGGTCAGTAACACAGCACTAAGCCCTCGCCCATTCAACCCGAAAAGGGAGAGGAGCCAAGAAAGCAGCAATAACGCCAGACACGCCACAGGCTTCAATAGCATCACGGTGAGAAGAGTTGTAACGGAGTCTACAAAGCTCAGCAGCCTGCAGTGTTGCACTCGAGCACCAGCAACATGTCCTAGATGTCCAAAATCGGTGATTTTGTGATGAACAGACAAAGAATCTCCACGAACAAATGGCCAGCGTTGAGTGCTTGCTGGTTTTGTTGTTTTTTCTTTTTGTCTGGCTTTAAATAAGATAGAGATGTTCTCTCTTTTTAGGGTTATCACTGACTTGTCTGCAATTTTCACATTCAGGCTTTCAAACATGCACATTTCACGTTGCTTTCCTGCATCAGGTCATTTTTTTATTCAAAGTTGTGTGGTCATTTGCTATTTTTCAACTCTACCAGCAGTTTACTTCACCTCAAGTCCTTTTAAGGTTGACAGACAAATGCCTCGTTTAGCTGAAAATTAAAATCTTTACCTGAGGTTTCCTACACTATATTTTATACGTTTCATAAATTTATAAATAGTGGGTTTGAGCTGTTTTGCACTGACATAAAGCCCTCCAAACATAAGCTTCACAATCGATTAACTGAACACTGAGCACAGTGAAAGCTGTTTTCATTTACACTTCAATGATTTTTATTTTTTTTTAAATATACTGGAAATTACTGAGCTTATACCTATGGGAGATGTCTCTGAGCAGACATGACTGACAGAACAAGATAATGAATAAACCTTTGCATGTCATGATCCACAGAGGAGGAGGCTGAGGCTGAAGCAGAGGGAAGGACTCACGTGCAGAATGCAAAGCTGAGGAAGATGAAGTCTTTCACGAATAAAGGAAGAGGTTTCGGTGTAAAGGAACTGGGAAGCAGCTAAAAATCCCTGACACAAAATGCGAAGTAAAAAAAAAAAAATATCAACACATTTCTCCAGCTAACAGCTGGCTACACATCCTCAGCACCAGCTGCAGCAAATACCTTCACACTTCAGACACCATCGTTACTGGTAAAGGTAATGGAAAGAAAAACCTTCCCTCCCTGCCCCATGGCAGGGCGGAGACAAACACCTAATTCAAACACAAGTCTCGAAAGGAAATAAAGCACGCTAAGTCTCCCTTCTGATGTCCTGAAATAGCAGCAAGCTCTGCTTAACTTCCTTCCCTTACCACACAGAAAGGTATTTCGCCCCAAAGTGGCTGTGGAAAAATGAGTTCCGTGTCAGAGGTCTCTCAGCTCTTAGGAGTCAAGGGGGGGAAATCAAAGTCGTCACAGTCGGAGCAATGATTTCCTTTCAGCCTCGGTCCTTGATGCAATTCTTTCTGAAGCGGCTGTTGTTTTCCACAGAGGAGAAGTTCATCCAGCTGTGCCCTTTGCTGCTTTCAGGCAGCTTGCACATCTCCATCTTATCTGAAGTTCTCATTAGGAGCCAGAACACTGAAGTGTGGATTTCCACGCAAGTCTGCACACTCCAAAGCAGCACAATGCTTTGGGCCACTTAATATTAACCTAGTGCAAATCCATTAATAGGGTCTTTTAGAAATTCTAACGACAAAAAAAAAACAACTCGGAGATTTCCCTACCACTCCAGTCACCAGGTGTCTGTTTCCAACCTGTTAATGCAGTTTACAAATTCAGAATATACCTAAATAAAGAATATTTTGATTTAACCATGAACATTAACCCTGGTACCCACCAAGCTTTCTGAGGATCTTGAAACAAGGCTCAACCTAAGCTTTTAACAAAGGACACAGAAGGAGCCTAAATCCTGAATCCCCAAAATATCCTCTGCTGAACACTCTGAAAATTCACAACTCTCTTCTCTCCCAGCAAGTTCAATCCATGCTGGTAAAGGCATCAAATAAAGGTCAGAAGCTTTCCATAAAAATAGTTTGAGCCAGGATTTTAGAAGCAAAATGAAATGCGAGACTCCAGTGACAGCCTGCATCTGGGGAAGCACTGCACCAGAAGAGGACAGATTTTCACGGAAGATCATCCCAGAGGGAGCCAGGTCCCAGCAAGGAGGCTGCCAAAGCCCAGTCCCAGAGGAGGCTTCAGCTCCACGGCTCTCCCAGCACAGGCGAGGGCCTGCCCGTGCAAGGAGCTCCTTGCAAACGCTGGTGACCCAGGGAGAACTGCACCAGCAAGTCTGTTTTCGAAACTCGAGTAAAACCAGATCCCAGGGGCAAGAGGAGCCCAGGAGAAGTGCAGTTTTCTCACCGTAACTGCATCAGCACTGGAAAGTTTCTGTTGGCACAGACAGCCGGGTCAGGGATCAACCCATTGAAGCCAGCAAAGAGGCAGCAGAGCATTAGGAGCTGAGTTTCTAAATCCCCAAGGAAAACAACGCCTAATGGCAGCTTGCAGTACTAGCAGCTCTTTTGACGAAGCCTCTAAAGCACTGCAAGAAAATGTTCTTTGTGATAAGAAAACCAGAAGCTAAATTTACAGTTCAGCTGGACTTTTCGTTGTTTGGTATCTCTAGCACCTGGACTTGTAGGACGTGTAAGAGCCAAAGCTGAAAACAGGCAGGCCAAACTTCTAGCCACATTCAGTTTCAGGTCCTGTAACGTGTGGGCAAATGGAAAAGTCAAACACAAACACACCTAAGTGCTCTCAGCTCTATTTGTTGAATGCTAGTCAATGAGGCCGGTTTGAAAACACTGCTCTGGAACACAAAATGTTTTTTGATTTAAGCAAAAAGAGTTAGTCCAAATAATTTCACCTCGACAGTCATCTGAAATCAGTCTGCAGTCTCATTCTAAACAGCTTGTTGAGAGCCTGGCAAAGAGAAAAGCTAAATGGTAGGGTACAGAAAGACACGTTAGTCATTAGAGAAACATCAACAGGTCTGTGGTTTTGCTGATCTGAAAAAAGACACTCAAACGCTTGTTGGTTAGTACAGTTACTCAATAATTAGCCTTCATTGAAAATTCCCTCCAGCACGTACGAGATTTTTTTCTGCACCACTACCAACAGACTGCTCCCACAGTCCCAATCTCAGCTTGATGGAAGAGGTCACAGCCATGCTCTCCGTGTCCTTTGAAAACCAAAGAAAGCAGGAGCTGGCATCTCCAGCCAGCCTCTTAACGTTGTTCCAGTACAGTGGTCATTTCCTCTCAAAGCCCAGAACTCAAAATTCAAACAAATGGCTGAAAAAACAGGTGATTGTGCTTTAAAACACGAACTGGTATTTGAGAAGGGAGATGCTTAGCCTTGAGATAGCACAAGTGAAAATGTACCAGGAATCAGGACAAAAAGCTCCTAGGAAGGCTGGGGGCAAGTGGGATGTCGGCTTGCTGCCTGTTACCTGTATCGGTGCTGCCTGATAGAAATTACTCAGCATAAAGGCGAGCATCTCCTTCAAAACTCATGAGCTCGACCAGCAAAACCCCTTACTGCAGAGGACAAAACCTTGACGCCTTGGGAATTGGGGAACCTGTGCCCCAGCTCTCAACCCCACAGTGACCAGGAGCTCATTGTGCCAGATCACCAGAACCTTGTGCTAGAAAATGTAAGTGAATGGTTTGACTGCTACAGACCCTTCCCCTATTAGTGTAAAACACAGGACCCCTTGAGAAATGCAATTAAGCAACCACCCAGACCTCAGCTCAGGAAAATCCCACTATCACAGCAGCCTCCTGCACTTGTCCACACCAGCAACCTCCTCTCACCAGCTCAGCTCCCTCGCAGAGCCTCAGACTTGCCAGCCAGCTCCCAGATACTCAGAAGCTACACACAGTAGTAGCAGCACTCGCAGAAGCCAGTGTGATAAAAAATGCACCAGCTTTTAAAATAAATAACAATGTAAAATTAAAGGGACACCAACGGGGGTTCATAATTACAAGCTATTGATTTATTACCGTAACGAGGTCCCTCTGGGGAGATATGATGAGCTCTCCTTTTCAGGAGATGCATCCTCATGGGCAATTCCCCTCTGAGTCTGCACAGGGCCCTGCAGAGAAGGGAGCCAGGCCCAGCTGCTGGATTGTGCTTTTAGCTAAAGATAGCGATGAAAACAGAGAAGGTAGGCTGTGGTGAGCACGTAGAAGAAAACAGAAACACCACCTTTTAAAATAGGGTCATTCTTCGGGAACTGGCAGCAGCACACCTTCAGGCCAGCACAGGCACATCAGCTTGTCCGTTCTCAAAGCAGAAAACCCTGCGCTCTTTAATTATGAAATACAATCTTCCCTTCAGTCCACTTGGCTTTTATTGCCCCAATCCCCACCTGCAGTCAGAGCCCTTGCCCAGCTGACCTAATACAGGATTTTTCCACCCTACAACACACGGCTTGAATTTTCTGTTTTAACATCAATCAGGACGCACCCTACTCTTCCTCTTTTTCATCTAACCTCCCAATTTTTGTTGCTGCCTACCTAGTTGTGCAAGACTGAAGTTTCCCTTTCACAATGGTGTTCAACGAAGGTAAGTTTTTTCCAAGTTTGTGCAAAATTGGCTTTTCATTTTGCAGAGGTTCACCTGCCTTACCTCATCGCTTGCTGCCAAGGTCACGACAACTGCTTTATCTCAGCATTTCTGTGCGTTGCCAATAAAAGACAGGACAAATCTCTTCTGTGAAATGATTATAAGTCAGAGCGTGAAGGGAACATTCGCTGCTCAGAACAATGCAGCAGCAAGCCACGCGCTGGCCTAAGGCCTTTGCTCTGTAAGAGTCTTTGTTAATGTGAAACCAGTGTCTCTCTCATTCAGTACTCTTTAAAACAATGGTTTAATTGCCACCAGCAAAACTTACTTGCTTACTACAAACCAGACAATGACTTCACTGCCTTCCAGTCATGCTCTTCAGAAGCAAGTTAAGTTTCAGATGCTTCCATTCTGGCTCACTCTCCTTCATTTAACAACATCCCATGGATAATTCACTGGGTAAAACACGACATGCTTTAAAATGGGAACTTTCCTCCATCAGTTGCCTACCAGAAGTTACCACTGCCCCCTACTCAGTGTGGAGGTTCCACACTGTGGAATATCCAGTTTTGGGGCCCTCGGTTCAAGAGGGATGTCAAGGCACCGTTCAGGGTCCAGTGAAGATTTATGAGAACAGTCAGAGCCTATCATGGCTCCTGCAAGGAGTGCTGAGGGATAGGGGCTGGTCCCTCCCTCACTAGACTAAACTGAGTGATCGGATTAGGTGTCAGATACAATCTGAAGAGGAGCTGCCAAGATTGTTGAGTCAAATGACCACTTCTCAGCAGCAGCGTTAAGGTATAACATGAAGCAACAGCCACAGCTTGGAGGTTCAGGTTGCACGCTGAAAAAAAATCTTTTCTACACGAGGGACAGGGTGACCCTCAGGCAGGTTACCCAGAGAGGCTGTAAATCTGTCTCTGGAGGTTTTCAAAACTTGGCACAGCCACGGTGGATGTAATCCAGCGACAGTGACAGCGCAGCTTTGAGCAGGGGGTTGGATCAGATGACCTCCAGAGGTCCTGTACAACCTGCACTTCTGTCAAATATCTTTGCTTTGTTCTGCTTTTCTGTCAAGCAGTGGGAAATCAACAGCACAAAGAGCACAGTTACAACAAAGACCCTACGCTGATGCTGAATGTTTTCCTAGATTCTCAGACCCACGCACACAATTTCTTGAATAATTGGAATAGTGATCGAGCTGTGACACTTTAAAGAAAAAGAAAAAAAGACCATGACCTTCCTTTCCCCTCTCCCTACAGACTAAAAACCCCAAGCCAAACCAGAACTGTGAGTTTGTCAAAAGACAGAAACCCCTTCTTGCTGTAGGCTACGTACAGATGCTTATAAACAACTTATAAAAATCCAAAGCCTCTGGAGTGACCTCATTTTGGCAGATCTGAGGCTTTTTGTGATCTATACTAATCTGTGATGACTGTCTGCATTACTGACAGAAAATGCAGTCTCTCACGAGTCTGAAACACCCTCGTATTCTTTAAGCTGATTATTGAAAAGCTATGAAACCACACGGGTTAGAATTTGCTTTTTTAAGAGTAGATTTGAAGATTTTTATTCGTGTGGCGGCAGGGAAGAGGTGAGGGGAGGGGGAAAAATAAGTCTTGCTGAAGCTTTTTGAAGCACAAACCATTTCCTTCCTGCTGCATAACCAACGAAAAGCCTGTGGAATAATACAGTGACCAGATGTCTCGTAGTTTCTGCTTTCCATTAGGTGTCTTTCTGGTGCTGTTCGTGCATCTACCTCTCTTCTTCTAACAGCTGAATTGTTACACAACCCACCTGACTCCTGGTTCTGAGTCAGTTTTGTTTTCCCTGTAAACCTGGGCTACAGAAAGGCCCAGGAGATAAGAGCAGACCTATGAAATACGTTGCTAAAGTTAGGGGATGTGCGTAGCTCCCCTAAGACAGGCTGACAAGCCGTATTATTCCAAGAGATAAAAGGCTCAGGGCATCACCAGCAGCTCACTAAATTAACTGTTCTGTTACCAGCATGCAGGCAGACGGCCTCAAGGACAGAATCCCACCTCCCTTCATTAGGAGCTATGGAAGGAAGTAAGAAAGAAAATATTTAAGCATACAATACCAAGCCTTTTAGCCTTCCATCCTTTTTTCAAGAGGTCGCTGGTGTGTCTGGAGCTACCCAGCCTAGTTAACGGGTCTACAGCACCACAATACCCCAAATTGTTCACGCTAACACCATCCAGACCCAGCCTTCTTGGGCACTCGTTGCCATCTGCCTGCTTGTTGTACAAAATTACAAAGCTGCTGCCTGCTGGAAGAAGGGATCACGCAACACATCCAGGTTTTTCTCTCCAAGGTATAATCACCTTATTAAGAAAAATATCAAGACAAGCCCTCAGAACGAGGGTTGGGAGGAGGGTTAGGCAGTGACTCAGTGAGTCCAGGGCTTACAGCTGGTTTCTAGGTTTACAGACGCTCTGCATGCTCCTCTGCACCTGGCAGCAGCCTTCTCGGCTGAAATTAAATATAGAAGCAAGGAACAAACTCCCACAAATATACACTGCTAGATTTACACCGCCTGCTTTAATGCATCTTGCTAATTAACCAAGATAATAAATGCTTAGTGGACATGGCAGAAATATGCTGGAGAAACGCTGTATTGGTGTCTCACCTCGTTGCCTCCAAAGCAGCGATGGGGTGTTCTGGATTTGTTCTCCCCATCCCTAGAAAGCCTCACACCTATCAGCAACAACCCAACAGCAAAGACACTCACTAGAAGAAAGGCCCAGGCTGACCTTGTACATCTCTGGCAGATGTACAGGATGCTCAGACAACTCCTGAGGGGTCCTAGCTTAAAGGAAAAAGTTGTGAATGGTGAGCTGGGTACATGAAGGGCCAAGACCATTGCTTGAAGGAGAAAGCCTAGGTAGTAGCAGGGACAGAACTTCATTTCCCCTTCTTAAATCCTCCTGTAAGAAGAACAGGCTATCAGCACCCTTTTCTAAGTGAAAAAGGAACATCAGAAGCAGACGCTGCTAAATTAGATGGCCATTTCTTCCACACCTTACCAGTGACATTTGGCTTCTAACAGAAGGACTGCAAGTTTGCTGCAACTAAGAGATTTTTTTTTTTACAGAAACTGAGTCAATCAGAGCCATTCTCACACGTGCTATAGAGAAACTAGACTCTTCCGATGATCTTTTTCAGCAGGAACAGGCAAGAGTTCATAAATTCTTACTGTTTTACTAGAAGTCATAATGAAACGCCCCCAGAAGGCAGCAACCAACATCCATATTAGATTTGTTTTGGCAGCAGCCCGTAGCACGAGCATTTTTCATTACACAATAAACTCCCACCCATTTAGACCACTGTACAGAACAAAGGTTGGGGTGGTTGAACAACTTTCCAGAAGTTGCGAGGCTCCTGCTGCCTTCCAACACTCATCACTGAGCTGTTGCCACACACAACAGGTACACAGTATACTACCCTGACCTCGCGTCACCCAGTCTCAAATGTTGGCTACTATTTTTAACAGAGAAGCATGTCTGTGGCTTACAATCTCTTGAAATATTAGTATCAGCCAGAAGAGACTGGGAGGGGAAAAGCTGAGAGAGAACAAAGCAAGGGAGTCTTCCCTTTAAATTACCTTTTTCTTTTTTTTAATGCTGTAGAGTTGTGTTCTGGGGATGGCAACGCAAAGGATGTGGCTATGCCAAAAACCCACTATCTTAAACTCTCTGGGTTTTCCAGATTGAAGAGGATGCAAAATAATTAAATCCTCAGACAACAGCAGAGGGAAAAGGGATACACCTCTGTTTTCACATCCCAGCACCTTTTGAGGAGAGCTACTTACACCTTCCTGCCAGTTCCAGCGTTTGCCATCGCATCTGTGGCTAAGCTTGGAAGCCAGATCGCCTGTATTGCTTCTTCCTGCTGAAGGCAGCAGATATCTGACAGAGAAACAGATCTTTCCTGCCCTAGCTCCCTCCCTGCTACTCCGAAGAAGGGAGGACATTTCCACACCAGCTTACACACCCCAGCATTCCCATACCCCAGACCTACTTGCACAATACTTGCAATATTTCACAATGGAAAAATGCAAGAAAAGGCGTTCTTAAAGATCAGGAAAATAATTAGCTCGTTGTATCATCAGCAATTACTGAAGGGGAGGTTGAACCGCTAGCTGGCTTTGTGTTGCTGCCATCCAGAATAGCTAAGGATTTGGGGGGGGGTTGGAAAAAGTAAATAAAGTATCTCTTCTGGAGAAGCTCTTCAATATGTTTTGATGATAATCAGCATTTTCTTCTACGTCGGGAAAGAAAAGCAGAAGAGGAAAGAGACTAATTTACAGTCCACAACTAACCAATTTAAATAACGGAGCCCTCCAAGGCATGTCTTCTATCAATGATGATAAAACCAATCACAGTTTTCGCATCAGCAGCTTATACAAATTAGTCATCTATCAACAGAACAGTATGCTCACATAAAGCAAAGATGTGGGGTGTATAAATGTCAACCCAGAAAGTAACTAGACCCACTCAATGAGGCACAGAAAGTACAAACAGATGCAGGAGGTCTAACCTAATCAATGCAGGTATTCCAATGGAGTGGCTAAACATTAGTTCCTACTTTCCACGGGTGGTAAGAACATCTTATTTCAAGATGGGTTTGCTACAGGTGCCATCTAGGCTGTAGGAAACACAAGTAACAGCAATATGGAACAGGTAAGGATTCGTGGAGGTTTTTTTTTAGTTAGTTTGCGAAGTAGCAGCTGCTGATGTTCCCAAACACAGGGCAGATTTCCAGCTGCTGGGGATTAAGATGGCAGAAAGCTGCCCAGCCCTGTGACCTACTATCCTGCATTAGCAGGGCTGAAGGGAAGGCAAATGCTTTGAGGAGCTTTCCTTCACAGATCTGATCTTTGGTATAACCTTCCAAATCCTACCAGGCAGCATCTGCTACCGTCTCAGCAGTTTAAAAGGCACTGTTTGAGACACTCCAACACCACAATGCTCAAGCAGCCAACAGAGGCAGAACACAGCCGTAAAACTGAAGTCTTAAAATAAATAAATAACAGCACTCTAATAATAATATGACAGATGTCAGATTCCCTTGCTTGGCTCACTTCCTCTTCAGATGGGTGCCTGGTCCCACAGCCAGCCACACACGATGCAAGAAGGAGGGTGAATATACTGGAAGTGCCCCTGGGGATCACAGCAGTGGGAACTCCATGTTGCACAAGAGGACTAACGTCACACTGACACAGTTTCCCTAAGCCATGCCTTCTGCAACAAAAACGAAATAGTGGGAAGAAAGGGTTCAGGTCTAGAGCAGGCCCACAGGGAACAGAAAGCAAAGAAGGCCACACACAACTTCTTAGGCCACCAGGTGCAACCCACAGCCTCCACGAGTCGTCCTTCAAAGCCCTACTTCTGACATATCTCACCTCTACGTTTCTTCTTACCATTTCTTTACCACTCTGGGATGACTACCTACATGGCAAGTCCATTTTTCCTTTCCCTCCAGAGAAACCCAGCCACAGCTTTCCAGGCAGGGCCTGTGCTACCTCCCTCCCTCCCATACCTGGCCTCCCCCTAGCACTGAGGCCACCACAAGTCTGCACCCCAAAGGTAGGCTATGATGTTTGAGAAATTTAAGTCCCAGTTCAAGAATGGAGCTGTTGTCCCCCGTCTTGGTGGCCTTTCCACCCCACCAACCTCACAAAATAATCCAGAGCCTAATAGCTAATACCAGTACCTACAGGCCTACAAGAAAGCTGGAGAGGAGCTCTTGGTCAGGGAGTGTAGTTATAGCACAAAGGGGAATGGCTTTAACCTAAAAGAAGGTAGGTTTAGGCTAGATATAAGGAAGAAATTCTTCACTCTGAGGGTGGTGCTCAAGAGGCTGTAGGAGAGAGACCAGAATTAACAGCCCGTTAATTGCGATGCTGCACAGACGATCATTACTTACCAGTGATAACGCAGCGCTACAGCTGTAGAAAGCAGTCGTGTGCTTTAGGTGTTTTTTAACTTAAGGAATTTGGAAGGATTTTCTAAGGATTGGGAAGGATTTGTAGAAGGTTTGTCATAGTCAATTTTCAAGTCTCTGTATCCTTGGTTCAGAAACGGGAGTCTACCAGGCAGTTTTTTGGTTTCCAAACAGTTAACCAGAAACGCTCCTTCAGCCAGGAGGGGTCAGCTGGCTGTCCCCCTGTAACCGTGCCAATAATTTTGCTTTTTTTTTTTTTTTTTTTTTTTACTAACTCCGTGGCACACTGCCAAGCAGGAATTCAAGTTTGTCACAGTTCTGCTGACATTTAATTTTTGCTTCTCAAATTCCCCCTCCCTCCACCTTTTTATTTTGCCAAGATAAGCTTACGAGATACTACGAATCAATCTTAACTCCTTGCTGCCTTAAATGCAAGCATCAGGACTTCAGCTCACAAAAGCAGCCGTGTCACAAGGAACCTCTTTTCCATCCTACCTCCAAAATACCATTGATAGCACACCTAGGAACCAGAGAGGAGGACCTGGATATCCTGCGGTTGGATCCGGACCCAGGAGCTGTCGCTCACCCTCAGAGCTGCCCCCCTGCCTGCAGCCCAGCCAGCTGGTGCTGTGATCCAATTAGTTATCAGTCACTGAGCGGATTTGGATGGGAAACTAGGGTGCTGTAGGAAGCAACACTGGCAAGACAACACTTTCCAGTTCCTAATTAATTTGTTAAGAGTGATTGGCAAGTTATGTTGATGGAAAAAGCCTCCATCTCTTGAGCTAAGCAAGTTACCATCTGCAGAGCCATACTGCTTGCAGACATCTCAAGCTGAGCACCTAGAATCCAAGATGGGATGGCCACCGTGGAAAGTTTTGTTCAACTGCAGGCACTGCAATCTTCTGCACACAATGGCTATCAGCCTCAGCAGCTGAGGAAGAGTCTTCACCATCACCATCAAGCAGCTAAATTACTCCTCAATTCCTGTTGTGCGAGGAGTTCCTCTGCGTTTAAGGAAGAGGGATGCATTTCAGAAGGCTTTTCACATGCACCTGCCTCTCACCACTGACCACGGACAGTGATTAAGGGCCTGAATGATTACTTTAGGCTCTAAATCCTTCCGTAGATAAAGCTAATCAAGTTAAATCCTACACACTCACTCAGTCCACTATAACTTTCTGATCCTGCTGGTCAAATCCAACCAAAATCCACATTTGAAAGAGGAAATAATTGCTCAGTGGTAACCGGCTTCCCCTAAGTTTTGTGAAGACACCCAGATTAGAGACCCAGGGTCCAAGTATCTGAAAGCTCACCCTTAATTCTTTACCTTGTCGGCTGACTTCTTTAAACAGATGTACCGATCCAATATAAAATATGACAGGAGAGAAAGATTATTAGTGAACTGAGGGGAAGGAGCTGTGCTATATACAAAGTGGTAGAGAGCACAGTGGCTGTCCCTGCTGGACCAAATCTACTTGTCCACCAGCTGTGTTTAATCCCAGGTACACCCAGACAGCAGCAGCGAAGACACTGTTGCACCGCCATGCCTTCATGTTTTTCCAAGCTTTTTGTGACAAAAGGGTCCTTTTAGGTTAAGTACGCCAACAAAATGAAAGGCAGAATTCGTCGAAAAGCTAAATCAGGGAAGGTCACCCAAGGGGAAGGAAGATGAGTGCACCCTTTCAGTGTGTTGCTCTCTGAGCACTTGTTACAGATGGGTCCCTCAGTGAGTGACACACATACATACGAGCTAGTATAGATCTTTCCTCTCTTTTTGCCTCAGGCAAGCTTTTCAATGCTCTTTTGTAAAAGCTAGACAGGGCAGGGGGTGGAGGGGAATACCACAAAGCAAAAACACAGTTCCTCCCAAAACAGGCTCAGCACTCAAGCTGAGCAAAGCATCCACACCTACTCCCACTCTGAGCCAGTACTAGGGACTGAAACATCACTTCTCACTCTGCAAAAAGAGCTCAGTAACGGGAGAGAAGGCTTCGTTAAGAGCAACACTCCCAGGGCTTTTATTCTGGTAAGGGTCACTACTGATGCATAGATTTTTGTACTTGTAGAGGTGGGGAATACTTTTTTATCCAACTTTTTCGCCATCAGAAGCAAAGCAGGGAAGTCAAGTTCTCCTCTTTGGTTTGTCCCTGAGTTCCCAAGTGATGATGTATGGGTAACAGTGTTTTAATGGCACCTTTCACCCTAAAGTGCTTTTACTGCCCTTAATGAACTCAGCCTCACAGCAGTTTGACAGCTCCATTTTATACAGAAAAAGGAGAGAAAAATGAAGTAACATATTTAAGCCATGCAGCAACACAAGATCAACTCTGAACAGCCCGGTGACTTACACAATAGACCACACTTGTTTTAGCACAGCATCCTGCCCCAGTGCATGATACCACTAGTGAGGTAACACACTCCTCAAACTCTTACCACACGCTCAGACACTATTGCATAGGAGCTTTCCAGACCCAACCCTGCAAAATGCTAAGTCAACTGTGGCTTAAGACGCTCCTTACCTCAGAGGCTCAAGACGTACACTTGTTTACATTATTAACGTTTGCTGGCAATGTCACCCTTCTTCCCCATTACATTTGGGGAAAAAAAGAGGCCAATTTTCAGACTAGTCACATAGGGAAGCAGGACCTTATGGATCCCTTCCAACTCGGGATATTCTGTGATGCCATTACAGCATAAGTCAAAGAACAACCTTAAAAAGAAAATATGCCAAATACAAAAAGGTCCTTGCAGTAAAACAATAAAATTTGATTAAACAACTAATTTGGATCAAAACGCTCTGAAACAGTAGGGTACCCCTGTAGTCCACACAAGAGACCCACTGTGAGACCCAACGAGGAATCACAACAAAGTTGTCTTTGGAGAAGTTGCACGAAATCTTCAGGGTCAAGAGCAGCAGCTCGCTCTTGCTTCAGCCTCAGCAGAAGCTGAATATTAATGCTTTTGTGCCAACAGACAGCATCCTGATTCCCCGTGCCACCGCTTCGGAGGACAAAGCACTGGAATGGCAACACCAAGGGTCCATTGTTCTGCTAGAGCAAAGTTCCACCCTGAGACAGACCACGCTGAAATTCTCTTGGCACATGTTACACAAGCAAGATGCTACAGGACTCTCGCATGGGAGAATTCATTTGTTTTGAATTCCCCACCTCCTGCCAACACAGGATTGCACAAGATGGGGAAAAGGGTGAAGAGACGAAAGGACTCACGATCCTGAAGCTCCTCCAGGGAGTACTTGACTCGAGGACGGTTTTTTTTTTTTTCTGACCCCACATCAGTGCCCTTGTACCATTTTAATGTGTTTTATTTTAATAGCTTAAATAATATTTCCAGAAGAGAATCACGTTGGTGCCATGAGAAAGCAACCTCCTTGGTTTCACTAAATACAGCTTTTATCAGATAACTTGCCCTACAACTGGCATCTTAAATGCAAGCAGCTCTGGACAACTCCTGCGTTTCTGCCAAACTAGGTTTCTTTAATTATGCAGTTCTTTGCTCCCAGAAAACTTCAATTTACAGGCCTTATTTTTTACTTCCCTTTACTGAGAACAACAAACAAAAATTTACACTTCCTTTTCTCTTACAAGCACAGCAGTGCAATTTTATCCCTCATTGTTTAATTAAAGCTCTTTCAGCTACACAGAACCTTTTGTCTGGGCTTTCAGAAGCAGCCTAATGGCTCTGAAATAGCTGTAAAGACAGCAGGTAGGAAAGCAACTTCATAAGCTATGTGTTTTTCTAAACTTGAGTGGAAAGATATTGAGCTGTTGCCATGATTTCTTCACAATTTTAGGAATCAAAGTGTAACAGAAAGATGTCAGGCCTACATCTAAACATGCTAATATTCTGGTACTTTCATTTCATATCCCCACCCAATTTGCTCCCAAATAAACTGAACTTTCCTAGACTACAGACAGACTACAAAAACTCTTTGGGCAGATGCCTTACTAACAACTGATACCAATCTTTCCAATCTCCCCATTTCCAGAAAAATCCTCTGTTCACTGTCCTTCAACACCAACACTCCTCTTTGCCCTCGTATTTTGTATTTCAATGTTTTATTAGACAAGGAGCCAAAGGGAAATCAGAGGTGATCTTTCAGCTCTTTCTCCTGAGCAAATACAAAGAGGGAGCTCTGTTCCACAA
This sequence comes from Aythya ferina, assembly GCF_964211825.1. Taxonomy (NCBI): domain Eukaryota; kingdom Metazoa; phylum Chordata; class Aves; order Anseriformes; family Anatidae; genus Aythya; species Aythya ferina. Next base: position 44,815,770 of record NC_140297.1, on the reverse strand, counting down.
CTGGCTCCATAACACAAAATGCAAAAAAGTCAAATGAATGGTAGGAAGGGGAAATCAGGGATAAGTAGCATTTAAACTTAGCTAATGACAAAATGAATTGGGAGAAAAATAGGAGGAAAAAACGGTATTCTCTAACGAGCCCAAGGCAAGTATAGTGATTTTGCCAGTCTCAGGACTCGAAGCTGTTTCAGCTTTTTAGTACTCTCATAAAGCACCTTTGAAGTAGTACGACCAAATTGATCTCAGAAGCAGCAAAGATGTAGGAATAAGAAATTTCACTTTTAGGACATAATCTCCTGCCAGCTTCAGGACAGATGACAAAGTTCACTGCTCTCAGTGCCTGATGTTACAAACCTCAAAGTCATCTGATTTTTTTTGTACTGCAGAGTATGGATTTCTACCATCGACTTTTCCAAGTATAACTCCTGAAGTCCTGTGCGTTCTGTACCTTCCATAGCTATTTATGGTAAAAATAAAAAAGTATGAGATCATATGTGAGACAGGGTCAGTTTTGTTTTGTTTTGACATCCTAATTAACACAATATAAACAATCAAATCCTTGTTCTTGCTTCGTTACCAACTTACTCTCTTCCTCCAGATCACTACTACTGGTTTATCTCTACCCCAGGCACTAGGCCCTGTGAGCAAGGACTGCTTTCAGGACAGTTACAGATGAGCAGTAGATACCACGCTTTGCTTGGAAGCAGACTTTACTTTTTACCATACTTTTACTAGTCTCAAGGATTAAGTCTAATAAACCCCACACATCATCTTCACTGCTTGAGATGACAGCTCCAAATAAATGCTGTGCAATTTAAAGGACAAGCAAAGTCCCTATTTTCTTGTGTGACACACCTCATCAGCCCAATTCCTGCTTCATCAGCTTTCAAAGCATAAGGCCTGCATGAGGCCACCTCACTTTTCTGTGCCCTGCTCCAAGGATGTATTCTTTTCCCTCCCCCTTTTTCTATTACTTGGTGAGTTTACTTTCTGCCTCCTGGCATACACCAACACTCATCCCCTACTTATTTTTATAAGCAAAATCCTCCTCCTGTCTTTTTTTTTTTCTTCTCAACACCTTTCACATGTTGCCCCACCTTTCTTTCACTTTTCCCATGAACACAATCACATCCTGGTTACCCAGCTACTGATTACAACACGCACATTTCCAGCTCAGCACAGAAGCAGCAACCCCAAGCAACACTTCCCCCTCCTTCTGCCCTCCCTGCCATGAGAGAAAAATAGCAACAGCACTCGAGGACAGCCTCTCCCTGGAAGAAATAAAACATGAAAAAGCCTCAGACACCAGCAGAACCCATCAGAGATGCCAAGCAGAAGCACTCCCCAAGCCATCATGTTCAACTCTCAGCTACTTTATCCTTCAGGTGAGAAGCTGCTTGACATCTCACAAGCTTCCAGTTGCAGCTTTTTATCCACTCAGCGTTTTGCTTTAAGGAAAAGTAGCCACACAAGGCCTACACTATATTTTCAAACAATTATAGCTGTTGATAGGACAGAGCGAGGCTCTGAAAGGCCATTCGTAATGAGGAGAGAACAGCACGAGCTTGCTGCTATTCATAGTTCACGTCTGCTGTAGCTGTCCGTGGCCTGAAGAATACGTGCAGCTGTGGCTGTGAAGAAACACACTTTGCCATCGATTCACACGGCCAACGTGCAACTCAAGACACAGACGGTGTCAGCCGAGTACATACGCTTAGGACGTTATTAATAGCAGGGGAGCGCTGCAATCGCTGTGTGCTCTCCAGCATAAGCTTATAAGGCAGAAAGTTCTCACCTGCCTGGCCACCCTCCGAGCTTCCCAGTAAGGTTTAGAGTCTTCTACAGCTTTCCCAATCTTCTTCACCAGCTCATCCAGTTTTACCGTTGCTTCGACCAGCACGGAGCGGAACTTCTGGCGTGCGTCCTTCGAAACGTTGCAGAGCAGGGAAAAGGGAAGAAAGGACAAAGATTAGAACTTTAAACTTTATTTCCGCCCGTTTGTTCCTACCTTCAGGTTGTTCTTCAGAGAGACAGCTTCTATACAGAGCCCGCAATAGCCTGTGCTAGTCGTCACCTCTGGTAGGATTTCTCAGGGAGGAATAGCTAGTAAATGACTCGGTAGGGGAGCAAATCAGGGTGTTACAACTTCTGAGAGACAGTTAAGTGGCAAAGACATCTCATCCACTGCACCGTCTCATAGTTCAGGGTTGTTCAGGAGCATGCATAACCTTCACAGAAATGAGAGTCTGTCCTCACGCTTTCCAGAGGACACCTACCAGAAGTCTCCCTGTAACTGCTTTACAAATTTTGAAGCTAGACATTTACTAAGGGTTTTCAACACAATTTCCAGAATCCTTCTCACTGAGCCTCTCCTTTCAGTAAACAGAACTGGGCCTAACCCCACCGAGCAAGCTGGCACTCGGATGGAACCAGCACCTCTTCAACCTTAGCCTGTGTCCCACCTCCAGCAGCATCCCCCAGCAGAGACACCACTTCACAACGCAGATGAGGATGGACAGGACCTGCTTTCTGCAGGAGGAAGAACCAGACCCATCCCACGTGGCAGTGGGACGTTTTCCAGTGGGCTCCTCTTTCTGTTTCACAAATGCACCCTACTTACTGCAAGAGCAGCAGCAGCTTTCAGCTTTTCATTGCAGAAAGATTTTCCAGCACCAAAGCCCATCTTTTCAGCTATACTTTGTATCAATGGATAAGGACTCCTACTTTCCATTTGATTATTATTTATTATATTTAAGTGAATTCCAGCTACTTCCAAACTAGATGAGTTGCCCTTTTTATGTAATTGTCTTTTCAGCTTATCTGCAGCAACCTCCATACCCTCAAGCAGAGCGATCCTGATTTCCATCTCAGCATCCAGCACAAACTAAATCAATGGGATTGTTGCAGAGGGATGCAAATACAGGCTGGGACCTGGCCCAGAATTTAAGGAGACCAAGATGAAGGGCCGTGTGAGCTCTTGACAAGCCTCGTAATTCTAATTAGAGAGCAGGATTTAGGCAGACTGCTGGAGTGACACGTTGATAAATCAGGAAGCAGCTGGCTTGAAGAAGTGCTCTAATTCAGGAGGCTTTTGTCATTACTGCTGAGGATTTCTAGAATGCACAACTGTTTATTCATTGGAAGAACTAAAATACATCGGAGCCTACTACTTTGCTCACAGAAGCAGAAAAATCTGCAACAATACATTAGTTTTACAGAAAAAGAAACATACTTCAGTAAAAGCTGCTCTCATTCCATTTTAGTCTTCTCTAAAACCTTAATCAGCATCAGTCGTATTTTTTTTTTCCAGTGTAAATAGCTTTGGTTTCTTAAAGTGCTCCAAATTATTCTAAGAAAACACTTAAATGGGTAGCAGGGCCAAAATGGAGAATTAAACGCACATTAACTTACTACTGACTGGATTGGAGTTCTTAAAATGAAATAGTTTCTCAGTGATAGTACGAAGCGTATCTTTCAAACAACATCTACCAAGTCAATGAGTTTCTTAATGAGAACAAGTTAGATACTTGCAATTAAAGTACTGGATGGTACACGGTTCACTGCTCAATATGAACTTCACGAGAAACTGAAACAGGACTGCACGCCTGATGACTATATTGCAAGAAAAATGCTAAGTACTGAAGTATATTTCACAAGAAAACATTTTCCTATAAATGCCTAAATAACATTTAAAAATTCACTTCTAAATGAATGTACCTAAAGCTTTGGTTTTCGGTTTGTGAAAGCTGTGTGGTTGGATACTAGTTGTGGAAAGTGAATAATTAGAGAGAAAAAGAGATATATGCAGCAATTTACCAAAAAAAGCAGTTTGCACATCTGAAGAAAAGCACTTGGAACAAAGAGATCTGTCAACAGCAACTGTGTATTATCGCTAACAAATCTGTGCTTAGAGACCTGCCCCAAAATCATTCTTGTAATTCTTGTAACATCTACACTTAACCAACGTGAAAAAGACTTATCCAAAAGGAAGAGAGAACAGGCAATAAAACCCCAAGAATACCACGCAGAGAGCAGTCCCACAGGAACATCTGGATCCACGGATCTCCCACCAACTGGGACGAGGTGCATACGAATCACGAAGCTGTAACTAATCCTCTAACAGGCACAGGTCTTGTAAACACTTAAGCAGGAGTTAAACCACGGACACAGCCCCACCGAACAGGAGAGTTACACAGGATGGGGAGTTTCAGCTGAGGAACACACAGGAGTGAAGCTGCAGTCCTCATTTCCTCCCAGAGACGCCAGTTTCCTATTTTGAAGCTTCACACGGGGTCTCCCATCCTCATTTTTTCCTATGGAGAGGAATAATGAGTAACAAAACGCCCCAGGAACTTTACACCCGTGTCATCCGCTACGTGATGTATTTAAAATGACATCTTTATTCCCAGGCTCCCGATTGCCACGAGCTCAAGCCTGCAGGCTCCGCCACCTTCTGCACGAGACAAAAAACAGATGCTGACGCTCTGCTTGGATCAGCCCTGCAGCCAAAGGCTCCTTCAGACACTGCAACCAGGAGCAGAGCTCTCTGAGAAGCGGCGACACCAAACCCACGAGCTGCCCTTCACTTCAGCCCTCGCTACACCACAAGAGCGAGCGGCTCCCATCACAAACCCACACAGCACAGCAGCCCCGCCACGTGCTGCCAGAACACCTGCAGAAGTCAGCCCCCTCGGGACAGCACAAAACTCCCCCGGTGGGCACCACCAGGGAGGTTTAAAGAAGAAATACAGGTCCAGCAGCTATTTTTACTCCTGGTTTGAAAGCAGGGGGCTCAGAAGTACAAAGGCTTCTGCACCACGTGCAGCAGGCTTGCTGCACCTGCCTCTGGCATTGCAGTCTTACTAACCAGGCTCTAACACAGGTGTTTGTCATGCACACGCTCCAGCGGGCACAGAGCTTCGTGCATCATGTGCACAACTGCAATTTACTTCTCCACATCTTCTTCTAGCGGCCGCAAGAGCTCCGCTTCCTCCCTGGAAATCCTTCGCCTTTTTCTCCCACGTGGTTGATCTTACAGGGGCAGTTTTAGGGAGCGTGCCAGACCTCCGTCCCTTAAACGCTTTTGTTGCAAAAAAAAAAGATGAAAAGAAACAAAACTAAAGTTCTGCACTTCACACGCACCTGTTGAAGGATAAAGCGTGCTTGTTTTTCCTTCCTGATGAGTGATGGTGATGAGCTGGTGTTAGATGCCAGGTGACAGGCAAATCACCATCTCTGCCCAGCAAAGAAATGGGTATCCTCAAACCCTTTTCTTTCTCTCTCCAGCTATTAATTTGCCATTTAAGAACAATATAAATCGATATTTGGAAGTTGTTTTAACCTCCTGCTTGCGGACAGGTAGAGACTACAAATACAATCTGATTTTTTTTGCCTTTTAGTCCTCTTAAAAAAAGGCTGAGGGAGGCAGGCCGGGAGAGGAACTGGGTGCTCCTTCCAAAGCAGATTTTCTCTGCTGAACTCCTCCCTTCAGCTAGAAGCCCTTTTCTGCTTCAAGGCCGTGAATCAAGCAAAGCCCTTTGACTCACTCAGGTGACAAAATCTTTCCAGAGTCAGAGCGGAGGAAGAAGCCTTGCCTTACTCACCCACAGACGAAAAGCAAAAGGCAAAACAACAAAAGAAATGCACAGTCCACGTGCAGGAGCCATTTCCTAAGGAAACAAGCGAATTATAGACACGGAAAGAGCTGCTAGTGCTGCACAAATCCATCAAGCATGTATATCACACTCCGAAAGACAGCATCAAAAACAGCTATGGAGCTGCTCCTCCCTTTTCTTCTCTGGGACACTGGAAAATGCTGCACGGGGCTGCTGATAAGGTGGCGGATGTTTCTACAGATAAGCTTCCCCAGCCCGAGCAGGCGTGGTCAGAATGAGATTCCTGCAGCTGACAGGCCATTCTTCTAAAACTTGGAAGGCTGAGGGTTTAAAAAAAAAATTTAAATTCTTATGTGGAATGCGGTCAAAATCTCGAGCTTTACCCTGAGAAAAGAAGTATATTGAGGAGGAATTTGATAAAAGGACCCTTCCCCTTTTGAGAGGAGTTTAAATGCTGACAAGGCTCGTAGGGGAAGGAGCAGCACGGCAGATACAACCCTGTCCAGTGACTCTGTACAACACCAACCCAGAGTAACCTTTAGGGTAAACCCAGGCCTAAAATTAGCACAAAGCCTCGCAGATCAGGACCAGAGGATCTAGGCAAGCATAGAAGCAGGATCCTAACCAAGCCCTGCCTCCAACAAGCGTGGCTGAATCGAGTTTTCGTGTGCGATCACCACCCCTCAACAAACATTGGCAAGCTCGCAGCTCCAGCTGCACAAAAGCTCCCTCTGACATAAACCACACTCTGAGATTGCTGGGATTCCAGCGGTCACGTTAATGCTACGGGCAGGATTCCTCTCCCCACGATGCTGCCAGAGGGACCCTCGATGAATCTCCTGCATCTGAACTGCACTTTGGAGAGGTGGTCGAAGGCACGGATAAGTTCACAAATGTGCATGACTCACCCACACAGCCGAGTACATTCACAACTTCTGATCCGAGCTCTGATGGAGACACATTTCCAGCAGGCAGGAAAAAAGCCCCAGTAGTAAAGTGCAGCTCTAATATCCATTTAGTCAAAACGTACTCACATCTCCACTGCAAGATGTTTCCTGCATCTCCTCACAGAGGCTTCAAACAGACAGTGACGCTAGGAAAGCCAAGTGTTAAATCCCCTGGAGGACCTTCATCACCATTTTGCTGTGTCAGTAATGCTCGGCGTTGCACTTAGCGTGAGCAGCGTTAAGGATTTTAAATGAAGGCTAATCAAAGATTCATTAACAGGCAATACATTAATGCACCATGTAACTACCAGCCGCTCAGTGCCCTTTATCAGGGCCACGTGTCCTGAAGAGGCTGCGAGCATCGTCAGGTCAGGGTATTTCTCCAGGGTTTAGTGGGATAGGTCAAAAGAGCAAAAAACGAGTAATTATATCAACTAAAAGAACAGATACAGCCAGCTTCAGCATATCTCCTCAACACATTCCACACATGTAAAACTTTACAAACATTTCATACCCACAGCTCTTTTGCTGTAAATGGAAACTGGAGAGAGTGGGCACGTGCAGCAGCCCAGGTCAGAGCAACTCGTGCAAGCCTACAGAAGTCCAGGACAGTCTCACAGAAAGCAGATGCCACAAGGCTCCTCTTCCTGCTGCTCAGGGAGTACACCAAATCACAAAAACCATCATAGTTGGTTGTTTTTATTTTCCTAAACTTCCTTCAAAGACATACACCTTCCACTCAAATGCTCCAGTTGCTTTTTCAGATTATTCAGGAAATACTCAGCAGTGGGAATGAATGGACCTCGAAGTAATACCACAAGACGTCGGATGCCGGCTTCCTGTAATATAAATAGCCTAATGATATTGCGTTCCCATTAAAGTCAGCTATGATCAGGTATTATTTGCTTCGTATTTTCAATAATGGAATGGAATAGGATAGATTTAACTCCTTTGTTTGGAAGAAGAAAAATAAGCACTACTTCTAATGAAACATCTTGCAATGGCAACACCACCACAAACTAGGAATGAGCAACAAGAGGGGCCCAAAGCTGCTAGCAGCAGTCAAAACAGCAAATCTTCAAAGCCAAACTTGGTGTGGCTCTCCCCAAAGCCCACGTTCTTAAGCAGCATTCAAGGACTTGTCTTGGAAACAGAGCAATCCCCATTCTGAATTCCCCCTTCCAAGCTCTGGATTTATCCTATAGAGCTGCTTGGCAGAGCTCTCCTTTTTTTTTGTCTGGAATGAAAATGTGGAATTTTTTATTATTATATTGTAGGGGGAGGGGTAAAATATCTTTCCTCCAGAAATGTTCAAGCCCATTTAAAATGCATTTATCAAGATGTATATAAATTTAGGCCTTACATCACCCAACTGCATTTGTCCTCAAGATCAGAGCAGATCAAAAGCAACACAAATCTTCCTGGATTAAAAATGATCCACGATGCTACAAACTGGCTTCAATCCAGTAAGACTTCAGATGAAAAGTGAAAGGGAAACTTTCATGAAAACATACTGTTGATGGTATCTTAAATTTAATCCATCAAACGTTGCTTACAGTGAGTACAATTCAGATCTGCAGTCAACATTTAATAACACAGAGGTAGAAAGCATCGTGTAATTGTTCTCTGTGCTGACACCTAGTATTTCTTAGACTAAGTAAGGTAAACAACAACATAAAACCAAGCTGATGTGGAAATGCTGCTATTTCATTTACAGTGATATATCCAAGGGCCTTTCAGCCTTTTAGAGCTCAGCATGTGTCTCTCACGTAGTAGCTACAAATCTCCAGACTCTGCAAACACTTGAACACATGAATAATTTCAATCAAGCAGTAAAATCCCATCTTCAAGTCATTGGGATTTACTTCATGAGGATGCATTTGCATTATTATTACTATTCTACCTGCTTCATAATATGTCCTCAGCGCAAGGTTACGACAAGATGAATGAAATCCAGGCAACTATCCATGGCACCATCTTTCAATTTCAGTACCTCAGCATGAAATAAGGAGATTGCAAAGACTTATCTATATATAGATATATAGATATAAATATAGCTAGCACTGCTCCCGAGGAGACTCGGGGCCAATTTAATTGGGACTGTTGCGACTAAACAGATCCACTAGCATACTGTGTGTGTCTTTTTGGTTTTTTTTAAAGTTCACTCCTAAAATTTAAATCAATGTAGTGACACAGAACAGTTTTCACATCTGAAATATAGTTTAATTTTGCATAACAAATAGTCCTCCATTCCGCGAAGCTTATTTGCCAATAAATTCGTGATCTACATGCCAGAAAGCACAGAAAATGGAAAGAGGTAGGGAGAAGAAGACAGCCACGTGACGAGTTCAGGGACCGCTGCATCCTGCCCGGTCGAACAGAACAGTTCAGTTGGATGGGACCTGCAGAGATCATCGAGTCCAACCGCCTGACCACTTCAGGGCTAACCAAGAGTTAAAGCATGCTGTTGAGGGCATTGTCCAAATGCCTCTTGCACACAGACAGGCTTGGGACATCAACCACCTGGCTAGGCAGCCTGTTCCAGCGTTTGATCACCCTCACAGTGCAGAAATTTTTCCTCATGTCCAGTCCAAACCTCCCCTGGCACAGCTTTGTGCCATTCCCTCACGTCCTGTCCTCAGTGATCAGGGAGCAGAGACTGGCACCTCCCTCTCTGCTTCACCTCTTGGCCTCCTCTTCTCCAGACTGGACGACCCAAGTGTCCACAGGACGTGCCTTCCAGCCCATTTACCAGCTTTGTTGCCTTCCTCTGGACACTTTCAAGTACCTTGACATCCTTTTTATACTGTGAAGCCCAGAACTGTGTACAATATTCAAGGTGAGGCCACACCAGTGAGCTGTCACCCCACCAGCTTCCTAACTATTATCTATTTGCTGCTCTGCTTGGTGAGTACAGTGGCATTACTCCAATAACTTCAAAATGCTCCAGGTACCCATCCCATGCTTCCCATCTCAGGAAAATACACATTAAAAAAAACACACAACCAAGACCTTGACATTTTTTAGATAGAAAAGAGATATATATAACGGTGTACTTTTAGAGTATATGCAATCTTGGCGTGCTTTGATACAGCATTCAAAATGTTATGTTATCAAAATTATTTAGGATCTAAAGTAGCATTTCATGCCAGTTCTCCTTTAACAACATATTCACCTTACACTTCCACAGGTTTTATCTTTTGTTTTGCAGTTAACATAACTTAGATGCTCAAGTATGCCAGTTAATGCTGAGTTGGTATTAGATCAACAACACCAAGCCTTCCAGAATAACGACCAAGTGGCTCAAACTCAAACTTAGGAACAACCACTCAAGAACTTACTATTGGATTTTTAAATGTCAAAAAAAAAAAAAAAAGGCAAAACTGACAAGCTTAAACAAAACAAACAAACAAATGAAAAAGTCAGGAGATCCTGGCAGGTACTTGGATGCCAAAGATCTTTCAAACAAACAAACTTTCACTGTCCATAATCACAAGAACACAAACCTAAAACAGTTACTTGTAAAAACAGAACTTGTCTAAGTTTAGTTTCAAAACCTAAAAATAGGGTTTGGCCGTGGGGGAGGACTGTCAGCATCCCTCTACCTCTCTCTCTCTCTGTTCCAGCTGTTATCTCAGTTTACAGCTTTGAAAATTACCAACAGTTCCTTGTAGCCAAATAACCAATCCAGATGACACAATTCAGGAGGGAACCCACACAAAAATACTGTTCTCTTGCTCACAAAACCCAACGTGCAGAGAAGGAAAATGCAAGGATGAATTCCCTACCTCCAGTTCCGTCTCTCTCCGATTGATATCATCTGTAGATTGATTCAACTTTTCCAGCTCGCCCTGGAAAGAAATATAGAAAATGTTAAATGTGTATTAATAAACCTGAGGGGAAAAATGTTTCTGAGAATGGTCATTCAGCATCCCAACAGAAAGTTCACAAGGGCCGTGGCTTACATGTTTAATGAAAACAGGAAAACTTGAGACACTTAGAATAACTTTGTCTTCTATTCTGCAGCTTACAAGAAAAATAATCAGAGAAGCTCTACAGTTTTATTTTAAGGTAGTGCGTTTCCTGTTCTGGGCTATTCCTCGCTAGAAAAAATAAACATAAGGTACAATAATGTCTGTCCTGTTGATCAACATAGTGAGCATCTGCTAGTTTCCAGTGAGATACAACCCCCCCCCCAAAAAAATAAAAAAAATAGCATAACCTTTTTGCTGTCACAGTAAGTTCAGCTAAAGCACAGCATTCATAAGAAACACATGAAAAGTGTTTTACTCTGGGTTTTGGCAAACCTTTCTGTAATAAAACCAGTCAATGGGATGTATGATTGTGTTTACTTAGCCTGCCTTCATGCCAACATTTTGATCTCTAGCAGCAAAAACCAGAGGTGCTAAATCCTTTGAATAAATATTTACTAGGGGTGGCGTTAGCATGAACGAAGTTACCATAAAAACAGAGCTCACCGTTAATGACTTTCTTACCACAACAAGCAACCCTGGGGAGCAGCTTCCAGTAGCTTTAATTATTTGAGCAGCACGTTACGTGTGCGATCCTACCTGCTTCAGCAGGGGTGTCTCTATAACTAAAGGCTTACTCGATTTGCAAACAGCAAAACCGATGGGCGCTCGAGCTGGCGATCCCCTGCAAGGTTGCAGCGATGTCTCCGGCTATGATCAGAGGGGGATTAATCCAACAACCCTCCTGGTTTTGGAGGTCAGATCTCACCCCCAGCCCCCAGGATTTGGGAGGCACAGCCCCGCACACCCACGTTTGCTGAAGCAGAAGCGACCTGAACCGCCTCCCGCTGCCGGGCTAGGAAAAGTTCCCGTGCTCATAGCAAGCATGGCACCCTATTTTTTTTTTTTATTAATATTATTTTTTTAGCCAAAACCAGCAAAAAAATAAAAAAAAAATAAAAAATAAAAATGAGGCCGGCAGCAGCAGAGGCAGCTCGGCTGCAGGCCTGGCTCCTCCGCCAGGCAGCCGCGGGTGAACCCCGCAAGCCAGGCTGACGGGGGAGGGAAGGGAGACGGGGTGGCTGTCAGTCTGTCCGTCTGTCTGTCTGTCGGGGATTTGGGATTTAGGATTTGGGGTCCGGCCGCTCAGGACGCGAGGCTGGCAGGCACGGAGGGCAGCCGCCGCCTGCTAAACGGCGAGAGGAGCCCGCAGCGTGCTCATTTCCCCCTCCTCTCTCCCCGCACCGCCGAGGGGACGAGCTGCCCTCCCTCACCTGGATGCGGGGGTCCACCTCTTCTTCCTCCTCCTCCTCCTCCTCCTCCTCCTCCTCCTCCTCTTCTTCTTCTTCCTCCTCTTTGGGCCGCGGGCCCTCCTCGGCGGCGGCGCCGCCGCGACCGCGCCTGGACCCCGGCTCCATGGCGGCGGCAACCGGCGGCGACACCGACAGCGACAACGACACCGGCGACAGCGGCGACACCGACAGCGACAGGGACACGGCCACCACCGCCGGGGACACCTCGAGCCCGGCCCCGCCTCCGGGAAACCCCTCCCCGGCCGCAGCCCCCGGCTCTTTGTGCGAGGAGGAACTGCGGGCTGGCTTCCTTCCTTCTTCCCTTCCCTCCCTCCTCCCTCCTTCCTTCCCCCTCCTCTCTTCTTCCTTCCCCCTCCCTCCTTCCTTCCTTTCTTCCCCCTCCTCTCCTCTTCTCTTCCTTTATTTTTTATTTTTTACCTCCCCTCCCCTTAGCCCAAAACCCTCCCAAGCCAAAGTGTTGGAAGCGCAGGTGTGAGGGAACCCTGCACCTTGCGGGTCCTTTCTCTTCCTAATTATTGTTTTACTTGCAAAAATAAGAGGCTTTCGGCAAGCTGGGAAACAGGAATGAAGGCCAGGTTCCCATTGTGTGGCAGCTGGTGCACCTATGCTGGATGCGGCAGAAAAAGGCATCCCAAAGCCGTGTCCTCGTCGTGTGGGTGGGAAGGAGCTCGGTTCCTTTTTAGCCCCAGCCTTCCTCGCTTTCCTCACCTCACTTTCCTCAGGCACAGCTGAAAGCCCTTCTGTGAGCAGCAGCGAAGAAATACAAAATTAAAACCAACCCCAAAGAGAGATTCACACTGCATTCCCTCCTCATTCCAAAGGAAAACCATCTTATTTTGTCTTTTCCCTCCCAGCAGGACACACAGACCACGCTACCCATATGGGAAAAATCAGGCAAAAAGGGTCAACTGGCTCAGCTGAGGCCCTTCAAATCACACCAACTGTGCTGAACCCCTTCCTCACTGCCTTTGGGTGGGTAGAAAGTCATTTCCAACAGGTGAGGAACACATCTCCACCTCAAAAGTGTCACTTTTTAATTTAACCCCATTTTTGTTAAAAGACTCTGCAAACAATACCAACAAAATAAAAATAAGCAAGTAGTTCTTATACTCGGTGGAGAAGCTTCCTTTGAGACTGAAAATCAAAAGAAGATTTCAGCAAAGCATAAGAAGAGAAAAATTCACGTTCCTTGAGGTGAAAAAGGAGGGAAACACAAGTATTCAAGCTCTTCCAAACAATATAAAGTAACTGGGAAAGAAAAAAAAAAAAAAAAAAAGGAAAAAGAGAGTGACACAAACATTTGAAAATAGTATAAACATGGAAAGTGACACCAACAAAATAAAAAAAAATCAAGGAACAGAGGAGGTGTTGCAAAAACGCAGATGGGTTGTTTGCAACATCTTCATTTCTCACAGCAAAAGAAATCATGTAAAGAACAGGAAAACATCACCAACCCCAAGTGGTTTATTCTTACTCATTTCCAACAAGGGAATTAAACTTGTGCAAACAGCCCAGAGCTTTCAGGGCCTTGGGGTGTCTCATCCCCACTGTGCTGTGGCTCATGCCAAGGCGGTGATGGTCCGACACCCTAAAAGGGGCAGAGAAAACACAAGGCAGCATATGGAAGAGTTAATGTTGGCAATCCCACCATCACTGCTTACATTTCTAGAAAACACGGCTGTATAGAACAGATACAGTATCTTCAACATATTTCCCCCAAACCCACACAAACTGACCCACAGCAGCTACACACAAAGCACTGCCTGCTGCTTGGGGTACCCCAGTGCTCCCATACAGACCGTGCTCTCCCCATGGGTTTTGTAACGTTTGAGCGAGGACCCTGTTGTTCCATTGCCACCGTAACAGTCCCAGTGATTGTCACAGCTCAAATAAAACCAAGCCAAATTCATCAATCTGCCACCATCGTGTCAGAGCAAGCTGTTTCTATCCGCATTCGTACTTGGAATGAGCGTGCTGGGGGAGCTGCCTGCACAGCTCAGCCCTGTGCGAGAGATGGTATGAATACACAGCCCCCTCTTCCCACATCTCCGAAAGCTCACACGCAGGCCCCAGGCCACTGAGACCATTTTATATCAAATCAACACATCAGGAAGGTTTATTTTTAAGGAACTGCTGAAGAACACACAGATCGTGAGTTTGCCATCACAAAGGTACAAACAGAAAAGCAGCCTTGAGGGAGAGGTTTGAAGGGAACAAGAGAGACCACTCAGTACACATGAAAATCAATAAAAGACTCAAGAATATTATTTGCATGGTCAGTTTTCTCTCTTCCCCATGAAACAGCTCTGGCTGAAACCGCTGTCACATGCAAAGGGTAGCAGCAGAGCCCCAGGAGCTGCAAGGAGCCGTCCTGCATGGCACGCAGGTGGGCTTCATGCTCTGCTTAAAACAATGCAGCACGAGAAGTGAACAGCAGATAATGGCGTTTGGATATTACTTTCATGAAGTCGTGAGTAATATCATCCCAGCAAATGTCCTACGCAACGTGTTAAAAGTCAGCAGCCTCCCCCAAAAAAAGAAAGCCAGTCATGCTGACCTTTTCACTTCCACCCCAGGTCCCATATGCACAAAGGCGGCTGAGTCAAGCCTGCACGAGGATGGACCGAGACAATCTGTGTGCTTTCTCTTGCATCAATATTTCAAAACCTCGGTCCAAAGCAATGTTTGCATATCAACCGCTGTGCAGTTAAGGGAGAAACAGCACTCTCTTTCACTAAGGGGATTCCAGGGCGGTCACAGCAGAGAATTAGCGCCGATTCACTGGGTTGGGATGCATCTCAACAAAAGTTAGGCTGGAGATGGTACAGCTCATCTGAAAAAGCACAGGGAGATGTACTGATGCGGGGAGAGTCATGAATGAAGCTACTTCAACGACCTTTTTTATCACACCAGGCAATAAGTGGCTGCATTGCACGACACAACAGCAGCCATTTGGGGTGCAGTCCTTGTCATCAGTGCCAGATCCTGGAGCACAGAAACCTCTGGGCAGGGTGATGCTCAGGCCCAACAGCAATCTTATCTTTAGGGGAAGGTGCTAGATAACCCCATTTTCTGGTCCCACAGAAATTTTCTATGTACAGGCAGCATGTGACAGGAAAAACAGAGAAACTTCTGTGAGGGAGGAGTACAGAGAGGAATTTTCTCCCTTGTTCTGGAGGATGTTTTGTAGATTAGGTATTACATCTTCTGAATAGGCATTGGGGAAATACAAGTTGCATTTTAAATAAAATCAGCTGGGAAGTACTATGTATCAATGAAGGACTGCCTGGGGAAACATACTAATGACTGTTAATAATTTAGGGGGGAGGGGGAATCAAAGCAAATGATTAGCATAAGTTAATGTATACTTGATGATGGTAGATTTTGAATGGATTTTAAGGAAGGAGGTTTTTGTTTTTGTTTTTTCAAGTCTAGTCTTACATTCAAATTTCTGCTCATACATGCACTCAAAGCTTGCTTCTGCCCAGGCACTAGAGGCAAGAACATAAAATACAAATCAACGCTACATCTCCTTCCTCAGAAACAAGACCTACTATCTCCTCTTTTTGAACATTGATACCATTTAAGTAGAGTTTGGGATTAATTAACACACATTCGATTACTGAAGACACATTTGCAGTTCATGGGAAACTTTGTGGAGGAAACTGATTGAGACTGCCTTGCTTACATAATCCCGCCTCTCTTTCCTCGAAGGGATTGGAAAAGAAATTTTGCCCTGAAAAATTCTGCTTTTGTTGATTATGGTGCTAGAGGCTAATTTCCAACTTGCCTCAAATACTGAAGCACTATTGCAATTTGTTTTAAATAATTTACTATCAAATAAACACAGAAGTAGTATAAACAATCCAATTCTAAGAAAAAACGAAGTGTGTAAAACATGGCTCCCAAAACACGTTTATGGGCATAAAATCACCTAAGTAATTGCTATAACTGAAGTAATCCTGAAGACCATACTAGTTTACCATACTAACTTTGACAATATTACACCAGAAATTAGCTTAGGCTGGGGAAATTCTCATTTAAAAACAAAGTCACCATCTCCCTCTTCCAAACTGCAGCAAAGATATTGCTCTATCAACATTCAAACCCCATATGCTTCGCTGCTTTTCAGAAGTATATTGCACATGTTCAAAACACTTTTAAGCACTAAGCAGGATCTCGCCCACAATCCCAGTAAATTCGAAGATCTGGTTCTCCAAGTCTTAATCTCACTGATAAGAGGCTAAGCCTATTTATTTATTTATTTGTTTGTTTGTTTGTTTATTTTGGAAGGTACAGACTGCATTTACAGAACATTTTAAATCCCCTGGATACACATGCAGGGTGTTAAACACTTCAGAAAGTGGTCAGAATAAAAACTTCTGGCTTATTTCTCAATCAAATTTTCACTCTTCCTTACTCACAATGGTTGCAGCATGCTTGCACTCTGCATTTTAAGACATGTTAAGAATCAATTATTCTTTTTTACACCTTTTGTTAAGATGCAATCACCTTTTGAACTTGCATACAAATGAAGCACACAAAGATGCATTAATGGGGCCTGAGCATCTATGGTACAAACAATCAGATTTCCCCACACGCAAGGAATGTATTTAAAGAAAATGCTACATCCCAAAATACCCTTTAGTTTCACTTCTTTTTTAACAAGAACCATTTAAGGATTATTAAAAAATACCCTCTGGGCTTTGCAAGGCTGCAATGAAAGTAGGTTCATTTAAAGAGGTACAACCTATTTTCTAGCCACACTGATCTTAGTATATTTCAGAAAAACAAAATATAAGAATTATTAGCAAAATTACTAGCTTGACTGATTTCTACTGGATATACATTTGTTCCCCATGAGCTACTGTTCTTATTATTCTGAGACCTGATCTTCTTGATGATGCTTTATACAGATAGTGTGAGTGCAATATATGTATTTTACATAAAATTTGCAAAAATCATACTATATATGGTACATGACAAACAGCTTGATGGGTTCCCTAGCTGGTTGCTGCTTCACTGGGAGATAACCACCACCACCACAGGACTTTCTCCTCCTCCAAGCTGTCCAGGCCAGGGTGGGCAGCGTGGAATTTCCCACTGGAAGTCATCGGTACAAGGACACTGTGTCTACAGAGGAGCAGAGCAGGCCCACAGCCCATCTGCCCAAAATGCAAAGTCTGCTGTTTCTGCAGATTTAGGAAATACCACAGTAACATGAGAGAGTCTTCCTTGTATCTGTTGCTGAGCGATAAGGAAGATCCCCTTTACAATGCCTGACACTTGAACAGGGAAAACCCTATACTGCATCCTTTTAAGTTGAATGTATTCACGCAGGCTCGCTGTCCTGCCATCTGCTTTCCTCGATAAGCAGTCTCCCATCAGTTTCGATGGGAGCAGGATTAAGTGCAAAGGTGTTAGTCTGTACTCAGAATAAGGCCTTAGACAAGAAGTGGTGCCTCGTGAGAGCCAAAATGAGATGCAAGAGCCATTCTCCTCCACCCAGCCTGATAATTCAGTAATGCTTCTGCAGTGATCCAGATACATCATTGCTATTCAGTACAAAAACACCCACCTTCATCTTTTATTCTTTGTTCTTATGCAAACCACTTTTAAAACATTTATTTAAAGAACAACCTATACTGTCCAAATAACATTAGCCATATGCAAGAACATATCTTGTTTTCCAGTCCTTTGTTCAGCTTAATGTTCAGGTGAGCCTGGTTCAGAGTATTCACTTGACCGATGTAGTCCAGCGAGAGTCACAGTTGCTCAAAGCTGGCAGATTTGTCACACAGGATCCCCACTCATGCTTTCAGCACAGAGTTTCCCAGCTCAGGAGGAAGGGACTCTCACACCCCCCCCACTGCATGCAACGCTCCTCCTGAGAAGTGTTTTGGGGCACGGCCCCATGCTTCTCCCTGTGACCAAGGAGGCATCGCCCGTGGAGCGAGGCTACCTCGTGTGTGCAGGATGGAAGCACAGCCCCGCTTGAGAGCAACCTCATGGCTGCTAAATGCTCTCTGACCACAGACTTTGCTTCTCAGTAATCTTGCCACCAGACAGGAAATTCACTGATCTCTCATTTTAAGCTGATGAGCGTACAGCACTAACAACGTGAGCCTCCAGAGCACCTTTCATCAGAGGACGTCAAAGCACTCCAGCACCAGCTATTCGGGGAAGCTTTCCCTTTGTTTTCCTGCGCAAATCCCACATCATAGAGATACTAATTGATTAAGTAGAGGGAAGCAGCAGAGATATTTCAAGTACAAGATGGCCCTGAGAAACACAGAAAGAGACTGAAAGTAAATTTTCAAACAGGAGGCTGAGTAGCCCAGATAGCTATAGAAAGGCAGAGGGATTTGGGACCTCGTTATCGTCGTGGCCAATTAATGTGCAAAGAGAAAAGGCAGAACCCACTGTCTATCTAGAGAAATAAAAGACAGGGGCTGGCAACCACTCAGGGGAACTCCTGCCTCGGAGTTGTGGAGAAAAAACAGCAGCCAAGAGGGAAGCCCAGAGGTGGGGACAGGCCCTTCCACAGCCAAGCCCAATTAGCAAAGTATTCACCAAGGTCTTTGCACAGTCTCTGTGCTTCCTAACCGTGTCTGGCTGAGCCGTAAGTCATGATAGGAGAAATGGGAAGCGTTTCTCTACCCTCTTCTTTAGTATCCTTCTGAGGCTTGTTATAGCCTAATTTACCTTGTGCCAGAAAATATGAGCTTTTGCAGCATCTAGACACAGAAACACTCATCAGTGTAACTAATCTGAGTTTCATGCCTGCAAGATGGGTCCACGCTTTGAGTGTCTCCTAAGTAAGGAAATCCCAAAGGCATTCAAGCACTCAGATGTAAAAATCCATATCAGCTTCATAGAGGTGAGATGCTTCCTGTGAACCAAGAACCTTTGCCCCCTCTCCCATCATTTATAGCGAGGTTTTCTGCCCGCCACCTGGCAGAATCGCAGTCTTCAGTGCTTCCCATTACATAAAGCCCAAGCGACTGAGCACATTGTGTGTGGGAGTGAAGCAGAGTCTGCTTTAGCACCCAACATCGTACTTCAGGAGGAGAAGCAGTGCCTGTCTGCTCTCCCTCTCCTGCCTGCCCTGCATGCTACAGGCTCCAGGAGCTGCTGCAAAGCGGCCTACATGTCCTCTGGGGTCACCAACAGCAGCCCGGCCCCCATAGGGTTGAGGTTTTTCCTCTAATATCCCTCTTTCACACTATCTCTCACCCACTTCCTCACACCCCAACTTTCCACCACCACAACGCAGTCTCAGTGGTGCTCTCAGAGCCTTGCAACCCAGACCACATGCCAAGCTGTGGGCTGCCATTCGCCCATCCCACCCCTCATCAGCCCTTCCCCACAGGTCCCTCAGCCACACAACTGCTGCCTCCCTAAACCAGAGGCTGGGGGTACATTGGAGCCAACCAGCAAGGAACAGAGGCAGCAGCACCCAGACATGGTGTAGGCTCTGCAAAAATGAAAGCAGCGTTGCCCGCTGCTCTGGGGACTTCTGAGGATGAGGGAATATCCCTACCGCCTCTGCAACGAGGCATTATGTTTGGAAAGTACAGCACAGATAGGGAAAAAGGTGTCTGCAGAGTTTTGTGACAGTGAGTGGTTCAGATCTCCATCAGCTGAGGAGCGCTATAGGCACAATGTCAGATCTTTAAGTTACCAGATCACAGGCACCTACTTCTGGTCTCAGGATAAGTTGAACTGCTTCACACTTTTTTCCTTTACTAGTTCCAGACCTAGGGTTAAGAATATTAACTCAACACCACTAAAAGTCTCTTTCCAAGGCCAGGCTAGCTCTGGTCTCTCCCAGATGGCAAAAGCAAGCACTATAATGGAGAATGCTAACAGAAGTGGCTTTGGGTAAGAGACCAAGAGAAGACCTCTTATACTATTATTGTTATATCTGCTTTCCAAACAAACCTGTGAAAATACAAAGAGGCTAAATGACTGCAAAAAGGCCACACATAAGAAAGTCCTGGCAAAATTCAAAGTCAGACCTCTAGTCACTTTAATTCTAGCTTCACCTCTCCTCTAGACTTTCCTTTATAGCATGCTTCACCCTTGCTCTATTCCTCTAGTTCTGCAAAAGGTCTTCTCTCATTTTGAACTAGAATTGCATATTTAGCACCCATGCCTTGCTGCACAGTTCTTGAAAAACTTACTAAAATTTCCATAGCAGAAGTTACACGGCAAAACAAATTCCCCCCAAAAAGTAAGCCTTGGTATGGCAATAAATCCTGTTGTTGTCAAAAAAACAGTTGCATTGTTCTTACTGTTCGATATGGTTCAACACAAGTGTTTGTGCAAACGATGCAGCTACAGCATTTTGACTCCCACTTTGGGGATGTGTTTCCTTGCCTGTTGCAGATACCGGAGTCTGTAGTACTGTCTGGGATACACTTATCCTCACCAGACCAGACTCTTTTACCACAAAAAGCACACTTAACCCTAGGAAAGAATAAAGCATGATGCCGCAACTTCATCTCTACTGAAATCTCTCCCATATGAGGGCAGTTTTACAAGCCCGCTTGATAAGATTTGTAGGGTCAGGAGTGAAGCATTTCACCTTGGGAGTCCCGACAGCCCACCCATTGGTCAGAAAACTCATTTTCCATCTCTTTTTCTTTTTTTGAGACATGCTCTAGAGGGGGAGATACCTAGGGTTGCTACGTGCCAGGCAACAGTGGCTTCAAAGAGCTGGCTTCAAAAGCTGCTCCCTTCCCTGTCCCAAAAGACCATTCATTGTTCTGTTTCCCTTGCTCCATTGGCACAAGGAGGAAAGGTGGCATTTCCCTCATTCTCAGCCACCGACTGCGTCAGAACAGCACTTTTCCAGCTCATATGTGCAGACAGGCCATGTCCTGGCTGTAACAAGCGGTGTATATCTCAGGAGCAAGCTCCACAACAGCAGGAAGAGATAAGGGAGCATGCTTCAGCCCTCCGGAAAATCCTGCCCAAGAGGACCCTGGGGAGCCAGACAGAATGTGCTTCATTAACGTGCAGATGAACACAGATCATATTCATGAGGACCATGTTTCTCTGATCTAAAACGTGACGCTTGAGCTTCCCTTTTAGCTCCTTTGGCCTTTCCTCCAGTTGGCTTCCATCTTTCATTTCCTCCAGTCCCACAGGGTAACTCCTTGCAAGCGAGCTGCTGGCAAAAGATGCTGTGCACCCCTGCACCACACATTTCCAACAAGCTGCCGAGGCACAAGCAACTCTCACATGGCCAAGTATCTGAATGCCCTGGATATGGTAGGCATGATAAATACCTGGGGCAGGTTCTGGTAGGACAGTGGGATTTGACATGTCCAAAAGTTGATTTGAAAGGCTGCCTTCAAAGCTTTTCACATTGCTTTTTGTAAAAAGGAGTATTCAGGCACTGTGTCTTGCAAACGAAAGGATGTGTGGGTGCTTTGCTGCCAGGACCATTTCAGCTAATGGACTGAACAGCTCAGGAAATCAGCAAGGTCACAAGCCAAACATGCAGATAAGGAGGAAAGTAGTTGAAAGTCTTTGCATTTGGCAGGTGTGTGAGGATCGTCCAGCCCTTGTTTGGAGAGGGATACACGTATCACAAAATATTCTGAGACGCATTTGACATGCAGGTCTTCTCAGGAGCAAGCCAGCCAGAAAGAAAATGGATCTTCCTCCTTGGTCATGATCACAGGAAAGGGCTCAGTGTACTCAACTCCCTGGAGATCCAGAAGGTTTTTCTCTCAGATCTCCCAAACAAAACTGCTGCCAAGAGTGTAAATGCAAGGGGGTGAAAATTGCTCTCACTCAGTCAGGCATCCGTGCTGCTCCCCAGCCCCAGCAAGCAGAACTGAGGAGCCCCAGTGTAACAGCAGCTGCAGCAGTGCAATCAGCCCTCCAGCTGCCACTGCAGAGTGCCAGAGATCTGCAGTGGGATGCAAGGACAGGAACCCTCTCCAAACAGCAGGAAATACCATTGATTTTCAGATGCAGGCATTTTGCAGAGAGCAAAAGGAACAAAGCAGATGTTGGGCAGCCTGCAGCACAGCTCTCCCCTCGCAGGCATCCCTTTAGAGCAATAATTCCTTCAAGGGGGGCAGGGGAGAAAAAAAAAACACCCAGCAGTGTACTGATCTTCACAGGCTGAGCAGCTTTAATGCTGTGTAATCCTCCAGAGGGAGGAAACAGCATTTCCTTTGTGCTAAAGACATCAAAATGGTTGAAGGTGGCAATCCCCACTGACATTACCTTTATTAAAGGAGGGATATTCCCACAAGCCCTGAGAAGGCTGGGTCAAGAGCCAGCATCTACTTGTAGTGACAGAAAATAGCAGGCAGTTGGGACCTCTTGAAAGAACATATAGGCAAACGTGCACACAGACTAGGGGTTGCATATCACAGCAGCGCACATCAATTATACAGCTATCAAACAGTAGCGTAGCAGCAGCGATACGAGCGATGTGAGCAGCTCAATAATTGCCTTTTATTCTTCTCGAATTTGGCACCTGTGTTATTTTGCAGCAGGTATATAATTAGCTCGTATTCTGAAGGGGGGAAGTGGTGCCCTAGGGTTGTTGTTACACGAGTGCCAAGCCTTCGTGAGCCACTTCCTCAGCAAAGAAACATTTTTCCATGTAAATTGGATAGAGAAGCGAAAGAAGGGAGATAGGCATTCTCAGTAAAAATCTGAGTACGATGAGCCTCCTTTTAATTAAACCGTACTTTGAATAACAGTAGGATTCATGTTATTCTCACAGACACTCCCCTGCATCTAAATATCAAACAACTGTCAATTCATAGTGGCACTGAATATAAAATCAGACCCTGAGCACCTTAAGGCAACATGCAAGCCTTGCCTCCTTCTTGCTCAAAATGGGAAGTTAAAATTCTGAATAGAGGATCTGAAATACAAAGCTATATTATATCGGGAGCAAAAAAAATGCCAATGCATTCACCTCCCCTTCCTTGCGAACTGTTCGGTTATAATCATGTCCCCAAGCACATTCCGCACTGAATCACTGTGACATCTGTTAGGGAAATGAACACAAATCTATATCTGCATGCAGCAAATATATTGGCAAGGTTGCAGCGGGGGGAAGGGAGATTAGGTGTCACTTTTCACACAAACTAGAAAACGACAGCTTGTCACTTCCATGAGTAAATACCAGGAGAAGCGAGAGTAGGCAAGATGCTTCTTCACCTTTTTACCCCACCATAGCATCACAGAGATGCGGATTAAGGACAAAACCGTGGCTTCGTGTCCCCTGCCTGCAGCAATAGCATCTGGATGTGGATCGCCCCCCTGGGAACACTAACTATAATGGATTGTATCCGCCACTCACATATGTCAGCAGAGCTCCCCTGAGTGGAAGGGAGCTGTGCCCCTTCTCCAGCTGAAGAGCAAGACCAACATGGCAGTGATGGGGACAGGCCAGAAGGGACACAGGGGGTGAGGGCACAGAATAACCTCCTTTGGGTCACTTACAAAAGCAGGAGGAATTGCTCATAGCTTCAGCAGCAGCAGGGACAATGTTACGGTACAGAAGCAACGGGGTTTAGTCATGACTTACCTACATGCAAAAAGCACAACATAGTATAGTACGACCCCCTTCCTACAGATGCAGACAGCTACAAGAAGGCAAAGTTAGCTCAAATCCCCATGTATTTGCCCAGGGACAGGTGTCTACCCACGAACAATTGCTGCAGAGCCACTCACACCATGGCTTGCTTGCTCACCTGAGCTGAACCATAACGCTATGGCCTCTTGTCCACCCCTGCCACACAAGGCTGGGGATAAAAGCAACATAACAGAGGATGCTCAAGACACATATTGCTCCTTCCTCTACAAGAAATACATTACATTAACAATTAGCAGTATATCATAGCTGGTGCAGAGCAGCACAGCGCCCTTTCATTGATTATGGGTTGTTTTTAGGAGCATCTTCCCCACACCCAAAAGCCTGTGTTCAAGGCATTGTGCATTCTGTGATTCATGTGGTGAGACTAACATGACTGTAGAAATGATTTTATTTCAATTCCCTTCTAAAGGGATGCACAGCCTCCCACCCACTCTTCCTTGTGCTTTTACAGTGAGAATTTGTTCCTAATTGGTATCCAGGCGTGCATAGTCAAATCGATTCCTCTTCAAAAAAGAGTGCTGCTTTTTATCCTGATGAGAACACATAACACTGACTTCACTTAGAGGATCTGATTTTTAAAATCACTATGAACAGGTTTTGATGGAACCATTCTTGATAACATATGTGTAGTTAAAATGTTTCCTGGTTTTATGATAATTTGACTACAACAAAGTAAATAAGTGGCCTGAAAATAAGCAAACCTTTAGGAACTTCGACACTGGAGATGAATACAAAATTCAGAGCTCAGAATTCTCCTTAGGACTGTTACTAGTCTGTAACCTCCTGCTCTTCCACAATCCTAACCTGAAGCTTTAAAGATAAATGTACATAGAGAAAACTTTGACATTTGGACTCCTGACGTGCATTTGTTTTCTCATGCAAGAGATAAACTTTAAGCCTTCAGGAGTTACATATTTACAGTGTGATTTCACAACAAAGAACGTGGAAACTTCTATTTGGTAGAAAAATAGTAACACTTTCTCTGAGAAAGCTGTGCTTTATAGTTTACAGCGAGAAACCGCTTGGAAAAAAAGTAGAACAGAAAGAGGAAGGTTTTTTTTTAAGCTCCTTGAAGGACGGTTATTCTTACAACTGTAAGAAGTCTTCGCATTGAAATGATTTAGTCAGCACACTGAAATACTAACTCATACTTTTCCACCAAGCTTTTTAAATTTGTGTTTTCACAAATCCACACGGTCTGATGGGAGGGCTGTTGGCTACAGCCGTCCCACTGCCATTTTGAAGCAGAGGTGGAGGAGAAATATGTGAGCTGCCAGGCGCCTGCTCCTGTGCTTGCCACAGCCTGACCGAGAGCCATGCCGCCTCTGCTGCTGCCACCCCCGCCTCCAGCACTGGAGTGGGAGATTGCAATATGAGCGTGCACAGAGACTGCAAAGAAACACCTGGATGCCCTGTAGGGGAAAAGTAAATGCAGAGAAAGAAACAAAATGTTCGTTTTAAAATGACTTTTCCGTCAAATATGTAGCAAAAATGTCTCATCACTGTTTCACATGTAGACTGACAAGCAATAAAAAGTCCAAAAGAAGTTCAAAAGACTCTGCTTTTATCTGCCACGCAATTTGTTTTTGAGTCTGCAGTCCCGTGTGGTTTCTCAGATGAGCAGATCTCTCTTCTAGGTGTTTCTAACACACCTACTGACTTAGATCCCTATCCTGCAAACACTAATGCGCACATTCTCATCTGCAGTACCCAGGATGTGCAGTGTATCTAGGACACCTTCAACTACTATGAGGACCAAAGTCAGACATTACACATGGCACAGTTTGGTGAAATGTTACTATTAAAATAAAATGAAAAGGCCCAGGTTTTTAAGTCAAGGAATCTTAGCCAGCTTTAAGTTAGTCAAGAGTTAATAGAGCACAGCCAGCAGTAGAGCTGAAGTTGTCTTGCACTGCATGTTGACTTATGTCCATATTCAAGTTGTAGTAGGGATCCTGACCTGAAGCAACTCTCCAAACAATCATTAGCTTTACCCCACTTTTCTGGTGGTCACAAGATCTCGCAACTTTTGTTGTTTGGAACCAAAGCAGAAGCCCTTCAGCTTGTGTGCCTCTTCTCAGATACGCAGGAGCCACTCGTTCAGACAGGCTTCTCCTCTCTTTTCCCTCCCAGATGAAGATCATCCTAGTGAGGAGGCAGATCTCTCTTCCTCTCACCCTTAGTTTCAGAAGGGAACATGACCCAGAACTGGGAAATAGGCACTGGCCTTGACTCTACAGAGAACCACGCTATCTTTGCACAGATGTCCACAAGCAGCCCTTGGATGAAAAAATTTAGAACATGAAATTATAAAGAATGAGGTGTGTTGTTTTTTTTTTTTTTTGTCTTGCAAACCAGGTTGTGTTATATGCAGGCTCACAGATCAATTAGTGCAATATAGGGTCTTTAGTAGCCTAAGAGTTTGCTGAGATAGGAACACAGAGATGAAAGGAAGAGGTTGGACGACACAGGCTGTGTATCTGCACATGAAGAGTGGTGTCTAGTCGCATCTAGTCTGCACACCAAGAGTGGTGCACTAGTCAGAGCAACAACGGGCCAGAGAAGGCTGTTACTGCCCATATATATATATAAAAAAATAATAACAAACTGGATTGTCAATATTTCACTTGTGCTTAATAGAAAAAGGAGTAATTAAAAGAAAATCCAGAAAGAAGTTGAATAAGGATATAATAAGGAGTAATTAACCGCATTTTGGGTGTAAAGCAATTTCCTCCAGCACATCCCCTTTGCAAATGAGCTGGAATTTGGACCAACGGAGGCAGCACTTTTTCCACAACACATACCAATAGAGCCTGTTTTTCACAAATTATGAGGAAGAACAGGGGTGACTAAATCACAGTAAAGTCAGCCCAAATTTGCATTCCACTGTTTTAAGTACCACTTACATACAGGAACTCAAACCTGCCCCCAAACAATTGTAGTCTAAAGACAATAAAACCAGAGGAGGAAGGAAATGTTTAGCACATACAAATAGTAAATGCTAGTTATCTGATAGCTTATATGGCTGAAGGAAAGAATGAAGTCAGGCATGTCATGCTACTGGAAGGAAGGAGAATTAGAAAGAAGGACATTATGGAAAAGGAGGAAAAAGGGCTGGATAGAAGGTGATGTACTTATGGGCTCAGTTTCCTGGTTCAGAAATCACTCAGAGCCAAGCAGGCACGGCAGTATGCCTCGTGCAGACTGTGCTACGACCTGAGAAGGCAATGCCCCAGGAATGCAGAAGGTTTAAATACACACAGGCACTGTTTTTAGGCTAGGTGTGTCTTACAGAACTCTGCTGGTGCAACAAAGTAAAGAAATATTTGACATCTTCAAACATTTTTCTTATAGGGCACAGAAAAATGTTCCCATTTAAATTCTTATTAAATTCTTTGGGGTTCTTGTATGAAGTGGATGATTTGGGGTTCTGCCTTCTCCCACAATAATGAGCAAGTGGGTATCTGTTTTGTTAGAACAGATTGATTTTGTGATTCCCAAGCATAATGAATCTGCCTGTTCCTTCCCAGACATCAGCTCTAGGGTAAGGAGATGTTTTCTAAGGGTGTAAATTCAGTGACAGACTGGCTCTGCTTGGTGCAGTGTTACAGATATTTCTGATCTGTGAACACATTCTCATGTTCTTTTATCACTTTGGTTTTTCTCCCCATCTCTCTAGTGAGCATAGAGGACCTCCACATGAGGAGGTCAACATCTAGGTAAGTCCCACACTCCCATAACTATTACTGCCCTGCTCCATCCCCATCCCACCCCCCAGCAAACTGTCATAGTCTCAACAGTTTATCAAGATGTTCACTTCACATCTTACCATTGTCACTTAGGACTTATCCATTTCTCTTCAGACTTATCAACACTGTTTTATGTTGATACTCCTGTTTCCGATATTATGTTGGTAACCTCACTGCTAACATGTGCTATTTGCTTTAGGGAGATTAGTCTATACAGCTTTGGCTGCAGCATTATCCACTTTTCCTTCCTTCCTGAAGCTCACCATTCTTCGATTCGTGCTGCACACACTGCTGGCACCAGCAAACAATACAACCCACAGGTGTTCTCGTATCCTTCTTTCAGAGCTGCATTGTCTCGGCCCACAATGTTCACCAGCCTGTGCATTGCCAAATTTTGTTCCTTGAGAACCCAGCTTTGAGATCCAGCATGCCCTTCTGCATGAGATCTCTGTACTTGTGGTACTTCAGTTTTCATTCTCTACTACATCCACAGTATTGTAGGCTTGTTCAGCCTTCATAAATTTTATAAACTGCTCTGGGTGTTCTTCTCCACGTTGCAAAGTACAATTGATCTACATAACTGGTCAGTTGTGTGTTCTCCAGTAATCTTTGTCTGATTGCTTCATCTCAGATCCCAATCAGTGTATGGCAATTCATCAGGGCCTATGTTAACTCCCCCAGTTGGAAAAACTGGTTCCTCACTTTCCATCTTCATTTCATGTTCCCATATTGAAGCCACAAATCTCCCTTCCTTGTATCTTTATTTGGTTCCTATTGCAGAGGTTGAAGCGTGCCTTAAGATTCTGGGACATGTCAACTGATTTAGAACATTCTGCCAGAAAAATAAATAAATAAATAAATAAAAGTATCTCATGAGTGTCTTTGCTTTTCCTGGTACCCACTGTCTGCATAAAAGGCCTCTGCTTTTCCAGAGAAGGCCAGCAGTGGTGGCATTTTCAACTGTGACATTTCCCCCACTCAGAACATATTCCTAGTCCATTATACTCCGGGTACCATCTGCTCTACAAGCCGTACACGGCCAAGAAGCCTGGCCACAGTTATTTATTTATTCGGCGGATAAGCCCTAATTGCTTAGCCTGGAACAACGCGAGCCGCTGCACCGCACAGCGTCCCGTTCCAGTCGCTTGTGCCACGGCTTCTCAGGGGTACAATGCCCCAGCCCCATTTCAGAGGCAGCTGTGACCAGCGATTAGTTCCAACACGGAGCAGTCGTGCCTCCATTCAGCTCCTGTGAAGAGAGGAGGGAGCAACCACTCTGTAGGCCTGCAGAAGGCTTTTGTTCCCGTTTTCACGCTAGGAATGAAGCCATGAGGCTGGGAGCCGAGCAAGGCACCGATTGTCAGAAAAGGACATCTGGTATACAAATTGTCAGTCATCCCACCACCCTGCCCGGTGCTAGGGAGGGCTGGAGGGGTCTGTAGCTAGAAGGCTGGGGTTATGGTGTTGTCCCGAGCTGTGTTTTGGATGCAGACTCAATGAGTATGTGCCAAGATGGTCAAACCTGTTGAACAAAGGGCAGATGACAGCTTTAGTACCCCTCTTGCAGGCTGTACAGCTGCTGGCTCTAAGTATCTGGCTTGGTGCAAGCCCTGTGGAAAGAAGGCTTCCAGGCTCATCCCTAGCCCACGTGGGTTGGCCATGGCTCCTCTGAGCTGCAGGCAGTGACAAAGACCAACCTGCCAACAGGAACATGGCAGTCCAAGGTACCGCTCATCCCACTCACTTGTGCAAAAAGCAAAGATAGGTTAGTCCTAAACAAAGAGAAAAGGAAACGTAAGACAGGCACACAGACAAGTTGCCTTCATTTTTTATTTTTTTTTCTTAAACAGATAGGTTTTTGCAGTGACAGATGATTAGCATTTACAATAATTCATATACTAAATATCCAGAAGAATTACTGCTGCATAAAATGTGATTGAGGCAGTTTTACATCGTGGCTTATTAGTAATCAGTTACCAGGCAGCATACTAAACACACAGTGTTTGAAATGAGATATAAAGCCAGCAAGAGGTAAATGCAATTTTGTTCTATTTTTCCTCTTTCCCTTTAAGCGAGGAGGGCATGCTGGAGACAAAATGGGGATTACTACAGTAGAAAAAAATGCAAAATGGCAAACTAAACTACAGCTTAGTTCAACGCTGTAATTAATGAAAAAGATACAGCCTCTCTGGTCACGTGCGTCTTATGCAGTTCTGATGCTGCTCAACCAGAGAGCAGCTCACCTATGAAACAAAAGAAGCAGGAAGAAAATGGGAATCATTCATATAAACAGAGTTTGGTCTAGTATTTTTGAGGGGCTAAGAAAATAGTGTATTAAGGAAATGTGCATTTCTAAGCTTTGAAAACCGTGTCTTAAATTACTGCAGTTTCTAGGGTACCAGTTTAGGGGGAATCCCATTACACAGAAACAACCTGCAAGTCATCAATGCAACCAATTATTACCTCAGGGGTAGAGGATCCCAGCTGCCGTTACCAGTTAATGGTATTTCACCTCTGTCTCCTTCACATTATTCCAACAACATTGTCTAAATAACAAATACCTCTGCAATACAACTATATTTTCTTTAAATACCTGTTGTGGCCCTTCTCCAAGATCCAAGAGCTATTATAGTAAAAAAAATGGACTTAATAGCATAAAAGAAAAGACTGTAGCTGTCTTGTCTATAGATAACCATTACCAGCTCCTCCTACCACCGTGTTAAAAGTTAAGACAGCAGCTCAGGCTGGGGTTAGAAGGAAGGCAGCTCTGTGGTTAGCAGCTGCTGCCACCTTGTGAACAAAATTCCAAACACCTTCCCTCCACCCTTTTTAGTCTATTTAACGTAGCAGGGTATGAAGGGGAAAAAAATCCAATTTTTGCACAAATAAGTAACTTCGTGATAACATCTCCACATTTAGGCACAAAACATAAGACAGCTTCTGACCAGGTCTTAACAAAACAGAGACAGCTTGCAGAGAAGGAAGCTATTTTACTGGTGGTACAAGAATTCCTTTTCCACTGAATTGCAAACAATACCTAATGTTACCCTTACTCAAAAGATACACATCATACCAGCTGTATACTTTGCTAGCCAGTATTGATAGGCAAACTTTCCTTCCTTTCCTGGGTCAGATTCTTTTTTAAAACCTATGTTCCTTCTGTGCCTGCACTTCAAAGAGCAGTGCAAGACATGTTGCTCTAAAACTATCAAATATAAATGGGTTTAAAGCTACAAATCCATCAGGCTTCCAAGCACAGGGATCACCAGCTCTCTATCCTCCCTACAGACACAGTAAGGTTGGATTTGCTGTAGTTCTGACCGGGAGCAGACTGGGAAGACCAGGAGAGTTCAGGTGAAGAACAAAATATGTCAATCTTCAATCTGGAGAAGTACTTTCCAGTGTTGCCCTTTTACCCAATCCTTTTCTTTCCTGTGTAGCTTTGTAGGGTTACCTCTTCAAGCTCTAGACTCTGAAAAAGTTGATGTAGTAGTAGGAAAAATAGGAAGACAGAACTGAGACAAAAACAGCTACTGGTTTCCTATGCACCATTTTTTCACTTCAAGATCATTCTCTCCTCCCTACAGGGCAAGAAGCGAGAGGCAAAGCTTAGTGATCAATGAAACAAACATCAGAGTTGTCTGTGCTCATCTTTCCAATTCATAGGATCATGAATGGTTTGGGTTGGAAGGGATCTTGAAGATCACCTCATTCCAAACCCCTGCTATGGGCAGCAACACCTCCCACTAGACCAGGTTGCTTGAAGCCCCGTCCAGTGTGGCTAGGGATGGGGCTAACATTTCTAGGGATGGGGCATCCACAGCTTCCCTCACCCTAATAGTGAAGAATTTCTTTCCTGTTCACAAGACTCTTCTTTGGAAGAAGCCATGTGTTAAACTTAATATTTGGGCTCCATTCATTCCAGTTCCAGGGACTCTCCTGTAGCCCTGTACAATCCAATTTTTCAACACTTTATATTTCTTTCTACCTCCTGTAATATTCAACACATTCACCATAAAAATCAATGGCAATAAAAGCATAGCTAAACTAAGGATATACAATGTTAAAGGCTCCAGGAAATGTCAAGGCAAGCCACAAAAGGGAATTTCACAGTGAGACTCACAATTCATTCATATTTATGAATGTAGTCAACAGCAGCAGATTTCCAACCAGCCACAAGACTTTATGAAAGAAAACTGTATCATCACAGTAACAGACAGTTATATGGCTGCTACCTGTGCTGCAAAACCATTTATTTGAGTGCCCCTGGAGCAAAGTCTGGCGCTGCACATCTTCAGCTTTATTTGGTACGTAAACATGAGTAATGCCACTGTTGCAGCTACAGTTTCACTTGCAAGCTTTTCAAGCTTGCCAGACACATTCTAGCTCTTTTTCATTAAATTTTTGAAAGTTACTACTTTTTTTTTTTTTTTAAGATATTAATCTTTGGACTTTTATTGCAGTACTAAATAATGCTGCCTGACATTGCATTTACTGCCAACAGATAGGCAGCCCTGGCATGTGAATAAATCACATTGCTGCTAGCACAGACAAAGAAGTCTTGTTCCTTCAGTTTGTCGGTGAAATTGCAGAAATAAATATTCAGTCATTCACAAGACACCTTTCTTTTTAAAAAAGTACTCACAAATCTCAAGATCTGTTGTAACTAGCAGTCATTCTCTCTCACTGATCCTGGCCAAATTAGTCAGAGATCTCACATAAGTTTGTATAGATGAAGTACAAAGCATGCATTATGAAATCAAGGTAATAACTCTCAGTATTAATTAAGAAGCTCACCCTGTCTTCAGTGAGCCTTTGAGAACATTACTCTGTTTTAAGGAATATATGTAATTTCTGTTGTAAAGTCTGCTTGTGATATTTTCTTTTCCTTTTAAGGTTTTGGGGTTTATTTGTTTGTTTTTAACCCTTTACTTAGTGGCTTGGAAGGGTCCCTCAAGTAAAAGGAAAGGCTAATATTTGTGTATAGAGGAAAGGCTGTTTGTAAGAGGAAGATTTTTCAGTATTTTAAAATACACTCTGGCTCTGCAGCAGCTTGATTGTTTCAGTTTACTTTAAAGAAGGTTCTTCTCTCTTCTGAGTTTTACATTTATTTTTAATAGGCATTCTCTTGGCCATTGTGTCTCAGACAAGATCAAGAAGATCCTGATGGTTGCTGGAGGTATGCTACTGTAACAGGTCGAGACACTAGAACATCTTCATGTTCAGCTTACAACTAGTAATTCACATTTTTCCAGACAAAAGGTGACAAATTTCATGTTCCCTGGGGCCAGATCCTAATGAATATGACAGAGCAGTCCAGAAGGCAAATTGAGTGTTTAGATACTGAAGCCAGCTGGTCACTGCTAAGAGTTTCAAAACAATGTTTCTGAAGGTAGTTCAGAAAGGGATAGTTGTAGTGGTTTTGTGGCTTCTTCACGGTATTTTACATTCCTAAGAAGTTGGTTTCACTAATAAAACAAGTGGAATAGAGCATTTATTGTATTCATGCAGAAAACAACCCTCTTTTCCTCCCAACCACATGCCTTTCCTCTCTCCTTTGAACGCTAGGGTTTTAGCATAACAGCAACAGGTCTGGTATGTTTAAAAGGCTTCCTTTTGATGATAAAATATTCCAGTTAAGTATCACCTTTCATATAAAAGCTTGAAGCCAAATCTAGGGAAAAAAAAATAAAGAAGGATAATGAATGAAAAGTAGCATCAAAATCTTTAAATGTCAGATGTATAACAATCCCATACGTGTGAAGATATTAC